>NC_083283.1:68771485-69373648 GCF_963506605.1 Zootoca vivipara | reverse complement strand
GGGTATACAGTATTGGAAAACTAATACAAAATTTTCTTTTAAAAAGGACTGCTCTACAAGATGGATTTCCAAAGGGACAATCCATCATGCACAACCATTGGGTTGAATATTGTATCTCAGTCCTGTTTTTGCTACAGTAGTTCTAGATAGGTGCAATAGGAAGCTGAGAGTAAGATGAAGAGCTGAATATTGTACACACAACCGTGAGAATGAAATAAAAATCAAATCAATAAGCAGAATTTTCAAATTGATTATATATAAAAAAATCAGAGACAGATGCCTAAAATGCTATCATGTGGAATGGCTGTCTTCCCTTCTTCAGTGAAGAAATCCTGGAGTTAGAATAATATATTTTGATTGAATAAAGGGAAGACGTTTGTTTTATTCATTTTGGATTCATATCCCTTTTGGCAAACATAAAACAGCAAAGGAAGTGAAGAGCAATAAGTTCTTTCTTTCTTTCTTTCTTTCTTTCTTTCTTTCTTTCTTTCTTTCTTTCCAGGTTATCAACATTAAAAACAATTAAGAAGTAACACATTTCATTTGTATTCCTTTTCCTTTGAACTATTTGAACCTTCCAGGAAAAAGACTTTTCTCCATAGGGAGGTGAGCCTCTAAGATTGAAAAACAGAAATTTGCTTCAGGATATCATATTCTGCTACTGTAACACTCATTGGGGGATTAGTGTTGCCTAAAACGTCCTTGAGAAATGTTCAGTTACTGAAAAACTTTGGCTCTGTCTCACACTATTCAGGGGAGTGACAAAATTCCTGCTGGAGTGTAGTACTTCTGAACCTATGAGAAAATAAATGGTGGGGGTCATGTGATTAAAGAAAGATCATATATGCGGGTCAGAATACCAGCTTCTTCAGTGACACTAGATTAGCATACAAAGAAACAATCCAGGGTTTAGGCCCTGCAAGAAACCCAGGTGCCAATTCTGTCCTTATTCAGACAGCTCTGTTACAAGACCTAATATCATCACCCATCCTATCAGGGGCTCATTCACTTCCACTTCCTCCAACATGGAAAACACTATCACTTGTGAACAATGGTTTACATAGAATTGATAGGTCAGTCTCTTTTCAAGAGAATAAATCTGGCATCAAAAAGGCCCGGCGTTAATCTTCAATGAAAGGACGTCTAAAAGTGGCTCCATGTCAGCAATGTGGAACAAGAATTTATCTGCAAATTTGTTTCTATTTAATTTAGTTGAGACTATAGATTCTTCCCACACCCTGCCATACTGTAGGTATTGAATTAGGACAACATAGCCAGTATGATATTATTATTACCAGCAATTGTTGTTGTTACTAGGTCATTCCGTTCTTATCTTAAAATATATTTGGGCACTGCATAGAAATGAGGCAGGCTTCCCACTATCATTTATGCTTGCTTGCATGCGTTTATTGCCTTATAATGTCAGAGAGCCTGAGAATTCAGATAGGTTTGCACTGGGGAAGACTCATAGTCCTTTAGCCCCTTTTTCTCCAACTCTGCATCTAATGTTTCTCTGCATGTGGATGAAGATATAATTTACCAAATTCACCTTTCACCTTGTATATCTTGTATCCACAGCCACTATATTTATGGCATAGTAATATTGCTAGTTTTTAAGATTCCTTATACACTACAGGTATATGTCATTACCCAGAATGACTACCAAATACGCTGGAGAAATATTTAACCCAATCAAAGGCATGTATTGAGACTTCCTGTGAAGACCTCACTCCATTTAAGCCCCAGGTCACCAGTGCCCAGAATGTGTCTTCCCTCTTTTCCCTTCCTGGTACATGGGCGTACCCAGCATGGAGCAGGGGGGGGCAGCTGCCCCCTAGAAGCAGGGCAGCTGGAGACGACAGGCAGAGACGCTGCCTGCTGTGCTCCGCCTCAGCCTGCTTGGCTGAAGCGAAACGGCAGCAGCGGCAGCAAAGCTGCCTCCATTGAAAAAAACCTGGACCTGGGCTAACTTCAGCCCACACTCCTTCAAGTCACAGCGAGCACAGCACAGAAAGTGCTGCCCCACAATGCTCCGTGGCACCTCATTTGCATACATGAGCTTCGCTGTTGCTGCTTCGCTGCTGCTGCCTCGTTTTAGTCACCGCTGCCATTAAAGGAGCAGGCGGGGCAGGAGTGCAAGCGCGGGTGGCTCCGTGTGCTGCCTTGCAAACGGCCCCCTTTCCTTTGGGGGGCGTGGACGTTGACCATGCCTCTTGGGGGGATCCTGGCCATGTCATTGCCACCTAGCCAATCGGGTGGCTGGTGGGTGTGGCTGGTGTGCCCCCCCCTAGCTTTGATCCTGGGTACGCCCATGTCCTGGTAGCTATTTTGTTTTTAGCTATTTTGTTTTTGAGCAGACTCTTGTATTCCAATCTGCATTTGATCAAATTTTCCATTGGATTACTCTGATGGGTTCTTATTTGAATCCCTAATTGCCTTGGTCAGAACTTTCTTAGCCACTTTGCATTGACCGTCAAACCAGCCAGGGGGTGTTGCTTGTGTGCATTTACTAATTTTAGAAGTTATTTGAGCCATTGGTTCAATGCACATTGCCTATTTTGTTTCCCAGTGCCTGCCAACCCCTGGAACTCCTAGTCAATGTGACTGTCATCTGTGCATGGGCTGCCTTCCTAGCATGGTTGTTACAAATTTTCAGAATGATTTTTCTCAGGGCAAGCCATCTGATGAAGTTTGAGAGAAGCCAGACAAGTTACAGGGACATTTCTTAAGCCCTTAACTAGGGAGGCTATTCAACAATTTTCTAAATGACATGGGAACTTGCAAATGAGACCTTAATGGTGCATCATATTATGATATTACAAATCTCTTATCCCTACTAGAAATATCATGCTTGAAACATCTGAGAATTGCTTTTGTCTTCTTTGTGGCCGCATCACATTTGTAGATCCAATTAGCAAACCATTAAAAAAATGCCCTGTCTTTCAATGGAATGGAAACAGCTGGAATTCCTGGCTGAAATAGACAGCTCTTATTATAGAGGTGGACTGTTCTGTTGTCATGCAAAAGATGTGCAACATTATGCAATGTCAAACTGAGTGGTTTGTATCCCACCAGTAAGACCATTCTGTGCTTCTTTGTAGCTCCCTGAATTGGCTGTCAGTTATCCCTTTGAAAGAGCATGTTTTCTAGCACAGATGCTAAATCAGACACAATCTTAAATTATAGCATTGTTTTCCAAAGAAAGGGGCCCTTTGTTTTTTTCCAAATTGCACCAACATTTATTTCATATCATTTTGTGACATTTTCACTGTTCTTCCCTGGCTCTCTGGGTAATCATATCTGCAAATTTATGAACCCTCGTACTGCATAATTCTCTATGTACCCTGTTTAAGTTATTGACGTGTGGAGTTTTGAAATGAGTGATAATAATTGGATGCAGAAGTTGCCAGAGTAATATGGATTTTTTTTTATTGTACCTGAAACTACAAAAGACTGTATCCATCACTGAAAGAGACACTTTAATGCCTTCAGCTTGAAATGCTGGCATCAAATACTAAATCTAAAGTCTTAACCTACAACTAAACCATAACTTTCTCCTAATGAGATCTAAAATGTCTCAATTACAAATGTGATTATTTTCGAGGTGAACAGTTGACTTATAGCTTTGATTATCAGGCACACTCCGGATATTTAAGAATGATGTTAGATCACAGCTTACATGGAATTGCATGAAACTTCTATTGCACGAACCTGGATCCTTTGTGTGGTTAGTGTATCGCAAGCAATCCCAATTACTGTGACTGGTGTCACTTTTTCAAAGTACTGACTGCCATATCATAGAGACACTACCTAAACATGGAACTTACTCTGTTTGTAGAAGAAGTATCATTGACACTTGTAAAAATGTGTATAATGCTGTCTATATGTCAGTGTGGGGTGGCTTTCAGATATCAAGACCTAAATTTCCATTGGCCCACCTGTCTATGTATGAGCCACAAAGACATTCTGAATATTTTTCTGAGGATACTCCTTTTGCACACATCAAAGTAAGTTCTTGAGGATTGTGTGGTGCAAGAGTCTCAATGCAGTATGCTAAACCACACATTCAACCTTTTTAGGTGATTGACAAACACTGCTTTCTGCATTGTTTCTAGTCTCAATGGCAGCTTGTTCTATGGGATGTTGAAGGGCTGTGTGTGTGTGTGTGTGTGTGTGTGTGTGTGTGTGTGTGTGTAGGGAGATGAGAGGGGAGTCTCCAAAACTGCTTCAAGATAAAAGGTAAAGGCAAATGACCCCTAGACAGTTAAGTCCAGTCATAGGTGACTATGGGTTGCGGTGCTAATCTAGCTTCAGGCCAAGGAAGCCGGTGCTTGACCACAGACAGTTTTCCGGGTCTAAACCACTTCTGGCGCTCGGAGGACCGTGATGAGTGCCAGAGTGTACGGAAACACCATTTATCTTCCTGCCACAGCAGCACCTATTTATCTAGTTGCACTGGTGTGCTTTCAAATTGCTGGGTTGGCAGAAGCTGGGACAGAACGATGGGAGCTCACCCCATTGCATGGATTCGAACCGCCAACCTTCCAATCAGCAAGCCCAAGAGGCTCCGTGGTTTAGACCACACACTCCTATGCAGATCCTTTTTTAAATTTTCTAATGAAGAGTTAATTCTGCTTGCTTCATGTGATTTATAGCTGGCCGTCTCCTAACAGTTGTTGAGTTAATAAGCCTATGTTTGGGCAGTATGACATCAGACTTCCAGGTAGGGGCTTATATTATAGGCAGCTCCTCAAAATAAAATGATTCCAGCATCATTAAAAAACTTGCATGTTGGGGACTAATGTGCCAGAGAAACAGAAGTGTATTCACTCATGGGGATCCCCAACAGTAGTCTGAATGTACACAGCCCAGAACCAGGTTTACCACCTCTGTCAAAATTAGGCAACTGAATCTTCTATCTCAGCCAGTCGGCAGAGGTGACCTTAATTAACAGACACATTTGTAGGAAATTGCCTACAACAGGCTCTCTAGAGGTACTAAAATTTCAGCAGATAACGCTGGCTGCAGAGATACTCAAAGTAACAGCAACAAACACACACAGAGGAGCATCGCTTCCTATCACTTCAGAATATTCATTTATTGATTGGTTTACATTATGCTGCATTATTTATTGTCGTTGTGTGCTTTGTTTTGTCTTCATAGTGAGCGAAAGCCAATCAATGAAGCAGCTAATGTATACCAAAAAGCCCCTCACAAGGACATGACTCTTCTCTGCACAATCCTTTTAGGTACGCTGATTTCCGCCATGCAGATAATAGCTGTGGACATACAACTGAGCGCATGCATCACTCGCCAGCAGCTTGTTGAGTTTGGAAAGCAGCAGTCGGTTAGGCGGAACAGCAGGTGCAAATGCACACAAGTTGAAACCACATACAGACTCAGCAGGCATGAACAGGAGGGGTCCATATCAAATACATTGGTAATATATGCAATACTAGGCCTGTGTGTCTCGGCAGCAAAAGGATTATCAAACTAGAGCACCAGAGAATTCAGCTCATCCTGAGCTTCTGATAGGCAGCTGACCTGAAGCATTGAATTGCCAATTTGGGGTTGGGAAAACAGCCACATCTATCTGCTGGGTCCTTTGCTCCAAGAAAATGTGACTGCTAAAAATTCTGAGCTATACGACTGAAGCAGGGTTTATTTATTTTGCTTTTTTTAATGTATATACCGCTTGATTCACAAAAACCTCTAAGCAGTTGACCTAAAATATTCATTAAAATGCTAATAAAAAGACAAAAGACACAGGTGGCGTTGTGGTCTAAACCACTGAGCCTAGGGCTTGCCAATCAGAAGGTCGGTGGTTCGAATCCCTGCAATGGGGTGAGCTCGGTCCCAGCTCCTGCCAACCTGGCAGTTCAAAAGCACATCAAAGTGCAAGTAGATAAATAGGTACCGCTACAGCGGGAAGGTAAACAGAGTTTCCATGTGCTGCTCTGGTTCGCCAGAAGTGGCTTAGTCATGCTGGCCACATGACCTGGAAGCTGTCTGTGGGCAAACGCCCGCTCCCTCGGCCTATAGAGCGAGATGAGCACCGCAACCCCAGAGTCGTCTGCGACTGACCTAACGGTCAGGGGTACCTTTACCTTTACCTTTAAAAATACCAAACTTTTAAAATTAGGTAGGCAGAAAATTAATTGAAATATAGATGCAATCAGTTTTAAAACAAAATAACAACAACAACAACAACAACAACAACAACAACAACAACAACAACAACTCACACAGAAAATTAAGCAGGCTCTGAAAACAATGTTGCAAATGTGTTAAATGGATTTTATCAGGCTGGGAACCCTACCAAAAATTTTATAATGGATCTGTGGTGCTAAATGTTTAGAATTAGTAAATATTAGGATTTAATTAGAACTTGTACGTTATAACTGGGGTATGTTATAAGACAGTTTTACTATGTACAGTGGTACCTCATGTTGCGTACGGGATCCATTCCGGAGGCCTGTACACAACATGAGCAGTACACAAAATGAAGCAATTCTGCGCTTCTGCGCATGAGCATGACATCATTCGTCACGTCTGTGCATGTGCGAACTGCCAAACCCAGAAGTACCCGTTCCAGTACTTCCGGTTTTGGCATGTACGTATCCCGTGTCGTACGTAACCCACAGCATTCGTAACAAGAGGTATGACTGTATTAGAAAAGGGTTATGCAAGGAGTTTGAGGTGTTCAATTAGTGTTTGTGTGTAAAGATTGTGTCAGACCTTGAGAATCCTATTAAGATCAATGCATACTGGAATGTGTCGGCCTACTTCTGAGCATCAGGAATTAGCATGTGAGCAGTTATTTAACCTAGGTAAGCGTCCTAAGTGTGTACCAGTCTTTACTCCTAGCCAATCAACAAGTGTTGATGAAGTCAGGGGAATTCCTTTGCTAAGTGACAGCTCGGGGGGAATAACCATTAGTACTTCGAAGCATAAAAAGAACTGACCATTAGGCGCAACTGAATAAAGGAGGCTTAGAAGGAGGAACAGCAGAATTAGGAGAGGTGCCTTGAACTGGACTGGAGTGCTGCACTGCTGTGGGGAAAAGCCCCTGTTGAGACAGTGTGTAGAGTCAGAGGATCCAGGCAAAACATTTGTTAAAGGTGCTGGGAGTTCTTAGGAGGCTGTGATAATCTCCCCACATCTGTCAAACTAGAACTGTAAGTGCCAAGGCGTCATTCATTCCAGTTCCATCTCATAACTGCTTAGGAATTGTTCATCATCTGGCAGGGTCTGTTCTAGAATGTGACAGCTTTGAGCACTTGCCACAGCCACCAACTTAGCAAAGAGCACACTGCCTCTGCAGCGCTACCATTCTCACTTTCTATTAAGTACTTGAGGAGGTCAGAGGTTCTGCCTCTAGAAACAAAGGGAGTTGCCTTGCCCCAGGTCAAACGATTTGTTCATCTAGCACAGTACTGTCCACTTTGAATGAGGGAAAGGTAACTCTCCAGGGTCTCAGGAACAGGCGATATGAAAGACCTCTTCCTTTAAAAATAAAATAAAATCTGGAAATGGGAGGGATTGAACCTGGGGTCATACAACACCTGTGTGCTGCTAATCAATTAGCATGTGGGCCATCCAAAATTCTGGAGCCAACATTGTTATGTAAAAGGTAAAGGTAAAGGAGCTCTGGACGGTTAAGTCCAGTCAAATTTAAGGTTACCAGATGTCCCCGTTTCCCCGGATTTACAAATCAGTCCCCTGACAAAATCCATTGAAGTTAAAAAGTGTCCTCGGATTCACTGGGAAAAAATCAGGTAACCTTAGTCAAAGGCGACTGTGGGGTTGCGGCGCTCATCTCGCTTTCAGGCTGAGGGAGCCAGTGTTTGTCCACAGACAGCTTTCCAGGTCATGTGGCCAGCAGGACTAAATCTCTTCTGGTGCAACAGAACACCATGGTGCAAACCAGAGTGCATGGAAACACCATTTACTTTCCTGCCACAGCTTTACCTATTTGTCTACTTGCACTGGCAGGCTTTCGGACTGCTAGGTTGGCAGGAGCAGGGACAGAGCAATGGGAGCTCACCCCGTTGCGCGGATTTGAACCGCCAACCTTCCAATCGGCAAGCCCAAGAGGCTCAGTGGTTTAGACCACAGTGCCACCTGTGTCCCAATATTGTTATGTACAATTATGTTGACACTGGTTGGCATGCTATCCATGAAAGTTTCAAAGCAATATCCTCAGAAATTCTAATGCTTACTATTTCGGTGGTCACCTAAAATCCTAGGCTATTTGATCTCACACAATGTACCTTCCAAAAGTCACTGCAAAGAGTTTCTATTGTCGAATTGCTTAAAGTCCCAACCTAGACCCATGCACAGAGAATATCCTTTGCTTCTGTCACCTTAGGTTATTCCTACCTGCCTGTTCCCATTTACTGCTGGTTGAAAATAAATAAATAAATAAATAAATAATCCTCTGTTTTCCAAGGAGCATACCCTGATTGGCTCTTAACAACCTTGCTGATGACTGCATGATGCAACTAAATCCCTTGTCAATGCCCTTTTCAGTTTAGAGGTTATTGCCAGAAGAAATCTCTCCTGTATTTTGTTTGTGCAAGTGGGATAAGAATTCTCTGTGCTGACATTTTGATTAAGCGGTCTGGCTCACAAAACTGAAAAGCTCCCTTGTTTGTATTTTGTGTGTGTGTGACCAGCACAATAGAAGGGTTCAGTTTCCATTTAAAGCAGTGATGGGAAACCTGAAGCTGTCCAGGTTTGAGCTACAACTACCCATCTTCCCTGACCATTGGCCAAGCTGGCTGGAGTTGATGGGAATTATAATCTATCAGTATGGCCATTTTTAAAAGGAAAAAACAAAATAATCGCCTGGATCTACTTTGAGTTTTAACTGTGATTAGTGGCCTCCTTCTCCATCAATATATGAAGTGATCATGCTCACTGCAGGTGACTGATGCTGTCATGGCAGCTGTGCATAAGTGTCTCTTTCATGCTTGGTGATGCCAATTTCCAGAGTACGTTAACTACCAACTCTCCTTCTCAGGGAACCGAGAGGAGAATGGAGGTCTCCCAAGAAGTCTCAGCACCCTTAACAAACAACACTTCCCAGAATTCTTTGGGGGAAGCCATGACTGTTTAAAGTGATGTGCTACTACTTCTCATGTATAGTGCAGATGTAACCATAGTTACAGAACTTGGCTCTGCTTGCAGCAGTCAGGCTGTACTACTGCCTTGAGCCCCATCTCCCTGAGAATACATAAACTGACCGTCCTGAATGTAGGATTTTTGTGGTGGGGGTAGTGATTAAATGAAAAAGTTCTGAAATGACTCAGAACACCATACTGCTACTGAAGGCAAATGAGCATAATTATCACAAATCCAATACTTTCAGGATTGGCACTGTCCATAAGAAATCCATATGCAGCACACTTAACTTAAACTTGCAATAATTTAGTATAAGTCTAAACTTAACACTAAGCATACAGTCATACCTCGGTTTAAGTACGCTTCGGTTTGAGTACTCTCAGTTTAAGTCATAGCTGCCAAGTCTCCCGTATTCCCCGGGAAACCCCCGTTTTTCCAGCTGTTCCTAGCTGAAAAAACGGATTTTGTTTTTTTTTCCCCAGTTTATTCTGGTGCGGCGGCCATTTTGGAACTGGGTGGAGCATGCTCAGAAGCAACTTTTGATGCTGCTCTGCCCAGTTCCAAAATGGCTACAGTGTGATCTTCTGGTGCAGCGGCCATTTTGGAACTGGGCAGAGCAGCATCAAAAGTCACTTCTGAGCATGCTCTGCCCAGTTACAAAATGGCGGCAGTGCTACTTCCGGTCTGCTACTTTCGGTCCGATCCCTTATTTCTCAGACAGGAACTTGGCAGGTATGCAGTTTAAGTACTCCGCGGACCCGTCTGGAATGGATTAATCCACTTTCCATTACTTTCAATGGGAAAGTTTGCTTCAGGTTAAGTACGCTTCAGGTTAAGTACGGACTTCCAGAACCAATTACACTCATACTTCGGGTTAAGTACGTTTCAGTTTAAGTACACCGTGGACCCGTCTGGAACGGATTAAATCACTTTCCATTACGTTCAATGGGAAAGTTTGCTTCAGGTTAAGTACGCTTCAGGTTAAGTACAGACGTCCAGAACCAATTGTGTACTTAAACCAAGGTACCACTGTACTACGTACAGAACACCACACCAGAAGGAAAAGAGATAGAAAGAGAAAGTGAAACCCAGGCTCCTTCTGGCCTTACTTTTAGCGTCAGCATGACCTTGACAGAAGAGATAACAGAACCAGTTTAAGCCAGCTGTATTCAGCTTCTCTGAAGGAATAACCCAAACACTATGAAGTTTCTTTCACACAGAGAAGCTTCCAGAACCCTTTTGAATTAAGTAGAATAGGAAAGATATTTACACATCAGATCAATACTTTCCGTACTAAGAAATGCAAACTGACAGCACACTCCTTACAAAACCACCAGTTATTAAGAATAACATGTATGCACAACTCGAGTTATATCAGAGCCAGCACCAGCTGCTATTGAAATGGAAGTTCAACTAATGCTAGAAAGACTTAATTGTGTGATGCTTTTGGAATGTGCAGGCCCTATCACTTGCAACTGAAGTGTTTGAATGTTGTAGCTTTTAAAAAAATCAAAATAAAGAACTCGTTTGCGTAAGTACCCAATTTTGTCAGTTTCAGAACACTGCTGACCTATGCCTAAGGATAGAATTTGGTGTGGTTTCATTAAACCTCCAATTAAAGCCCTCCCCTTGCTTATATGCTGAGCTGCCTTCATCCACTGTGTACTTTAATAAGTTGGCCTCATTATTTCTTCCAGCTTCTTTCATATGGTGCCATCTTGTAGCATTAATCATACAGCAGAATGCTCAGAGTTATTGGAATTTTGCTTCTAATCAAGGGTACAGAAAATAGGAATTTGCTGAAATATTAGCAAATGCAAGTCAAAAAGACAAAAACAAACTTCCTTCCATGGGCTCCACTGCCTATTTAATGTGAAATCATTACCAGCATAAAAATCAAAGCTTTCAGCACTGGAGGACTTGATAGAACAACACACAGAAGTGAATGAATGATTTTCATTGTGCTTGAGGTAAGAATGAGATACAAAGATGATCATATATTTTGTAGGGTTTTTTCGTGTTCATTTTTCAATTATGAACTGTTCATTTACTTTTTAATTCTAATCACTTAGAAAAGCGAGACACTTTAATTTTAGTTCAGCTGCATTCCTTCCCGTGCATTTCACTAGTTAGTGGAAGTGCCCAAACCACTTGGTAGGCTCCAGTGATCTTTTAGAAATCTTACTAAAGAAGATTTGATGATGA
Source organism: Zootoca vivipara (assembly GCF_963506605.1). Taxonomy (NCBI): domain Eukaryota; kingdom Metazoa; phylum Chordata; class Lepidosauria; order Squamata; family Lacertidae; genus Zootoca; species Zootoca vivipara. The sequence goes on along the minus strand of NC_083283.1, from coordinate 69,362,317 downwards.
CATATGTTCCTGTGTTGTCAAATCACATTCACCTTAATTAGAAAGTTGTGTGCACAGTTATAAAAATGTGAATCTCTGATAATCCAGGTGTTCCTATTCACCATATGCAGCATAAACCATTTTCGTAGTTATCTGTGGCAAATCACTACATCTGTTCTACCTTTGAGGAAATATTGGCAATCCCTTGTTAAAAGCATCATTGCTCATGTGAGCTGGATTATGTTACCAGATGTCCTCCAGACATTCAGCAAAATAGCATCACCCCTGAATTGGCTCTGGTGTAGAGATGAGTGAATCCTAGGCAGTTCCCTTGAGCTTGGCACATTTTTCCTCTCAGTTCCCTCTTCACCCTCCCAAATTAGGAAAACCTATAAAAGTTCCCAAACCAGAGCTAGCAATTGGAAGGTGTTGTCTCTCTCCCCCCCCCCCACAAACACACAAAAACAGAGCAAATCCAATAACAATCTCTGGATAAAATCTTTCAGTTTCAGGTCCTTTCAGGTTCTCATTCCCCCCTGTCACCTAAGTACATATTATACCTGAAAGGGCAAATCTTAATACATATTTTATATAAATGTATTTATTCCATTACTGTAGTATTACATTTATATCTCACAATTCCCCCAGTGATTTAAACATGGCACCTGGTTCTCCCCTCCCCATTTTATCCTCACAAAAATCATGTGTTGTAGGTTCAGCTGAGAGAAAGTGACCCAAGGTAGTTGGGATTTCAGTCCTGGTATCCCAGGATGTGGGTGGCACTGTGGGTTAAACCACAGAGCCTAGAGCTTGCCGATCAGGAGGTCAGCGGTTCGAATCCCCGTGATGGGGTGAGCTCCCGTTGCTCAGTTCCTGCTCCTGCCAACCTAGCAGTTCAAAACCACGTCAAAGTGCAAGTAGCTAAATAGGTACCGCTCCGGCGGGAAGGTAAATGGCGATTCCGTACACTGCTCTGGTTCGCCAGAAGTGGCTTAGTCACGCTGGCCACATGACCTGGAAGCTGTACGCGGCTCCCTCAGCCAGTAAAGCGAGATGAGCGCCACAACCCAGAGTCGTCCGCGACTGGACCTAATGGTCAGTGGTCCCTTTACCGTTTTATCCCAGGTCCCAGTCTGGCATTTTAACCTCTGCACCACATTGACTATGCATATACCACATAAAAATGTATATTAGTATTGACTATTATCTTTTAAAACAATTCTTGGACATGTTTTTGCAATAAGAACTATATTGCAAAATTCAGAGAAATGCCCAAATTGAAGAATAATGAGGTTGCAATTTGCACATTTGACCAAGAGGTGTCAGATCAGTTGGCATTGGTTTTCACATAAATCAGATTCCTCAAACATTCCTACCCTGCATTAGCAACAGCAAAAACAGGGTTTTGCTTGGCTGTCTGGGGAGGTGACCCACAACCTCCTTCACACCTACAGTGAGGTTGCAGAATCATCTCTACAGTGCCATCTTTCTTTGCCTTCTGCTGAGTGAGCCTTAAAGTGCAAAATGGGTCTATAATACTGTTCAGTCCAACTGTTATACACGGAGGAAAACCCTTGCTTATGCTTCGTTGTGTTTCATTGGCAGAAAAAGAAATACGGAAAAAAAGAACGATTGGAACACAGCAGACATCTGATAACATTTATATTAATGGCAAAAGGTGTTGCAAGTTTTCACCTATTTCCATCATGCACTGCTTCATCCAGTAAATGAAAAACTTGCTTGTCAGAAACTCAGGAGGGAGACTGGCTTTCTTCCAGGAAAATTTATGTTTCTTGACAGCCTCATTCCTGTGTACTTGCAGAGATTTCTAGTGCATTTGAATTGGAGTGTGTGTGCTGCAGAATGCTCTTCCACCTTGATTCTTAGTGCCACTGAAATAATGCCCCCACTCTTCCCAGATTTTACCCTCATTATGAAATGCCTCTAGGCATGACTGCAAGGCTCTTGTGCCCAGAAACCATTATAGCTAAGATGCAGGAGCCAGACAATAATCAGTTATATATGTATATTGTTGATTAGTCTTCCTAGAGAAACCAGAAGATTTACTGCATGTACAAAAAGAAAGCAAAAAAAAAAAAAAGGATGTGAAATTGGTTTGCAAATGCATATTGCATTTATATCTCACCTTTCCTTGAAATGGTGGGGTGAGATTTTGCTACAGCTGCACCCCGATGAAATAAATGGAAATTGGTTCATCACGTGATTTTGTGGTCAATTAAAAGTGTGTATTTTATTGTTCTGAAGCCACTGTACTCCATGCTCAGATAACTTCTAAATGGAATTATTCCAATGTACTGTATGTTGGGCAGCCCTCAAAGAAGATATGGAAAATTTGATTGTTCCAAAATGCAGTAGCCAGATTAGTGCCTGAGGTTTCCATTTAGATCTCTCATAACCTCTGCTTTCAAACAGCTGCACTGTTTGACAGCTCATTGTCCAGCTTTGGTCAAGATCAGGCATCCCCAAACTGCAGCCCTCCAGATGTTTTGGCCTACAACTCCCATGATTCCTAGCTAACGGGACCAGTGGTCGGGGAAGATGGGAATTGTAGTCCAAAACATCTGGAGGGCTGAAGTTAGAGAGAGAGAGAGAGAGAGAGAGAGAGAGAGAGAGAGAGAGAGAGAGAGAGAGAGAGAGAGAGAGATACTAGGACCTGCCTTGTTTTATGATTGGAAGTTTTATAAAACTGTTCTTAGCATTGTGTTTAAATTGTTGTAACACACATCCTGGGACCTTAGGATGAATATTTGTGTGTGTGTGTGTGTGTGTGTGTGTGTGTGTGTGTGTGTACCGCACAACTACCGCACAATTGCGCTCATTTCACATGCTAGCAAGGTTATGCTTAAAATTCTACAAGGCAGGCTTAGGCAGTATATGGACCAAGAACTCCCAGAAGTGGAAGCTGGATTTCGAAGGGGCAGAGGAACCAGAGACCAAATAGCAAACATGCGCTGGATTATGGAGAAAGCTAGAGAGTTCCAGAAAAACGTCTACTTCTGCTTCATTGACTATGCAAAAGCCTTTGACTGTGTCGACCACAGCAAACTATGGCAAGTTCTTAAAGAAATGGGAGTGCCTGATCACCTCATCTGTCTCCTGAGAAATCTCTATGTGGGACAAGAAGCTACAGTTAGAACTGGATATGGAACAACTGATTGGTTCAAAATTGGGAAAGAAGTACGACAAGGTTGTATATTGTCTCCCTGCTTATTTAACTTATATGCAGAATTCATCATGCGAAAGGCTGGACTAGATGAATCCCAAGCCGGAATTAAGATTGCCAGAAGAAATATCAACAACCTCAGATATGCAGATGACACAACCTTGATGGCAGAAAGTGAGGAGGAATTAAATAACCTTTTAATGAGGGTGAAAGAGGAGAGCACAAAATATGGTCTGAAGCTCAACATCAAAAAAACCAAGATCATGGCCACTGGTCCCATCACCTCCCGGCAAATAGAAGGGGAAGAAATGGAGGCAGTGAGAGATTTTACTTTCTTGGGCTCCTTGATCACTGCAGATGGTGACAGCAGTCACGAAATTAAAAGACGCCTGCTTCTTGGGAGAAAAGCAATGACAAACCTAGACAGCATCTTAAAAAGCAGAGACATCACCTTGCCTACAAAGGTCCGTATAGTTAAAGCTATGGTTTTGCCAGTAGTGATGTATGGAAGTGAGAGCTGGACCATAAAGAAGGCTGATCGCCGAAGAATTGATGCTTTTGAATTATGGTGCTGGAGGAGACTCTTGAGAGTCCCATGGACTGCAAGAAGATCAAACCTATCCATTCTGAAGGAAATCAGCCCTGAGTGCTCACTGGAAGGACAGATCGTGAAGCTGAGGCTCCAATACTTTGGCCACCTCATGAGAAGAGAGGAATCCTTGGAAAAGACCTTGATGTTGGGAAAGATGGAGGGCACTAGGAGAAGGGGACGTCAGAGGACAAGATGGTTGGACAGTGTTCTCGAAGCTACCAACATGAGTTTGACCAAACTGCGGGAGGCAGTGGAAGACAGGAGTGCCTGGCGTGCTATGGTCCATGGGGTCACGAAGAGTCGGACACGACTAAACGACTAAACAACAACACACATTATAAAAAATTAATTTAAAAACAAATAATTCATTTTTTAATTTATTTCGACTGCGTCAGACCAACACGGCTACCTACCTGACTCTAGAATCATGGAAGGCACCACATTGAGCCGCATGAAATGGAAGTCCATCAACCTGTTAAAATAGAGTTTGACCTAGGCCACCCTTTTTGGCAGTGCTGAGTGGTCACACAATGGTGCTGAAAGAGGTTTGGGATATGATAGCCATCAATGGGATAGTCACCTACCCTACAATTCTATGATTCCATGAATAAGTGTAAGTCTAACAGAACCCTGTCCTTGCCCCACCCCCAGAATGTCCCCTTTTACCTACCCCTGCCTTGGATTGGCCGGGTTCAGGTGAGTCTGGGATGTGGGACATACGCTGGCATTTCACTGGCTAAGCAGGGATGAAGGACTCAGTTAGCATGGCCCCAGCTGATCCCATGCTCAGGGATGCATGTTACATGAAATAAGTAATAAAGTGACAGGTCTGATCTACCACTCAGGAGATTTCTTTAGCCATGTAAGTTGGTAGATGACAACATCAAGTTGAAATCGGGAAGTAAAAGCTTTTTGTGTCATTGATTGAGAAGGAAAACTATGCTTCCTAGGCGGTGTTTTATCTCATTTTCATATGTCTTATTTAAAATTACAAAAATAAAAAAAATTGCTGAAACTGAATATTACGAATCTCAGCAGCCTGGATTTCCTGTTCCTAGGTTCATTAAATCATACGGCAAGTCCAGGGAATGAAGCACCAGTGGTAAAATGACAGAAAATTAAATTATTTGTTGCTTGCTTGATATCTTTAATCCTCCTTCCAATTTCATAAGCTGCTGGATATAACAAATCAATGTTAATGTCTCTTTATAGAATTGATATTTTCCATTAACATATATAACACAATAAATCTTCAAAAAGGTACTTTATCTCTTCTGACACTTTTTTTTTCTATTTTAATGTATGGTCTTGTAAAAGAAGGCTGGAAGAAATATAATCCTGTATAAAAAGATGATGTTCCTATTACTCATGTAAACTAGGGGATGCTAATATTGTTTGAAAGATCCCTAAATTAGGAGACGGCTCTTCATCTGAAGGGACCATCTTTTCAGGTTACAATAATGATTGCTGAGTCAAGCAATAATTAGTAATGATAAATGCAAGAACTAGCCTTTTAACATAAAGATTAATATTTATAATGCTGAATGTGTAAAACTTTGCAACATTAAAAAACTGTTTTGGCTTGTGCTACACAATTTATGAAACGTCTGCTTCTGCTTTTGAGCAGAATTTACTGTCCTTTCGTCCTAGGAATGTTTCTGCAAAATCATAGGGACTAGAAACTCCAAAGAACCTAGGTTGAAATAGGGGATAGATTACATTGGGAATAGCCACAGTTGTGCCCCGCCCCCAAAGTTGGCAGACTCAAACTTCCACCGTCCTCAACTGCTATGATCCAACAGTTAGGGATGATGGGAGATGTAGTCACCCAACTTCTGGAGGGCACCATGTTGGCTAAGTCTGCATTGCACCAAGCAAAATAGATAGCCATGCCAACTTTTAAAGAAATAAATGTGACGGGGCTCGTATTGATCTGGGGTGGGGTGGGGAGCACTTACTTTCTTAAACTCTGCAAATTAAAACCGTTTTAGCAGCGGCAGAGCAACTGTTTCCAGGGAGAGTATCTTCTGCCGCACTAGCATCAGGTGATCTGACAAGGATCAGAGGATATCATAGACCTTGCTGAGGCAAAATATGCCCTTCAAAGCCACAGGCCTGAATTATGTAGGTCTTTCACAGCAAGCTTCCTCATCATTCACAGCAGGCTTAGGAGACAGCAGCACTTTGGCTCAATGGCCTGAGTGCTTCTGATCACGTTACACAAAGCAAGCCGCCTTGCATTATTTCTGCTGTCTTTGAACACACAGAGATGATTTGAATTGGCAATGCTGTGTTGTGTGTGTTTCTTTCCAAGTCCTTTGCAGTATAGCCTTGAATGCATTAAAAAAAATAGAGTCCAGATGTTCACCTAATGGAGGTTGCTTTGATAACTATTTTCACCATGGCTTTTGGGGTTTCTGTTCAGGGGTGTGATTAAAAGACCAACCACTGTACCACTTCGGCATAGCAGTTCAAGTCTGGTAATTGCCCTCAGCCTGAACCCTGGAGACTGTAATAATAATAATAATAATAATAATAATAATAATAATAATAATAAATTATTATTATTATTATTATTATTATTATTATTATTATTATTATTATGTTTAATAGATTATTGTGTTGTATTTTTCTGTTGGAAGCCGCCCAGAGTGGCTGGGGAGACCCGGCCAGATGGGCAGGGTATAAATAAATTATTATTATTATTATTATTATTATTATTATTATTATTATTATTATTATCATCAAAACCCCAACCATTCCTATGTCAGGAGCCAGGAATCATGAACAACAAATGCACGGATCTTGCTAAAAGCATCATATGTTTAGATAAAATGCCAATTACAATTGTCATTATCATTCTTCTTCTTCCATTCGTTCCATTTCGTTTCTGAATCTCTTCCTGTGACACATCTCAAAGTGATTGGCAATACATCAAAAACATACATAATAACATTCCAAATATTAAAAAAATACTTTTGAAAAACCTGAATGTAGCTAGAACAGGGTGGTAAAATGGTGGCTCTGAGATGGTGGCTCACCACCACCACCATGACATCATTGTTTTTCAATCATTTCCCACCACTCCAGTGCCTACCATATGCTAGTTCTTAGAAACTCCTCCTATAAAATTGAGTATGCTGAGGAGTTTCCATCCTGGAGCAAGCTATTGAAAAAAGAGGCAGACAATGGAGCTTACTCCTAATTAACTTACAGGCAAGCCCTGATTTGCATGCAGGAGTGCTCATAAACCCATTACGGTCCTGTCACGTCTTAATACACCCCTGCCCCACCTTCATTCCGCTCCCTTTTTTCCAGGTTGCCATTATGCATGTGTGTGCTGCTGCACATCAGACAGATGCATGTGAAATGATTGTTGCGTGTATAGAATCCATGTTTATTAATCTGATATAAAGCAGAAACCTGTGCATACAGAACTATATTATTTCCCTGAACAACTTGAATCCAGGATACCTTAAGGACTGCCTACTATCTTTGCCCAATCCCTGAGACCATCCATTAGTTGTCTGAGACCCAAGACTTCAACCAGAAATCAGGTATTTACTGTTGCCAGCCCCCTGCGGTGAAACTCTCTTCCAGCAGAGATTTTACAAACATCCTCGCTTTTGACTTTCAAGTTTTTGTTTTTTTTTAATGCTGGTGGGCCTCGGCAGCTGTTTAAAAATTTCCAGAAAATAATCCTACCAATGTTTTTATCTGTTTGCAATTTATCTGTAAATATTCAGTAAACCATTTTCATTCTTTTCTAAAAAAGAATGATTTATTATTCTTCTGGTAAGTTTCGCCATAAGTTTTTGTAGTAATTCTTGCTGCTGTAGTAATTGTAGTAATTCTTGCTGCTGTAGTTACATACATAAATATATCTCTATATATTTATGTAGTTACATATATAAATATATTTCTATTTTAGGTAGTTCTGTCCCTCTAATTCCCCAAAGAAAAGCTTCTTTTTTTGTTTTTTGTTTTTACAAAGGTTATTTTAAACACCCTTTTCAATTAATTATATATCATTTCCCGGTAAGCTTTAACCTTACTACAAGACCACCATATATGATAAAAAGAACCTTCTTTCTCTTTACATTTCCAACACATATTTGATTTGGATATATACATTTTTGCCAATTTACTTGGTGTTAGATATCGACAATATATCATTTTCATATAATTTTCTCTGAAACCATAGGTAAAGCTAAAGGGACCCCTGACCATTAGGTCCAGTCGTGACTGACTGGGGTTGTGGCGCTCATCTCGTATTATTGGTCAAGGGAGCCGGCGTACAGCTTCCAGGTCATGTGGCCAGCATGACAAAGCCACTTCTGGCGAACCAGAGCAGCACACAGAAATGCCGTTTACCTTCCCGCCAGAGTGGTACCTATTTATCTAGTTGCACTTTGACGTGCTTTTGAACTGCTAGGTTGGCAGGAGCTGGGACCGAGCAACGGGAGCTCACCCTGTCGCAGGGATTCGAACTGCCGACCTTCTGATCGGCAAGCTCTAGTCTCTGTGGTTTAACCCACAGCGCCACCTGCGTCCCATTTTCATATAATTTTCTCTGAAACCATAACATGCTGTAAATTTTATATCCCATGCTTCCTTGTCTATATTATGACCAATATCTCTTGTCCCGGGTATCATTGCAGATTTTACTTATTACCTTGTCTTTTTATCACTTAATTTTTAATTGTTTTATGCTGCTTTCAGTGAAACAGTTCTCATATGTCACCATGTAATGTCTTACCTTTTTCAGTGCGTTCAAACTCTGACCCCCCTCAAATGGGAGGTAGGTAGGAAGGCTTACATTTTGACACTAGGTGGGTGAAGCAGAGCAACCAGCAAATAGCAGCAGGGAAATAAATTGCATTTTGGAAAATTGTGTGGCTGGGTATTACTATGTATATTTAACCAACAAAGGTTTTCTTAAAAAAGTTTTAATTTACAAGTATGCCCTGTGACGTTTTAGAACAACATATCTAATATTGTTCTAATAGGGGGAAATAACATTAAACAGGTCAGTGTAGATCCAGCCTGTGTTTGCTTGGTTTACACATTGTTCCTTAAGCATTTATTCCTGTGTGTCCAGTCGGTTAGATTCTAAGCCTATGGAGAGGTTTATTTATTTATTGGTCTTTTGCACAGCGCTTAGTACCATTTAGGCAATGATATGTGATAATAGCCTCTCAAATAAACCATGATAGTTCTAAAAAGTTTTTTAAAATAATAATAATCAAGATTAGTTACTGAGATCACCGATTTCATTCTGACACATTCAAATGAAAATAAACAATGGAAACTTTCCCTTAAAGGAGAGGGGAGATTCTGATGAGCATCTGACAGAGGCTAGGGATTGTCCTGCCTGCTCTTGTTAATGGCCCCCTTCAAATAAATGGAATTGATTAGGTGAAAAATTGCTCACCTTTTCTCATCAAGATTGTGGTGTTCTGAAATGTCAATTGCACTAAAAATTAATGACACTGGCTATCCAAATGAAGTGCCAAAGTTCACAAATATATTAATTACCATTTGAACGCTGCTTGTTTTCAAATAGGAAACAAATGACTGTAATGAAATTCATGTGGCGGTTGTGGTGATGGGGAATCAATAAGCCTGCAAAACATAAATTATGCGGATGTAACTTTTTAATGTTCTCCTGTTTTCTTCTTTTATGGTCGCCGAATGCACATAAAAATAAACAGTTTCCCCTGGATGCAGAGAAAACAGATCCAAATTTATGAACTGTTGAAATGAGTTGGCCTTTGCTTATTGAATTTTCCTTTCCTCTACAAAATGCTATAGTTAAAGTTGTTTTATAAAGGCTGGTTGATAAAAAGAGGTCCGTCCATCCACACGATCACAATTGCATTTTTTTTTTTTTGCAAGACCCAATTTTTTCATTCCAATTTGATATATGCAAACAGAAATCTGGTTGATTTTTTTTATAAAAAAAGTGAAGCGAAAGCGACAACTTGGGCACATCTATATCTGTAGGTTTTGTTTAAAACAATAAAATGAATAAATGTGAATTTATGCACATACAAACAATGCTATGCTTTTTATCCATTTGAGTTTCATGAGATCTAGGGAGCAATTCTATGCATAAGAAACCGGCATAAAGCAAGCCAGTGTAAATCAAGACAGCATACAGTTATACTGGATCTGAACCCCATTCAGCAGTGGGGCTGATGCTTAAGCCTGGCAAAAGGAAAACAAGCCTTTACAATAGTGCTCTGAGTCAGGTTGCCAGGCCATGTGACTGAGCTGAATGGGCTTAGGATCCAGTATAAGTCCCCTTTATCCATTATTGCACCCACCATGCCCGTTTGGCTCAGCTCTCTGAGCTCTCGGCTAAGCAAGTTACCTCAGCTTATCTTTGACTGAGCTGGGAGTCCTGCTTCACCTGTCCCTAATGAAATTAAAGAGCCGTTGAGAAGAGGGAAGATGTTGGAATGCCTGTGGCCAGTAAAAAGTAACCAAAAGGCACACACTTTGGCGTCTTTTGCCATGCTTGTGTCTGAGTTATGCTGTGACACTAGGTCAAGGACTGGACTGAGGAGGAATGCTGGGGACTGCCCCCCTTTTTTCTGAACCTTCCCAAATGCAGGGGGACAATATTGATTTAGAACAGTGGTTTGCAGAAGGGCATAGTTCAGAGGGGGAAAGCTGGGAAATACAGGATGAGGAACAGCTAGAAGGGGAAACACCAGGAGTGGGAGACAGCTGGCAAATTCAGTGTCATTGGACAGCATTCCTGACCCTCCCCCTTCTCCCAAGACTAGAAGGGCTTGGAAATTTCTAGAAAACTACTTCCGCGCCTGCGACGGAGGTAGTGTTGTGGGCATCTTGACTGAACTCTCACGATGGGGCTGAGACCTCAGCCCCTTCGCGATTTGCTGTTCCCGCCTCTGTCAGTCCAAGGCCGACCAATAAGGTCAGCCGGGGGCGAGACTTATGGTCTTTTAAGCAGCCCGGAGGCGGGAACTCTGCCTCTTTGCCTCATTGCAACAGCTTTGCATACAGCCGAGTTTACACATGAGGGACCAATTTATTTACGGTAGATATGTCTGTTACATTCATGCTTTTCTTACTGCACTTTGAGGTGTCCAAGGCCTTGAGCCTTTGCCAGAAAGGTGGGAATCAACAATGGGGAAGGGTTGGGAACTCAGCAGTAAGGGAAACTTTTTCCACACAGAATGTCCAGACTCCATCTGTAGGTAGACCTGGGAAGGACCCCTGTCTCCTTGGAGACTCACTGTCAGGCAGGGCAGACAGTTAATAGTGTAAGTCAAGAGTGCTAGATTCCCATGTTCCTGATGTTTTATAATAAAGAAATGAAACAAATAGAGGTGGCAAGCAAGACATCATTACAATTTCTCCATAGGTGAAAGATGTGTTCCTTTTTTCCTGCAAAAGTGCGGGGAGGAAAGAACTGAGAGGCAGCTCCTGTCTCCACAGGCTGCTTCCATGCCTCATTCTTCCACTTCTGCTTCCTTCTGCCCTTTTCTGCTACACAAAGATAAGACAACAGCGGGAGGGGAGGTAGGAGAGGAAGCTTCACAAGCAGTGGGTTGTGCATAACTCACCATGGAATCAGTTGTGGAAGCTCTGAAAAGATCACCTCTAGTCTGTTTTACAAATAGGGGATCACACCTGAGAACCATATCCTGTGGATCCCTTATTGACCTCCTGGTCCTCCAAAGGCAGGAAGAGAAAATTACTTTAGAGAGAAAGAGCCAGTTTGCTTCTCCCTCTCTCTCTATCCACACTTGCAGCTGCAACCTGCAAGACATTTAGCTGAAGGTTCCCTACCTCCTCAACAAACTGCATGGACCGGTTGACAATGCCTGAACCATGTCTTGCCCCTCTTTAGTTTACTCCGATTGCAGAGATGTTGGCTCTTCTCTAAGTAGCCAGTTTCCATATATATGATACCTGTAGATGCCACTGTGTTAAATGCTGCCACTAATTATGCACAACATCCACCAGTATTGCTTGGTTGATCCATTCTTTGAGAGTGAGACTGTTTGCTTTTTAGACACACACACACACACACACACACACACACACACACACACACACAATCTAAAGCTCCATCTGACTTTTAAAATCAAATCAATAAAGCCTTAGGCGTTGCTGAAAAGTGTGGCTACCAACCTTGAAATGTGAGCAGTGTACCAATTAAAGACTCACCTGGATTTTGTATTAAGATGGATTTTTGTTAATGTTCTCCTTTAACTGGTCGTATAAAAGGGGAAGATTATCAAGCTTGACTGGCAAAAGGAGTTAAAGCTAGTTCTAGAGAGGTGAGGTGTAAGCTTCTCACCAGCAGCAGTTCTGATTGAGGAAGAGCAACCAGTGGTATAGAGCAGGCATCCCCAAACTTCGGCCCTCCAGATGTTTTGGACTACAATTCCCATCATCCCTGACCACTGGTCCTGTTAGCTAGGGATCATGGGAGTTGTAGGCCAAAACATCTGGAGGGCCGCAGTTTGGGGACGCCTGGTATAGAGTGGGGAGGGCACAGGGGCAGTTGCCATGGGCACAAAAATTGTAGGAGCACAAAATTTCAATGCCCAGTGCTGCCTCAATACAGCTGTGTGCTTCTGTCACTGGGTTCCATTGAAAATGGCTTCTCTATGTGAACCAGGAAGTAACCTCTCCAGACAACCGAACAACTCTTCTTTTCTTACCTTTGTGCCTGTGACCTCCTGGATGATGTGGACACCATTAGGCAGTTGAATGTGCATGCATAATCTGTCTGTTTCCCTCCCACCCCTCCACATGGCCCTGGGCACTGGCAACCCACGTTATGCCACTGAGGGCAACTATCCTTCATATCTGGCAACTCTGAGGCCCAAATCTGACCCCTTTCAGATAGGATGGCAAAACTATGTCTGGGCCACATGACTTCTGACTATGGGTTGTGGTTCTCATAATTGATTTCACCATTGAATAAAGACTCTTCCCTCCCTGATAAATAGAATCCTCTGTGTAGAAAACAAGAGGTCGGAGAAAGCAAGAACAGGGTGTCTTGTCTTCTCCCTAAATTTGTGTTCATCACTTCATCTGCTGATTGTAGAAAATAGGTTCAACAGCCCTGGAGCCAGCACATGTTGTCCTCAGGCAAATGTCAAGGTCCCAGGTAGGCCGAAAGCTATATGTGTGGTTATAAGAATACACCAGAACTAAATTGAACCCCAGGATAAATAAGTGTACCTTTAAACTGAACTCTTGGCAATTGAAATTAGCTATTGCCATTTAGCCATCTAAAACAGAAGAGCGAGCATTATGACCAGGAAAACGAACACAATAATCTCCACACCTGAATGCATGCTTAGGCTATATTTTCTGATGTTACTGGGGCAATGCTGGGCAGACATATCCTGAAGTAGCTCCCACCTCATAACATCAAAATGAGTCCATACATAGCAGGATGAGCATATAACACTTGCTTCATGCAGAGTGCTGCTCTCCTTACAATTCCACAAGATACTATATAAAGACAGATTGACTCGGACTGTTTGCAAAACCTCTTCTCTGATGATTACTACAAATGGCAAACTGTTTTGCTTGGCATCACACTGGCATGATTTTAAATTCGCTAAAGTATTACTTTTCCATGGTGTCCATGGAGCTACAGCCTTAGGCTGTTTAGAATAAACACAGAGGTCTACTACTGTCCTCCAAACAGATTAGTTTGCAAAGATAACATTCTTTTTTTAAAAAAAAAAAACAGTAATAAAATCTCTGAATAGCTGGAGGGAAAGGAATTTGCTTTAGTATAATTTCTGGTGGCACCAACGCTGCCCATCTCTGTAATTGTATAGCATTCTCACCATTCACTCTTCTGTCTAGTGTTGCATAGAAAATTGAAACATCATTTGAGTTTCCTCCAAGGATGGATTAACAAGATCGGCTGTGACATGACTTGATTAATTAATGAGGCTGGGGTATTCTCTAGTCCTTATGTGCTGTTCTTGAACTTCTGAGATGGGGAAATCAGTCTAACCTTCAATATTTTAGAAGCCAACTGGGTAAAGCAAAATTCTGGCTTGACCTTCACTAATAATACAACCAAAATCTATTATATTATATACCAGACTAGTTTGCTATATCCAAGGTGATTTCATCCTTCTTCTTTATAATTTCAAAAGTAGGAGTGATCACGGCTGAAGTTTTGAGGATAAAAGAAAAAAGTCACTTACAAATTAATATCATAACTGGATTTCTAGATTCCCCCCCTGTTGTTGTTTTGTTTTTTTAAGTGGCTGGGTTTTTAAGTAACCTCTTCCCCGTCTGCAAGTATTAATAATTGCATTTTACAAAGGACACCCTTTCAGAGCAGGGAGGGTGAACATAGGGCTCTCCATATATAGGAATCCATATCCCATCATTTCTAGCCGACATGGCCAATGGTCCAGGGTGTTAGGAGCTAGGAGTCCAATGACATCTAGAGGATCACAGGCAGATTGGCATTTGAGCTATGCTTTCAGTAACACCTGCCATTCGTAAGTATCCATTAGGAGTACAGAGACAGTGAACACTTTACATAGTGGTCAAGGTTAAAGGGGCTAGGGAATATGAATCTTACTGAACTTTACCGAAAGCAAAATTTCAGATCCAACTACTCTCGCTCTTTCTCTCTTCCTATATATAGCACTTGGCATTTCTTCTCCTCCCCCTGGTCCTCTTAATTTCAGTGGTATCAATTTGGAGAATCAACCAAAGGATTTCAAAGGGAAGCAAATAAAGTTTTGAAGGGATTAGTAAAATTTCTCCGTCAGAGACTCTTGTTACCTATATTTTCATATTCTCTCTAAGATTAGCAGAGTGCTCTCTTAGCTATAGTGCCCATGTGTCAAGGCTCGGGGGTTCTTGGTAGTTTCTTCACATATTCTTCTGTCAGATTCCTTCCCACTGGAGACTAACAAAAGTTAAATCTAAGCTTTCATCAGAGGTTTTAAAGCATTCATTCATGGGGCACATTTCACCCTTTTAATTTTACGAGTTCTAAAACCAGTTACGATAGGAGGCCAGCCACCTTAAAACAAGGCTTTAAAAAGATATGTGTTATATTTGATTGACCTATAGGAAACATTATGCATTGGAACTGATAATATTTTTTCCAATTCAGTTGAGAAATGTTTTACAAGTCTGACCATGAACTGCGGGGGAAGGGGAAGAGGCTGAATTGTTTGTGATAAACTCATTCACTCTCCATTCCCTGTGGTAAGCATTTTGTGGAGAGATAAGAAAAGACAAGTGTTGCGCAAACATTAGCCACTGCTTAGAGAATTATTTGGCTTCATTTCGCAAAAATTGCAGGAAGCACTTTCTGGCTGCTGCTGTTGTTGTTGTTAAATAACACCCTCTGCCCCCACAAGGATGGTAAGGTACTTTTTTTACTATCATCATTCATAGTGAAATTCTCACATTCATACAGGAAAACTGAATACCTGTTGTATTAGTATGAATTGAGCACAGTTCCATATCACACAACAGGTGGTTCCATATTTTGGGGGGTGGAGGGTGGAGAGAGAGGTGTCTTGTTTTGAGAAAATATTGATCTACCAAACTTTTTGGCTATAACATCCATGAAGAGAGACAGATGCTGCCATTTTTCAGCCTTTGCAATAGCTTAAATATTTTTAATGCAACTTGATTTCACATGATTATTAAAAAATACTGTGTTTTGCAATATTACTGAATGACCAGAGTTCTTTGGGATCATTTTTAAACCTAATTCCAGGTGCAGGACAGCTGGAAACGCAACTGCTAATACACAATGGAAAGGCAGAGAGAAGAATCCTGTGCACAAGAAGGTGACATTAAGCAAGCCAGTGCCAGTGTAAAGTTACACCCATCACCAAACACTGTTCAGCAGTGGGGTTGCTGCTCTGCCTAAGCCTGGCAGAGGGCAAAGAAGGCTTTAAAATCGTGTTGTGTGCTGGGTTGCCAGGTCACATGACCAAACTGAACAGGTTTAGAATTGTAAGCAATTCTTCCTAACAGAATGCATTTTTATAATTTTCACCAGCGTATCAATTTTATGCACATTTCCTCCTAATATATGCATTTTTATACACTTTCGGGGGTTGGTGAAATGGGTTGCAAAATTCAGAGAACTGCAGATTTTGAAAGATTTTTGCTTATGTTTCAGGAAGTGCAAATTACATAGGTAAAGGGACCCCTGACAGTTAAGTCCAGTCGCGAACGATTCTGGGATTGTGGTGCTCATTTCGCTTTATAGGCCGAGGGAGTCGGCGTTTGTCTGCTCCTCAGACAGTTTTTCTGGGTCATGTGGCCAAGATGACTAAGCTGCTTCTGGCGCAATGAAACACCGACACCCGAGCACCACACGGAAATGCCGTTTACCTTCCCATCGGAGCGGTGCCTATTAATCTACTTGCAATTTTTGGGGTGCTTTCGAACTGCTAGATTGGCAGGAGCTGAGCCCGAGCAACGGGAGGTCACCCCGTCGCGGGGATTCGAACCACTGACCTTTTGATTGGCAAGCCCAAGAGGCTTGGTGGTTTAGACCACAGGGCCACCTGCAAATTACATCCCTAGCTCAAAGAAGTACACAGGTTGGCTTTTCTCCAGAAAGATTAAGGTATTTTAAGGAATGTCTGCTCATTGTCTATAAGCTTGTTTAACCATCATTAGCCCATGATAAACTAATCTTTTTAGTATGTTTTAAAAACCTGCTTAGCCAGAGAACACTAGTATGATGTGTGAACACCATAAAGAACCGTTCTCTTCACCACTCTTATTGTTCTTGCAAACTACTGTCTGTCTCCAGCCTTGCGGAACAGTGATCAATATTATTGCTTCCAAGTTAAGAAGGCAATATTCAAGGATCATATCTTCCCTCCTCTGAGCTTCATGTGAAACATTAGTGAGATTAACATCCTAGATGTCAACTATTTGTGCTTCACAGATGTCATGTAGCATTAGCACAAAGGAGCGGATACAATTCCTTTAGCTAATATCATTAGAGTGTTGCCTCCTACGCCTGTGTAGAGATTTGGTTTTAATGAAATTAAAGTGGCGGAGGAGGGCTCTTTTCAATGCCGAGACACCAATAATTTATGTGGGTGACAGATAACAGTTGTAAAACACGGGTTTCTTGCGTTGTGGCCTATGAAAAATGAATTGGCCCTCTCCAACCCTTTGCAATGAAACATTTGCTGCAGCATGCATTAAAAATAAAGAAATAGAAATCACTTTTCTATTTCTTAACAATCAGAATGCTTTACAGTATTCAAAAATAATGGCAGTGGCAGGTTCTCTATTAAACAGGGATAGTGGGCATAGCTGCCAAGTTTTCCCTTTTCTCACGAGGAAGCCTATTCAGCATAAGGGAAAATCCCTTAAAAAAAGGGATAACTTGGCAGCTATGATAGTGGGGCATAGCTGCCAAGTTTTCCCTTTTCTCACGAGGAAGCCTATTCAGCATAAGGGAATTTCCCTTAAAAAAGGGGATAACTTGGCAGCTATGTAGTGGGGGGAAACCAGAGTTCTTGAAAGGGTACATACCGTATATACTCAAGTATAAGCTGACCCAAATATAAGCCGAGGCACCTAATTTTACCCCCAAAACCTTTACCCCCCCAAACCCAAGAATAAGCCGGTTCACCACACCACAAACCGGTGGAAGAGGAAGGACCAGCCCAAAAGGGCTGCTTTCAGGCTGCTCGTTCCGCCGCCGCTGACAGTGGCAAAGGCGGCGGAGGAGGAAGAAGCAGCCCGAAAGCAGCCCTTTCGGGCTGCTCCTTCCTCCTCCACCGGTTTGTGGTGTGGTGAACCGGCTTATTCTGTCGGCAGCAGCGGGGGAGGACTGAGCAGTCCGAAAGCAGCCCTTTCAGACTCTTCGGTCCTCCCCCGCTGCCTCTGCCACTCACAAGAGCAGGCATAGTAGCCGCGGTTTGGAGAGGCACAGTGCAGCGCCTCTCCCAACCGCAGCTCCTGTGCCTGCCCTTGCGAGAGGCGGGTGGCAGCAGCAGGACCAGCAGTGAGAAATCGCTCCTTTCTTGCCACTCGTCCCTCCGCTGTCGCCTGCCTCACTCATAGCTGCCAAGTACCCCGTTTCCCCCGGGAAACCCCCGTTTTTACTTACCTTTTCCCGGTGGTCCCCCGTATCACTTCGTCTCCCATTTTTCTCCATTATTTTCTCCTGCCGGCGGCCATTTTTTTTCTTTCTGATTTGCCCTTCTATGGGCACCAAAAATGGCCGCCGCCGGCTTCAAAAGTCACATCTACGCATGTCCGGAAGTGCATAACGCGACTTACGGTGTCGACGGCTTTTGTGCCCATAGATGGGCAGAGCGACACCAGAAGTTGCGTCAATGCACTTCCGGACATGCGTAGAAGCGAGAAGACTTTCAAAGCCATCAGCAGCCATTTTTGGTGCCCATAGAAGGGCAAAGCGACACCGGAAGTTACGTTGACGCAACTTCCGGTGTCACACGGCTGCCAGTCCCAGATTCTGCAGTCTGGGACTTGGAAGGTAAGGCCTCACTCAAGTATAAGCCGAGGGGGGATTTTTCAACACAAAAAATGTGCTGAAAAAGTAGGCTTATACTCAAGTATATATGGTATATTCCAGTCTTTCTAAGGGCCAGGGCCGGCTCTAGGTAGACCCCCGGTGGCGCGGTGTGCTAGGGCGACGGGCCGGTAGGCAGGGTGCCACACGGCAAAGCCACGCGGAAACCATGCTGCGCCCTGCAAGGGCGGGGGCACCGGAGCGATCTCTGCCCCTCAGCGCCAGGGCGGCCAACCTGCTCGAGACTGCCCTGCTAAAGGCTAACTTTTGTCACAGGAGGAAACAATTTGATGCCTCCCACCAGATAACATGAGGTTTTTCACAATGGTGTCATCAGCTGTGCAAAATAAGCAATATGAGAAACATCATTTTATTAGGTGGGAGGCAGTGCTTTGTTTCTTCCACGGACCAAATTTGGCAAGGCAGATATAGCATTCCCATATTAGGATATTAAGAGATACACTTTAGGGACAAAGCTAGCACATGAGGTTCATGAGTCAGGTGGCAAATTTGGGGCCACCACCCACCTCCCCACCAGCCTCTTCCACTTCTTACACTGCCTACCAGCAACACTACATCACTTCTCTTGCTCTTCTGTAGAAACATCTTCCATGATGGTGTCAGTGCAGAGTTATTGGTTTCCTTCAGGATTATGCAGATTTTGTTCTAGGAAGCTGGTGCTATCTTACCTTCCCCCCTGCTCCATGCAGACGTCCGTATTTCATGCTCCATGTCCAAGCAGTTTGTTTCTTTGTTTGTTTGTTTATCCTCCTAAGCTTTTCCTGGAAAATAAATAAATCCTGCACTGGAGCAAACACCAATTCAGGTTTTCCATAGATTGGCATTTTCTCTGATCTGACTGAGATTCAAACAGGGTTTTCATAGTGAATGCTCTGGAGCGAGAGAGAGTGAAAGACGGGAAAGGGGCACTCAGGCACGGAGGTTTAAATCACAGACCATTCCTGGAAGGAGCGGAGGATAAGTGTGGATAAGCCCTCAAATGCTTTTCTACAAGGTGATGCCAGCCTAAGAAAAATGGCAGGGCCTCTTCAGTGGTGGCCCCACATTTGTGGAATTCTCTCCCCTAAGCCCTCGGTTTGGATCCACTTTTATGAAACATTTATATGGGCCCTAAATACTCCCCCCCCCTCATTCCACCAAGCTTTTTATTTATCTTATTCCTGGATCTCTATAATGTTTTGTGATCTGATGTTGCTTTTTTAAGTTTATGCATAGGAAAATAGGTTAGTTTGTTTTGTTTTTATTACCATCTTTATTGAAAGTTCCCTGTGAAGCCTTAGTCTGAAAAGACGGGACAGAAATAATTAAGTAAATTAGAGACACACGAGTTAAAGAGTGGGAAAAATCCATCCCATCCCCCCCATCTGTCATCCAGTACAAACCATTTTATTGCACTTGAAGAACTGTAACAAATAGCTGGCTGCCCCAGATGAAAACTATAGTTTTCAAAGTGCCATGACAAACATTATGTAGCTCCATGAACTAGAAATGGTCCTCTAGATGTTGTTGAACTTCTATTAGGCCCAGCAATGGTCAGGGATGCTGGGAGCAGAAGTCCGACTACATCTGAAGTGCCACAGATTTCCCATCCCTGTCATAAATGAAGACTCTATCTCTGGATTAAGCCACAACAGCTCAGTATAAGAAGAAGAAGAAGAGTTTGGATTTGATATCCCGCTTTATCACTACCCGAAGGAGTCTCAAAGCGGCTGACAATCTCCTTTCCCCTCCTCCCCCACAACAGACACCCTGTGAGGTGGGTGGGGCTGAGAGACTTCAAAGAAGTGTGACTAGCCCAAGGTCACCCAGCAGCTGCATGTGGAGGAGCAGAGACGTGAACCCGGATTCCCAGATTATGAGTCTACCGCTCTTAACCACTACACCACACTTGCTCTCTAGTATAACTTCTAGAACTGTTCAAGACTTGGGTCTTCAGTGTGATTCTCCACTACTAAAACCAACTGGAGTTCCTGCCCAGATAACAAAATTATGAATTATTTTAAAGATGTTCCTGTGTCTTAGACTTCTGCTTTCCCAATGACTCAGTCCCTGGTTCTTCTGGGTAGGGCTAGAAGTTTCCCCTGCCCATTGACAGTTCCAGGCATGTCCCCGTTTCGGGGGTCTAATCCGGCTCTCTGGTCAATTTAATCTGGCTCCTGTGGCAGTTTATATCCTGGGGTAAAATCCTAAAAAAAACCACCTCAACAACTTCAGTCCTAAAACTTTGGGGTAAAATCATAAAAAAGGGTCAACAACTTCAATCCTAAAAAAAAGTCAACAGCTTTGATTAGCCCACCCCCCCAAACTTTGGCCCTCCAGATGTTTTGGACTACAGTTCCCATCTTCCCCAACCACTGGTCCTGTTAGCTAGGGATCATGGGAGTTGTAGGCCAAAACATCTGGAGGGCTGCACTTTGGGGATGCCTGGGTTAGCCCTTTGGTCAGCTCTCACGGCCCTTCACTTCATCAAATCTTGTCCTCTTTGAAAAAAGTTTGGACACCACCATAGACAATATGGAGCTAGACAGAACAATGGTCTGACTCAACATTAGACAGGTTCTTCTGGTCTTACTGAAATGAATGCAATCAAAGGTCCAGTGTCTTGGAGCCAAACTGGTCATAATCTGATCAGGATCTTATGCACTGTCGCTGCAGCCTCACCCGACTGCTTTAGAGCAGAGGTTCTTAATGTGTCATTCCCATACCATTTCCCCAAATTGCCACTCTCTGAAACTGCTCTTAACTCCATGGGGGGCAAGGTACAGATAGCCAAGGGAGCCCCCTCTCACCTCCTCTTTAATCGCCTCCCACAACCTGGTAAAGACCATTTTAGAAAGGCATTTGGGGTGTGAATTGCTGTCTTACCAAATGGGTTTTTTAAACTGCCTCTGGTTGTCGAAGCATTTTTATTACTGCTGCACTCTATTATTTCCTATTGCTGTTTTAGTGCTCCATTGTAAGAGTTGTTTTAAAGTGTTAATTTATGGTTTTATCCTTGTCGTGAGCTCCATTGAGCTGTCTTGAAAAAAGGTGGGGGTGCAAATGTTTTAAACAAAAACCTATGTCATGTCTAACTTGATCCTTAAGTAGAAACCATTAGAGGAGCTGAGATCCCCTTACAGGAGGGGTGGCTAATTTATGGATCATAGGAGAGATCTAGCCCTCCAAGATCCCTATCTGATTGGGAAATAAAGCACACTGCCTGGTCTTTAGTGAGCACCCTCTAAAAGGCAGGACATTTTATCTTGCAAAAATCCCCTCTGAAGAGCAGGCAGAGAGATCGTTTATCTCCAATCTCGGTGCTAAACACCACAGTGCTGAGATCCGATATAAGCCTTCTCTGACTGCTCTTTTAAAGTAAAAGGCAGTATTCACCCTGCCCTAACTCACTCTGTGAGATCAGAGATAGCAGAAAGAGTCTCTGTCTGTTCTTTAGATACCCTTCAGAGCAGGGCTTGCCAATGTGGTGGTCTCCACATGTGGCTGGTCTACAATTCCCATCAGTCCCAGTCAGTGTGACCACTGGTTTGGGCTGATGAAAGTAGTCCAACAATATTTGGAAGTAATGGTGAACGTGCATGTGAATTGGGTGAATTGAGTGAATTGAGTGTGTGGCCTGCATGTGTAACGTCTGTGTGTGTATTTGTGTAGGTGCCAATCATGGTCTTCCCCACTGGTGGCATGTGGCCATCAGAGGGGTGCATGACTGTAAACGTGCCCCGTGGGTCAAAAACAAAACAATTAGCTACCCCTGCCTTACAGGAGGCTTTGTGAGGACCACGAGAATTGTAAGGAACTAAAAAGCAACCGATATGGTGGAAAACTCTCTCTACGTTAAAGTTCCCTCCTTTTTATTCTGGACTGCCTATGTCTGAGGACGCAAACAATTTAAATCAATGTGTGATTTACATTGACTTGCAGTAGTGTTGTGTTACATTTAAGAAAGATGTACAGTAGTACCTCTGGTTATGTACTTAATTAGTTCCCGAGGTCCGTTCTTAACCTGAAACCATTCTTAACCTGAAGTACCACTTTAGCTAATGGGGCCTCCCACTGCCGCCGCCGCACAATTTCTGTTCTCATCCTGAGGTAAAGTTCGTAACCTGAGGTACTACTTCTGGGTTAGCGGAGTCTGTAACCCGAAGTGTTTGTAACCTGAGGTGTTTGTAACCCGAGGTACCACTGTACTAGAAATCTAAGGGAAGGGAAGAAGGGAAGCCCATAGGAAGCCAGAGAATATCTGGTGAAAGAATTAGGAGCACACATTCTTGCACCACTGAATTTCTGTTGGTGTTCTATGAACACAGGACTGACACTGCCCAAATTCAGAACCACTTAACAATACAGAGTGTTTGTGCTTCACCCTTCTCAGCTACTTAAAAGAAAACTTACCTGTTTCCTATGTGTAATGATGAATGAGCTTTGGCCTTCATTTGCAGCTCACACAACTGCCCAAGGTTTGGAAGTTGCCTTTTACACATTGTACTATGTGGCACAAAGGTTTTCCAGCTGGATGAAAAGGTCTCAGCCTGAAGTGGTCATTTTCTATTGTTTCTAAAGCTATCTTCAGATTATTATTTTGTACTGTTTTCATGGTAGGCTTTTGAATCGCCTTGAGACACATGTAAAAGGCAATTCATAAATTGTACTTCATAATCTAGAAATTTTAATAATAATAAATTTATGATGGTAAAGACATGTGAGTCAATTCACACATCTGTGCCATCCACTCCCACAAGCATAAAGGGCAAAATAGTTCTCATTAAGTAGCACCAAAAAACCCCATATGGCTTAAGAAGTATAACTTAAAGGCAGGCGTGGTGGCTGCAGGAAAGGGGGCAGTACATAAGATTGGTCATTATACCGAACTAGCGTTTTTGTTTCTTTCTTGTTAGAAAACAAGTGAACTGATTAAAAAGAGTTTCACAATAAAGATTGATGACTTCCTTGAGAATTTCACAGATAATACCCAGCAATCACTAATGACTCTGGATATAGACGCTTTGGTTGGAAATGTAATAGTTATGCAGTAGAGAGGAAAGCAATCAAATGGTAAGTTACAAATTAGGAAGCTTTATTCATGAGGGCCTGGGAGACTAATAAGGGGTGGGAGACAGAGACACAGAGAGGTGGGTTGCTGTTATTTAAAAAACTCAGCTTAACTTAAAATTTAATAACAATCTTACTAAAAACGAAATTTGCAAGATGATAGAATGGGGATGGTAGTTCAATTTTTCTCAATATGCTGGCCATGCACAAGAGCTCTATACATGCTGGGGCTTTCTCGTAGTTTTATAGAAGGTGAAGTGCATAGAAAGGGAATTGCCATTGGCCATGTGTTGTCGTTCAGCAACATTTGCATAATATTATTATTTATTAAATTTTTCTACTGCCCTTCATCCGAGGATCACAGGGAGATTTACAGTAAAGGTAAAAAGGTAAAGGACCCCTGGACAGTTAAGTCCAGTCAAAGGCAACTGTGGGGTACGATGCTCATCTTGCTTTTCAGGCCAAGGGAGCCAGTGTTTGTCCACAGACAGCTTTCTGGGTCATGTGGCCAGCATGACTAAATTGCTACTGGTGCACGGATTTACAGTATAAAAGCACAAAAATACACATCATGGTAACAAACAAAACCTTAGAATCAGCTTCCTAACAGAAGCCTGCCCCTTTTAAGTAGACAGTGTCTTCCTTTGCAGATTGTATTTTTACGATATATTCTCTCTTTTAAGTCGGCTCAGATTTCAGCTTGTGCGTCCATCATCCATTTTCTTCTTCAGAGTCCTATGATTGTAAAAATTTAATTTTTCCTTGTTTTGAGAACTGTTGCGATTGAAAACCAGGATTCAAATAAATGAATGAAATTGAATCCAAGTGGAGGTTAAGGGGTGCAAAACATTTGACATGAGAGTTAAATGGTTTTCCTAAGAAAAAGATGGGGAACTTGTGACCCTTAAATTGTTAATGGGCATCTTTCCCATCAACCCCAACCAGCATGGCCAATGGGCAGTGATGATGGCAGCTGAATTCCAACAACATCTGGAGGACACAAGATTTCCCATTCCTTCCTTATGGGCTCAGAGTGCACGTAGAATGAGGTTTTACCTGGTCATTTTTGCAGACCAAGGGATGCTCTTCCAACCTGGTGTGGGTAGATTTTCTAAGCAAGTAGAGAGAAATGGTATCATCTTTAGAGGACCAGGGCTATTTCTGCACATCCATTAATTGCCAGGAGAACACTGAAGTCAAATTACAGCTTATAAGGGTACGACCTGCAATCAACTAAATCACACAATAACAGTAAGATGTAAAAATAGCTACCACCAATTCAGGGAGACACACATTCTTTCTCCCTCGGTAGATTCTAAAGCGTTGGTAAAAGTGATTGCGCTCTTTCACAACATTGTTTTTATGTCCTTCACGTTCATTGTAGATTTATTGGATACCTTATTTGGGTCACTTTTTCTTCCCGATTTATGAGCCTTCTGGGAAAGAATCAAGGGTGCAGATATATATTGCTAGACTAGTGTATTTCAGCCCGTTTAATAACGGGCGCTAGAACATCCTGGGGTTCGGAGAAGCGCTTGTGCAGCGCTTCTCCGAACCCTGGGACCTGTCCTTGCTGTCGGCGGCAGGAGGACAGGAACGGAGGAGGAGAAAGCGCTGCGTTCTCCTCCTCCGTTCCTCTCCCGCAGCCGCCGACAGGAAGCAGACCTCCCAGGGTTCAGAGAAGCGCTTGCGCAGCGCTTCTCCGAACCCTGGGACCTGTCCTTGCTGTCGGCAGCAGGAGGACAGGAACGGAGGAGGAGAAAGCGCTGCATTCTCCTCCTCCGTTCCTCTCCCGCAGTCGCTGACAGGAAGCAGACCTCCCAGGGTTCAGAGAAGCGCTTGCGCAGCGCTTCTCCGAACCCTGGGACCTGTCCTTGCTGTCGGCGGCAGGAGGACAGGAACGGAGGAGGAGAAAGCGCTGCGTTCTCCTCCTCCGTTCCTCTCCCGCAGTCGCTGACAGGAAGCAGACCTCCCAGGGTTCAGAGAAGCGCTTGCGCAGCGCTTCTCAGAACCCTGGGACCTGTCCTTGCTGTCGGCGGCAGGAGGACAGGAACGGAGGAGGAGAAAGCGCTGCGTTCTCCTCCTCCGTTCCTCTCCCCCAGCCGCCGACAGGAAGGACGCACGCACTCTCCCCCCCTGCCTCCTCCAACCGCCGCTCCTCACGGCCAGGAAGGGTTGTGAGGAGGCCTTCGCCGGCCTCCACCCTCGCTGACGTGCCCTGCAGTGAGGCGGTGTCCGGCGGGAGCGGCGGTTGGAGGAGGCAGGGGGGGGAGAGTGCGCGCGCGCAGTCTCTGCTGTCCAATCCCTGTATCCCTGGGGCACATGCGCAGTACCCCAGGGACACACGGGACAGCTTGGACGCAGGGACAACTTGCACATTATTATATAGGATATGAATGTTATTAAGGTTCAAGGGGGCAGATATGTATTGCTATTATATTAATGCTACTAAAATCAATTGTACAAAATAATCCTTTTCACAATCTAGTAGATAATTCTTGCTTATGGGAGAGCATGGAAATGCCATTAATACCAATTGAACTTTTTTCTATAGTATTCCAATCTGTGTGGGTTTTATATGGGCGGGACGTGTGTAAATGTTTTACTAAAGTGTTTGGAGACATGCAAAGCACTTTAGGTTGGGGGCTTATGCCCATTTTAATTGCCCCTTTGAACCCAACCCCCTTTGATGTTATACACCTCAAACCATCTAGAGTCCAGTTCAATCATTCTCTCCCTACACCAAGGATGGGAAAGCCTTTGGCCTTTGTGATGCTACTGAACTCCATGTTAGGATGCTGTCAGCAGCTCTTGACTGGTTGCCCAGGAAAGTACAAAGACAAGGAAAAGTTTCTTTTTTATATTTCAATCTTTACAGAGAGAGGCTATAGAACCCAGTCTCTTGGATAATGGTGGTGTTCCAAGTGAATCTCCACCTTCCATCTCTCCCACTTCTTCATTCATCTCTTCTACAGGTGCCCTCTGTCTTTGAGCTCTTTGCTCTCCTACTTTTAAGGCCCAGCTCTGAGAGATGGAGGGTCTGGAATGCTTTCTAATGACAACATGTAGGCCGGGTGTTGTTCTGGCTCATCCATGATTTCCCAACTTCTCCCCTCATCTGCCTCTGAGCTGCTACCTCCCTCAAACCCCTGTTGTAAATCTACACTGTCCTCCTCCTCCTCCTCCTCCTCCTCCTCCTCCTCCTTGGAAGGGTCAGGATGGGGAGGAGGTCTCAAGAATTCCTCCTCTTCTCAGTCCTTAACAATTAAAAGGTAAAGGTAAAGGGGCCCCTGACCATCAGGTCCAGTTGTGTCCGACTCTGGGGTTGCGGCGCTCACCTCGCTCTATAGGCTGAGGGAGCCAGTGTTTGTCTGCAGACAGCTTCCGGGTCATGTGGCCAACATGACAAAGCTGCTTCTGGCGAACCAGAGCAGCACACGGAAATGCCGTTTACCTTCCCTATTTATCTACTTGCACTTTGATGTGCTTTCGAACTGCTAGGTTGGCAGGAGCTGGGACCGAGCAACGGGAGCTCACCCCATTGCAGGGATTCGAACCGCCGACCTTCTGATCAGCAAGGTTTTCAGATTTTACACAGCTCTTCTTCAGGCTTTCATTATGAGAGCAAAAATTAAAGATCCAATAGTCCAGATAGAAACAACTGGGTAGTCAGGCTACTGAAGTTTACTGGCCATTGCTGTTGCCATGGAGATAGTCTAGGCTGAATGCAAACATGCCATTCTGATGTCATGTGTGATGTCACAAAGAAGATATGCTTTAACTCTTGGTAAAGCCAAAAACAGTTAACAGTCAGACTACATCTCAGCCCTGTCAAGATGGATCTCCATAATAGGTGAGGAACAATTCTGTTCACAATTCTGTACACATCAAATAATCAACTTTATGTGTGACTTTGGGATGGATTCATACATCCAGTTTCCTTTCTCAAGAAAGGTTGGAAGGTATGTAATTTGAATGGCAATTGCTCTCTGCTCCCTGCTGTCAGGGTGCTGTCAGTGGATCCTGAATAATTGCCCAGGAAACTATAAAGACAAGGAAAAGTTTCATAGTCCTTTTTAATTTCAATCTTTACAGAGAGAGGCTATAGAAACCAGTCTCTTGGATAATGGTGGTGTTCCAAGTAAATCTCCACTCCCCATCTCTCCCACTCCCTCATTTGTCACTTCTATGGGTGCCGTCTTTGAGCTCTTTGCTCTCCTACTTTTAACCCTCACCGGGTTCTGAGAGATGGAAGGTCTGGAATGATTTCTAATGATAACATCTCAGCCAGGTGTTGTATGCCTTTCCCATGATTTCCCAACTTCGCCCCTCATCTGCCTCCAAGCTGCAACCTTCCTCAACCGCCTGTTGTAAATCAATACTGTCTTCCTCCTTCCTGGAAGGGTTAGGATGGGAAGGCGGTCTCCACCATTCCATCCTCTGCCTAGTCCCTGACACTACAACATCACCACCCTTGATATATATAAACTGTGCAGCTAAGAGAAAAAGAAATTTATTATTGCAAAGCCCCCTTGGTTAGACTGCAGCAACATGAGATGTATATATGAGACAATTTGCTTATGGGGAATTATTCCCGCTAAATAACAAGCCTAAATGCATTTGTGCAGCAGGTTCTATTGATTGCAGTGAGATTTACTCATGAGTAAGAGGATTTCAGCCTGGAACTAGTTAGTCAATTTTATTGAACGCTATACAATCCGGTTTCCTGCCCCAACTGCAGTAGCGTAGTCAGAAGGTGAATGACAGTGCTGGTATATTGCACTATAAATAAATAATAATGTTAATCTTAAAGAAAGGGGGAGAGTGGCAATTATAGCTTAGCCTTTGCATTTAGCGCGCATAGCCTGTGGCATTTTAGAATCCATTGGTGTATGAAGGATAAATTGCATTCTAAAGCTGCTGTTCTTAGCTTGTAATTTAGGCGAGAGTCACATATACGTTAAATAAAATGGAAAGGGGTGGGAGCGTACCGTGTTTCCCCTTTTTTAAGACACCGTCTTATAACTTTTTTCTCTCAAAAAAACACAGGGTGGCTTATTTTCAGTGGGATGTCTTATTTTTTATTATGGTTTTTACTTTACGGTCTCCTCGGCCGGGCCGCTGGCTCGGGGCACTGCTGGGCTCTCTGAGTGCTCGGCGCTGCAGCAGCCGCCAGTTCCACTCACCATTGTCCACAGATACCAGATTCCCATGCCCTGGCCCAAATGGCAATGCTGCTTATTCAAAGGGTTGTCAGAATTGTGTTTTTATCTTTTGGAAATCCAGCCATTAGGCTAGCTTGTGTCTTAAATTTCAACTTCAGAATGATTTGGCTTGAGACCTGTTCTGAGGAAGGAGAAGGGCATCAGCATAATTTTATGAGCAATTGTTAGATATGTTCACTTACGGGGATACTGTATGGGATTGCAGACTTTTGTTTTGAAAAACAATAGCCCTCGAGACAGGGCTGGAAGACAGAGCCAGGGCAGATAGAGCAGAAGCAGAGTCTGGAAGTATCCCACTGACTGAAAAAGAGCAAGTTTAGAATCTACCAGATCAGAATGCAGCTGCCTCCAGAAGGTCAGGTAGCTCTGTAAATTGGAGGTTTTAAAAGACACCCCAGTTGTCACCAGAACTGGGTATCTCAATACAGGAATGCCTGAGCAGGGACCACAGAAATACTGGGCTAGCAAGCCACACTTGGCCCTCGTCAGGGGCAAACTCATCCTTTGAAGCAGACACACTCTGCTGTGGTATGGATGAGTGCCCCCATGGCACTTTCTGCTGGGGAAAACAACAGAGGCTGGAGTGCCGTGAAGCACACTTGTCTGCAGCAAGAGCCTTACAAGCCAAGGGAAAGCATGCGCTTGTTTTGCTCTGGGCGGCGGGATGGCAGGTGTCCTCGGCTGGGCGGAGGCGAGGCCGTTGGCTCCGGCACTCCGCCCGGCGCTGCTGGGTTCTCCGAGCTACTGGGCGCTCCGTGCGCTCCAGCAGCCGGTTCAGGGCGGCGGGATGGCGGGCGTCCTCGGCTGGGCGGAGGCGGGGCCGTTGGCTCCGGCGCTCCGCACGGCGCTGCTGCGTTCTCCGAGCTGCTGGGCACTCCGCGCACTCCAGCAGCCGGTTCAGGGCGGCGGGATGGCGGGCGTCCTCGGCTGGGCGGAGGCGAGGCCGTTGGCTCCGGCACTCCGCCCGGCGCTGCTGGGTTCTCCGAGCTGCTGGGCGCTCCGCGCGCTCCAGCAGCCGGTTCAGGGCGGCGGGATGGCGGGCGTCCTCGGCTGGGCGGAGGCGGGGCCGTTGGCTCCGGCGCTCCGCCCGGCGCTGCTGGGTTCTCCGAGCTGCTGGGCGCTCCGCGCGCTCCAGCAGCCGGTTCAGGGCGGCGGGATGGCGGGCGTCCTCGGCTGGGCGGAGGCGAGGCCGTTGGCTCCGGCACTCCGCCCGGCGCTGCTGGGTTCTCCGAGCTGCTGGGCGCTCCGCGCGCTCCAGCAGCCGGTTCAGGGCGGCGGGATGGCGGGCGTCCTCGGCTGGGCGGAGGCGGGGCCGTTGGCTCCGGCGCTCCGCCCGGCGCTGCTGGGTTCTCCGAGCTGCTGGGTGCTCCGCGCGCTCCAGCAGCCGGTTCAGGGTGGCGGGATGGCAGGCTTCCTCGGCCGGGTGGAGGCGAGTCCGCTGGCTCCGGCGCTCCACTCGGCACTGCTGGATCCTCCAAGCTGCTGGGCGCTCTGTGCACTCCAGCAGCTGGTTCAGCGCCGTGGGATGGCAGGCCTCCTTGGCCGGGTGGAGGTGAGGCCGCTGGCTCCGGCACTCCGCCCGGCGCTCTGAGTTGCTGGGCGCTCCGCGCTCCAGCAGCCAGTTCTGGGTGGCGGGACAGCATGCAGGCCTCACCCTCCTGCTGCTGCCACAGCTGGCGTGCTAGGTCCCGCTGGCTGGCTGGGGCGCTTGGCGGTCTCGCTCCACATGTCATGGGTGTATGTCTTATTTTCGGGGTATGTCTTATGTTTTGCAAAAGCTTAAAAATCCTGCCATGGCTTACTTTATGACTATGTCTTAAAAAAGGGGAAACACGGTACATGCAGGACCAGATTAAAACAACTGGAGGCTTTGGGCTGGGAGACAATGGGAGGCCCAAACTTAATAGCATCTGGCCGCGAGAAACAAAAACCTTCTTCTTTTCTTTATCTACTCAACAAAAATAGAACATTTCTGAAATTTTAGGACTGATAAAATTTTTTTATAAATTTTTAACCTTTACTAAGTTTGCAAAAGTATAGAATTATTGAAGACACTCATAGCTTTGTTATAACATTATGCCATGTACAAAGTAGGAACATTTTCTTTCAAGCACTTTTGGATGCAAAACTATCAATTATATCATTAAAATCAGTTAAGTCACAGGTTATCATTTTCTGTGCAGAGAATGCTTAGTGCAGACAACCGATCTTGGGACATTGTTACTCTGGAAAATGATATTTTGCCAGTACAATTTGTAACCATTAAACACAGGAGCAATCTGGGTCGTTTCACACACACACACACACAAACACACACACACACACACACACACTTGGAAAAGCTGCTTGAATTTTCTCCTGGAATTTTATTTAATACACACCTTGGGGGCTGAAATTTTCTTTTTCAGGGTAAGCTTTTTTGACATACAGGTGGAAGTGCAAGAGTTAATTGACTAGACTAAGGTCAACATCCTTTGGATACTCTGGCATCAACATCTCAACACCATTGTGAATCTGTTCCTTGGTTACTTGCAGGTTCACTATGTTGAAGAAGGTTTACTCTTGCCCAGGAAAAATGTAAGTGCTGATTGCTTTCACCTGGCCAGATCCCTATGGTCGCTGCTGAACCTGTAACTGGCATCTGGCCAGGATGTGATTGTCTTGACTATATAAGGAGGGCTAGACCAGCAACTTCTGTCTGCTGCTCAAAATTTCTGCTGTGTGATTCCTACCTCCTGGTTACTGCTGGACTATGTGCTGTGCATGGAACTACATTTGAACCTGCAACCTAGATCTGGACTTTGCTGTGAGTTTTGCTATGCAGGCCAGGAAGGTGCCAAGTCTCTATCTAAAGGAGTACAGTGGTACCTTGCTTCTCAAACGCCTTGGTACTCAAACGCTTTGGTTCCAAAACACCGAAAACCTGGAAGTAAGTGTTCTGGTTTTCAAACGTTTTTCGGAAGCCGAACATCCAATGTGGCTGTTGGCTATTGTTTCTGGGGCGCCTGCACCAATCAGAAGCTGTGCCTTGTGTTTCAAACATTTCAGAAGTCAAACAGACTTCCAGAACAGATTAAATTTGGCACTTTTGATTTTGCTATTTATTTTGCATTTTTGTTTTTGAAGCTTTTTCAGTTAATTTGTTTTTGTGACTGTGTGGAACCCTGTTCAGCTACTGATTGATTGATTGAGTGAGTGAGTGAAAGCGGAAATGGATAAAAGCCCCCCCCCCTCCAAACACTGACTATCATCAGTGCAGGTAAGAAAAAAATTAATTTTAATTTTTATCATCTATAATACTGTCTTGTTTTGTATTGTTAAATACTTCCTGCTTAAGAAGTTGCACACACAGGCTGTTTTACCATCAAATTTGCTTTGAGTGAAGCCGTTATTCTTTTCATACCCTTTCAAAACTAGTTCATGGTATTTGGACTTGGACTTGCAGTTATACATCTTACATCCATACTGTAAGGGGAAGAGAATACAGGGATCCTCCTCCCATCATCAAGAGCAGCTCCTCCAATAGCAGCAATGCCAGCGGGGAGGGGGAGGAGTCCAGTGAGGAAGGAGGAAGAGGGATGCAGGGCTCCGGCAACACAGAAGAGCCTCTGCTGCACGTGAGGGAGGAAGAGAGGGGGGGAAGGGGGGAGAAGGAAAACATGGAGCGTAGACCCTTTTTTTTTCCAGTTCCGGAATTATGCAGGAGAAGGAGGGGAAAGAGGTTTGCCGCCCCGAGACTCTTATGCTGGAAGAAGTCGAGGGGCGGTCCATTGCCGGATTCTGCCTCAGACTAAGCAGACATGTTCTACACACCAGTTCCACTGTAAATAGACTGCACTAAATAAAACTGTCTAAAGACAAGAATGTGGAGTGTCGTTACTCTAGAGTAGTCGCAACAACAACCCCCTGACACATACTATTCTTTATTTTCCATAAAACTAAGAGATTATTTCCCTGTGTGAAAGTCTAGTTGTCCATCAGCGCTTTTACTGTCCAAGTATTTTTCTGACTTGATTGACTTGCTGCACCCCGTCTCTCTCCTCTCTCTCTCTCTCTCTCTCTCTCTCTCTCTCTCTCTCTCTCTCTCTCTCATATAAAAAATGACCGCTTCTCCATCCCTCTGGGAAGATCTGGTGAATCTGAAGCGCACATGCATTAGCAATTCAGTCCATTACTTTCAATATTGCTTTTCGGGGGTGAACATTAATATCCTGTGAATAAAATAAATGAAGTCCCTTATTCTCTAGTTCAGTACTTAATGCTGTTTTTAAAAATTAAATAACTTTCGCACATGTGGTTCTTCTGCACTTACACAAATACCAACCGCAGGGAAGATGCAGTATATCATTCTAAATGAGAAAACATAAAAGGTACCTGGAATGCTAGGAACATTACTAAACAAGAAGGATTCTTCACAGTTCTCTTAAAGAGCCATGAATTTTAATCTATATATCCATATCAGTAAAGGGAAATTATGAAACTGATAAATTCATGCTGTCTTTTATCAGGGACGAAAAGGAGCCACGTTAGACAGCCACACATCTTCTGGAGTTGCCGGCAGTCTCATTAGTGTGCTGTGATATTCATTATATAGAACATCATAAAGATGAAAGCTTTTAAATGAGAAAGTAGCTTTCAGTTCTATCACCATAAAACAACTATGATTTATTATTCAAATTGATATAAGTACTATGAAGGATGCTGACTTGCAGGGAGGACTTGAAGGTACTAAGCTAGAACCCAAACAGTTTGCTTGATTGACAGGAACATTGGTGCAATTCCAGGTCTTACTATGCCATTAACACATTTGCTGACTGTGGCAAGCAATATATTCCCTGTCAAAGAAAAGAACAGGTGAACAACTGGCAATAAAATCCTGTATAAGGGAATACCCTATGACCAGTCTTTTAAAGGATAGAAGATCACACAACATTCAATAAGAATAAACTCTGAAAAACCACGTCACCTTTAATATTTCTTTTGACCAAGGTGCCTACGACATCCTCACGATTCTCCTTCTCTCCAATAATGCTGTGCCCATGCTGTGTTCTCCATTAAAGAGGGCAGAGGACTTTATTATTAGGGCATTGTAAGATGTATGGTATTCCAGACTCACATTATTGTAGAGGGACGTGGGCAGCACTGTGGTCTAAACCACCGAGCCTCTTGGACTTGCTGATTGGAAGTTCAGCAGTTCGAATCCGGGGTGAGCTCCCGTTACCTTGTCCCAGCTCCTGCCAACCCAGCAGTTCGAAAGCATACCAGCACGACTACAGTCATACCTTGGGTTGCAAACATGATCCGTGTGGGAGGCACGTTCGCAACCCGCAGCGTTCGCAGCCTGAAGCGCTGCATCTGCTCACGTGCATGTCGCAATTCGGTGTTTCTGCACATGCGTGAGCGCCAAAACCCAGAAGTAACCCGCTCCAGTACTTCCAGGCTTGGCGTGGTCTGCAACCCAAAAACGTGCAACCCACAGCGTTCGCAACCCAGGGTATGACTGTAGATACATAGGTGCCACTGTGCCAGGAAGTTAAATGGTATTTCTGTGCACTCTGGCACTCATCACGGTGTACTGTTGTGCCAGAAGCAGTCATGCTGGCCACATGACCCGGAAAACTGTCTGTGGACAAACACCAACTCTGTCAGCCTGAAAGTTATGAGCAGTGCACCCCATAGTCAAGTTTGACTGGACTTAACCATCCAGGGATCCTTTACCTTATTGGAGAGGTCATAACATAAAAATGTAATGCAGAACTTTATATAGTAAAACCTTTGAAAGCATATGGAGGCTTACTTGCTAATATTGCTAATGCTGCAGTTTCTTCCATTCCACTTAATTAAGGGCTATGCTTAATTAATGAAGGACAAGGGTTTACACCTCTCTCTCTCTCTTGCCTTTGTACCAGGCTTTTATACCCCCCCCATCCTCCTCATTAAGCCTCTGCTGATGCAGCAGTGCAGTTGATGATGTCATTAGCATGCATAAATGTGGGCTGGGCTTGGGCCTAGTGAGATGTGCCACTGCTTGGGATGGGTGCATCAGTCCATTTGGGTTCATCTCCATTTCTCATTTGCCCCCATACCCTCCAACATCCTGTTGATCAAAACTGGGACGCTTGGGGTTTTGTTTTTGTTTTTTGTCCCAAGCTCTGGCAGGAGCAAACTGATTTTGCTTAATTTTGTGCCCAACTATTTAAGGTTTACAATCCTCTGGGTCTGATCACCTGAGCAGCTGGTAGTGTTTAACGTTACATAGTATGATTCTGCCTCTGTCGTTCCCATTTGTTACCTGCTTCAGTCAACTATCCGAAGACACACCTTCCCCCCAATCTTCCCTTGATTATTAAAAATAGACACTGTCTTCTGTACATTATAATGCTTTGTTGCATTTCTGTACCTTTCATTGCTGTTCTTTTTTTTTAATTAAATATTTATTGATTTTCACAATAAAAAAGGGATTTACAAAAAATTAAAAAGGGTAGGGACAAGAAACAGGAATACACAATACAAAGATCAAGAAAAACAGGAAAAACCACAAAATGAAAAAGTGAAAAACTATATATAACTTATCTTTATCACAGTGTAAATTGAGACCTCCTCGGGTTCCTGTCCCTGTGTTTCTCAAACACACATCTAATTTAGCAAATTCTACCTCTAATTATTCACTTTTAAATACAAAATTTCTTATTTTCTAGTCTAAAATAACCTCTTCACCTAATCCACAGATTTATTTACTACCTAATTTCTATTCCTAAAATGTTACTTTAGCGTAATTTTTTAAATACAATTTAAAATCTTTCCACTCTTCTTCAGTTGCTTGTTCTCCCTGGTTGCGGATTCGTCCGGTCATCTCTGCCAGTTCCATAAATTCCATCATCTTCATCTGCCATTCATCGATCGTTGGTAACGTTTGCTGCTTCCAGTATTTAGCAATCAAAAGTCTCGCTGCTGCGGTGGCATACATAAAAAAAGATACCTTTCTCTTGGGCATCTCTTTCCCTACAATGCCCACTAGGAATGCCTCTGGTTTCTTCACAAATGTGTTCATTGCTGTTCTTGGTACAGTGGTACCTCGGTTTATGAACACAATTGGTTCCGGAAGTCTGTTCATAAACTGAAGCGTTCATAAACTGAAGCGAACTTTCCCATTGAAAGTAATGGAAAGTGAATTAATCCGTTCCAGACGGTCCGCGGAGTAAGCGTTCATAAACTGAAGCAAACTTTCCCATTGAAAGTAATGGAAAGTGGATTAATCCGTTCCAGACGGGTCCGCAGAGTACTTAAACTGAAGCGTTCATAAACTGAAGCATGGGTGTAATTGGTTCCGGAAGTCTGTTCATAAACTCAAGCGAACTTTCCCATTGAAAGTAATGGAAAATTAATTAATCCGTTCCAGATGGGTCCGCAGTGTTCATAAACCGAAAATTCATAAACCGAGGTGTTCATAAACCGAGGTTCCACTGTAGTTGGTATCAATGGTTTTATTGTCTATTTTGTGATATTTATGCTTTTAAAATGTGCTATATGCAACTTAGATATGTGTGTGTGTGTGTGTGTGTGTGTGTGTGTGTGTATCAAAATAGTCTTAAATAAATGAATAAATTATTATGATATCATTGATTTACATCATCAAGCCACGAATACAATTGAAGTAACTAAGGGTTCCCCTTACTTTGAAATAGCCTTCTATATATTCCACCCCAGGGCTGAAGTGGTTTTGCCCACAAATACTTGGGACATTTTGCCGAAATGGCTATGATGGTGTTCCAACTAGGAACACCATCAGCCCAGTGTGATCCATCAGGAGCTGCTATCAAGCCACATGGAAAGTCATGACATAGCAGTCAGAGTGTTGGACTAGGACAGGCATCCCCAAACTTCGGCCCTCCAGATGTTTTGGACTGCAATTCCCATCATCCCTGACCACTGGTCCTGATAGCTAGGGATCATGGGAGTTGTAGGCCAAAACATATGGAGGGCCACAGTTTGGGGATGCCTGGACTAGGATCTGGGAGACCATGGTTCAAATATCCACTTGGCTGTGAAGCTCACTGGGTGACCTTAGGACAGCCACTGCCTTTTAGCCTAAACTACCTCACAGAGTTGTTGGCATTAAATGAGGGGGGAAAGCATGTATGTTGCCTTGAGCTCCTTGGAGAAAAAGGGGGGTTCTAAATGTAATCAATATTTTCAAGAGGTGTCAAGATGGGCAGGGTATAAATAATAAAATTATTATTATTATTGGGTTTCACAGATGCCAATAAGAAGGTGATTCACCCTATGGAGGAAACAGGTCTCCACAATCTAACCTTGGTATAAAGAGGAGACGCCCCATCACATCTTTCCAAATCTGGGCAGCTGAATTATACTAATGACAAATTAATATCAATAGGATTACATGAAACACATAGGTTCCAATGTCACAGCAATGTTGAAAGAACAAAGCTGAGTTGGAAAAACTGAAGGTCTGACTGATTTCAATTGCAGGGGAGTGAACACAAATTAGGAATTGGTCCAATAAGATCTTTATAGCCACTCCTCGCCAAGTAATCAAGAGTTTATATGCTTAAAATCTCTGTTCCACTTCCCAATTAGAAAAGAGGTAATTTTATTCTAAATCTTACTCTAAAATTGGTTCATATTAAAAAATCTCATTTTTGCAGCAGCATAAGGAAAATTAGGTATATGAATAGTAATATCACATTGCCACCACCTACAAAATCACAGTAGTTTTCCAGCACAGAAATATTGTTAACATTCCTCTTACCTAGGGTTACCTCTCTCACATATGCCATTTTCATACAGATTGCTTATAAAAACAAATGAGGGAATAAGTGAATTTTAACTAGCCCCCACAGTAAAGTTTGCCCTTGCAAGAAAACTATAGCAAAAAGTCTGTAAGTGGGCAGGATCCATAACCCCTGGGTTCCCAAGCCTGAAATTTAATCAAATTCTGTCTTTTTTTTTTAAAAAAAGAGAGAAATCTTTTGGGGGTGTGGGGGAGGGTCTCAAATTTTAAAGCTGCCCAGCACAAAAATCCAATTTGGCAGATGATATCCATTGTGTGCCAAGGCCCTGTGACCTGCAGTTCCCTAGTGGATAATAAACACACAGACAGGAGTATTTGGCTTTATGGGTTCAAATAGGCCTCAAGTTTATTGGTTACAGATGTGTGTGGTTTGGCTTAGGCACTGGGTGAAGCCAGGCTATATCTCGACACTCACCCACCTGTAGGGAGTCCATCTAAGGGTAAACCACCAATAGGGGGATCCCTATGATGTACATCAAATAGGGGCACCCCGAGAGGTCCCTGTTGGGGTTGTGACATGGCCCTAGGCCATGTCTGGGCTTCGGACAGAATCCATACCCCTAGATCCCTTTAACAGGATACCCTTACGGGGGAGGCGCAGGTGAAGGCTACAACCTCCCCTCCATCCAAACAAAGGCTTACCCAATGCCTACCTCAAAGTTGTGATGACTGCTACCAGGTAGGCAAAAACCAAATGGCTGGGGTCAATTTGCCAAGTGGAAAAAATTCCTACCTGGCCCCAACAATATGGGAGCTGACAATTGTCCATAGCAAGGTCATATGAAAAGTATGAAAAGAGGACGGGTGGGTTGGGAGATTTGGCGAAGGGTGTAAGATGAAGGCTCCACAACCACACTGTGGTTTAAGATTCCCACGGCCACGCCTCCCACTGGCGCTGATTGGGCAGCAGGGCTACCCCTGGACAGGGTGACGGAGATGTGGCCTGGGCAGTGATGCAGAGGTGTCAATCTCCGCTCGCCCCCCATTGGAGCACTGCAGGGGCCCTGACACCTGGCTGCAACACTGCCCACTGAAAAAGGTGAGTGGACCTAGTGCCGACAAAACTGTGGAAGGTACATACCACAGAAAGAGCAAGGTGAATAATTGTTTCTGTGCACTCATAGTTCTCTATACAGTGGTGCCTCAACGTATGAATTTAATCCGTTCCGAAGGCACCTTCATAGGTTGAAAAATTTGTAAGTCGAAAAGTGCCATTGGAAACGCGATTTCCCATAGGAATGCATTGGAAATGGAAAAATTCGTAAGTCGAAGCAACCCCATCTAAAAATTCGTAAGTCAAAAAAACCCTATCTAAAACTGCCGTGGTTTCCGTTCGGATGTCGATAAATTCGTAAGCGTGCGGCCATTTCCCCACTTGTAAGTTGAAAAATTCGGTTGTCGAGTCGTTCGTAAGTCAAGGTACCACTGTATAACAGAACAGACAACAATGATGGGTATTGGTGACAAAGTATTGTTGGTGCTTTAAAGGCAGCTCAACAGCAAGGGTGAGCCCAGAGTGATTCTACCTTACCTTTCCCAGGTATCTGTTATGCTCTAAGGGAGCAATCCTAAACACAAGAACATGGCTTGGAAAATGCAGACATAAATTAAGCAATCACAAAGTTACAACAGATCCAAATTCCATTGAGGAGCAAGGGTGCTGCTGGCTGATCTGACCCACACCTGTCGGAGGGAAAGCAAGCCTTTAAAATATAGTTTGACTTACACCACTCCTGTTGCCGGCTTCACCTAAAACTTAAGTTCTCAGATCACGTGCTCATTACTTTTTAAAAAAGCAGTGCAGAGGAGACACATTTTATGTGATGAATATGATAAGAGGGAGATCAATCAAAGTGCAGATTCGAGAGTAGAACCTAATCTGATCCATGAACTGGTTGAGATGGTGCAGATCAGGTGATTCTGCATTGCTTTTTGTCAAACTGGCACTCTGTCCCTACTGAGATTGCAAGCTAAATAAGCCATGACTGCATCATTCCAAATTGTGAAGATTGTCCATCACGCTAATAGCTGGGGGGAAATGCTTTCTGTGATGAGGATGGTAAGAAAGGGGAAAGCAATTACTACTGCAAGAGAGTGTACATCACCTTGAAACATAGAAGCCCATAGTTAAAGGAAGCAGGCATTCCGGGGGCCTTCAGTGTAGCTATTCTTGTGCTCATAGTGAGGTATGTGCTTAAGTACCTTTGTGATCTGTGGCCATAAATTGGACAAGAACTATAGAATTACTGTCTTTGTTTAAATAGTTGATTGTTACTCAAAAAGCATTAACTGCATTTTTATGCTGATGGCAAAAGACTTTATAGAGATAATTAAAGAGAAGATTCAATTTTCATTATCTCCTTAAACATCCTCTTTCTGCAATCCAGATTAGATTTAATAGAGCTATTTGCATGCACATTTGATTGATTTGAAGTTTTCAACTTAGAAACAAATTGCCATTGTTAAAAGTTATTGACATGCATGTCCAATTGTCAAAGAGCTCCACAGGAATGCTCTGGTTGAAGCTAATGGGCCAACCATTGGTGGGGAAGCTGTGAGAATTACATGTCTCCCTTCTACGGTTTCCCTCCATTTGCTGACCTATTGAAATACCATTAGCATTCTAACAAGACTTCCCCCTCTGAGCTTTAAAGTCAAATCAATAGCTTTACTCCTATTCCTGTGACCTAGTCACAGATTGACTCAACTAAGTAGTGCTAAAGGGTTTTTCATTGAGTTTATTGCACCTGTCCCCTCCAATGCACAAAAGTATTCCATTAAAGGAATCCAGGGTTTTGCCATGCTTTTGTTGATCCCTTTCGGGGGGGGGGGGGGGTAGGGCCATGCAAGAGTCCCTGGGAGCATATGGGGTGAGCTTGAGTCTGATCCTGGACCATTGCTCCCCCACGATGTTTAGCTGTACTGATGATATGGTGAGGCCCAGTCGTCAGTGCTGCCCTGCTAAGGTCAGGTGCAGTGGGTCGTGAACCAATGCCTAAACAAACCACTCACTATCTGTACAGTGGTACCTCGGTTTAAGTACACAGTTGGTTCCAGAAGCCTGTACTTAACCTGAAGCGTACTTAACCTGAAGCAAACTTTCCCATTGAAAGTAATGGAAAGTGGATTAATCCGTTCCAGACGCTCCGCGGAGTACTTAAACTGAAGCATACTTAACCTGAAGTGAACTTTCCTATTGAAAGTAATGGAAAGTAGATTAATCCATTCCAGATGGGTCCACAGAGTTCTCAACCTGAAGCGTACTTAACCCGAAGTATGAGTGTAATTGGTTCTGGAAGTCCGTAGTTAACCTGAAGCATACTTAACCTGAAGCAAACTTTCCTATTGAAAGTAATGGAAAGTGGATTAATCCGTTCCAGACGGGTCCGCGGAGTACAGTATGACTATAATCAATAAAGTTGTGGCCAAAATTATGCCAATAACCTAAAACGAAATTCCATGCCAAATTTGTCTTTATTTATTGGGAAGCTCCTGGGGATCTTAACACCCAAATGAGATTCCAACTAAACATGTGGAAGACCTCTCTCATGGGCGTAGGCAGGGGGGCAGGAGGGGGCAGTTGACCCCCCTAGAAGCAGGGCCGCTGGCCAGCCTGCCCCGCTGCCCGCCCGGTGCCGTCTCCCTTCTCCCTGGCTGGCTGTGGGGAGGGTGGAGGGAAAGCCCCAGAGCCGCGCAAAGCGTTTGGCTGGCTTTCCCTCCACCCTCCCCACAGCCAGCGAGGGAGAAGGGAGACGTCCCTTCTAGCCGGCTGGCTGTGGGGCGGGCGGAGGGAAAGCCAGCCAAACGCTTGGTTTGGTGGCCATCTGCCATGGATGCTTTAGTTGAGATTCCTTCATCAGAACGCTTGCAGCCTCTACCAACTCTAACAGTTCAATGAGTCTATAGTTCTAAGTATGATAATTTCTGATCTCATCCCACACACCCCTTCAAGCACTGGGCTTCCTGCTGTCTTAGGTTACTCTGTCCACTCATCCTTACTGTTCCCTCTGTAATATGAAACTACCTTCCTGGACATGAATGCAGAACACTGTTACTCATTTCCTTCAAAACCTTTTCTCCTTGCCAAAAAGCCAAGCTGCCGATCTGTCTTAAAAGCCACTTGTTTCTTTGGCATCTGAAATACTGCAAAAGAAAACACCAAGCAATTTTTGGCTCCCTGCATAGTTTCTTCCAAAACACACTCACACTCAATTGTGGATCACGGAAATGCTGTATTTGGTCAATATGGGTGTTTAAATATTAAAAAGAGCCCCAGGGCACCTTGCAAAAACAAAACTAAAAGCAATAAAATCCACACTACTGTGAAAGAAGTTATTAAAGGTTTACGGTCCTTCTGTATGCAGTCATAGCTACCTAATGCAAATACTGCACTTCTGTGTGTGTTTATGCAGCATGTGGACTAGGGCTTACTCTCAGGAAAGTGTGCGTGTGCATATGACTGTAGTCTAAATGCATGATTTTGGACTAAGGTCGTACAAACAGTCCTTTATATATATTTTTCTCCTTTTTTTCCTTCTGTTGAAAATTTATCTTTCTTTTAGTGGAATTCAAAGTTTGGTGTAAGTGCTGCTGTACTATGGCAAGGAATTGGTCAACTTTGTTTTATCTCAGCTTCTCATTTTTCCCCAATCCTAAATTCAGTTCTCCACATTTCAAACAAGAGTTTCCATTTTTAAAAAGACACCCCCATGAAAATTCTTCCACATTTTAGTTGTGAATTTTTCCTAACACAAACATTTTCCCAAAGCAACTTCCCCTGATATTTTAATATCATTTATTTATGATGTATGAGTCTTTGTGCCCACTTGTGCCCTATATGCATTTTCGTCCACATAGCTTAGCTGCAGAACTGCAGGGCAAAAATTGTATGTTTGCTTTTAAATGCGAACAGAATCCAATTTCTTCTCTAGTCCTAACCATGGCCTTTTCACAAGCTGCCCAGTAATGGTGGAATTCACATGATGGAAGTCCTCACATTGGTTTCTTCTCGGAGAATTTGATTTGGGCTGCACATTAAAATGAAGAAACTTAATTCATAAATCCTTGACCAGAAGTGGCCTGTTCCAATTTGCAAAGTGGGAACATGGTTCCCCCTGCCCTCTCTGTGCCCTCTCCCATCCAGGGCCATCTTAAGCCCACCCAGCGCTGTGGCACAAAGGTCCCTCCGGTGCCCCCTCCCTCCGGCACTGACCCCCCTCCGCCCTGGCTGGGGCGTGGGCAGATCCCCGGCTCCTGCCACCTCCCCGGCCTGGAGGCCA
Organism: Zootoca vivipara; assembly: GCF_963506605.1. Lineage (NCBI taxonomy): Eukaryota > Metazoa > Chordata > Lepidosauria > Squamata > Lacertidae > Zootoca > Zootoca vivipara. Next base: position 69,319,616 of record NC_083283.1, on the reverse strand, counting down.
CGTGGCCCAGTGGCCGCCATCTCTCGCCTGAGGGAGCTGTAGGAGCGGCAGTGGTGGGAGTGGCTCCAGATCTGCCCCCGTCCCTGAATGGGGCAAAGTTGCGCTGGCCCCTTTGGCCTGGAGTCATTGAGGGGGGCGAGGGATAGTGTGTGGGCTCAGCCGTGGCTGCGACCACGAGCATGAGATCTAGTTTCCCTCGCCGTCTGGGCGCTCCGTGGGCGTGTGCAGGTGGAGGAGGGGCTGTTGGTGGGCTGAGCCTTTCCCCTCTCACCCGCCTTGGCAATCCACTCCCCACCGCTGCCACGACATCCATCACGAGAACATGCCCCTCCATCGAGCAGCCACCAATCCGCGTGAAACGAAGGGGGCGGGCCCAGCCAGTTACCGAGGCAACGAGGTTGGCCTCCCATGGTTGGCGGCTGCTTCTTTTCCTCCGCGTCCTCACCATGCTGCGCCTCTTTCGGAGCTGTCACCGCGCGTGGAGGGCTTAGTGGCTTGTTGTGCCTCACCAGCGCCCCTGAGAAGCTGGCTCCCTGGCTCAACGAGCCACTAGCCTCTATGGGAAAGACACCTCTGCTCCCATCACACAATTCCACTGGAAAGTTCCCCATCTTTCTGAACTCAGTGAGATGGGGGAAACATTCTGCAAGGTGTGGAAATGGTGGGGCAGGTGGGTTCCCACCTCTTGCACTTCTACCACCTCATCTGTCCTGGACCAACACACCGCTAACTCTTCTAACTAACAAATATTATGAGGCTATGTCCTGGACAAATACACAGACTAAAAACTTAATTATCATCCAGCTCTTGCACTTCTCTGAGCAAGGCATTACACTGTGTCCAAAATGCGGCCTTTGGGAAATAATACATTTAGAAATGCAGATTTAACATATCTAAATACATAAAAGATTTAGCCACATAAAGTACATTTAGAAATTCATAGACTGAGATAAAAAAATACATATTTAAATATAAACGTTTAATGTGGGCATGGGACAGACTTATGAATGAACAGAGACAGAGTACAAATTGGCAATCTGTCCATCCCTATGTTCTCCACAGTATTCCTTCTGTCAGAAACTGGAGTCATACTGTAATAGGCTCTAGATCATCTCTAGATGATCACAGACTTACAACATTACCAGGCAGCAGAGAAAGAAGCTACCATTCAGCTCATTCCGTACTGCTAAAGCCAATGCTAAAAATGGTCCCTCAGTCTCATGGAGCAGACAAGATCTAATACGAGATGAATCTCTCTGATGCTGTGCTTCCCAGAAAGGATGAAACCTTCCAATCAATCAGGATTACACAGTTTAATAATGCCCCCTGTATATTTCCTGGCAGTCTTTCATCCCATGCTAATAAGAAAATATGTTCATCAGATTTATAAAAACAACAACAAGCTATTAAGAAATATTGAAGGATTTTGTCTCCAGCAAAACAAGAAGCAATCAGTTAGCAGGCAATCAATAATTTATTGGAAGAAAATCCTAACCAAACAAAAATAAAAATCCATAATGTGCTAGCTTGGATGTTGGCAAACTCTGCTCATTATGGTCCCAGGTTCTTCTTTAATGTGTTTTTAGCAGTCTGACAAATTAATCACCGAGACCATGTTTTTTGACAATGCCATAATCACATTCAATACAAATGTGTATTTTGGTCATAGCTGCATCCTCTCAACTATCTTTTGCGAGCAGCACATGAAAGTAATGACAAAAAGGGTTCTTATTCAGTGAAGTCATTCCCATCTATTCGATGCTGCAGATGATTGACCAGCCAATAAATTGACCTGAACAAATAGTGGAATAGAAGTGCCTAGTAGCAGTGATCCTCAAATCATGCAACCACAATATTAAAGATAGTACTACCGTATTCAGAGCTTCAAAAGTCTGTTTTCAAAAGGAACTATTTCAAGTTCGACACATCCAAAAAGGAACTAATTCAAGTTCATGTTTACCCTGAGTTTGGTTCACTTTATTTCACGTTTTAGTTGAACTTCATCCAAATGATATTTGGCAAGAAAATAAACAGCATATCAACGAGATGAGCACCGCAACCCCATAGTCACCTTTGATTGTACTTAAGTGTCCAGGGGTCCTTTGCCTCTGAATACTGGCTGCTGAGAATCACAAGTGGAGATGGTTCTGTTGCTTGTGTGTTTCCCATAAGCATTGGGTTGGCCACTGTGAGAACAGGATGTTGGACGAGATGAGGCTTAGATCTGATCCAATAGGACTCTCTTACATTTGTTTCCTGGTAAGAAGCAACTTTCAAATGCCAGAAGAGTGCAAATTCTCCTTTATTTTACAGTTTACATGCGTGGATGAATTTACAATGCCAAGTCTATCCAAAGTCCAAAGGTTAAGACCATGTTAAGACCTTTATCTCCATTTGCATATTTTATAATAGCTATCATTAGCTGATAATGAGCTGTTCGCTTCCATTAGCTCTTCAAATTATTGCCATTAGCTTACTCCTAGTCCTTCCCATTCCAATGGAAAGCACTATTTTTGGATCCCCTGTCCTACTTTACAGGTCATTCCCAGGAATCTTTGAGTCCCTGCTTGCTGCCACCCTGGGAGGATTCCCACTTCATGCCAGAATGGATCAGCGGTATAATACCCTGGCAAAATAGAACGATGACTTTCTCTCTTGGCCCAGTAAAATTATCTTCAAATTAAATCACATTTGCAGTGCATGCCATGAAGACAAATGGAGAGCAAAATAGAAATAAAATGGTGAACAATCTATCCTGACTCTCCCTACTGCACTGTTCAGGGGGGGGGGGCAGGGCGGTCCCCTATCAAGCCAATGGGGGGGGTAAGTGTGGGAAGAAGAGGGAAGGATGGCCCATCACACAAGTGGAAGGCCTTGCATTGCTACTGTTAAAGGGACTTGTTAGCAGACCCTACAAGTGTCCCATTTTTCAGAGACAGTCCAAGAATTACAGACGCCATTTTGGTTTCTGGTTTGATCCCAGAATGTCCTGCTTTTCCTTTGTACGTCTCTATTTTCACCAGAGGGTATAGAGTTATTGGACTCCTGAGCTAATGGGATACATAACTATGCAACCTTTAGAAGACATCTGAAGGCAGCCCTGTATAGGAAGTTTTTTTAAAAATGTTTAATGCTTTTTAATGTTTTTATATATGTTGGAAGCTGCCCAGAGTGGCTGGGGCAACCCAGTTAGATGCGTGGGGTATAAATATTATTATTATTATTATTATTATTATTATTATTATTATTATTAGCATAGAATAGGATTTCCCTATTTTAATCAGAGAAATGTTGGAGGGTATCTGTTAGGTGAATCTGGTCTATAGGAAGCAGTCATAGCTCAAGCTATTTTTTTCATTTAGCCCTGTCCACTCTAAGTGGCAGGACCTCTTTAGCACTTCTGTTAGGAGCTTTTTATATCACCTACTCTCTCTCATAACTGTAGATGCCAGGGACAGAACCTGGGACTTTTTGCATGCCACTGAGCTGTGGTACCTCTTGATGGCATTCATGAGGACCAGCATTCATGAGCACCAACATTTACAGTACACATGAAGCAAAAGTACTAAGTACAAAAGCCTACATAAATATGAGCCTGCTGGATCAAGCCAATGGCCCATTTAGTCCAGCAACATGGTCTTTCAGTGGCCAACTAGATGCCTGTGGGAAGCCATCATGGTTAGGAGATTATCTAACAATCTAAGATAGCCAATATTTTTGTAAACAAAATTTGAGTGATTCTAATCAGTTGTGTGCATTTCTGATCTGACCTAATAACCAATCTGTTGACAGGTGTCTACACACTTAGTTGTGAGAGACAAACATGGACATTTGCTGATTCATCTCTAGATGGTGGTGGTGGTGATGATGATGATGATGATAGGACACCAAATACTAGGTAAGGTGAGCTGCAACTGGATGTGCACTATTGCTTGTGATATTTTGTTCTGCATGGTATATCTTTCCAATGAACATGTTTATGAGAAAGTGGTTGATACAGAGATAATCTTGGTAGGGATGGTGCAATGTGCACTTCGAGTTTCTGAAAGACTCTGACATTAAAAACTTGTACATAGCATATGCCATTTCTGTAATTGTAATGCTGCATTTCAGGAATGTTCAGCCCCCTGTAGAAAACTACAGCAAAATATTAAAAAAAAGTTGCAAGAGCTATTTATATTTTCCTCCAAGTCATTTGCAAAGCTTAATTAAAAGAAATCCATCAAGCCCTCTTCACTCTTTAAAAAGTGATTAACTACAACTCCAACCTAGTATAATTATGTCCTTCAGACTGTCTTCTTGGTGATTGAGACTTCTCTGAAATCTATTATGGGGGGAATCTCAAAATCCGTAAAAGATTTAAGGAACCTTTAGCTCACAGATTGATTAATCAGAGTTCAGTTCCACTGGTTTGCACATATTTGAGAAAGTTCCCTTTTTTTGTTGATGATGATTCCATTGATTTTTGTGGTGCTTCACAGAATAATATATATGGGACCTGCTTGTTTCAAAGGATTCTATCCTGCAAACTTATGTCCTTGGATCAAGAAATAGGAAGTGAGCCCTACAAATGAATCAGACATAAGAGCAGTAGAAGTTGACATAACTCAGGAATAGGCGATAATGGAGAGTGAGCCATAATGGGGTGGGACTCCACTGATTACCTAGTTTCCCAAGCTGGTGTCACTGTCAGTTACCAAGAGAAATAGGGTTGTGGTGAAAGTGAGTTTGTTGCGGTGCAAGCACAACAGCGGGGCTGATCTGACACTCCTGCCACTGTCCCCACACTGAGTCAACTTCGATATCACCTTGTCCCTCCAACTCTTGATAACAGACAGTGACCCTACCCTGCGTATTTTTTATTATATGCAGAATATAGGCGCTTTGATTCCCATCATTATGGGGCTGAGATGCCTACAGAGCTACCATTTCCAGAGTAGTTTAATAATAAATCATTCTCCCCAGGGAATTCTGGCAACTGTAAGTCTGTGAAGGCAACAGAGGTTTCCTAGCAACCTGCAGCACTCTTAACAAACTACAGTTCCCAAGATGATCTGGGGGAAACCATGGCTGTTTAACATGGTATGACACTGCTTTTGATGTATAGTGCTGATGGGGCCTTAGGCTAAGGTGGGAGAGGGTGGCGCTGTGGTCTAAACCACAGCTTGCCGATCGGAAGGTTGGCAGTTCGAATCTCTGCGACGGAGTGAGCTCCCGTCGCTCTGTCCCAGCTCCTGCCAACCTAGCACTTCGAAACATACCGGCACAAGTAGATAAATAGGTATCTCTGCGGCAGAAAGGTAAACAGAGTTTCCATGTGCTCTGACACTCGTCATGGTGTCCCATTGCACCAGAAGCAGATTAGTCCTGCTGGCCACAAGACCTGGAAAGCTTGCCTGAAGCAAGATGAATTCTACACTCCATAGGTGCCTTTGACTGGATTTAACTATCCAGGGGTCCTTTACCTTTCTTAGCTTTACCTGGACTAAAGCATTTCCTTTATTTATATAAGGTATGTGATGAGTTTACAGGATAATATTAATCCTCCAAGCACTGTGAGAAGAACAAAATAGCTTTAGAAGTTTGCAGGGAAAATAGAAGAGAGGGAAAGAGAATGTCAGCAGTATTGCTCCTACCACAATTTACTTCTCTTACTGCATTATGTTGGATAGAGTCCAGACTCAGCAATATGTCTTGGAAAAAATGTTCCACATTTTGTCTTTAAGCTAACTGTAAAAGCAGCAAGCTTTCTCAAGGCCTTTATCCCTCCTCTTGTGCTGTACTTTTAAAAGTGTCTTTAAAAAGACACTCGTGCACCCCAGTGCAATAGCAATTTGATGTTATTATCAAAGTCTCAAAATAAAAGCTGCATCAGTCTGCACATAGGAGATTTGATCTCTGACAAATAGGTTTGTGTCACCACACTTAAAAAAACACACATCTCTTTCTTCTCTGGTCAGCTCTTGGTAGGCTTATTTTCTGTTTTCTGGAGAACGGTTGCGAGCTACCACCTCACCAGAAGGCTAGCCTGAGTATTCCAATAATTAAAAACCCTTCTAAAACTTGCTGGATAGAGGGATCAGATGGGTCTAGTACCTAGCTTAACAACCCAAAGGAATAACATTATCTTTATGTCTCAGGCAGAAACATTAGTTTATAACCAGGCCTTTGGGCTGATTAAATAATCTATGGCCTTTTAAATGTGTTTGTGGGAGAGCGGTTATTGATTTATCTTTGTTTTTCGTTATGTATTTTGTATTTTTATGTTGTGAACAAAATTAAGAAGAAAGAAGGAAGGAAGGAAGGAAGGAAGGAAGGAAGGAAGGAAGGAAGGAAGGAAGGAAGGAAGGAAGGAAGGAAAGAAAGAAAGAAAGAAAGAAAGAAAGAAAGAAAGAAAGAAAGAAAGAAAGAAAGAAAGAAAGAAAGAGTTTGTGCCTAAGAGAGAAGGAATAAAGTATTGAGTTGTATGGAGATCTCCTTTCATGAGCATTACCCTGTAGACTCCCTATTTGTGAATTTATTGTGCATCATTAGTTACTTTCAAAAATTACAGTATATAAATAACATTCCCCACATAATGGGATTGGGAACCATTGCAAAGTTGAGATTGGAGGGAATGGGCTAGCTTGTCGAGTGAATTTCTTAGACTATCTCCAAAGGAATAATTTGAATTGGCCCAGCTTTCTCTTTGGGAGTTAGGAGCAACTTGACAACTAGCTTAAACTATAGAGACAAATGAAAAAGAGCAGTGAAGCATGTCACAGGTTTACAGATTCTGGACCATCAAAATGATGTTCAGAAATATTTCAGACTACCTGGATCCCTTTGCAGTTATTTTTATCTATGTTTGTAGATGCTTCTGATGTGAACATGTAAGCTGAGCGCAGTATTTTCTCCCTGTGGTATAGAACCAAAGTAAAGATCTAAGCCCATCCAAACCTTTCTCCTTATCTCAGGTATATTATGATAGTTAACTAGATGTTTGCCCACAGACAGAGCAAAGAAACACTATTTCATCATGCAAGAGGCTGAACAAATAGCAAGATCTTTCTTTCATCTCAATAACTATTCGAAGTCAATGTGGAAGAAGTTAAAGCTACATTTAATGGTGTAAGAAGGCAACATCTTCTATTCCACCCTGCAATTGTGGCATACAGCCCTGTTTCTTTTCTTCTGCAGTTCATCTTCCATTAAAAAAACCCATCAACTAGATTACTAAACTTGCTCTCTGCTGTGGCAAAATTGTGTAACATGGAATTCATTCCGTAAAAGACATTATTATTACGTTATTCCACACCATTCATTTCAGTGCAAAGGAAATGTACCTGTTGGATTGATTTCTGTTCCAGACATGGCAATTTCCACTCTTGTTTCTGACGGAATTTTCTGACATCCCTTACACATCATGAAAGCATAGCCTTCCACCTATTACATAACCCTTTGCTTTACATTTCATTACTTTAGCCAGACAGTCCACATACCCTTGTGTCAGATTTCTAATTATCATGTGCTCATGATGGTAACATGGAGCACTCTGAAGATATGCAATGTTAGGGTCACTGAATAAGGTCATTTTCAGTGAAACAGAAATCCACCTGGGTGATTTTTAATGTCTCTGCATTGTGATACTCTCCAAATGCCTTTTGACTGGGCGGTGTTACACATGCTCTGGTTGCTTTTGCCATGATCCAGCACATAGGTTAAGAGCATGGATCTCTCTATGAATTGGACCTCATACTTAACAAAAGATGCTGGCTCATGGGGAAATTTCATTCAAAACCCAAGATGCATTTCAGTCAACATTGTCATGGGGCCATCCACTTTCCCCGTTGCTCAGCACATACAACATAGGGACATAAGATGACCCTGCAGGATCAGGCCAATGGCGTATCCAGTCTAGCATCTTGCTCTCACAGTGGCCAACCAGATGTCTGTGAGATGTCTGCAAGCTGGAAATGAATCCAATAGCACTCTGCCTACCTGCAACTCCCAACACTGGTATCCAGAGCCATACTGTCAAATCCAGCAACCCACAAGAATCTCGCTTCCGAGCACAATTCAAAGTGTTGGTGCTGACCTTTAAAGCCCTAAATGGCCTCAGGCCAGCATACCTGAAGGAGCGTCTCCACCCCCATCTTTCTGCCTGGACACTGAGGTCCAGCGCCGAGGGCCTTCTGGCAGTTCCCTCCCTGCGAGAAGTGGAGTTACAGGGAACAAGGCAGAGGGCCTTCTCGGTGATGGGGCCCGCCCTGTGAAACGCCCTCCCATCAGATGTCAAAGAAATAAACAATTATCTGACATTTAGAAGACATCTGAAGGCAGCCATGTTTAGGGAAGTTTTTAATGACTGGTGTTTTAATGTATTTTTAATCTTTTGTTGGAAGCTGCCCAGGGTGGCTGGGGAAACCCAGCCAGATGGGCGGGGTATAAATTATCGTCGTCATCATCATCATCATCTCACAAATAGGGGAGATCCTCTCACATTGCAACAAGACTGCAAGGTTACACATGAGGCCTTTATCTCTTCACTTTCATTTATTTATCTGCTTCCACAATGAATAGTAATCATGAGAAGAAGAAAGAAAAAGTAGGAAGAAAGACAATTATCTTGCTGCTAGAAACTCCTGAGTCTTCAGGCTGTATTAAAGTTGCTGCCTTTAATTAGTACCAGTCATACTTCTTAAGATTCCTTTGTAGATCTTCAAAAAGAGCCCCTACTTCATGCTGCATTTCCATATCTCTGCGAAGCTTCAGGTGGTTCTGGGAAAGGTACATCTCAATTGATATGACAGGAGGCTTTGCAAAAGGAGAGGTAAGTATCCTAAACCAGCTTGAAATAGGAGGAGAAGGGTGGGGTGGATGGTTATGTAGTTGGATGCAAGAAAATGAGAGAGATGGGGAGGAAATAAGAAAGAATAATAGGCAGGTAGCTAAAAAGTAAATGAAAGTCAAATGAGTACTTGCTGCTTCTTGATAAATGCAAAATAGAAATGTCTCCAAAATAAGAGCAGTTTTTATGATATCACTATTTATAAAGCCCCCTATTAAGTCAGACTTTTGGGCTAACCTTTATTATCCTATTTCCAAAGCATATTTCTGCTTTTCCCATCCAAATTGCCCTCAAATGAAATTTCAGAAAACAGGAATATTACTACACCTATTTGTAAGGGTATAGCTGTTCTGTTTTTATTTTTTTACTCACTTTTGGAAGTTTATGACATGTCACAACTGAGTGTAGAGCTGACTTATAGCATGTCCGAATACTATCCTACTTCCTTTCTGTTATCGTGATGGATAATTTCAGTAGTGTGTGTGTTTCCTTTTTTTTTTTTTTTTTTTTTTGTAAAGCATTGTCAATGTAAGAGAGGAGCATATTTTGTGTGTGAAGACAAAACAATACCTCTACTCAGTTGTTCTGGACCGGGATGCTGTGATTGAAGGATTTTAGGTGCCCAAGTGGTTTCTAGCAAGCTTAAAAATGTGAAGCACCTCCTTATTTAACAATGACATCTTAAAGGTCTGTCAAACTGCTCCAGGCATTCCATTCCACAGTACATGCTGAGTTATTTCCCTGTCTTTTCATCTTGAAAACAGTCAGAGGTTTTGAAGCATATTCTGGAAACAAACACATGTGTTCTTGCCCTTGATCTATGCAAACCGGAGGGGTTTGTGGATTTACAAGCAGACAATAAATAAAAGTTTAAAATATTTTGGACCCACACCTTGGGCCAACCCCAACCTCTCTCACCACCAAAGGAACAGGAGTGAATAGCAAAGAACCTATACAAGTGATGCTGACACAAAACGCCACATATATTGAGTAAAATTGAAACATCATCACCCGACCCCACCCCACCCCCCCTCACCTCACCCCCCTCCACCTCTCTCCCTCTTTTCTTCCTAATGTCTCAACAAACAAAACTAATCTGTAAAAATTTTACTTGGGGGGGGGGAGAGAGAGACATTGCACATACTTTTGTAGACCAAGAAAATATTTAATAAAAATACATTTAATAATAATAATAATAATAATAGATGCAAGAGAAACAACTACAGCCTTATGTGTGTTCTGTTGAGATGGTCATATCTGTATTTTCATCAACTGTGGTGCTTGTTTAGGTTGAAATGTCTGAATGCCTCTTTCAACAGCTATCAAAACATGCACCCGTCAAGGGCCAGTCACTGCTGTGTGTGACTCCTTCTTGGTCGTCTATCAGCAGCAGATGGGGATACAAGAAGGCATTGTTTCTGATCCCATCCTGTATTCCTTGCACTGTTGCCATTTGGTTGTGAGTCGAGGACCCGCCACCCGCATGGGGTTAAATTTAGGTTTAACACATTAATTTAGGTTAATGGGCAAAATAAGGCCACAACTTTATTGGTTACAGCATGTGAGAGGTATTGGCTTAGGCATTGGACAGAACCAGTAATGTATGACTCCACCCCGCTCAGTGGGGAGTCACTTTGAGGGTTAACAACCAGTGGGAGCAGCTTGTTGATGGAAATACAACTGGAAGCTTCCCCTGACGTCTGATGAAGCCTTGAACCATAGTCTAGATCCAATGAAAGCAGGATGCAGACTGAGGGATGGAGAGCTGCTGCGGCTGCTTGAATACAGCTAAACCCCGCCCCCCAGGCAGCTCCATTGGCTGGCTGAGGGGCTTGGCGTGGTGGCAGAGATAGGCTAAGGCAGGGGGCCAAACATGCCCCCTGCCGATCCAGAAAATGGCTCCTGCTCACAACCCTTCCCGTCTGTGAAGAGGAGAGGCTTTGCAGCTTGCCTTCCACCAAAAGCTGTATTATTCATCTCACTGTCTGTTGGGGCAAAGTTACATGTTATGTTGTCATTATGTTGTTCCACCCCATTCATTTCAAATCAAAGGAAACACAATGAAAATGGGATGTAGTCAGTTGATATCATTTGTGGACTGATAGCAGCAGCAGCAACAACAACAACAACAACAACAACAACAACAACAACAACAACAACAACAACAACAAATAATTGCATTTGCTGGATTGATTTCTGTTCCCGATATGGGACAAACAACTCAATGTTTAATTGCTTTTTAATGATTATTTTTTTCAATGTTTTTAGTTGTTTCAGTTTAATCTGCAAGCCACCTTGGGTTCTTCTCTGGGAAAGAGGAGGGATGTGAATATCAACAAGAACAAGAGGTATGTAAGAGCTGTTCAACAGTGGGACAGACTCTCTCAGAGGGTGGTGGATTCTCATTCCTTTGAGATTTTTAAGCAGAGGTTGGATTGTCATCTGACTTGGATACTTTAGTTGAGATTCCTGCAATGCAGGGGGTTGGAGTAGATGAGCCTTGGCGTCCCTTCCAACTCTATGAATCTATGACTCAGACTGGAGAGAACCAGCTTTAAATGTCACTCAGCCATGAAGATTACTGAGGGCTTGTCCACAATTCCACTTGTTTTGTGCCTGGAGAACATGGGTCTGAGCAGTTTTCTACATAGGTCTAAGTGGTTTTCTGTTAGCTGCACAAGCAATTCTGGCTTAAAACAGGATGAGCATTTTCCACTTTAAAACATCCAGTCTAGAGAACAGCATCGGATTCCTTATTATAAATCTTTCACCGTCTTAGTTTGCTTTTCTGTTTGCAGGTTTGGCTCCCTCTCCCCTCTGTAAATCAACTCCGCCGCCCCCCAATCCCGGTCAGGCTTGATTTTCACAAGTTGGTCAAGTCTATCCAAATATATTATATATATTTACAAGGGGATGATGGAGAAAAGCATTTTAAAATACAGTGTGGTACCCAGGAGTAACATTCTGCTCTTTGACTCGTTTCTTATAAGCTTAGAATTCCTCATTCTGTCTTTTGAATTCTCTAAGCCTATTGCTGGTTGGAACAACTAAAGCCTTCTGGGCGAAATCACCAAATGTAATCTATGATTGCCGTCTTGCTTTCCAATTCACTTTGTTGATGTCCTGCAGTGGAAGCATCATCCAATTTATATTCATGCATCAGTTTATCATACCTTTCTCTCATTTACTGGGATGCCGTGAATGTGAAATGAATACTTGGTAGGTGTTCTATTCGGCACACATTTTTCCTGCTCTGTTTAGGCTTCTGGGATGCTGAAACCAGATGAAATTTACATTACATTTCCTCCTTGGATATTCTGAATTATGCAGCCCACTTTAACATCAGGATGATAGAAGAACTTCAGCAGAGTGTATCGTTATAAATGGAAAGAACTTTGGGCTGGTTTTTGTCATCATTGTTGTTATGTAACAAATACAGAGGTACCTCGGTTTAAGTACACAATTGGTTCTGGAAGTCTGTACTTAACCTGAAGCATACTTAACCTGAAGCAAACTTTCCTATTGAAAGTAATGGAAACTGGATTAATCCATTCCAGTTGGTCCACGGAGTCCTTAACTTGAAGCGTACTTAACCTGAAGCGAATTTTCTCATTGAAAGTAATGGAAAGTGGATTAATCCATTCCAGTTGGTGCACGGAGTACTTAACTTGAAGCGTACTTAACCTGAAGCGAACTTTCCTATTGAAAGTAATGGAAAGTGGATTAATCCGTTCCAGACGGGTCCGTGGAGTACTCAGCCTGAAGCGTACTTAACCCGAGGTATGAGTGTAATTGGTTCTAGAAGTCTGTACTTAACCTGAAGCGTACTTAACCTGAAGCGAACTTTCCCATTGAAAGTAATGGAAAGTGGATTAATCCGTTCCAGATGGGTCCGCAGAGTACTTAAACTGAAAGTACTCAAACTGAAGCGTACTTTGTTTGGATTTATGGCAGGGTTTTGTTTTTGTTTGTTTGTTTGTTTGTTTGTCAATGATGGATCTTAAAACAAATCAAACTTTAATGGGCATTTGGGTGTTCAGATTATTGTATTGTGAGTCACCCTGTGGATTTAATTTGCCATGGGGCAGGATATATACAGTCATACCTAGGTTTATGCCTCCTTCCAACCTAGCAGTTCGAAAGCACGTCAAAATACAAGTAGATACAGCGGGAAGGTAAACGGCCCCAACATCTTACTGGGCTGCCCCAGCCACTCTGCGCAGCTTCCAACATATATAAAAACATAACAAAACATTAAACATTAAAAAAACTTCCCTATACAGAATTGCCTTCAGACGGCTTGGGGGTCAGATAACTCCATACCCTCCAACATTTCTCCAATGAAAATAGGGACATCCTAAGGAAAAGTGGGACATTCTGGATTCAAATCAGAAAGTGGGATGGCTTCTCAAAATCCAGGGCATCCCTGGAAAATAGGGACACTTGGAGGGTCTGTAAGTCTCATAAAACATTGAACTCATTTCAATGTGCACAGTAGTTTATTCCACTCTTCAGACATTCCCTTAACTGTTAATTTCAGCTAGGAAGCTGTGTTGGTCTGACGCAGTCAAAAAAAAAAATTAAGGTGCTACTGGTAGGATTTCTTATGTTAATTTTAGCATTATATTCACACTTTCAAACAATGCAAAAGCCAACATGAATAGCACATGTTTAGCGCTCATTTTCATGTTATTTGTAAACTCCCCCCCCCCCCGGAAGCAAATAATAAGGAAATGACTGCTAAACTTGCACTACATTCTGCTATGTTTCTGGAAGTGGCTTTTACGTTGTGTGAAAACTCAGGTACAATGTGGGAATTAACAGTTATGGAAATGTTAGGGAACACCTGGCTATGTGAATGCAGCTCTACACATTAGGCATTGAGACTAATAAGATTGATGACCAAGAAGGGCAGTTTGGGGTGCTGGAGAAATTGCAAAAGATCAGATAGAGGGGTTGGGGGGGGGAGGGGTATTGCCCAGTCCCTGCATAGCTTTTAACTCTACATAGTGCCTATAGGTAAATCCAAAGCTAGTCTGTTGTTGTTTACTTAATGTTTTTTGAATAAGCATGCTAGACTTTAAAAATAAGCCAAAATAAAGCTTTCTTAATCAGGAAGAGTTTTAATTTAAAAACAACAACAAAAAGCAGATGGTGGATACCCAAAGGGGAAGGAAAGGGGGGGGGATAAGAAGATAATCTTCTTGCCATCCTACTAGATTTAAATAGAGCAGTTGGCTGGCAGCAGTTGCAGAAAGAAAATATGTTGTTTCTTGGGCTGTGTAGCATATGTTCTTTTTAAGGCAAAACATCATTCCAGAAGTGGGAAAACAAGGATCCATTATCCTACTACCTAAGTTAAAGAGGTGACAGTCCATAGGGATGTATACCAACACTTTCTAAACACGCCCCAGTATTTGTGTGTGTAGACCCTTTAACCTTACCCAAATAAATTCAGACAAAACTCAAATTTTTTGTTTGGTTTTTGGCAGAATTTAGGCCATAACTTCATTGATTACAATCAAGTGAGTGGTTGCATAGGCTCTGGTTCGACTAGCTCCCTGCACCCTTGCAGGCTGCGCTGACCCAGGGCACACCGTAGGTCAGCCTTGGGTAAACACTTGCCATAGTGGAAGGTGGGGTCAAGCCAGTCCACCAGCCACATGCCCCCCCCTGGACTCTGGCTCCAGGCACAACCCCTCTCAGAGAAGACCAACCAAGAGTTCCAGGATTCCTTTAACGGAATTCCCATCACATAAGGATTGCCAGACTGCTCTGCCACCCCTGCCACCTGAAACAGAGCCTATCCGCAACCTTGAAAGTTGTGATGATTTGCTACGCGGCAGGCGAAACCCAAATGGCAACAGCCAATCAGCCAAGTGGGGAAAATTCCTGCCGTGCCCCTGTCCCAATGACAGATGATGGCATAGCAAGCTCATGCACGCAAGCCCTAAATATAGGGAGAGGTGGGCGGGTGTTCCAATGCACTGGCCCAAAAGAGGAAGCTCAGGGACACATGCATGGGCTTAAATAGAGGTCGCTCAATACAAATTTGCTGGCATCCCATTGGTCTGATCGCACCCAACATTGAGGGACCTCCAATAGGATGTTGTAGCCATCCAAACGTTCCCACCCACAACACAGGGTCTGGTTGCCAGGTCACACCGCTACACGTACCCTCTGGTTAGGGAGGACCCGATATATATCCAGGAATATTCCCTCTCCTTGTACAGTGGAACCTCGGTTTATGAACACCTCGGTTTATGAATTTTCGGTTTACGAATGCCACGGACCCACCTGGAACGGATTAATTCACTTTCCATTACCTTCAATGGGAAACAGGTAGGTAGCCGTGTTGGTCTGGGTCGAAGTAAAATAAAAAAATTCCTTCAGTAGCACCCTAAAGACCAACTAAGTTTTTATATAATATATAAAAACTTAGTTGGTCTTTAAGGTGCTACTGAAGGAATTTTTTTTTTTTTTACTTCAATGGGAAAGTTCGCTTCAGTTTATGAACAGACTTCTGGAACCAATTGTGTTCATAAACGAGGTACCACTGTATATGGAATTTCTCTGGACCAGTTGTATAAAAGTACTTATTCTTTTGGAAGCTTCACATGCCAAGGAATCAGTTGCTGCTCAAGCATCATGAAAATTGAATATATGACAGGGATGGTGAACTTGTGATCTTCCAGTAATTGTTGGACGGCATCTCATATAATCCCTGACCATTTTCATGGTTGTCTAGGTTTACTCCAAAAAGATATTGAGGTCTTATTTTGGTAGGGATTTTTTTTTTTGGGGGGGGGGGAGGACAATTACTCCTGACATTATATTTATGATTGTAAATAAAGACACATAAAGCAATATGGAGTGTTGCTGCTCAGTGAGCCATCCATCCATGTCTACGGTATTCCGTTACATTCCCTAACCCCTACTTTTCTGTCTCTCCCCTAATTTCCACTCCTGACTCTGTTTGATTTTTCCAACATAACTAATGCAAATTTTAAAAAATGACTATCATAAAGAGAGCATGGGGAAGAGAAGCATTAGTATTTTTTTAAAAAGTACAAGATATTTGTATATGAGAGATTTAGGAATGTCAGGAATGAACATGGCAGGTGGAACATTGTCATATAGATTTAGGGGATTTGAAAAGCATCTTTGCCTGTGTGTTCAAATGGTTTCTAATAAACTCATCCCACAGGCCCTGCAAATATGGACATTTGCCCGGCATTTTATTTGATGAGTGCTTATATTGAGTGAGGCAACATCTAGTAAGTACTGTATGCTGTTTTATGGAAATGGAGCAGAGTGGAAAAAAAGTATGCTATAAAACTAGCATTTTACTGCCACGATGAATACTGCCTACCTGTTTGAAAACTCAACTTTCTTGAGGTACATTTGCTTTGAAAATTTGGGGATGGAATTCAACATCATGCTAAATTAAATGTTGCTTAGTGGTGAGCTAGTTACCCTAGCAGTATCGGTTGTGCAACTAATTGTGCAACTAGACACAAGGTGGTTTTTTTTATTTTTTTAAAAATAGCACATCAGTTGGGGGAGGAAAGAAACATCATGCATACACAAACAAACACATAGATTACCTTGATGACCCACAATAAACAATGCTTCTGGTTGTGCAAGCTGTTGCACAATGAAATCCACTAGCAAAACTGTTGCACTGAATTTCACTCTGCACAACCTCTTTTTGCATCTTTGTGCTAGAACAAAAGCCCTTGCACAGGTGGTCCAATGACACTGAATTCATGTACTGCTGAAGAGCCAAGCTTAAAAAAAGCAGTTTGCCTCTTCTGCACTGAAATTCCCTTTGCACAGCCTCTTTTTGCATCTTTGTGCTGGAACAAAAGCCCTTGCACAGGTGGTCCAAGAACACTGAATCTGTAGAACTGATTTTATGTAATGCTGAAGAGACAAGCCACTGGGAAGCTTAAAAATAGCAGTTTGCCTCTCCTGCAGTGGGGATTGGACCAACGTTCATGTCACCACATGCATGGAGGACTTTAGAGCACTTGTACAAAGATGTTTCCTCCACCTGCAGC
This sequence comes from Zootoca vivipara, assembly GCF_963506605.1. Lineage (NCBI taxonomy): Eukaryota > Metazoa > Chordata > Lepidosauria > Squamata > Lacertidae > Zootoca > Zootoca vivipara. The sequence goes on along the minus strand of NC_083283.1, from coordinate 69,302,723 downwards.
CTGCAGAGGTACAGTCAAAAGTTCTAATGCTACAGTCTACCATCCTGTTTCAAAAGTGCACTGCAGAACACTCCTAATTTGCCCCTTAGACTTCAACTTTCATTGGATGGTGGGTAACTGTGGGCAAAGTGCCTTTCAGGGCAGTAGGTTTACCATAAACTCAGCTTCTCATTGAGAAATCACTGATAAGCTTCCAAGGGATTCCTTGAGCTTGAGAATTATTGGTCCACACGAGCTTCTTATCTGTAAAGTTGTAAAAGAGGTATATTCTACTGCTGCAAAATATTATTAATTCACATTTCTCCCCCTTAAGATAGAAAGCTGTTTTATGCAGGAAAGTGATGGACTCCCAGTATCTGTTGTTATGCTGAACTTGCTTTTTTTTCAATATGAAGAGATAAGAAGCACATCGTCCATATTTAGAATTTGGAAGACAGTAGATTGGTACTCAGAGCTCAAACTTTGATACAGCCAAGATAGTGATTAATAGCACCTACCAGGCCAGTCTCTCAAATCAATATAACATAGATGCTAATCAGAATGTTTATTTAACCACTTCTGCACATAAAAGTGCACAAGAATGAGTTGATGCACAGTGAACTTCATTAGTAAGATTTATTTTATATTATATTGGCATTTTCTATCTTGAGATTGTTTAATATAGCATATTCCAATATTTTAGCAAAAATATTTTTCCCTGTACTTAATTAGTTTCATTCCAGAATTTGTGAATGAGCTTGGGGTGCATAGAGTCCAGAAAATATGAAAGATTACAATGTAGATGACCCAGATTCAGACCTTAAGGTATTTTCGTATAGGAGTTTCCCATATTGCTGGTTTGATACCTTGTTGCTAAATCAGACATGTCAGAAATATTAGCTGTTGAAAGGATTATGTACTGTGGAATTTCAACACCACCTCACCATGTGAAGTAACAACAACAAGAAGAAGAACAAGCCAGACACTAGGCATACCTCAAATAGATGTCATTTTATTTCTTGGTCCACAGAAAAAGAAAATGGCAGCTGGGTGTACAAGCCAATTGAACATGCAGTGTGTAACAATGAGTCTAAGCATGCTTACATGGAAATAAATCTTACCAACTTCAGTCGGAGTTACTCTGTTACACGGAATGTTGTCTATGTTTTGAGTGAAGATTTTGATATTCAATTAAGTGAATCGTACTAATGTACATGGGAAGGAAAGCAATGATTCTAGAATAGAAACAAAAATTATACAGCGTTATGAGGAAAGGCCTTTGGTCTGATCAACAAAGGCCTACCTTCTTTTCATACCTGTGTAACCCAACTGAATAAGCCACCTGTCAAGGATGCAGTCCTGTTGAGTGTAGAGATCTTCTTCACCAGCATATTCCCCACAGGGTTTCTGAGACCAAAGAACAGTGTTTTTGTTTTTGTTTAGATACAATTGGATTCCATTTTGAAACTAGGTGGCAGACAGTGGCGTCGCAATGGGAGGCGGGGGCAGTGCACCCCAGGGGGCCATGTCTGAGGGGGTGACATGAAGGCACCCGCGGGGGCTCGCGGCAGCGCAAGCAGCCATTGCGCCGCCACATGTGGAGGATCCTCCATTCATGGCTGCAGCTGCGAGCAGAGGATCTTAGCACCATCCATACACCGCTGGAGCGGTGCCGCCGGCATACCGCTACGTACAGCGCATGTGCGGCGTTGCTACATACGCTGCATGCGCTGTACATAGTGGCGCCGCACATGCACCATACATAGCGGTTTTCCGCCTCGGGTGTCACGACGCCTGCGTTCGCCCCTGGTGGCAGACTGAACCTTTCAAGACTGCTCTGGTTTTAACCAGTGATTTCAAAATTGCACTGAGTTTTTTTGTTTTTGTTTTTGCTTCGGGGAATTCCAAGGAATGCTGGGCTGCGACTTATATACAGTAAGCCTGCAACTTAAACACATTTAACTTGTGCACATTCAGCTTTATGTGCTTGCAAACTTTTAAAGAAAAGATTAAAGGGGAGGGGGAGAGAGAGACTTTGGCAATCCCAAGCATCATTGCATCCAATGTGTTTTGACTATACACAATTTTGCTTTTAGGCACAATCCCTGGAACCTAACCCCCAGTTAAGTTGTGGAGTTAATGTACTGCTTTTCATGAGAAAGGCAGTTGAGAGAGAGAGAGAGAGAGAGAGAGAGAGAGAGCAATAAAAAACCAGTGACAAGAAATTAAAATATCCCAAAAAAATCAGAGCTTCATGAAAAGCCAACGCTAAAAATTCCTGAATAAATTTTCAACACCAACACTGTAGTTGCCTGCCACACCCCTGTGAAGCTGATGAATGTTGCGGGAGCGGCTGTTCCTTGGCTGTTCCTGTGGTGCCCCTGGAAACATATGCAGCTTCCCCTTAGCATGAAAGCTCAGGCAGATTGTGTGATTACATGTCATTCTAAGGACACATTCCCCTAGTGGGGTCAGCATCATTAGCATGGTGTATAGCTGTGCAATCTGCCCTAGCCAGAGCTGTTAGCAAATGGCCTTTCAAAAATCCTCCACTCTATTAATAGGCTGAGAAAGTGGGATGGAAGATTTTATGGAATTTATTCCGGGGGCAGAAACATTCTCCAACGTCTTCTTGGATGTTTTTTTTTTGGGGGGGGAGGTGCCATTAGCAGCGGGTTAGGACAGAGTCTTTATTTGTTTCCCATGTTTATTGTTGCCATGGCAAGTGATAACAGTAGCATCACCAACCATACACTGCCCCCGATTCTCCCTATGAAATGGGAGCGGAGGAAATTGGGAAGGCAGACCACCACCCACCCACCCACCTACACCTGGGCAAGATTTATAGAAACTCTGCAAAATTGTCTTCTTTTTCTTGGGGAGTGAGAAAAAGAGAGCAAAAATATCAGACGTTTGCGCACGGAAAAAAAAAAGTCTTCTGAGAAATTTTGGCTCAGCTTTAGCCACATGGGTAGAAATTGACTTTGTTATCAGACGTGGCATGGGGGCAGGCATGTGATGGTGGTCAAAGTGAAACTCAAGTGGAACTTACCGCTCCCTGCTCCAAGAAAAAAAGATGGTAAGAATTCATATTGGGCTATATGTCATTTTAAAAAGTAAGCAGTCAGCTATCTGGGCTGGGGACCAAATCCCCAGTGCCCATTATTTTTTTTGCTATCCACCGATGATCTGATGTCAAGTTTATCTGAAATACGATGGCACCACTGCCGTCTACCTGCTGTTTCCCCAAAGACAATGTATATATTAGGGTAGGAGTGATAGCTGCCTTGAAACTCGAGACAAATTTGTTGCACATACAGGCAGACAAACACAAAGGGAGCTCCGGATCAGACGCAAATAAATGAAATATTCAACTGGCTCAGGTTATATGTGTGTTTGTGTTAAAAGCTCTGATTTGCAAAATCTAAAGACACTTTCCTTCGGCAGCCGTCTCTCCCTCCCGCGTGCCCAAATAAATGGAGATTTCCATATCTGAAGAATTTGATACTTCCTGCTGCCATGGAAACAAAAAGAATAAATCCCATGCAAGCCCTTACAATGCATGTCGATGGCAGCAGGGAAGGAGAGTGAGCTAAGAACAAGCCTAAGAATATAAAAACCAACAAGTACGGAACAAATGAGAAGTTACCTGTTGTATACAAGGTTCTATATTTTGGAGGAAGTGTGTCTTATTCTATTGTGAGGTTAGGAAGAAGAATGAGTAGATGGGGAATATAGATGCTCCAGGATTCTCAAAAGTGAGCAGCTATCCTAAACAGAATTGCCTCTGGATCAACAGAAATGTCTTCACACCTTCCATCACGCGTAAAGGTAAAGGGACCCCTGACCGTTAGGTCCAGTCGCGGATGACTCTGGGGTTGTGGCGCTCATCTCGCTTTACTGGCTGAGGGAGGCGGCGTACAGCTTCTGGGTCATGTGGCCAGCATGACTAAGCTGTTTCTGGCAAACCAGAGCAGCGCATGGAAACATGAGTAGTAAGGCCCAATAACAAGGCAAGTACCTCATTTCCTGCCTGACTACCAATGGTTCCCATAAATCTGTGCTGTTATTACAAGGCTTCTGTTCTCACCTGGCACTGGAGGAGAATGAAAGAGCTTCAGCTTCCTTAGGAAACAGATTCAGTTACAATTTATTATGAGTCCCCCACCCCAGTAGCTTGATCACCTGTATCATCTGGCTCAAAAGTGAGAAGGGTGTTACCTCACATCATCAGATGCAGCTGTACAGTAAAAAAAAAAAGCTGTACAGTATCTATCTAATCCACAGTTTTCAGAGAAACATTAGATTGAGGGATAGCATAATATTCGTTGAAAACTCTTATAAGTCCATTGTGGAGATGCCAGTATTGAGTCAGCGGCTCGTGTCAGGGCCGGATTTAGATTTGATGAGGCCCTAAGCTACTGAAGGTAATATGGCCCTTTATATGTCCAGCTGTCCTTTGTCAACAACAAATGGACGCTGGTTTTTTGTGTTGAATATATGCTATATGGTAATTTATGGACCTAATAGGTCCATACACAACACAAAACACTGTTGCTGTATGTAGGTTTTATTTTATTTGTTTGTTTTTATTTTATATTTTGGAAATGTACATCCAGGTTTTTTTTTCTTTTTAATTTTTTGGGGGCTCCAGCACTGGCTCATGTGCTTCTGGCTTGCACTCTCTATAAAGATTTGAAGAGTGAGATTATTGCCCCTCTATTACTGTCCATGTTGGGTCACTCAACCATTGCTGCTGTGTGCTTTCTTTTAGCAGATCAAGGTGATCAGCAAAAACTGCAAGGTTTTTAGTGTGGGCAATTAAAATAAGATATATTATTTGATTATTGATGTAAACCCCATATAACCCCTATAGTTAAGTTTTTACCTCTATCTTCAGTGCATTTTACTTTATTTTATTGCTATGGTTTCTTCTTCTTCTTCTTCTTCTTCTTCTTCTTCTTCTTCTTCTTCTTCTTCTTCTTCTTCTTCTTCTTCTTCTTCTTCTTCTTCTTCTTCTTCCCCTCCTCCTCCTCCTCCAAAGTAACTCCAGCAAAGAGGTTAAAACTTTGAACTTTAGAAAATACTAGTGTGCTAAGTGGCTAGCCAGCCACCAAGAGGATCTCATTCAAATAAATGAACAAACAAACAAACAAACAAACAAAGAGAATTGAAAGGCATGCAATTCTACAGGGTGCAAATGTTAATGGTGTAGGTGCGGAGATAAACTGAGTTGGATAGAATAATGAGTTTTGAGTGTCTCTAATGAAATGCAATGTGGGAGGGTGGGGGCAAGTAGCTAGCAACAAAGGATCCTTTCATGGCAAGATTTCAAGGCACTGTCCCCTTTCTATGGCCAAGGAAATTGTAAAGCCATTCTTGACTACCATTCCCGATTACTCAAATGAATGGGAAATGTTCTCAAAAACCAAAATGTGTGTGCGTGCATGCTCACTTGCATATAATCTCTAAGAGCTGCTACAGCCATATCAAATCCATTAGCTCATGTACTGCTAAAACAGAATTTGGTGTGTGATCTCCCCTGAAACTAGATCAGTTTTAGAAAAGGCAGGCAATTATGGAATTTGCACTTTCCCAGTGAAGTCTAACACCATTCAAGAGATTTACCTGATTAGCGACCTTTAAAGACATCTTTGTAGAGCTGTAATTCTGCTCCAATTTATGCCCAGGGAAGATTGATGCATTTCAGCTGGCAGCAGACTTTGGGATAATTTTTTAATATATATATATATAATATGTTACTTTCTCGTTAGCTCATGTGCTAGAGATGCTCCTATGGGACAACCTCAGCTATATTACAACTTCTATATGTAAATGTGTATCGGTGTTGCCATCTTTTTGTGTATGACAGGGGTCCTATGTCCTAGAGCAGCAGTACAAAATTCAGGAGATTTTTGTTAACATTTTCTTTGTATTCCTATGTTGAAGAAAAGTTTCAGATCTAGAATCTGTGCCCACTGAGAAGCTGCTGAAAGTACATGAACTCCCCTTGAGAAGGAGGGTGGGGGGGGATGGCAGACCCAGTGTCCATGTGTGCAATTGAGAACACTGAACCAATTCATATTGCCCTTATTTTTATTTTTTTTAAAAAATGTACTTTTGGGAAGGCAAAACCAATGAAACAATAAAACCACACATATGCTAATTTCCACAAAGGGGGTGGAAGGTTCTATCAGTTTCAATTCTCTCAGTTTCTCATTTTCCCAATCTTAAATTGAGTTCTCTATATTCTACAGGAATTCTTTTAATGTGGGAGAATTTTTTTTTTGTAAAATTCTCAGGAAAAGTCACCAGCATTTTAATGCAATTTTCACCTAATTTATAGGACATTTGGTTGAATGTTCTTGTTGTTCTTTCAGTACCTGGGACAGATCCTTCTTTTTATTTTCCCAGACCTTTAAATCTCTGCTTCTTTTACCTCTCCTGAAGACTTTGATGCAATCTTCAGATTTTGCTGTGCCTATTTTCTCCCATATGTTTTGTATTTAATTGGTTTGCTGCATTTTTATTCCCCCACCTCTCTACTTTATGCACCATCCCGGGAACACTTTTGAAGGGCAGAGTAAACTCACACTAAGGAATAAATGAACAAATAAAGTCAGACAAAGCATGAAAAGTGGCTTGCTCTTCCTGCCCCTCAGGCTTCTAGATCCTGGTGTCTCCTCATGCATTGAAGTTTGTGGGAAGTCAACAACTATGCTCCTCTCTCTTAGCCTAGTACCTCTTGAATTCTGTTGTCCCAAGCATTTACTTGCCCTGTCTACTGAGCTGGGCCAACGCTGTATACAAATATTCCTGCCCCCCCCCCTCGGCAAGACATTGCATCCCATAATATTCATCCGAGTCCATGACCTCCGACTTCCCTTTTAATACACACCTTTGAAAATGGGACTGCAGTGGACGCTCGGGTTGTGAACGTGATCCGTGCGGGAGGCAGCATTCGCAACCCACAGCACCGTGTCTGCGCACATGCGGGTTGCAATTCGGCGCTTCTGCGCATGCACAAAGCGTGATTTAGCACTGCTGCGCATGCGCGAGCACCGGAACCCGGAGGTAACCCGTTCTGGTACTTCCGGGTTCGGCGCGGTACGCAACCCAAAAACAGTGCAGCCTGAAGTGTCTGTAACCCGAGGTATGACTGTATAAAGCAAACATACATACAAGAGAGAAATAAAAGTTGACCTGACAACAGCCACAAAATTTGTTTTAAGACAAAAGACAAACATTTCTGGCATTGCCTTTGCTCTGTGTAAATCTTCACAGCCAGAAGTAGGTAGACTTTTACGTTACCCTTCTGATGTTTCTGAGCTTCTGAAATTTATGCTTTCCAAACACAGCTATGAACACGCAGTAAATAACCAGTCTGACTGTGGATAGGAGTGCTACATTTTTAAACTGTCATGTTCAAGTGACCCTCTCCCCATTCACCTTTTATGCTGCACTTAATATGTCCTTCCCAGCTTTCTGTCTGGATAGCGTGTCTGAAAATGAAATGTGAAAAGGCACTTTAAAGGTCTGCAAAACACTTTATTACCTGACCAGTCATAGCAAAGCTATTAATTTGTCACAAATTGAATTGAGAAACAAAAGGGATGGGGGGTGGGGAGAGGGGAAGGGAGAAAGGAAATGTAATTCCAGATCTAACATTAGCTGCAAACCCTGGTTTGCAAATTAGGAGCCAGCCTCAGCGGAATGCATTGCCTTTTCTTCCCTCCTCTGCTTTCTGAAGCAAATTACATTGTATTGGGCCAACTTCAGAATTGTGTGGAATCCACAGTATCAATGATGGCCGCATGTTCTGGACCCTGAACCTTCCATTAATGTGGTGTAGTGGTTAAGAGCGATAGACTCGTAAACTGGTGAACTGGGTTCATGTCTCCGCTCCTCCACATGCAGCTGCTGGGTGACCTTGGGCTAGTCACACTTCTCTGAAGTCTCTCAGCCCCACTCACCTCACAGAGTGTTTGTTGTGGAGGAGGAAGGGAAAGGAGAATGTTAGCCGCTTTGAGACTCCTTCGGGTAGTGATAAAGTGGGATATCAAATCCAAACTACTCTTCTTCTTCTTCTTCTTCTTCTTCTTCTTCTTCTTCTTCTTCTTCTTCTTCTTCTTCGCTCAAGGGGAGAGAGCTTTGGTTTTCCAACAACAGTTGTGATGCTCCTCCATCTCCTCCTCCTTGCTTCTCCATGAGTTTAGGGTAAAGAGAATGCTGCCTTCAGTTAAGTATGTATGCATGTACTCCCAAAACTAATTTTTTAAAATGGTACTATCTAGTTGAAATTTTGAAGGCTCTTGTTGGTTTGAGGGTTGCTGTTGGGCCCTCTACTAGGGGTCCCAGCAAACACCAGAATGACATCTTCTGTTTTCTAGCTAGGGTTTAACCATGTACTGATTAACTGAGGCACCGAGGCAAACTATTGCTAATGCAACCATTCTTCCCTCAATACCTATGATTTGAAAAAGCCTCACTCAAATTCTTTAGAATTACAGGGAGCATTAAAAGGAGAAGGAACATGCCTCGCTCAGCTCAGCTCCTGATTTGCCATGATATGCGCAGGAAACCAGTATTTCATCAGCTTTGAAACAAAGTCGAAAACCTGCTATTTATGCATTTCCCCCAAATTTATTTCAGTGCATAACAGCAAAATTCCATGCACATTTACTCAGGCATTAGTCATATTTTCAATGGGGCTCATTCCCAAGTAAATGGACATAAGATTGCAGTGCAATTTATGCATCCAAGTCATACCTGCTGTCTCCAAAGGATAATGATTTGGAAATCCATTTTGTTCCTTCCTACAAACAACTCACTGGGACTGAAATGAAGAGGTGTTAAGAGGCAGCAGGCTGAAATGAGGATGAAGATGCAATAATAGACAATGATCTAGCTATGCTTAAGGAATTTTATCTTTATGAATTCCAGTACAAACTGATTTTATTCTCACTTCCTGCACTGATGTACAGATTGGAATGTAGTTGTGTCCTGGATTTCATACACCCCCCCACCATTTTTGATTTGTTTTGTAGATTAATATGGCAGCGGGAGGAGCTTATGAGTGAATACATGTAGAAGTGTTTTGGACCGATTTGTCTGTCCCTGAATAGGTGCAAAGCAGGCATGGGGATACCGCAGTCTTCCAGATGTAAAACGTGGGCTGGATCAGATTACTGTTAGGTAGATTTGCACCTGGTTGACTGACCCAACCCAAAAAGTGCTCACTAATGGTTCCTCACCATCCTGCAAAAAAGTGACAAGTGGGGTGCTGCAGCGTTCTGTCCTGGGCTTGTTGCTGTTCAACATCTTTATAAACAACTTATAAACAAACATATAAATATGAAGGCATTGAGGGGGTGGCCATCAAATTTTCAGATGATACCAAACTGGGATGGGTAGCTAATGCCACAGAAGACAGAATCGGTATTCAAGATGACCTTAACAGATTGGAGAACTGAGCCTAAACTAACAAAAAGGAATTTCAGTAGGGAGAAATGTCAGGTTCTGACTCAGGCAGGAATAAACCTGGCTTGCTAGTAGTGCATGTGAAAAGAATCCAGGGGTCTTAGTAGACCACTGGCTTAACATGAGTAGACAGTGTGATCCAGCAGCAAAAAAAAAAGGCTAATGCTATTCTAGGCTGCATCAACAGAAGTATAGTGTCCAGATCAAGGGAAGTACTGTAATAGTACCACTCTACCTGCCTTGTTCATACCACAACTGTGGTACTGTGTCTAGTTCTGGGCACCATGATTTAAAAAGGACAATGGCAAGGTGGAACATGTGCAGAGGAGGGCAACCAATATGATAAAGGGATGAAAACCAAGCCTTATGAGGAATGGTTGAAGGAGCTGGATATGTTTAGCCTGGAAAAGAAGAGCCTGAGATGAGATATGATATGACAGGTATCTTCAAACATCTAAGATGGAAGATGGAGCAAGCTTGTTATCTCCTACTACAGAGGGTAGGACTCAAACTAATGGCTTCAAGTTACAGAAAAGGAGATTCCAACAAAACATTAGGAAGACCTTGGTGATGGTAGGAGTTGTTAGACAGAGGAATGGACTCTCTTGGAGGGTGGTGGAATCTCGTTCATTGGAGATTTTAAGCAGAGGTTGGATGGTCTTCTGTCATGGATGCTTTAGATGAGATTCCTTCATTTCAGGGGGTTGGACTAGATGTCCCTCAGGGTGTCTTCCAACTCTATTATTCTATGTGGTTTTGATCATTTAATTTTGGCCATGCTGATTGAGGCTCATGAGAGGCCAACTACATTCCCACCACCCAACCCCACAACAGAAAAAGGGACCAGCAGGAGCCAAAGGAAATCATTGTGGCAAAGCCATCTGGGAAGCCAAGCTTAGCTGGCACTTCTTCGCCCAGTCAGATGCCAGGGATTTTTATGGACAAATTTCCACACATGTCCCAGCCATTTGGTGACCTTCTTGCTCGTATGCAGCAACATTCTAAAATAATCTTATGCCTCCTGGCCTCACTGGCAGAACTCCCTGCAGTCATTTACTAGAACCCATTCTCTATTTATCTGCTGCAAGCTTATTTTTCTCTTTCAGAACGAGTCTTCTCTTTTCTGTTTACTTGTTTTTCAGTTTATTTATATCTCTGCCCAGTCCTCATTTAACCTTTAAGTGACTTCAAGACATGCTGCTCCCTTTATTTACGTGGTGGTAGGGTACCAGAGGCCTTTTGCTTGGCTTAGCAGGCCTGACCTTTACTTGAGTAGTCCTCACTTCACTGTTTCCAGCTACTGTGCCACCAAAGTAATTTACTACGTCAAACTGGAGAAAAAAAGAATTCAGCCAGGCTGGCTTCTTCGTATCTTGCTGGGTTCCCCTCCCATTTAAATGAGCACATGTGGATTAAGGCTCAGCCTACAAGGCCAAATGCATTTGGCTTGCCACAGAGTTTAATAGCTATAGAAAGCACAGCACACTAGCGGGAAATTCCAGCCAATTTTGATGAGGTGCTGCTATGCAGCCACCTCTGTCTAAGCTTTGAAGCAAAACAACAACAAAGGGTGTCCTTTACAAAGCTTTTTTCTTTTTTTAAACAAGACTTCTGTACAATAAAAATCAAAACAACTGACTCGACTCTTCCCTGCAGCATTTAATTGTTGATTAAATCAGTTTAAGCTCAACTAGGGGACCTAGAGGGATTTGATCTCCCTGAATGATTTTGATCTGCTGCAACTCCTGGACTAATGTGCAGATTGAAATGGAGTTTTCGACCAGCTTTCATACTTCCTGAATGTTCTGATGTAGTTCTTGGCTAAAAACACAAAACTAAAATATGTTTTTAAAATGATTGCTGGGACAAAGCAGATGAGGGATGTGCATGTTGAGAGACAGTCCATTAAAATTATGTATTTGACCTGTTTGCGGATTTCAGTGCAGACTTTAAATATGGGAATGGAATAGAATGGAATGAACTTACAGGTGAACACATGTGCAAGCAACAAAACTGGATATCAACAGAATCACCCATTCTAAATCCAAGTATTTCATCCCTCTTAAATTGTCTGTATTTTTAAAAAATATAAGATTCAGAATCTTTCTTATTTACTTTTCATCAAATTGATATATTTCAGCATACAGCTGGGCAGCAGAGTTACGGATGCCACTAAGTTTTCACTATATTTGTGAATGTCAAATCTTCTCACATTTTTCAAAAGATGATTGCTCTATTCCTAGTTATCATAAAGTAAGGAACTCTTGAAACTTTATGGCTTGAAGCTATGGTCACACTTTCTTTGGAATTTTGTAACTAGTCCTTTATCCCTCTTTATGAAAGGAAAATCAAAACAACATTGAATATTCCGCTTAGTGTTCCAATATATGATTACAGCGGTGAGACTGTTATATGCACAAAGATGGAAATATACAGCCCGATCTACTATGAAAGAATGGTTGATAAAATTATTGGGCTTAGCTGAGGTGGCAAAGTTAACATGTTTAATTAGAGATAAATCATTACTGATATTTATTAAGGATTGGAAACTTATGGACTTCTTGTGTTAAAGAGAAAATGAACTTGTAATATCTGGATTTGAAGATTGGGGGGCAAGGTTTATAGAAGATAGAATGGGTGGAAGTTAATGAGTGAACACTATATTTAATTGCAAGACAGAGAACCAACCAGAGCTGCATGCCTGCTTATTTTTAGGAGTCTTTCCTATGTATCTATACAAAAGCTCTGTTAACCTATAATGGTAGCCAGACAGAAGTTATCTGAGGGAAGGAAACTTTATTGGTTCCTGACAAACACTCTTCTCACACATGGAGGTACTGACCCTCTGACTTGGCCTCAATAGTAGAGATTTGATCTAAAGTATAATAAGAAAAACCCCACTGAACCCAAGTCTGCAAATATGCTTACTCACACACTTAGACAGGTGAGCTGATATTTTTCCCTTCAGAAATTAAAACCTTCAGGCAATTTCCTAAAGGCAGTCTTTGAAGTGGGAGGAAGTTTTTTTGAAATGCCCAGAATGGTGGTGTAATACTTAGAACAAAACTGAAGAAGAAGAAAAACCCCAAACCCCAAAAGAATTTTGACCTACATTACAAAAATTAAAGCTTCCCTTCATAATACATCGACGATTGCAACCTGTTCATTTACAGAAATGAAATATTGTGTCAATACAACACAGAGTAATGTTCCATGATGGAAGGCTGGCCTAGAGCTTTCTATTTCCATGATATTATTTGACACACAAAGGAATGAAAAATGAAGGGCAAGAACTGAACCAAGAAACCCTTTGAGAAGTCCTTTCATTTTCATTGACGTGATCTCACTATGTTCAATAGGGGTCCTTTGCACAGCTGAAAAAGGACGGAAGGGTCAGCAGCAACAGCGCCACATGCCAGCTCACCCTGCCTGCCCCACACCAGTTCACACTCTCTAAGAACCATTATGTGAGAAAACGACTCCTTAACCCTCTTTTCTGTAGCCTGAACTGCAACAGTTTGGTCAAGCCCTTTTCTGAGGCAACTCAGCCACTTCTTAACCGAAGCAGGAGTGAAGCACTGCAAGAGCTTTGCCAAAGCCTCTAAGCCTGACAAATGAGGGTATTTTAATGAACAATTCTTGCAAATGATGTGCATCATTATATGCATTATTGTACACAAAAGTAACCAGTATAATAAATATACAATCAGTATATACAAATATTCATGCATTAATCTATAAGAAACTATGCTGCTGTGATAGTACTATATGGTTTTTTTGTATACAATTAGAACTTTGTAGTTCTAGTTTTTAAAAAGTCACACACCTTACAATGCACAAGTAGCTCAGCGATAAGCGAGTTTTCGAGACAAGAGGTGTCCGAGACAAGGAAAGCTCAATCAGGTTGCAAGTGCCAAATTCAGTGGATGAATCCATTTACAACATATCCATCTCAACCCACTATCCACTGCACATCTCCCCGTGTTCAGCACATGTGGGAAGGCGATCAATGCACATACAATATATGCATGGCCAAATCAGAACCTCCCATCCCATGGTGAATTTAAGTAAGCCTATGTGGCGCTGTGGGTTAAACCACAGAGTCTAGGGCTTGCTGATCAGAAGGTCGGCGGTTCGAATCCCTGCAGTGGGGTGAGCTCCCGTTGCTCGGTCCCAGCTCCTGCCCACCTAGCAGTTCGAAAGCAAATCGAAGTGCAAGTAGATAAATAGGGACCGCTCCGGCGGGAAGGTAAACAGCGTTTCTGTGCGCTGCTCTGGATCGCCAGAAACAGCTTTGTCATGCTAGCCACATGACCCGGAAGCTGTCTGCGGACAAACACCAGCTATAGAGCAAGATGAGTGGCGCAACCCCAGAGTCAGACACGACTGGACCTGATGGTCAGGGGCCCCTTTACCTTTACGTCAGTAAGCACATCTACGCCTTTGTCAAGCATGCTGAATAGGCAGATGGGGATGGGGGTGGTTTATCAGACACATCAACAATGTGCTCACACAGTGCCAAAAACCTTTGAGCAATTGGGGGGGGGGGTAAAGGAGGATTGCAGCCCTGCTGCTGTGATGTGCACCATCCCACTCAGGAAAAAAAAATGATGAAAAGAGGGTGCTTTTCACACTGGGTGAAAATGTTCATGAAAAAACATCAGCTCGGTCCTACTCTTAGAAAGGTTGAACTGTGGCCAGGTGATGCCCTTGTATTTTATTCTACCTATCACTACTGTGGCACATGGAGCTCTAACAAGAGATTATAATGCACATAAGGATGAGTTTCTTAGTCAGATGAGAATGTTTTGGCAAGCCTCAAACTGCCCTGAAACTGTCAGTATGGTTGCAATTCTCGGTGCATGTTATTTGACAGTAAGTTCTCCTGAAACTGATGAGCTTTATTTCCAACAAATAAACCAATTCTATGCATATGTAAGCCCATCTTTAAACTTGCTTCTCGATAAGCATGCGCAGGATTGATCCATGTGTGTTTTTAGCCGTGGAATGTATAGGAATGCCATGTGTTCCCTTTCCATTTGAAAAGGGGGTTTTCACGGAAATGCTTAAGACAATTTTAGATGTCAAGCAGTTACTCAATTGCTGGCCATTGTGAGACTTTGCAGTACAACTTCCAGCATGTTTACTCAGAAGTAAATTCCACTGGGTTCCATGGAACAGATTCCCTAAAATAGCTGCACTCTTAAAAACACTCGCTTGGGAGAATGCCCAACTAAACATAGTGGGCTTTATGTCTAAGTAAACATGCATGGTTAAGTTAGGCAGGCTAAGCTGACAGTCAGTAACTGGATGAAAGTCACCCATTGGGATTCATGGTTCAGTGGGGATTTGAACCCTGCTCTTCCAGGTCCTAGTCCAACACCCTAACCAATGCACCACACTGCCAAATAGAGTTGTATCCAATGCTTAGTACACCTATTAACACAAATGAACCTTAGTAACTCGTGCCCATTAATTTCAATGGGCCTACTCTGAGTATAACTAACATTGAGTGCAACCCATAGCCATTGCTGTTCTCCTAAGAGTATTGCTAGGACACAGTGGGACTTGCTTCTAAGTAAAAATGCACAGGATCATGCTGGACATCTCTCCTACTGAAACAAATGGAAAAGTATATAACTTTGGTTAGATTGTGCTGCGTATAATTGGGGAGGACTATTATCTGTTCAATTATATGAAAACAACTGTCGAATGTTTCTTAACATACTTGCTGTGAACTTTTTTTTACACTTCTGCCAAGTTCTTCTTATTATGTGAAAAGAGACAACAGGAAGAAAGGACAAAAACTGTCTGGGGAAAATGCATGAAAGATAAGACCTGGAGGCTAATTATTTTGTAAACACTCTAACTAGATTATTTTGTTTCATTACTGATTGCCTTCAGATGTTGAATTAAGTTTCCCCGCACCCTGCTACTGCCTCACAATGTTTATGTGAATTATGGTTCTTTTCTTTTTTGAAAAATTCTATTTATTTCTAACATTTGTATCCTACCTGTCATTAAGAAATGATCTCAGAGGGAAAACAACACACACACACACACACACACACACACACACACACACACACAAATGAAAATTATCATAAAATCTATTAAAATGACAGTGATCAATAATTATATAAAATCTGGAAATATTTTTACTTGGTGCTGAAAACTTAACTAATGTCAGTGCTAGTCTAACATCTGGGTGGGAAACTGGGGGACACCACAGAGAAGGTCCTAATATGAAGTCCCAGGGAGCTCTGCAAAGAGAAGCTGCTTAAATATTACTGAAAATAAACTCACAAGAGTCATAGAAGTAGCTGGCATAGTTGGATGGTGCTGGCCTCCTGACACCAGCATTGCTGCCATATACCAGGTTGGTGCGGGGGTGAGGGAGGGTGTTGGTGAGGTTGGTGCTTTAGAGGTACACCAGCAGAGCCAATCCAATGCTTTCACTAGTGCACAGCCCGCCCTTTTACGCCTCCCACCCCAGGATCCTAGTATGCACATCTTGACACCAATGTCCATCTGCTACGCAGGCTGAGACCCTACCTGCCCACAGACTGTTTTGCCAGAGTGATGCATGCTCTAGTTATCTGCTGCTTGGACTACAGCAATGCGCTGTACGTGGGGCTACCTTTGAAGGTGACCCAGAAACTACAACTAATCCAGAATGCAGCAGCTAGACTGGTGACTGGGAGTGGCGGCTGAGACCATATAACACTGGTCCTGAAAGACCTACATTGACTCCCAGTATGTTTCCGAGCACAATTCAAAGTGTTGGTGCTGACCTTTAAAGCCCTAAACGGCTCGGCCCAGTATACCTGAAGGAGCGCCTCCACCCCCATTGTTCTGCCCGGACACTAAGGTCCAGCACCAAGGGCCTTCTGGCGGTTCCCTCACTGTGAGAAGTGAGGTTACAGGGAACCAGGCAGAGGGCCTTCTCGGTAGCAGCACCCACACTGTGGAAAGCCCTCCCATCAGATGTCAAAGAAATAAACAACTCTCTGACTTTTAGAAGACATCTGAAGGCAGCCCTGTTTAGGGAAGTTTTTAATGATTGATGTTTTATCATGTTTTCAATATTCTGTTGGGAGCCACCCAGAGTGACTGGGGAAACCCAGCCAGATGGGTGGGGTATAAGTTAATCATCATCATCATATCAGGCACCATGACACCTCCTCTCCTCTCCACTCACTCCTAGAGAGAAATTGGAAAAGGAGGAGAAGGAACAGGAACAGGGACCCAAAGAGCAGGTGTGTCTCAGGGAGGGAGAACCCTTGAAATGTTTCCAGATCTTACAATATATTTAGAATTTATGTTTTACGGAGCAGATTTGGACATGTTGTTTCATGCTGCAGAAGAAGAAATCCTTCGCCTCAGAGAGATTTCCATAAAGCTTGCCTATGCTAATTTATATGGTAAGATGCAAACTTAAAAATAATGATTATGATTTCAATGTATCTACAGTATGTCTCACCATAATGGGGGAAGACTGTGTGTTTGCTCAGTCTGGGGTTCAGTCTCTAGCTGTTGATGGGGAACTCGAAGGGCCCTACTCTTCCTTCTTAAGGTTCTTTATCTTGAAACAAGGCATGATTCAGACACTATTTCAACAAGAGAACCGTCCTCTGCAAAGCAAGGCCACCCTCTTCTGCAATAATATATAGAACTAGTCTCATTCAGCCCGTTAAGAAAACGGGCGCTAGAGGTGCGACGGGGCCGCGGCCTTCCCTCCCTTTCTGCGCTCGGCCGTGGGGCACGCCGGGAACGCAATTAAACAAAGCGCTCTCCCGTCGTGTCCCGCAGCTGAGCGCAGAGAGGGAGGGAAGGCCGCGGCCCTGCCGCTCCTTCCACGGGCGGTGGCCCGCGGCGGCGGCAGCTGGACCGGGCTCCCGCCGCCGCGGCCCCGGAGCCCAATGCCTCCATCTTGGTCCGCCACCGCAGGGGAACGGGAGGCAGAGGGTTGAGGGGGAGAGAGTGTGTGTGTGTGTACGTCCCACTTCTTCGTCCAGTCCCTGTGTCCGTGGGGCACATGCGCATTAGCGCGGACACAGGGACTGGACGCAGAGACACAGGGACTTTATTATATAGGATGTCTAGAAGCAAAGATGGAGAGAATTCCTGTAGCTTAACTTGCCCACACTCATAGAAGACAGAAGCTGTAAAATACGAATAATGGAGATAAATAGAGCAAAATGAAGACTTTTAAAAAATAAAATAAAGCCCACACCTATATTTATTTGTTCCAGACATCTCCATTTGTTAGAATACCTCTTCTAGTCCCAAAATTGTGGTTGCTGACCTAGCAGAAGAGTGGTGTATGAGAACAATGGCTCCAAATTCACAAAAAAATCTGATCTTTGTGCAAGCTATTTCTCAAGACAGCTCACTAGACTGTATACGCTACAACCTGCACCTTCAGTATTCAACACCCTGATTTAGTTCTTCAGCTGCAGTACAAATGGATGAGCTTCCTGCTGTGATTGCAAGGGTCTCCCAGTGGAAAGATGCCTCATTTTCTCTAGGACATTCTCTGAATTCCTAGCTGTCCACCGCAGGCCAAATAATATTTCTGGTGGTTCCAATAAATGCTGCTTAATGAAGCCTCTTCTAACACCGGCAAGTGTGCTGGCCACCTCGTTTCCGACTCAAACCTATCCTGTTGTGACGAAAATTAAGTTAATGGCGAGGCACTTTTTGTAACTGCGGATGAACAAGAATAAAGTCGTGTGACCATTAATGTTTATTATCAAGCTTTTCAGCAGCCTAATCGCTAAAGTGTTTCCTGCTTTAAAACTCTCCACAGCCAGCTGGAGTATCAGAAAATGGGTACGGAGCTTTAATTAACTGTAAAAGCTGAAGTGAACTGCATCGTACGATACCTGGGGATTTTAATGGAGAATGTACATATGTTCTTCCTGCTAATTGAGGATGAGCTACATTTTAAGGGATTACGTCCCCTGAGGATCCAGAGCAAGGGAAAGGAGAGGAGAATTTTAAAGGCCTCAAAGTAAACTTTTGCTAATGCTTTGCCCTTTGCAAGAAGCCATTTATTATCGGGTTATCATTGAGCTGAGCCACTGAAGAAGTTTAAAGGCATGATGTGAATTTTTACGTGCAGGACTTGTAGGGCCATAATCTTTTGCATATGCCCAGAGCACAGGAGTTGGAAAGATATCATTCCCCCCCCCCTTTCAAGACTACAGTGGGAAGAAGTGCTTTAATAGGGCTGCCATACATCCTGGATTTTCCAGACATTACTGGGATTTCAAATGCGGCAGTGACGTCTGGGGGTAATTTCTGCAAGGCGACAGTTTCTTCGGCAAGTAAACCGATAATTATTTTTTTTTTCCATTTTCGTTAAAAAAGCTCGGGATTTCCTTAAAAAAAAAGCTGAACAACTTTGGGGGTGTCTGGATTTTTACTTCTTGAAATATGGCAACCCTTGCTTTAGTAAAGAATGAAACGAGAGAACTGCAAAGACTTCCAGCATGGCGGTTTAGCAACATAAGAACATAGGAAGTTGCCTTATACTAAGTTAGGCCATAACTTCTCTATGGTGTCCAGCTGGGCCCCTTCTCCAGTTTTGCACCCCTAGAACTTGTACAATCCACATTTGTAAGATCAGCCCTTCAAGTCCCAAAATGTGTCCCTAATGCTACCCTGGGAGTAGAGACAGGTTTCATAAAAGTGGAGGCGAGAGTGTGGGTGAGCATAGTAAACTACTGGCTCAGACTATCTGTATTTCCCCTTGGCCTTGCCCTGCTAACTATGAACGATGATTTTCAATCCACATGGAAACAGGCTGTGGCAACTAAAATCTCAACCCTGGACTTCTCTCCAGGTTTTCTACTCATCATGGGATACGAACAGGCTAAAGCTCTCATAAAACAAGAAGTTGCAGACACTGAGCACCAATTGGATCTAGCCAGGATTTGAGCAGCACTCAAAATTCGTCAGATGATGACCTGTGCCACAAACTAGATATAATGAGCACTCATATTAGAGAGCTCTGTAGACTGATAGCTATAGTCTTATATATACCAACCTTTTACTCTCTCATTACCTTCTTTTGGATTCTTATAGACTTATATGCATATATTTTCTGTTTTAACTACTTTTAGTTTTTTAAAACATTTTTAAGATTTTAAATGATTCTACCCCTCCTTCCTTATGCTGGTCTACAACCGTAATAAAGATGTGTTGTTGTAAGTTAGGCCATTGGTCCCTCTAGATCAAGCATAGGCAAACTCAACCCTCCCTCCAGATGTTTTGAGACTACAACTCCCATCATTCCTGACCACTGGTCCTGTTAGCTAGCTGTAGTCCCAAAACATATGGAGGGCTGAGTTTGCCTACACCTGCTCTAGATCAGTATTGTCTACACTGATTGGCAGTTGCTCTCCAGGGCTTCAGGTAGAAGGTTCTCTCCTAGCCCTACCTGGAGATGCCAGGGGTTGAATTGGGGACCTTCCACATGCAATAAATCAAGCCACATCCCTTCGTCAAGGTTCAGTTTCCCTCAGCTACAGGACTTGGATTCATAGGTTTAAACTTTCCTCCACCTCAGAAGATATCAAGGGATGGGAGGCAAGCAGCCATAGTTCAATGAATGAATTATACTATTTATTTTTTAAATGTCTAAATTGCCTTATACCGTAAAAGATTCCACAATAAAGAGAAACTAAAAATGGTTGGACCTGGCACAGTAAAGATTGCTGCTTCAGTGCTAGCCCAACTGCTTTAGAGAGTATATTCAAATTCTGGGCCTAATTTAAGATGCTGATATTAATGTACAAAGTCCTAAATGGCTTAATGCCCAGGTAACTGAAGGAGCATTTCTCTCGAAATGATCTTGCCTGGGCTTTGCAGTCAGCTAGGAAGGCTGTTCTGGCAGTGTTGCTGTTGCATGAGTTAAAGAGCTCTATGGTCGACTATTTAGCAGAAGAATGTGTAATAATATATTCATCAGTTGCAGTATGTGAAATGACAGATTGTCCATTACATGATACCTTAATGTGTACATATATGTGGATTCATATGCTTGCATGCATGTGCAAAAATCTACCCCCACTCAGCAAAAAGGCTTTTCACTAGTGCAATATATTCCATTGCTTCCCACTGGGGAAAACAAGTTATTGTTGTTTAATCGTTCAGTCGTGTCCGACTCTTCGTGACCCCATGGATCAGAGCACACCAGGCGCTCCTGTCTTCCACTGCCTCCCGCACTTTGGTCAGACTCATGTTGGTGGCTTCGATAACACTATCCAACCATCTCGTCCTCTGTCGTCCCCTTCTCCTTGTGCCCTCCATCTTTCCCAACACCAGGGTCTTTTCCAGGGAGTCTTCTCTTCTCATGAGGTGGCCAAAGTATTGGAGCCTCAGCTTCAGGATCTGTCCTTCCAGTGCACACTCAGGGCTGTTTTCCTTCAGGATGGATAGGTTTGATCTTCTTGCAGTCCATGGGACTCTCAAGAGTCTCCTCCAGCACCATAATTCAAAAGGGGGGAAACATACCAGTATCTATTTGCAAATCATATCAAAATTGCAGTACCAATATTTGGCAGCTGAAGTTTGCTGCACTTAGAACATTTCCCATTCACCTGGAGAAGACAAAGTATCCTTCAGCATCAGTGATTTTTGTCTCCAAACAGGGGACACATTTACATACCATTTACATACTGTATAAATACTCTTCATGAATCATGCATGGGTTTTTGCATACAGTCTAGAATGAATATCCTGAACAGGAGGTGGGGGATTAAAAATTGCTTCTGCTTGGTTATTCTAGGCTTGGTCCTGCTCAGTATAGGAGTCACCTTCTTAAAACATCGTTGGACTGATGGAAACTGTTTCCCATCTGCTTTTAGAAATATGTAAAGAAGAAGGGGAAATGTTAAAAAAAAGCACAGGATTAGAATGGCAGTGATGCCTTCTGGTAGGAGGACAAATAGATATAGTAAGAGGAGAGATTTTATTCTGAAAAGTACTATTCCTTGTAAACTGTCAAAAGGCACTGACCTACAGTAACTTCTTTTTCTTTCTTTTTTGGAAACTGCTTTGAGGTTTTTTTTCTTACAACCAAACTGTACATACACAAACACAACATATGAAATAACAAATAAAACCACAATGTGGGCCAAATTATGCACTGTTCCATTTTTTTCCCTTTGGCTGGCCCCAAATCAATGGACAGGATAAATTAATTGTATTATGTCCCATTGTAATCACTGAGAAATTGTAATTAAACTCACGTAGGAACTAAAAGTACACTCTTATACACAACCCATTAAGTTCAATCCCAGGTAAATAGCACAGAATTGCAGACTGAGCTAAATATAGGCTAAAATCATATACTAATCTGCTTAGTAATAAAATCTATTGAACTGAACAGGATTTCCTTTCGAGAAGACAATGTAGAGTATTGCCCCGTTAGTCTGCAGCTAATGACTACACTAAACGTAGCCTTCATTTTATTTGTTTCCTCAGAAATAGATTTACCTTGTTTTGAGCTCCGGAAAGAATAAAAAGCATACTTAAAATCAGCAAAAGCTTAAGTGTTAGATAGAGAACAAATTTAAGGGCAAAGTATGGCTGCAATCCTAAATACACACACACATTTATTAGGGAGCAGGGCCGTCTTAAGCATATCTGGCGCCCTGGTGCGAAGATCCCTCCGGTGCCCCCCGCCCCGTTTCCCAGCACGGCTGTCTGGCGGGCGTAGCATGGCTGCTGCAGGAGCAGCAGCACGGCGGGCCACTGGCGTCACCCAGCCTTGCCTTAGAGCCGGCCCTGTTAGGGAGAAAGCCCCACTGAAAACAATGGGATCTACCTTCAACTAAACAGCCATGTTTAGAATCACATTTACTCTTTAGGAGTAAGAGGAGGCATCAGTGCTGTAGGGGAGAAATGTTTCTGCTCAATCGTCACATTTACAAGATATTGTTTTTCGCTTACAGGAAGGCTGCTGTCATTTTCTGAGCCAATGACTGGTTGAAATCTATGCATGAGAAACTGACTTACGCAATTTGCCTGCTCTCTGAAAACACTTTTGCTGGTTTGCGTTATAGTTTTCAGTAGCGCTGGAGTGGAGAGCAAAACCGATTCCTTCCACTACAGTATTTCATTTCCAACGGCATCCCCATAATAAAAGTTTTCTTTTTATAGGGTTAGAGAATTCATTGTAGGCTGTAATTCCTGAGGACATATAGAATTCTAATTGTGGTTTAAAAGGCAGCTACTTTCGGCTTAGTGCTCCAGTTGTAACATCGCCATTGGCTATTTCCGTTTGTTACTGATGTTCTAGCAGACACATCCCATGGTGTAGAGTGCAAGACCCTGCAAATATACAAATTTGTATATATATTTTTCACCCTTCAGGCATGATGAAGCCAAAGTTCAGTGCCTTTTAGTTTCCTTCATTAAAAGCACATGCTGAACTCTCTCCCCTCTGATATCAGAAAGATGTAAAATGGTTTAAATGTGGGGTAGATCATGTCCCTTTGAGTTTGTTAGTATCAATAAGCCCATTAACCATGTCAGAATATCACCTGGAGCAGCCTCCTCACAGGCTCCCATTCCTTTTCCTTTCAGCACTGGACGCAGAGCCTCAGCGACACCACAACTATGATTTAGAATAGTGTGTGAGAGAGGGAGGGGCTCCACCACTGCTTTCAGGATCAAGGAGGACCTCGGAAGCGTTTGCTCCCATTTTGATTAATCCTAGTTTCAGGGCCGGCTCGCCCATTGGCTCTAGTGGCGCGGGGTGCCAGGGCGCTCGGGGCACCCCAGCAACTGGAGGAGCTGTGTGGCGGCCTCCCTTTTCCCTCCTCTGAGTCTTGCACGCCCGCCAGCTGCACCGCTCAGGGCAGAGCAGGGAACAGGGGCACTAGGACCCTGTTCCGCTTTGCAGCGCCAGGGTCATCCCTCACCCCGGCGCTGCGTTTCATTGGTAGAGGTGACGCCACATGGCAGCACCTCTACCAATGAAACGCAGCGCCCTGTTGGCGGGAAGGAACACAGCACCCTGTTGGCGCAAGGGAACGGCCGGGAGGCCTCCTGGCACTGCCCAGCCCCACCCGGGCCCTGCGGCCCACCCACGGAAGGGGGGAGGCCGTGTGGACCCAGCAAGCGCCGGAGTCATGGGAGACGGCTGGGAAGGCCCCGACGCGGCCCGGTCCCGCCCAGGCACCCCGGCCCGCTGGGAGACGGGAGGAAGGCTGCGTGAAGCAGCGGCACCCCCTCCCCCACTCAATCCGGCATCTCTGGCCCCACGGGAGACAGACAGGGCCATGAGAAGCCACCGGGCGGCCTACGGCACAGTGCGGCCCCGCCGTGAGGTCAGGGGCCGCCGTGAGGCTCCCCCCACCGCCCGGCATGCCAGGCCCTAATGCTGTGCCAGGGAGGCTCTCCCTGCTGGCTCCATGGCGTGCCCATCTGGCCTCCGCTGCCGGCGGGAGGGCTCTGGGAAGTCCCGAGGCCTTCCAACGCGAGCACCTCCAGGGAAGGTAAGAGCTTTCCTTTTTCCTCTTTTTTCAAAAAGAGGGGAGGTGGGGGGGGCGCCCGAGGGATCCCTGCACCAGGGCGCCCAATGAGCTTAAGACGGCCCTGTCTAGTTTGGTGTGTTGTCCAAGAAATTGGGGAAAATCTTATGGTTTGTTTGAAACAAGTCCACTTCAGCCCATGGGTTCTAACATGCTGAAGAGCTTTCAGTCTGTATATCTCAGGTAGCTTCCTTCTTTATCCCTCATAATTAGTCAGCCAAGAGCAGCTTCAATGTGGAAGTATCTTCTATTCACCAACTCCAAACAATAAAGGCAGGCTTGAAAATACTTTTCTCTAGGCCCAGGGTTCCCACGGGGGGGGCAATTTGATTTTTAGTGGGGGGCAATTCAAGAATGAGCTAGACCACGTTAATGGCCTTTTAGGTTTCCTCCATGTGAATAGGAGTTCACTTTTTGAATAATAAGAATTATATGTCACAGGGGAGGGGGAATTAGGATTTTAGAGATGATTAGGTGGGGCATGGCCAAAAAAGGGTTGGGAACCACTGCTCTAGGCCATCCGGCAAGTATTTTGTCACTGGAGGTGATCAGGTGGTTCATTTAGTCAGTGCTGTTTTTCTAGAAATAGAGGTGCTGGAACCCACCACGACCGCCTCCCTTGTTCTCTTAGAATGGCAATGGTGCCCACCTGAGAGGTGCTGGAACTGAGTTCCAGATTTAAAAAAACCCATTATTTTGTAGAGAAATGGAGAACTGCTGGATCTCAAGATTATATTGAACTACAACATTCATCATATCGGCAATGCTGGATGAGGCCGATGAAAATTGTAGTGGGGAGGGCCATAGGTTCTCCACTCTTATTTTCAAGATTTTTAAATACCCTCTGACACATATATATCTTATCCCTCACTCCCCTAGATATATTTGCCTGCTGTAATACTTTGCAGATAGGGAAAATCACCATTCTAAACAAACAAATTAGAAAATAAACCCCACTCTTCCTATGAGTTTGTTTTTTGCTGTCCGCGCTGCTGAGAGGCGTATTCTCAGTTGGGGAGCCTTAGCTTTCCTCTGTCTCCTGTCTCCCACTTGAAAGGAGCCCTAAATCATTTGATTTGCTATAGTCAGAACTTTATTCTCCCTGCCCAAAGTATGTCGGGATCCTTCTTAGGCTGCTGAATGAAATATTTCATTTCTGGACTTAGTGGTTTATGAGATGTTAGACTTCCCATCTATCACAAAATCCCCTTGTATGTCACGGATTGGCTGAGTTCCTTGGTTTGATTGAAATTCTTCAGGCACAGAACTAAGGGGGCTGTGTCACTTTGAAACAACTGAGGTGGGAGGAATCTGTTGCAGCACCAAGTTTGATGTTGTTGTTGTGATTGCCGAAAGCATACATTGTAAGTTCTGCACTGTTTGGCATTCTAGGCCTTTTCTCTCCCAGACTAAAATAAAAACACATTTTTACACTGACCCTAGCATCTGAAATGTCAACATAAAGCAGTCTTTAAAGTGGGAAATGCATAGCTGGATCAAAAAAAATACAAAGCTAATAGCTGAGAACTCCAAAATGAGCCCAGAGCAGCATGGTCACAAGGAGATCTGTAAGATTCTGTGATCATTCCGTTAGCATCCCAAATCTCCTAAAAGAAGGTGCTGAAGGCACCAATGGCAGAGACCACACCAGACTATCACCAATATGGACCACTGACTTGAATACATTGGTTCCCCCAATGGGTGGATGGTGTCATATTGTAATGAAAACTGTGGGGTGTTTTGTTTTTGTTTTCTTATAAGAGAAGCTCCAGCTGATTCAACTACAAAATTTGTTTCTGACTAATGAGCTGCCATTCATTTATTTCTTGTGAGATTAACATTGACAGGAGAAGAATGTTTATAATTGGATGAATTGTGTTTTAATTTTTATTATTAAAGTGTTCTATATATCAAGATATTGTAGATTCTTTAAAAAAAAATAATTTCTGTGCCATTATTGTTGTTGTTGTTGTAAACCGCCTGAGCATTATTTGGAAGGGGAACATCCAAATTCTCCAGTGTTGTGTAGTGGTTAAGAGCGGTAGACTTGTAATCTGGGGAACCGGGTTCGTGTCTCCGCTCCTCCACATGCAGCTGCTGGGTGACCTTGGGCTAGTCACACTTCTCTGAAGTCTCTCAGCCCCACCCACCTCACAGGGTGTCTGTTGTGGGGGAGGAGGGGAAAGGAGATTGTTAGCCGCTTTGAGACTCCTTCGGGTAGTGATAAAGCGGGATATCAAATTCAAACTCTTCTCCTTCTTTCTCCTTCTCCTTCTTCTATACAAACAAACAAGCATGTGACTGAATGGAGCAAATTGCTTTATCCTTTGATAACTATTAAAGGTAAAGGGACCCCTGACCGTTAGGTCCAGTCGTGGATGACTCTGGGGTTGCGGCGCTCATCTCGCTTTACTGGCCGAGGGAGCCGGCGTACAGCTTCCAGGCCATGTGGCCAGCCATGTGGTTTAGACCACATCGCCACCTGCGTCCCTTTGATAACTATTAGTGACTATTAATTTAGTCACTAATGACAATTAGAGAATTTTGTCAAGAAAGTCAACTAGCATAGGCTGCAGCCCTTTATATACTGACCTGAGAACAAGTCCCATAGAAAAAACTCAGTAGGTCTTACTGTTGGGTAGACACGCAACATATTAAACTATAGCTTTGGATAAAGAGGCAATCCATTAAGAATGACAATCTTCCTAATACATAGCTTTCTTCAGGAAGGAATTTTATTTTTGATTGGCTTGAAGCACCCAGTACACTCTTCAGTATAGCAATGGTACAGGACGTGGGTGGTGCTGTGGTCGAGACACTGAGTCTCTTGGGCTTGTAGATCAGAAGGTTGGTAGTTCGAATCCACACAACGGGGTGAGCTCCCATTGCTCTGCCCCAGCTTCTGCCAGTTTAGCAGTTTGAAAGCATACCAGTGCAAGTAGATAAATAAGTACTGCTGCGGCGGGAAGGCAAACAGCGTTTCCGTGCGTTCTGGCTTCCGTCACGGTGTTCCGTTGCACAAGAAGCAGTTTAGCCATACTGGCCACATGACCCAGAAAGCTGTCTGTGGATAAACACCGGCTCTTTTGGCCTGAAAGCGAGATGAGCACCACACCCCACAGTCACCTTTGACTGGACTTAACCATCCAGGGGTCCTTTACCTTACCTTTTACCTTTATATCAAATGTATGTAACCAGGTTAATAACACAACAACTGCAGGAACTGATCAATCACGCATCTAGTCCAGCATGCTATTCTCACAGTGGCCAACCATATTCCTATGTGAAGTCCAAAAGATTGACCTGAGCACCCAGTAGTCTGCCCATTTCTGATTTCCTGCAGCTGTTATTCAGAGCCATATTGCCTCTGCCATTGCTAGTAGCCAATAAAAGCCTTGTCTTTCACAAATTCATTTAATCCCCTTTTAAAATCCATCAGAGCTGGTGACCATTAGTACCTCTTCTGAGAACAAATGCCATAGTTTACTCACATGGTGTGTAAATAAGTACTTTATTTAGTCTGTCTCAAATCTTCCAACATTCCACTTCATTGTATGTCCACAAATTCTAGCGGTGAGAGGGAGAAAAACCTTTCTCTACCGCTTTCTCGACACCTTGCAGAATTTTATACACCTCATAATGTTTGTTCGCAGCTCATTGGATCATGACCGGTTTACGAGGACCAGGCCACCAGGGTTTTTAGCAAAAAATAACCTTTCCAGATGCTACAAATTTTAATAATGTTGCTACTTTTACAAGCACAAGATCAGGGATATAACACACTCATTTATTCATTTATTTTAAAAAGAGCAACATACTTTGTTTATTATACCCAGATCTTTGTGGCTGACTACTTTTTAAAAAATAAAATAAAATTGGCAATACGATGTGTTAATTTCCACATCAGAAGGAATTTATGCATTCAAAGAGAGGTAAACGATCAATCAGTTTTTACTTCAGTTAAGTAAACTGGCTCCTTTAGAAGATCTATGCATTTCATGCAGCGCCAAGAGAGCACTTTCATTCCAGCTTCTCATCAGTACAGAACTATTACAACTTTACACATCAAGTTGGCATCATTCAGATTGCTTTTCTTTTTTTCATAAACAAAGGATATTGTTTCAGCTCAAACAGAACTATTTACTAACCAGTCCTTTAAACCTTCATTTAATTTTCCTTTCTCTTGGGCCATAAAATTTCTCATTAAACAAGGAGGATTTGATATGACTAATTAATACCACATCTGATGGGTTTCCCCCCCTTCTAATATTATTACCATATTAATTAGCTAATTACCCTGAGGTTGCCAGTGGTAATAAAGTAGAAGCAATACTGTAGCGGCTATTGTTGGCAAAACTTGCTTCGCTTACAGTTGGAATTTATATGGAATATAAGGGTGAGGCAAGAACCTTCTCTAAACCCGAGACGAGGCCACGTTCACACAATACGTGTAAAGCAGTATGATAGCATTTTAAACAGTCATGGCTTCCCATGAAGGATTCTGGGAGCTGTAGCTTGTTAAGGGAACTAGGAGTCATTAGGAGAGCCTCGCTGCATTCCCAGAGCTACATTTCTCAGAGTTCCCCATGAAGAGGGATTTACTCTGGAAATTCTAGCTCTGGGAGGTGAATAACCACTCTTTATCTCTATTTATTCTCATCTATTTTATGTTCAACAAAATGTACATACTGTCCGGATGTAAACAGAACCTTTATGTGATTTACAAAAAAATAAATAAAAATACAGTCATGCCTCGCTTTAAGTACGCTTCGGTTTGAGTACTTTCAGTTTAAGTACTCCGCGGACCTGTCTGGAACGGATTAATCCACTTTCCATTACTTTCAATGGGAAAGTTCGCATCAGGTTAAGTACGCTTCAGGTTAAATACGGACTTCCGGAACCAATTACACTCATACCTCGGGTTAAGTACGCTTCAGGTTGAGTACTCCGCGGACGCGCCTGGAACGGATTAATCCACTTTCCATTACTTTCAATAGGAAAGTTGGCTTCAGGTTAAGTACGCTTCAGTTTAAGTACTCCACGGACCGTCTGGAACGGATTAATCCACCTTCCATTACTTTCAATGAGAAAGTTCGCTTCAGGTTAAGTACAGACTTCCGGAACCAATTGTGTACTTAAACCGAGGTACCACTGTAAACCAAAGATTAAAGTTGCCACTAAAAGTGCTGCCGATGGTATATAACCCTAGAAAGGATAACAGGAGAGAGAGGTCTCTGCCTCAAGGAGCTTACAACTTTAATTTCATTAGTTAGGGAAAGAACAAAGGAAGGGCGAGGAAGGGTGAGGCCAGGGGATTTTACTGCTTGAGGCAGAACACCCTTGTGGCAGTGGAAGCACAGCTGCAGTGGCATGGGTGCAGTGGAGGAGATGGCAAGTGTGTGTTCCTCAGTCTTGTTTCTGCCGTTTGAGGTGACAGTCTCACCTTGCCTCACTGGCAGACCCTCCAAGTGTCCCTATTTTCCAGGGAAACCCCTGATTTAGAGAAGCCGTCCCGGTTTCTGATTTGATCCCGGAATGTTCCACTTTTCCTTAGGATGTCCCTATTTTCATTGGAGAAATGTTGGAGGGTATGGAATTATCCAACCCCTGAGCCGTCTGAAGGCAATCCCATAAAGGGAAGGTTTTTTTAAAAAAATGTTTAATGTTTTATTATGTTTTTATATATGTTGGGAGCTGCGCAGAGTAGCTGGGGCAACCCAGTAAGATGTGTGGGGAATAAATAGTAAAATTATCGTTATGGAATGGGACGTCCCTATTTTCACCGGAGAAATGTTGGAGGGTATGGATTGGTGGGTCAAAGGGGAAAGAAAGAGGGGATGGATGTGAGCAGATGATTTTGACATATACCTAGTTTGCAGCCCAATCTCATGCATATTTAGTCAAATGTAAGTCCCGCTGAATTATATGAGCCTTAGGTAAAGGTAAAGGGACCCCTGACCATAAGGTCCAGTCGTGACCGACTCTGGGGTTGCGCGCTCATCTCGCATTATTGGCCGAGGGAGCCGGCGTATAGCTTCCAGGTCATGTGGCCAGCATGACAAAGCCACTTCTGGTGAACCAGAGCAGCACACGAAAATGCCGTTTACCTTCCCGCTGTAGCGGTTCCTATTTATCTACTTGCATTTTGACATGCTTTCGAACTGCTAGGTTGGCAGGAGTGCTCCACAACAAATGTGTAGAGGATTGCAAATATCATTTTGTGGATTCTTTGCCAGGTGGATTGTCACTTTTTTTTTAATGGAGGTTTAGCTTGATACATTTAACCAGAGGTTTTGAAAAGGCCTTTGTGTGTTAGAAAATGTTGACTTGAAGGGTTTCTGTTTTTCAAAAGGAAAACAATAAAAGAAACAGAAAGGGAAGCTCTCAAAGTGATACCACAGACAAAATCTCAAAAGTACTTCAGAACAAAATTGGTTCCTTTAAAAAAGACAGACTTAAAGTTGTGTTTCACTACAGCAGATGCTCTCTTTTCCTCTATGACAGTGATGAAGTGGCTTAGAACAGTCCACTGTTTGTCCATATAACAAAAATCACAGAACTGTCATTATTGCAAGTTGACCTGAGCTTTCAGGATATGTTGAAGAAGAAATCTAAGTACTGTAGTTTTGTAAAATCATTATCCATTTTATTTGGAGGAATATCTTTGTTATTATTACTATTGTCATGTCATCGTCATTATCACATTGTTATTGTCATCATTAATATCATTATCATTACTGAACTGTCAACATGAGGTTTCACAAAGTCATATAAACAGAGACGTCCCAGCCCTGTGGGAAACATACTAATTATTAGTTAGGGCAGGTTACAAAAATATCACAAGGAACACTATCATTGAAATAATAAAATTAAAACCACAGAACCAATCAATAACAAAAGCGAAGGAACAGCGTAATAAAGTGAGAATGGTTATAATAATGGGCATATTCCTCCATATAAAATAGATACACATTTTACCAAATTCTTTACATTTCTTATCCAAAGCCTCCAGATGGTTTTGGACTACAACTCCCACCACCCCTAGCTAGCAGGACCAGTGGTCAGGGTTGATGGGAATTGCAGTCCCAAACCAGCTGGAGACCCAAGTTTGAGAAACTCTGGCCAATCCTATAGCAAGAATGAACAGCATAGGTTGCAGTGGAATTCTGGCTCAGTCAGCTGAGTCCCAGCTCAACCAGCATTAAGTCTCCAAACCTGGCTCAGAAAAAGATAAACCAACAGAACTTGCTTATCCTGGCTCAGCTGCAATGCAAATCCCCCAAAATGGGTACTCAGGGGGCTTGGTGGGTACAGAACCAGATAGGAATGACTCAGACTGGATTCTAAGTCTGTTACAGCTCAGCCGGGGGACCTGGCAACCCAACATAAACAACTACTTAATAGGCTTGTTTTCCATCTGCCAGTTTTCATCAGAGCTCCTGAACAGGGTTTGAATCTGGTGTAACTTTATGCTGGCTGAATTTTTACCGGTTTGCCTTAACATCAGCTTCTTGTGCATAGGATTGGTCCCCAAGTCAGGCTTGCACAGGTTGTAGCCCTCTAAACTCAATGTAGCCTGCTAACAATGTATGGTGGCCAACCAAGTGATTGATAACCCTCCTACGGTATTTTTCTTGCCTACCTGAGGCTTCTGAAACTATGAGGTTGTCAAGCATCTGGCAGGGGAAAATAAACAGTGGGTGGGTTGGAAGCTCAAATGTTGTGCAGGCCAGACCTAAATGAATCATGGGTCTTGCATTAGAATAAATCAGTTCCTGAATATTGGGGTTTAGTAGCTGCATTGTTTATGCATATATAGTGCAGAGATAAGAATTATATTTTCAGGCCTGCATTTATTGATAAGGTTGCTATTAAAAAACACACCCAACAAATTAAAACAAGACTTTAGGATCCACAAAGGCAGGTGAGACTAATGCTAGATAAGACCAGATTTTGCAGAAGTAACAAAGAATTTAGTAGATCTTGGGCAATAGGGGAAGGATCCATTCTAACAGAAGATAATGGGCCTGTTGGTTTCAGGACAGTTCTTGGAGGGCGAGTGTCCTGAACCGTCACAGAATCCTGCATCCATCTTATCTATTAGCAGCCAAGGGAAGACCATTTTCAGAATGCAAAAGTTAAGGACTGTAGTTCACTTCTCAGGGTTACAGCTTTTAATGGACTGGCTGTCACTGATAAGAAAATGATGGAGAGGCACAATGCTCCTGCAATCTCATTAGCTGGATGTATTGTGTGATGTTAAGTTACCGACCCGCAGCATACCAACACATGCCAGTAGCAGAGGAGGGAAGAGAGAAAGCAATTTAAAGTTCTCTGGGAACTTTTATACCTCTGCTGCGGATTTGAGGAAGGACCAGTTTGGATGCTTTATATATAATTTTCATAACTTTTGTGTGTGTGCTCAGCAATGTTCAATCCACCGTTGTTGTTCGGGCGTTAGGGTGTGTGTGTGTGTGTGTGTGTGTGTGTGTGTGTGTGTGTGAAGCTTTAATACATTGCATGCCATTGGCATTTTACTTTGACAATGATTTTTAAAAATACATGCACCCTCTTGCTTACACACACACACACACACACACACACACACACACACACACACACCATATATGTTTGAGCAATGAAAAAAAATATGCACCTATCCAAAATGCAGGAGAATTGGCTCATTGCCACTGTCTTCCTCGTATAGTTATTTGAGTGTAAATGTGACATTTACCATTTATTTACCTGGGGAAATTCTAACTAGTGACCTTTGTCATTTACCAAGCTGCAATAAGAGCTGGTTATTGATATTTTGTAATTGCCTGCCATACGGTGTTGAAGAAACTAAGTTTGAAAAATAAAAGAAAAAGTCCAATCACTCACTTATAATCCAAGCGCTCAGTGAAGAAATGACACCCTTGATCTTCCCTTCAGTAACTGGGGAATCCTGAATTTGTATATTGTAGAAAACTCGGAATTTGAAAAACTCAGAACTTGAGACACCGTTAACACTATTAAGATTAGGGGTGTCAGAGAAGTCCACCCAAAACGGAAATTGGAACCTAAATTGCCAATGTTTGCTTATTCGTCTATATCTACAGGGAAAATTGATCCAGCAAATGATTGGCATTCACTGCTGTCGCTGCTTTCAGTCTGCAATTGATACATAAATGGTTATGCTCCATGCCCCACTCCCCACTCCCACTCATTAGCACTGGGTTTCCTTTACGTTGGAATGAATGGGGTGTAATAGCAATGTTATTTATGTAATTATGTGCATAAATTATGGAAGTCACGTAATTTAGCCACAGTGGACGGGGATGAAAATTGCAGGTGAACTGCAGCAGAATGGAAGCAGCGTGTGCATGTGATAAGAACAGGGTGGAGAGGAAAACAGTGTCTTCCCACATCCCTACTTAAGAGACAATGAACACAGTATGGCTTGTGGAAACGGCACTCTTATCATCTGCTAATGGGAGAGGGGAGAACATGGTTATCTATCCTCCCCCCCCCAAAAAAAACCCCTGCCCCACTATCTCCTCCAAAATTTGAAGTATCCTTCCAAAAATTGTGGAGGTGATAGCACAGGGAGCTGGATATCTGGGAATGACTGAAGAGGAATAGTGGGAGGAACCAGCTGGGTAATCCCCATGGGATGTCTCAGAGGAAGAAGGTTCAGAGCCAAGGGAATGGTGGTGGGACACTGAGGATAGGTCAGAGGGGGAAGGGAGGGAGGGATGGTTGGATGAGAGGCAACAGGCTTTAGAGAGCAAGAAGACCCAAGGGCAGTAAGCAGTTTATACTCAGCTGATGAAGTGTTCCAGGAACTTGCCACTTCTGCTGTACTAAGCTCCTCTCCCTCATTGTCTTCCAAGGACATAGAAGTCTCTGTGTGTAACAAAACAACAGGCACAGATTCGCCCCACCCACCCTGGGTGTAGTTTGAGGCTCCTTGGAAAATATCTGGCTGGGGAGGAGAGAAATAATAACAATAATAATAATACAGTAATAATAATTTATTATTTATACCCCGCCCATCTGGCTAGGTTTCCCCAGCCACTCTGGGCGGCTTCCAACAGAAAAATAAAATAATTGATTAAACCTTAAAAGCCTCCCTAAACAGATGTAGGGGGAAGTAGGAGGCAAAGACCTTTAGTTCTGGCAATTGTTTCATAAGGGTCCACCTTAATTGGGATGCGGAGACTTTTGAGGAAGTTGAATGTCTTTTGCACAAAAGAGCAGTTAACAGTCAACCATTCTAAAACTAAAGTGGTGCTTTTAGGGAAGAAGAGAAAACCTCACAGATGGAGTTTGGACAATAAACCTATTGAACAGCAATGCTATTATAAGTACCTGGGCTTGGGTTTTAATTCAAAACTGTCCTGGACGCCACAGCTACTCGCAGCTAAATTGAAATCCTCTCACTCTATTCACTCTTTATTACAGTTTTCCAGAGTTGGGGGGGGGGAGTTTAGTTGCCCCACAGTTGAGATTTCAAAAGAAGATTGTGCCACAATTACTTTACGGTGCAGAGATTTGGAGATATAGCAATGTCCTCCCGTTAGAAGTGATGCAGAACTCTTTTCTGAAATCACTGTTGATTGTCCCCAAAAGTACACCTGCCCCCTTATTGAGAGCTGAAACAGGACCAATCTCCTTACAAACCAGTGTGCATTTTTAATTCAGCCTCCTCTGAATTCAAGGCCTACCCACAAATGTAAAGACTACTTCAGCAAATAGAATGGCACCTGTGGCTCCAGTCCAATTGGACTGCAAATGCCATCATGCTAAATGCAATTTCTGTATTAATAATAATCATGATTGCAAACTAATGAATCACCTTTCTGCAGTTTTATTCATCTGTTGTCTTTTCCCCCTGCTATGCAAAGGATAGAACTCTTGAATGTGAACTGTGACTTATTTTGAATTTGAATGAGCAAGAAGTGAGATTAGAAATGATTTCAAAATTATCATCATTTGAATGTTGGGGATCTGGATTTCCTGGTCTTTTTCCCAAAGTGTAACAGATTCATTAGAAAATGTCAAATTTTGTTTGTTTGTCTTGTTTTCTAAACCCTGAGCATGAGCAATTTGCTAAAAAGCTTCCCTATTCCTTATATAAATAGGTTCTCGACAGGGTATTGTACAATGAGTGACGAAAACATTCTCAGTCTGAAGAATGGAGTTGGTTTTGATTTTGGATTTCAGCTGTGATCTTTTCAGCTGTCCTTATAAATTTCTGGTACTATAGGTGAAGAATACACAGTGCAGCTATCCTTAGGCTAGTCTCGATGCAAGCAAACTCATCTAACATGATTATTAAATGTGGCGTTTTAATTAAGAAATATTTGCACTATAAAAGAAGCTTTCATCTTTGGAGTAAGAATGTTTAAAACATTTGAATCCCTTCTTCTCTGAAATGTTAGTACCCACATTCCCCCTTCCTCATTGTGACCATGTTTTTGTTATAGTGCATTTCGGTAAGGTGCTCATTTCAAAAGAACCTTTAAAAGGGCTTCATAATTATTAGTGATATATGAGCTTGATGGTGTGACCTAATTAACAATTTCTTAGAACTCTTTTAAAGGTTTGTGCTTACAGAATTACAACAGTCCATAAGTAAATCTTGTTTACATGCAGTTCCTGGAAAAAAAGAAAAGAAAAGATCAATACAGCACTCTTTGTGCCTCTTCCTCAAAAAGATGCACGTTGAGAGAGAGCCTCTCTACTCCCATTGATGATAATGGATGTTCTCCATCTAAATCCCAGGATGTCCTTTTGAAATGTACCCTTAATATTCTTTAAAGTGCACATTTCTTTTTTCTCTTAGACAAATGGCAAGGGCTCCCCCCTTTTTTTCTTTTACTTGTTGCCTTCCTCGTTCATGCTCATTCCAGCATGCTATCCCTGGAGGGTTTTCTGAAATTTCTACTTTTTTAGATGTTAAGATGTGTCTAACATCTAAAAAAGTAAATTAATATTTCTAGCACAAGTATGAAACCAGTTCTTAATTAATAACTCCCTTCTGTTTTATATGAACCAAAGCTCCTGTCTCCACCAACTATTATAGTAATAGCATTACTAGTACTTATTTGGGATGCGGATGGCTTTGTAGGTTAAACCACTGAGCCTAGGGCTTGCTAATCAGAAGGTTGGTGGTTCGAATCCGGGTCATGTGGCCAACATGACTAAGCCGCTTCTGGCGAACCAGAGCAACGCACAGAAACGCCGTTTACCTTCTCGCCGGAGTGGTACTTATTTATCTACTTGCACTTTGATGTGCTTTCAAACTGCTAGGTGGGCAGGAGCTGGGACCGAGCAACGGGAGCTCACCCCTCACTGCAGGGATTTGAACCGCCGACCTTCTGATTAGCAAGCCCTAGACTCTGTGGTTTAACCCACAGCGCCACCTGGGTCCCTTCTCACTGTATTAATTCCAAATATTTAACTCCTGACTTACAGTAGATTGAGCCTGGGAGCTGGAGGATAAATTGGGGGTATGGTTCTGCAAGCTGTGTATATGTGTGTGGGTGTGTCTTTCCTTTTGCCGACTCTCCCATGTCCTTGCTAAACAACTCCCCTGGCTTTTAATGTAAGCCATTTTGTTTGTTTCAACTCATCAGCATCTTGAATGGTATTAAAAACTAAAAGTGTGTGTGTGTGTGTGTGTGTGTGTGTGTGTGTGTGTGTGTTTTTCTCTTTTCCATGCAGATTCTTGAAATTTCTGCCATTTACTTTGCATAATGCTTCATAAAATATAGTGCCACTTCTTTATTCTCTCTGTAGTAGATAAAGGTGACAGGAAGCTTCTTTTCTCCACATTGTTTTTCTAGAAGGAACCTACAAAAAGGTCAACCAAGGCAATATTGTGCTTTACATGTAATAATAGAGGACTGTGTTTTTCTAACACCTCTGAAAAATTCAGAAGCAGTGTAAGGTTGTGAACCACACTTCTGTAATACTAAACCAAACAGCTTTGTGCTTGATGGATGGTTCTCCTCCAACACCTGACTGCAGTCATTAACAATGAGAAAGTCTAACACCTGCAATATTTTAGGGTGCCAGGTGCTGATGGAAACAGAAATGCCTGACAAGAATGGTTTACCGATAGGGAAAGAGCAAAAGTATATAGAATTTCCACATGGATTAAACAAGATTACCTTTCCAGTCCTACATGCTCTGGGACATGGGTTCCACAGTAATTTCCTACTTCCAAAAACACCAGCACATAAGCTAAGGCAGGGTTGGTTAAGCTGTGATGTTGCCAGTGGTCAAGGATGATGGGCGTTCAGCAACATATAGAGAGCCACAGGCTAGCCACCTCCACACTAAGGTAATCTTGGGGTGCCCTTTTCTAGATGTCCCATCTTTCTGGGGTGAGGTGGGTATCGACTGGGTCTTCTCAGTTGAAATCGTGAGTGTCTGCAGGAATGTTTTGAAAGGAAGACAAAGTAAAACAATGCAAAGAAAGAAGAGAAGTTTAGTACCTGTACATTTTGCCTCGTATCTCAGATTCTACAAATGCTTGAAACTTACTTTTTTAAAAAATGAATGAAAGCTAGAGAGCTGGCGATCCATCGTCATTTGCAAGGGGTACTTGGCCTCTTCCCCCACCTGTGGAAATAGATTGTTGTGATAACCCGCTTTAACAATGCTTTGCCTTAACTGCGTGACCTGATATATTTTTTCAACACCCTGTGAAGATTTTTTATTTTCCCAAGCCCTTTAAAAACATGATTTTATTCTTCATTTTGCTATAGTTTATATAACAGGGTTCTTTCTATCTCCCCTCTGTTTGTTATATTTTGTAACTACAGTTTTTAATTATTTTACTGCACTGCCATGTTTATTTATTTAAATGATTTTACTGTTCTTTTGTTTACACCTTTGAAGGAGTTAACATTGATGGGCAGAGGTATGTATGTAAGAAGGCACCATTTTATGCCCTGCCCTGTATTCATCACATACAGCGCTGTTTTCATTTCACTGCAATTTGTCTTCCGCCAAAAAGCCTACATTATTGGATTAACTGTTTGCAGTCATGGAAGTACACAATTTATGTAATTTTTTGCATAAATTATGTAGGCTGTGTTGCTATTGCATTGTTCCATCTTGTTTATTTGAGTGCCAAGGAAATGGAAAGCATATGGGGGTGGGACATAAATATGAAATTAAATCAGACAGCAATGTGAATGGGAAAGTTGCACTGGTAGAGAGTGAGCAGTTGCGGCTTTTGTTCCATGTTATATTTTGCATAGTGATACTATTTTGCCTAAAGTGAATTTTGAAGGATTCCAAAGATTTTACTTCCCTTGGAAATTGTGGCCCCTTGTAAGAAGGCAGGAGTTACATTACGAATGAGATGGAGAGAGAACGATTTCCCCTCTACCTCTCCATTTCCTATAATGTGAGAGCCTTACTCACTGATTGGAGAGGATAGAAAAAGAAGATTATTTCTTCCTACACTCCATACTTTCTTACTCAGTGATTAAGTATGTGATCTTGAAAAAGGATTATAGAAACAAATCATGGAGAATCTATCTATCAATGGCTGATATGCCTTTAACAGGGGATAGCAATCACATTTATGGAGTGTGGCCTTCCAATTCTCACCTACGCAAAACTGACGAGTAGAACTAGACTGATCCACCGACTTCTCTAATCTTGGAGATTGTATACAACCATCCTCAGCACAAACCTTTCCTTTTACTTATGCATTTTGCCTTGCTACTGTATTTTATGTTTTAATCATGAAATGTAAATGTTACATTTCAATCCTGGTATTCAGATGCAGAGATGAAAGTCTCCATCCTAAGACCTACAACCGTGAAGATTTTAAGAGCAAGCTTTTGGATTTTGTTGTTTCAAATGTGAAATATTACCTCCTTTCCCCTTCTCAATTAAGAAAAGAAAAGAAAACACACTCTCCGTTTTCTGCAGTAGCTGCTTCACAATTACCTCCCTTTGTAATTTCATGCAGGCATACATTTCTAAATTATCCAACCTATTTGGATAATTAAATGTGCCACAGAGAACATTCTCCACATGTCTTCTGCCTCCTGTAGACATTTTTATCCAATGAATGTAAGCTTTTCCTCCCCTAATTAAAGGCAGAACAATGAAAATTGGGACTAATGTCCATGCTATACGACAGCTTTAACCAATGTGACAACATCTAAAAATTCAGGACTGCAATTCCCATCACCCCAGTCGGTATAGCCTTGCTGTGTTGTTGTCGTTGTTGTCATCCATCTGTCTTGAGAGACAATGGAGTGTGCCTCCAGGAGTGAAGTCATACTGTTCCATTAGTTGTACCTGAAGTGACCTCCCCGGGGTGCAACAGCCCTGGATATAAGCTCCGCAGATGAATGGTGGCAGGGAGGGCAGCTCAGAGACCAGGGAGGGCAGCAGCGGCTGCCCAGAGGACTCCCAAGGAGAGGGGAGAGGAGCGGAGGCTGAGGGAACACTCCACAAGGGAGGCTGTTCGGAAAAGGGTGAGATGCTACCAGCTCTGCAGGCAAGGGGTGACATGACTGGGCTCCTAAGCCCCACAGGGGTTCCACAGAAAGAATGTAGTTGGTTAAGGGACTCTAAAAGATTGGAAACCTATGCGCTAGACACATTGCACCACTATTAAACTATAGTAATCATTTCTAAATTCATGAAAATGCCTATTTTATGAAAATATTCACCCCCTTTTTCAGCGCTGCATTTCCTACTTTTGCTTATGTGTAAATGGATTCCTTCAAACGGATACAAGGGAAGAAGTGTCTGTATTTATGGATGCAAAAGGGTCAGGAGTTATTTCCTCTACATGGCTGCATACACGGGGCCTCACCACATGGAAGAGTTCAAAATATCTGAAATGGCTCAATGAACTCAGTAATACCATGTGTTGTTATGGAAATGTTACCTTCTGTGAAGCATACTGAAATGTATGTTGCATTGGGATATATGAAGCATATATTGCATTTCCTGCCACTACCTGACCATCTAAATTAAACAAAATAAAAACAGCTCAAAGAAAGCGATATCTTTCCTTCTCCCAATGCCTTCGGGGTTACCCATACATATAAGATTTGTTTTCTAACTTTAAATTTAGCATATTTTAAGTTTTTCAACAAAGTTTGTTCTTTTAGTGCCTTTCTCTGGAATAATCATCTGGCTTTCCATTTACTGAAGCATCCGCATCCCTTTGTCCAAGCAAGCTGAAAGCACTTGTATATTGAAATAAAAAAATAAAAGCTAAACAATTGGCCACTTGTTCATTGCAGCTAGATTGACATTGCCCAAACACTGGAGAGACTTACGGTATAATGTGTGTCATTGGTATGATATTTAGCCCTCATGGAAAGAGTGACTCAAAACGATATTTCTTCATGGTATTAAAAAAAATTGTTTTGACTTGGCACTCACTTATTTTTTTGTGTTACCAATAAGGGCCACAGTAAAAATCCACCATCCTATTATGCTAGAATTTGGAATGCATGGCACTGTATTGTATTTTTATTTACACACAAACAACTTTATTGTGGTCCATAGACCCAAAATACACAGTACATTTTTTATTTATTTACATTGTCGCTGTTGTTTTAATTTCATTTTTGTATTATTCCCTTGTATTCATGGATGCATACTTACGGTTAGAAGCTACTGTTTGTCCTTTCTAAAAGAGGTGCCTGGCAGTAGGGTTGCCAGACTCAATAGTGGACAGGACTTCTGTGCCTTTAATTTCCCTGCTCTCTTTTGAGTCTGGAAACCTTAAAGAGAAACCAGCAGACCCTTTGCTTGGAAATTAAACAAAGGGTCTGCTGGTTTCTCTTTAACGTTTCCAGACTCAAAAGAGAGCAGGGCAATTAAAGGCACAGAAGTCCTGTCCTCTATTGAGTCTGGCAACCCTACCTGGGAGGCCGGAGGGACATTGCTGGAACAACTCTGGGATTGGGACAACTGGATAAATGTTTTAAAAGGTTCCAAATTTGCTTCCTGTCGGTGGCAAAGCTGCATGCTCCAGCACATAATAATAATTACTCGGAAACAGAGTAATTACTTCTGCCCAAGTTCAGAAGCTCTTCTTCCTTCCAATCAGGAGACACACAAGCTATCTTAGATTTGTTCATACCACTGATCTAGTTCAGTATTCTTTACTGTGACGCGCAGAGGCTCTCCAAGGTCTAAGATCAAAAAGTATCTACATGGTGCTTAGAGAATAACTTGTACTGTACCTAAATATTGGCAAGACAAAGGGGATGGTATTGGACTTTCGGAGGAAGAGAGGGGAACTAGCCCCATTGTATATCGGGGGGGGGGGGGGGCTTGTGTGGAGAGAGTCTCTTCCTTTAAATTCCTGGGAGTTTACGTTAGTAAAGACCTCACTTGGAAAAACAATATAACTCAGGTGGTTAGGAAGGCCCAACAGAGACTCCATTTTCTCAGGGTCTTGTGAAAGAACAATGTTAAACAACAGGTGATAACCTTCTCCTACCAGTCCACAATAGAAAGTGTCCTCTCATATTGTATCACAGTGTGGTACGGTGGCTTGACAGTCATGGACAGAAAGTCTTTACAGAGGGTGGTGAACACAGCCCATGATATCATGGGCTGTCCCCTGAGTCCGCTAGATGACATTGCAAAGGATCGTTGCCTTAGGAGAGCGAGAAAAATTCTCAGGGACAATTCACACCCTGGCCAGCACCTATTTAATCTTCTACCCTCAGGCAGGAGATATAGAAGTATAATCAGTCGTAGCAACAGGCTAAACAGTTTCTATCCATGGGCTCTTAGGCTGCTGAATGGAAAATAATATAGTGCAACTGACCTTCAGGGTTGGTGTGTTGTGCGAGAAGCACACAAAGTGCAATGAGACTGAGTGTTTTTTTTGGGGGGGGGAGGCTCAGTTAATTTCATTGTACACAGGTTGTACATTGACAATAAAGGTATTATTATTATTATTAGATACTCCTTTTATTATTTAAATAGAGATTCCAGGTATTGAACCTGGGGCATTTTGTATACAAATAGGTGGCCTACCACAGAGCTATGTTTCCTCCTCTAGCCAAAGCACAACAATCCGTAACTATAATCAATTTTCTCCCCTTTTCTTTGTGATTACTAATGTGGTGCACTGATTAATCAATATCCAATTATAACTTGGGATATTGGAAGATTTGTTTTACTTGAGTATCTATCTGGCAACCGAAACTTGTACTATGAAACATGTTTACCCTTGTAAAAATTGATTGCATTTTAAAACTGGGTACACATGGACAGTTATCAATAATTATTAAGTGATGACTAAAATGTCCGAATTAGCAATGGGTATACTCCCAATGATTTGGAAATCTACTTGGAATTCAGGTCCTTTCTTAGAGATTCCTTCACCCTCCAAAACAAAAACAAAACAAAACCAGCTGTTTTCTAAGAGTTCTCTTCTAGCTCATGATGTTGGCACATGTACGATGGCATACATGTACATTATTCCATTGCCCTGTGAGCACCGTAGTTTAATTTTGCCTCCCCTGCATCTTCCCCATTGTACCAGCCAAGGTAGAAATTTCAACTGAGAAAAACCTTCCCTCCTCCTGTTTGACAAATACACCTGAGAACAAGAGGAATTTCGATCTGGATAGGGGTATAAACATAAATCATTTCCAAGAAGCTATCACGATAATTTATTGACCCAAACACAGAAGATAGCAGATAAACTGGCTGCTCTGGGTGCATTCAGAGCAATCAATGAGAGCTTCAACAAGAGTAAAGGGGTGAACATGGAGAAAGAGCAAGATCCTGAACATGAACCCACTAAACAACTGTCACTGGGGACTCTGCCCACTGACTGCTCACCACCCATGGCTATCATTTGGATTCTCATTTAACATTCTGAGCTGGAGAAAAGACTTATTGGGGAAATTCACAACTGAGTCTTACAAGCTGGACATCCAATTGCCATCTTCGTTTTCATCATTTACCAGCAAAGGGCATTTACTATGTTAAAACATGTTGCCTAATATAAAATTTCTGATTTTCCTGCTGGACTTCCTGAAGTCTTAGGAATTACTAGTCATGGTAAACATTCACCACACTTCTGACATTTACCATAACAATACCTGGGTGCATGGTGCTAACCTTATTATTAACATTTGTGTTTGTTGTCCCGTCCCCGTCCCCC
This sequence comes from Zootoca vivipara, assembly GCF_963506605.1. Lineage (NCBI taxonomy): Eukaryota > Metazoa > Chordata > Lepidosauria > Squamata > Lacertidae > Zootoca > Zootoca vivipara. The sequence goes on along the minus strand of NC_083283.1, from coordinate 69,259,547 downwards.
CACTGGATTCTGGGTTCTCCTATCGGTTCCCCTGCTTAAAAGCAGTTAAAGTCTGTGCCAATTACCTGTCGGATATCATTGATCCCACGCTTTGGAGAGCTTTTACTATGGCCCGGTTTCAAACAATACCTACTCCATATTTGACCAGCAGATTTGCTGGAACCCCATTAGAACATCGCTTGTGCCCCTGTTGTAGGAAAAATAAAGATGATGTTATACATTATTATTATTTTCATTGTCCTCTGTATTCGAGCTTTAGAGGAGGGATTCTGCAAACTATACCCAACTCGATAGGTAACCCAGAGGACCGTGTAAAAATTCTACTACCGGTAGTTGATGCCAAACCTCAGATTTCTCATGTGGCAGTGGTTTATGTCATGAACCCCATGAAAACCATGGAAAGATTTTTGGTCATCAAGGATAAGGTCCCTTCCTCGCTTTCATAACCTGTTTATATTATATGTAATAAATTTTTAATACTGTCGTGTGTGTGTGTGTAAAGGCTTGGGCCTCACAATAAACTTTATTCGATTTGAATCACACCTCTGTCACAACACACACACGCACACACACACACACACACACACAAACACATTTACAAAAGAACAAAAGGAAAATAATACATGGATATATTTATTGTGCTGAGGCAATTTGAAACACACATACACGTTTCCAATGCCTATTACAAATTATATCTTATTCAAATAGATTAATTTATTATGACTACACAAAGGAATTTTTTGTATTAAATATTCATTTTCTTCTAACCACTGATATTAGTAATTTAACTTTGGGTATAGCATAATCAATTAAAGTGAAGCATGCTGTGAGAAAGCGAGCCTGGCACATTAATTTAATCTATTTTAGAAACTCCTGCTGTCTCTGGAATAATTTCTATAGATGCAAAGGAAGTCTCAAAAGTTTCCTAACTGGGGAGGGGTGTAAGAGAGAGAGAGAGAGAGAGAGAGAGAGAGAGAGAGAGAGAGAGAGAAAATTGCAAGTCAGAGAAGAGAAGGTTAAGGGGTGATAGGATAGCCATGTTCAAATATATTAAATGATGCCATATAGAGGAGGGAGAAAGGTTGTTTTCTGCTGCTCTAGAGAAGTGAACACGGAGCAAGGGATTCAAGCTACAAGAAAGAAGATTCCACCTAAACATTAGGAAGAACTTCCTGACAGTAAGAGCTGTTCGGCAGTGGAATTTGCTGCCAAAGAGTGTGGTGGAGTCTCCTTCTTTGGAGGTCTTTAAGCGGAGGCTTGACGGCCATATGTCAGGAATGCTTTGATGGTGTTTCCTGCTTGGCAGGGGGTTGGACTGGATGGCCCTCGCGGTCTCTTCCAACTCTATGATTCTATGAAAATAAACCATTCTTTAAACTACCAAAATACCAAAAGTGTATGGAAATGTGCTTCCTTCTGCTCTGCTTTCCGTTGCCAGGCTCTCCAACACTTCAGACCCTGAGAAGCACGGGAGGACCTTGGGAGAGAAGGAGTGGTTCAGAGCCCGCTCTGGGTTTTGAGGAGGACCTGGGAAAGTGTCCTGTAGCTGGCCTACTCCAATGGTGTCAGCATGCTGAATGGCATGAATTTGTAACATTAACAATCCCTACAATGCCTGTAGAAATTTAAAATGGCGGTTCCAAACCACTCAGGACGAGAGGCTCAGGGAAGGTGACCGAGAAGCAATTGGCCATACACAATGAGGCCTTGTGCTGATGCCAGGCCTGAGGTAATGTCTAGGTGGTGGTGGAGGCTATTGAAAATGTGGGCAGCAGTGGCAAGGGTCAGGGCCAAAGCCTCTCTATGTCTGGCAGCTCAGGGATAGACTGATAGAAAAACCAACATAAATATTTCTCAGCAAGCCAAGCAAAATGCAACCTGACCCTTGCTTCCGATTCCTGCTGCTTGAGATTATCTCTTCTCTTGCAAACCCTTCAAAGGAGGCTAATATCCCAAAGCTTCAAGTCAAAATCTGAGCCTGACAACTCTACTCTGCTGTTAGAAAGCCTCAGTTGTGTTTCCTGGCATTAGCATGGGTGGAGATGCAATGTAATACTCGCTTCCATACCCAGAGCCCTGTTAAGCGTCATAATATTCATTCTTTTCCTCCGTGTGTAGTGATTGGTGTTAGGATGAAATCAAGGCAGGGGTTGGAATGGTTCTTATATCAAAGAATTGGGGATTTGTCCTATTCTCAATGTTGTGGAAATTCAGAAAGAGCAGGTTTGTTCTCTGAGGGTACCCAGGTCTGTCATTTGAGGCCCAAGTGGCTTTTGTGGCAAAGAGTAACTATTTCTAGTTCTGGGTAGTTCACCAGACCTGGTCATTCCTGGATTGAGATAGCCTTTCTGCATGATCTATAAAATGCCCTCTATGTATGGCTGCACCTGAAGGTGGTTTCAGCTAGTGCTAAATGAAATCTGAAAAGCACTCACTGACTGATGTCATAATACCAGTATTACGGGATCTTCACTAGCTGCCAATATATTAACAGCCCCAATTCAAGATGCTAACATTAATATAGAAAGCCTTTAATGTCTTAGACCTAGGCATTTGTTTGAGTGCTTCTCCCCACACTAATCAGCCTAAGCCAGAGGTTTTCATCCTTTTTGAGTCCACAGCTTCCTTGGCCAGCTACATTCTTTCTGCGGCACCCCTGTGGGGCTCAGGAGCCCAGTCATGTCACCCCTTGCCTGCATAGCTGGCACCTCTCACCCTTCTTTGAACGCCCTCCCTTGTGGAGTGTTCTCTCAGCCTCCTCTCCTCTCGCCTCTCCTTGGGAGTCCTCTGGGCAGCCGCCGCCACCACCACCCCTGATCTCTGAACTCCCCCGACACTTCAAAGGAGGTGCCTTTTCCCTGGCACCATTCGCCTGCAGAGTTTGTAGCCAGGGCTGCTGCAACCAACAGGTCTGTCATTTGAGGCCCAAGTGGCTTTTGTGGCAAAGAGTAACTATTTCTAGTTCTGGGTAGTTCACCAGACCTGGTCATTCCTGGATTGAGATAGCCTTTCTGCATGATCTATAAAATGCCCTCTATGTATGGCTGCACCTGAAGGTGGTTTCAGCTAGTGCTGAATGAAATCTGAAAAGCACTCACTGACTGATGTCATAATACCAGGATTACGGGATCTTCACTAGCTGCCAATATATTAACAGCCCCAATTCAAGATGCTAACATTAATATAGAAAGCCTTTAATGTCTTAGACCTAGGCATTTGTTTGAGTGCTTCTCCCCACACTAATCAGCCTAAGCCAGAGGTTTTCATCCTTTTTGAGTCCACAGCTTCCTTGGCCAGCTACATTCTTTCTGCGGCACCCCTGTGGGGCTCAGGAGCCCAGTCATGTCACCCCTTGCCTGCATAGCTGGCACCTCTCACCCTTCTTTGAACGCCCTCCCTTGTGGAGTGTTCTCTCAGCCTCCTCTCCTCTCGCCTCTCCTTGGGAGTCCTCTGCGCAGCCGCCACCACCACCACCCCTGATCTCTGAACTCCCCCGACACCTCAAAGGAGGTGCCTTTTCCCTGGCCAGCCCCAGAGGCACCATTCGCCTGCAGAGTTTGTAGCCAGGGCTGCTGCAACCAACAGCTGTGGAAGCCTTTGGGAGGCAGAGTTGCAAGAGGGAATCAGAGGAGGGAGGGAAGGAAAGAGGGCAGTGTTGCCCATGGCATCCCTGACCATCATTCAAGGCAACCCAGGGTGCCACGGCACATTGGTTGAAAACCACTGACCTAAGTCATGAGATCAGTTGTATGTGTGCAGGCGTGTGTTTACTGCCTGAGCAAAGAGTACAGCTCATTGCATGAGGATCTGGAGAAAGGCCTTCTTCATGTTTGCACCCCAGTTATATAACTTCCTCCCCCTGGAGGCATGGATGGCTATGATACTCTTGGGATTTATGGTTTCTCCAAGCTTTTGGAGGCTATGTTTAGGATAATTGAGTGTGTGTGTGTGTATGCTATTGTTCTGTTGATTGTAAAACATTTTTATTGCTGTGGTTTTAAATTGGATTTTAGGATTGGAAACAAAACACATTGTGGTATACAAATGCGTTACACAATAATTACTTACGTAATTAAAGACTCCCAACATCACCGGAGCACCAGTCCCCCTCTATTGCAAGGGAAAGTGATGCCACCCTCCAGCTGTTCATTGAGGGAAGGGGCAATATGGAGCTGGCCCGGCCCTCACTCCATTTCTTATTCATTCCGTTTCTTGTTCATTATATAATGTGTTACTTTCTCACACCAAGTTATTTATTCAGATTGCGCTGTGTGAAAATGGTTATCTTTAAGATAAGGGTTTGGCTGGAGCCTGGAGTAAGAAATAGAAACTGGCATTGGACATGTGAATTCCTTCATATAATTAATTAGCCTTTCATCTGGTGGGTAACTGATGTGTCACCATCTGTGTTTCATGTACCACCAACTGTTTACTTTGGTAGGAATGGATCTATCACTGCAATGCCAGCTGTGATTTATGTAACCCCAAGGGCATATAAACCCAGAGAAAACCTCTGCTATTAGGAACCTCTACACCGGACCAACAGGAAAATGTTGCTTAGTGAAAGATCCAGCTGCAGGAGCCATGCTCATTACTTACTGAGGGGTTATCCAGCATCACCAGGGGTGTAAGATAATAGCAATGCTCTGTAGCTCTCCTTGGGGTATTTAATAAAATATCTATCCTTCAACTTTGATTGTGTTCCAACCACTCCCTCCAAAAATGCCCCTTTGGTAAGACACCTTTACTCCAAATGAAAGGTTGCAGGTTGCCCAAGTTCTGTGTCTTTTATCTCTCCCATTTCAGACGATACAAAGAGAAAAAGACAAAACTACAAGACGCATTAAGAATTAATGCAATAAGGTACAAATAGGAATTGACAGAGGGGATATCCTTTACTTTTAAAGACAGAAGAAAGACCCTTAGAACTGTGGAGGAAGTTGGGAAGTTTTGGAGAAAATACAAGAGAGAACTGGGAGGAGAAATCAAGCAGTGGAGAGAAGAGGAGCTGGAAACTACAGGGGGGGGAAATAGAAGAAACTTATACTAAGCAGTACAGTAAGGTGCAAATTTCTAGACCAAACTTAATTCTTTTTCTTTTATTCATCACTTAGCTTGTAATTTACTTTGAAAATCGACATTAATAAAGTCTAATGAACTTGAATATCATTTCGTGAACTATCAATGAACTAAATAATAAAATAAAAAGGAATAAAACTGAACACATTCTAAAAAAAGAAGAATTGGGATGTCATTTGTCTCCAGGAGATGCACATAGCTAAGAAGCATAAGAGAGTCCTGAAAAATAAAAGACTAGGGGCAGAATTTATTGCCTCAGATTCACATAAAAAAGAGGGATTGTTATATACATAAACCCAAAGATAGAATCTAAATTAATTTTTAAAGATGAAGAGAGCAGGACATTGGGAGTGCAGCTAACAAGAGGCAAAGAAAAATTAATACTGGTGTGTGTGTGTGCCCCAAATGGAAACAAAACAAGATACTTTAAAACAATGGAAGAAAAACTACTGGAACATAACAATGAGAATATGATTCTGATGGGGGACCTCAATAGGGTCACCTCATTGGAATTAGAACAGAAAGGGAGAAAGTTTCAAAGGAAGGGAAACTTCCACAATCCTTTGAAATGGCCGAAGACTTGAACTTAAGAGATGCATGGAGATACAAACACAGGGATGAGAGACAGTATACATATTACTCAGAAGCCAAAAAATATGCAGGTAGAATTGATGGGATATGGCTATCAAGTAATTTAATAACATAAATCAAAAAAATTGAGATATAACCTAAACCTGTAACAGATCAGAATCTGATTACATTGGAATTAAAAAGTAAGAAGAAGATACATAAGCGATGGAGAATGAATGAGAGAATGCTAAATGATAAAATACTCCAAAAAGCTCAAGAAGCACTAAAAGAGTTTTTTGAAATAAGCATGGCACAAGAGACAGACATCAGAGTAATCTGGGATGCGGGTACAGCTTTTATGCGAGGCTTTTATATCCAAAAAAGAATTAGAGAAACCAAATTAAACCAAATTAGGATTACATGAAAAAAACACTGTTCTAAAGAAAACCTGTTGATATGTATGGATTAAGTTTGTAAAGCTGAACCGGATCATGACAAAAATCAATAATAGGTGAATGTTGAAAAATACAAAAAAACACAATGTAATTAAAAACACAGAATATTAAAAGATGTCAAGTTGAGGTGGAGGGAAGTCACAGGGTGGAATATTTACTTTATGTTTTTGTATATTGTATATATAATTTCTGAAATAAACTTTGTAAAACTCTCTGAAGAAAAGAAAAAAAGAATCTTGTGCCTGGATCAATGTACGTGAAACTAAGTAAGAGGGTTAAAGCAGCAGTCAGGGAAAGAAATTTAGCACCACAGAGGGATGGCACAGGTTAAGGGAACACCTACAAGGGCCAGGTAAAAATATTCCTGGAACTTAACTGCACAGGCAAAGGAAGCATAGAGCGAAACCTTCTTGCCGACACTTATCTTAGAGGGCAGTGGTCTCCTAAAATGTCAGGAGGAAGCTGTCACTTAGCAGATGAGCACATACTTTTTAACCTTATGTCAGATTTTTCATGTTCAAACTCTTGCATTCAGATTTTAATGACTTTCGGATGCTACTCCCCCTTCTTTTTACAAGACCCTAGTGGCCTCTCTAACACTTCCCACCGGCTCATATAAGACCAGCACGAATACCTGAGCATGGTGAACACTTAACGTTCCCAACCCCTATAGTTATAATTTGTGGGTTGCCATCTGATTTTTCCCCCCTGGTCTTAATTTGATTTTAAGCTGTATTTTAATCGATTGTTAGACTTTATGTTTTTATGCATTATATACTTTGATGTTAGCTGCCCTGAGCCCAGTCCTGGCTGGGGAGGGCAGGATATAAATACAATTTATTATTATTCTTAAGCAGCTCTTCCGAAAGACACTGAGCAGTTGATCTGCCAAAGAAAGTAAACAACTATGAGTAATGACTGATAGTTTAATACCATGCAAAACTGATTCATATATTAGCATGCATACTGGGGTTTTTAAAAAATGTATACAGTGGTACCTTGACTTACGAACGACAACCAAATGGGGGTAATGGCCGCACGCTTACAAATGTCTCAACATCCGGGGAAAAACCATGGCGGTTTTAGATAGGGTTGCTTCGACTTACAAATTTTTCCGTTTTCAATGCATTCCTATGGGAAATCGCGTTTCCAATGGCGTTTTTCGACTTACGGATTTTTCGACCTACAAAGGTGCCTTCAGAACGGATTAAATTCGTAAATTGAGGTACCACTGTATTAAGCAAAGAGGTTTCAAACACCCTAAAGGGCTAAGTCCTGTTATATTTTGGATGTCCTAAGCAAGGAAAGATTGAATAAATGTGATTGTGTTGTGATTTTAGATGATGCTTCATGTAATATTTTCAGGGCTTTTAACAAACAGGGATTTCTTCTTGTTTATTTCTCTGCAAAATAGTGATCACTGTTCTTCCATTCTCTGTGTTCCAATTTCTGGCACAGATTTAAAGTGCACTTCTGTTTCGTATCCGTTATCTCCCAGGGATTGATAAAAGGCAACGATATGACAGTCAACAATTATTATGTTTTTTCCCCTTTTTATATAAAAAATGAAATTTCTTAACTGAATGCTTTGTTGGAAAAGCTGAGCTGCAGAATGCAGCCAGATGGGAAAGAATTTTAGGTAAGCTGTTATAGTCTTGATGTATCTAAAATATTCTAGAAGAGTCTGCTTGCTTTCCAGAGCTTTATGAAACAACATATATCCTGAAGCAAATGTCATCCATATGACATATTCTTTACATCTTCTATGTAAATAAATAAAGTATGTTAAAATGCCTGATGTTTGATCCTCATATGGAGGCCCTCTGAGATGGAAAGTCTCCAAAATATTCAGTCTGCACCAAGTCATTTTAAGCAGTTAGGTAAAGGTAAAGGGACCCCTGACCATTAGGTCCAGTCGTGACCGACTCTGGGGTTGCGCGCTCATCTCGCATTATTGGCCGAGGGAGCCGGCGTATAGCTTCCAGGTCATGTGGCCAGCATGACAAAGCCGCTTCTGGCAAACCAGAGCAGCACATGGAAGCGGTTCCTATTTATCTACTTGCATCTTGACGTGCTTTCGAACTGCTAGGTTGGCAGGAGCTGGGACCAAGCAACGGGAGCTCACCCCGTCACAGGGATTCGAACCGCCGAACTTCTGATCAGCAAGCCCTATGCTCAGTGGTTTAACCACAGCGCCACATGGGTCCCTTAAGCAGTTAGAAAGCTTAAATAAAAATCATTACTTTTATGTGGATAGTGTTGTGGCTAAAGTCTTTGTGAGCAGAAACTGGGAAATACTGGGGAATACTGGTTCATTCTGGAAGGTTCTTTTCTTTTCTGCTGAGGCAGTTGGAAATGTTATGATCTATGTTTTGTTATAAGGTCCCACTGAGCCAGAAATATAAATCTGTAAACTGAGTGGGCTGGTTTCTTATTCTTTCTTTTGTTTTCCACCTCTCATCACTGCTAAGTTTTCTGAAGTTTTTGGGTGGGTTTTTTGGGGTAACGAAGCTGTAAAACCTTTAGTAAAAGTTCTTCTTTTGCTAATGAAATTTGCCTCTGTGTGCTACCAAATACCCCAACTCCAAATACTCTTCTGCAACTCTGCTAGCCAACAGGACATGGAGTGCCTTGGAATTTAAGGACAAATCGTGTCACATAGGTCCCCCAAGTGTGTGGGGGGGCGGGGGGTAAATTATGGATTTAGGACTAGAAAGAGGAAACTTTTTTTTAGTGAAATTGGTGGGAAGATCAGTTATGTTTCATCTTTGTCAATCAAAACCAATCAAATAAGGCTACCATCCTATACATACTTATTAATCATTCATTTTGCACCCTACCTTTTCCAAGCTTAAACTCCACGTTAATTTGAAAACTAATTTAAATTGGTAATTGTGTTGTTGTTCATCCAAAGAAGTACAGATTTCAAGATGTCAAAGGTTTTCTGCAGGGAAGATGGATTTTAGCCTGCTTACGATAAGAAAAGAGGCTGTTGCTTCTCTAGCTCTAATAAAATCATTGTCCTGATAAGATCTTAGCACATTGCATCGAATGCAGAACATTGTTCTTCCTAATAAGACTTGCATCCAGCAAGCCTACAGCAGCAATACAGATTACTAGGCTTGTGTAATACACAGCCCTTTCTGCACCCTACATTTGCCAAACTTTTCTAACGGCCGCTATGCATGTGCTGCTAAAACAGCTTCCCATTAAAAAAAGTGAGTAGGTTAAAGCTTCAGTAGATTCGTGAGAATCATCACCAGCTAATTGCTGCAAGTCAAACTGGTTGATGCCAATATTAGGTTCAAATAAACAGTACTCTGGTTCTCTGCCTAGCCTTTGAAAGCATCACATTTTTTATCAGAAAGTGTCAAGCAAGTTTTTGTTAATACTACAAACTTAAGATTTATAGAGGAATGAAAAATAAGTTTCCCCCCCCCTCCCTGCTTCTCAGTGGTAGGAAAAGCTGCCCCAATTAAGGGAAGGAATAAGCATCATGAAATAGTGGCAATTCCAAAAGCTAGAATCACCAACTTTTAAAACTCCTTTGTTTATAATAGTAAAGTTTTTCCTTACAAAAAGATAAATTGGCAGAAAAGCTGCACTTTGGGATTTTTTGCATTTCAGGCATATATTAAAAACACCTGAACACAATCAGCAAGAAATTGACAGCCCTAGTAAAAAATACACCTCTGTGATACCACAGGTTTTTTTGCTTACCTTCTTATTACCCTCTTCACTAAATTTTGGTTGCTTTTGGCCATATTTGGAACAGCTGGTGTTTCATTCAGCAAGTTGCACATTCTCTGTTTATTTAAATAAAATGGGTCCGGCCCTTTTTTTTTTGACAAAGATTAGACTTTATCTGTACCTGTAGCACCAGGAAATTTCGTTGAGGTGCTCAGATCAAGGAGAATTAGGCTGCAATTTCAAACACACTGGTAATTAGCAAGTTCCTGTAAACTCAGTATCATTCACTTCGGAGAAAACATGCCTGGATCAGGCTGTTAGTTGTGATGATTGTGATGAATCCATTCCCTGGTCCTAGCCAGTATTTCTGAGTAGCTGAAAGCTAATCCAATCCAGGTTTTATATTGTACTTGAAAGGTAAGAGTATTTTAGGAGTTTGGCTGGGGGAGTAGCCATTAAGTCTCAGTCTTTGGTATTGTGAGGGTGTGTGCTAGTTTAGGGCTACAGTGTTAGTTGGGCTGCAGTGTTAGTTAGACAATGAAATGAAGGTCATGTCTTTATTTAAACCAAAAAACTATGATGAGAGAAAAATAGCCTCAACCTTCAAATATAGTTTTGAAAAAGTTTTTGTTTTTTTATTCAGACACTGATCACAGGCTTTTTGCTAACTTGAGGCAAGGTTGCCACATGCCTTGGAAAACTTCCTAACACTTTTGCATAGAAAGAAAAAAATGCTTTTCAGAAATTGCATATTGAAAATATTTTTGCTGTAAATGCTTCCCTCCCTTTCTGGGTCTATTATAGGAGAATAACACTCTTGTTGCAAAACATGAAGAAGTTAAATGTGTGAGATTTTTCTAACTTGGTTATTTTTCAGACTGATACTTTTACCAGGATCATTCATGAATGCTGGCAATAATAGTAATAACTCGTGAAGGATAAGAGGTTGATGATAATACCCTTTGATGCATTTTAAGTTCTAACCTAGCAAGTGTAGTGCAGCCAGACTGAGGGTTAAAGTTTGTAGTTCTGTTTCAAAGCAGCTTTCATCTGCTTCAGATATAGCCCACAATATGCAGAAAGAATAGGACTAGTTTAATAGGAAGCAACATAGCTTTTTTTAAAAAAATAAAATACAAGATTTTAGGGTCATGGTTGATGTAGCTGATGAGGAGATTGAGTTTAATGGCTTGGTGACAATGGAAAATAGATGCTGGGCTCTGTAAAACGATTTGCAAATAGAGCAAATTCCATGCAAAACCTTCAGCACCCTCATTTCTTGCTCTCCGAGGGCTTAAGAAATAAAAATAAAAGGCTAATGTGAAATCTTTATCTTTGCTCCTTCTCCCATAAGGAGAGACATTTGGATAAGACAAGAAGTACAGTCTGTTTCTCACACACTCTGTGGGAGTCGACGGAGCACCAGCTTTTTCCGTTTGCCATTTAACAAATGTTTCATTACTATCAATTACTATCAGTCTCCTTTCTAGGCGACTAGATTATCCTTAAAAATAGAATATAGCTGAATATAACCCTATCTTGTGTTGAAATCAGTACTTTAAATGCCTACCTCAGTGAGGTGCTGTGCAAATTTTAAAAAAGTTGCGGGGAAGTATTTCGAGGCCCTGTTTGCAGGCTTACAATTACAAAAGTAACGTACAAAAGAGAGAAACAGATGAGGAGACTAATAAGGGGCACTAATGATACACTCAAGCCAACAAGTTGTTTTGTAAACTGGGAGATTTCATATGAACTAAATCCCATCAGACAAGGTAGTCTAGATATAAAGATAAGCATGACACAATGTGGTTCCAAGGCAAGAGGGCTGATTATAAGCTTCACATAATTTGCTTTCAGTTTAATATTCCACAGAAAGAGTAGAAGTAAATGTTGCCGGTAAATGCTTTTCAGAACACATCTAGGTACACATCTTGTTAAACTCCTTCAGATTCTGCCTATTTCTTGAGAGCTCAGTTGGTTAAAGTGTGGTCCTGACAACACCAGGGTCGCAGGCTCGATCCCCGTATGGGATGGCTGCATATTTCTGCATTGCAGGGGGTTGGACTAGATGATCCTCAGGGTCCCTTCCAACACTACAATTCTGTGATTCGGAGTTTATTACGTGTGATCACTCCACTTAAGGATGCATAAATATTTATGCACCAATTGATGTTCTAGATGTTTTCTTTCAGGGGACTAGTATGCCAGATAGCATAAAGTGAGAGAATTTGTAGCCCATATTTAAGGCCACATAAGAATCCAGAATATCTCATATCCTTGAGTCTCAGGATGGAGGGAAGGACTTAAATGAATAATTTTGCAATAATTTCTCAATAGATGAACTAGGACAAGAATGTAGATATTTGGTTAGAGGGAGGAATTAATACAATAGTCCCCCCCCCCCTGTGTGCATTAGGACTTGCATTGAACATCTGGATATACCACATTGAATCTGTACCTTTAAGAGAGCTCATCCACCTTACAAGTAGGGCACAATAATATTTACACAACCAGAATCACCTTAAAGTTATCCCAGCAATAATGGCTTTTTAACTTTCCAGGCTATGAGACTGACTGGGGATGACATTTTTGACAAATGGAAGAAACCTCATTTCTAACCCTGGGTTCCTTTGTTCACTGTGTATATGCCTGAACAAGCTAATTTTTCATCCCCGTAATCCTCTTCTGTGAAGTGGAAATAATAACAAACTCACAGGGTTGTTTAGATGAAATTAAGAATGTCCACCACTGTAAATGTAAAAACAACAAAACCAAACAGGTGCAAGCCATGAGGTTTGCCTTAAATTTAATAGATCTCCTGACTCTTAAAAGCAGAGTTATTTAAAATTCATTGTGAAAACCATGAGCATTGTTTTTGTTGAATTTATAACCTTAGCCCCACCATTCTCAAGGCTGAAGGCCTGGTTACAATAGAATGTAAAAGACCTAGTACCAGGAGTTCACAAATGGTGGCTTGGCTTTGTAATCGCCATTTATTTCTAGAAACCAGCTGTGAAGTCTAAATCCATCATAATGCTACAATAATAATGATCCATACTAATTGGATCTTATAAGTAGTAAAATAACTGCTGTATTATTTCTTCCAAGTCAAATTTAGCACCTTGCCACAGCATGATGTTTATTACAGGTAGGCTAAGGGATCTTAACAAAAGGCAATTAAGCTCTTTTATGTCCATGTGCATGACTTCATGCTAAAACACCAATGGTCTGCTATTTTTCTGGTTTCTGAAATCTTCAAGGGATGGTCTGCTTTGAAAAATAGTAATCGGTTCTTTCAAACAGCTGGACTTCCCATCTGTGTTCTGAATCAGTTCTTTACCAGCTTCCCATAGCAAAAATCCCTTCCCCTTGTAAGTTCAGTTGAATCAGGCAAGACAGCTGTTAAAAAAGTCGTTTATTCAGGGAAGGAAGCTAGTCCAGACTTTGTTAGTTTTTACAAACACATCCAGTAAATGTTTCCTTTGCCTTCAAACTTTGAATTTTGTTTTATTTTGTCACTTTTGTTCAAATGTTTTGGCTGAGGGTGTGGTTCCTGATTAGCTTTCTGAAAGTTGTTTGTCATAGTTCGTTACTCTTTTCCTGTATATTATTATTACTTTATCTTTATCATCATGAGTGCTTTTTTTCTGGGGGGACGCAGGGGGGTGCATATCCCTAAACATTTTATTTTTTTAGAAAAAAAGCATTTGATGCTGGTTATCTAGCATAGACTGAGCATACCTTAAATTACAGTATTATTCTTAACACTATTTATTAACTACTTATTAACTACAGGTAGGTAGCCATGTTGGTCTGCCGTAGTCGAAACAAAATAAAAAAAAATCCTTCAAATCAAATCAAATTTTATTAAACGGTCACAGACCAATTCGACTCATGCAACGAGTCAGCAGAGCATAACATAGAAAGATACAGGGGACAATTTCAATGCAAATAAAACAACGCTTTAAAGTTTAAAAAACATAAATGAAATTAAGTGTTAGCATTCCCCTGCAAATTGCCATTGAGAAGCTCTTGTTTCCTACGTCTAATAGCAGATACACAAAATTTGGCAACATTGGTCGTAATTTCGGGGTCCTTATCTTCTACCAAGGCTCTCAGACGTTGGGGTTCTGGTTCGTTCTTAAGCTTTTGTACAGCTGGGGTAATAAAGGTAAAACATAAATCGTCGTAGAAACTACAGTATAACAATACATGTAAATTTGTTTCTACTTCCCATGAGCCACATAGGCAAACACGTGTCTCATACGGTTTACCCTCATACCTGCCTTGCAACAGGGCAGAGGGGAGCACATTAAATCTGGCCATGGTGAAGGAATGTCTGTACTTGGGTGTTTGTAATTTTGTCAGATAATTTGCAGGAGAGAACCCTCACCCATAATCTCCTATTGCAGCATGTCTGTCCATTTTGCCCATATGACATTGCAGCTCCACGTCCCAGATATGTTGGCACACTTGGTTTCTAGCTCTCTCATATCCTACCGCTATCAGGGTCTGCGGAGAAAATCCCAAACTTCTTAACTTTTCATACAAAGTGTCTTTCCAATTGGGATAATAGGCATCTAGCAATGTTAGAGGTGCCAACCCGACCGGGGGAAAAATAAGTTGTTGGGGTTTTTTGTATTTAAAAAGTTCTTTCTTTCAATTATTAAAACATTACATACCATAACGCCACGCTCAAAGAAAGGAAATATAACATAAAATAATCTGAGAATATAAAAAGAATATCACAAAAGAAACATAACATAATCTAATAATACATAACTTAACTTAACATAACACAACTCAAATATAACTTGAATAACTCAAATAACAACCGAACACAAAGAGAATTAGAAACTTAAATAACAAAAAAGGGGGGGAAGGAAAAAAGGGATAGGAAGGGAAGAAAAAGAGAAAAGAAAAGAAAAAGAGAAAGAGAAAAGATAATTAAAACAACAATTGAAATTAAAATACTTCCAATTGACGACTAACCGCTTACTCTTCTTTACATATTTGACGTGCTTTCTTCTTCCATTATTATTTTTTAAAACCACCTAACACAGGTGTATCTTCTTCATTTATCGGATGAAATTCCCTCTTTAGGCAGCAGGAGAGGAATGAAATTGATACCAACCACAAAAGTAACAAAAACATTGGTTGTGAAACTGACTCCAGTTTCCCTCTCTAGTTCTTCTGTAAAAGATCCAGATGGAAAGCCAGAAAAGGGAGATGAGTGTGAAGACAGGGGGGAAAATCAAGGCACTGAATGTTCACCTGAAAGTAAAATTATTCCTTTGGTAGAAGATCATGATCTCAGAAGGTCTCCACGTGTTAAAACTACACCTCTGAGATACGACTGGTAAAAATATAGATTTGTTTAAAAATAATTATGAAAAATTGTGGAATGAAATTAAAAGAGATTTAGATATATGGACGAATTTGAAATTATTGTTAGGCTGCATTTCAGTGATAAAAATGAATGTATTGCCAAAAATGTTGTTTTTGTTTCAAGCGTTACCTATAGTGGAAAAGCAAGGATGTTTTAAAGAAGAAAGAGGAGGCTTCTCTCTGCCAGATTTAAAGTTATATTTTGAAGCTGCAGCATTTTGCTGGATGAAAGAATGGTTTATGCTTGATAATACTGATGTTTTAGATTTAGAAGGTTTTGACAATGCATTTGGATGGCACGCCTATCTATGGTATGATAAGATCAAAGTTCATAAAGGTTTTAAATGTCACATTATAAGGAAATCATTGTTGATGAAGTGGTCAGTCGAGGCTGACTTGATTGGGCACGAGCAAGCTGGATTTAGATTAAATCGATCCACAACAGATCAGGCAATTATTCTTCATCACTTAGCCCGGAAATACTCGACACCTCGATGGGGCCAACTTTGCGCAGCATTCATAGATTTGAAAGCTGCGTTTGATAGTATCCCGAGGAAATTACTATGGGATAAACTGGCCTGTTGGGGAATAGATAGAAGGCTTCTGTGGCTTATCTCCCAACTTCATGCCGGGTCCGTGGCCAGGGTGAGATTAACCCCTGCTGGCGACCTAACTAACCCAGTGCCAGTAAATAAGGGAGTACGCTAGGGTTGTATTTTAGCGCCACTTCTTTTTAACTTATTTATCAGCGATATGAGGAACCCATTAGCTGACCCACAAAAAATTATCCACGCCCCTCGTATAGCAGATTATCGTTGTCCATTATTCTCTACGCAGATGATGCGGTGGCCCTGATGGCTTCTCATTGGATCCTGTGCACGCCTGTTCTCTCCCCCCCCCACCTCTCTTTCCACGTTATCAGATGACCTTACGTCCTCCTTTACTGTTCCTGCCAAACAGATCAATCAGGCCCATTACAAGACAGGTGCCCCGTGGTTCAATATTAAATGTAAACAAGCCAGACAACTTTTATGTACCATTTGTAGTGAGTATAAATCTATTGGAGCGGATGTGCTTCCTAAGGAATACCATCATGCAAAAAGAATTTATAAACCAACGCAAAAAAGAGCCAAACAGGAATGGCAATCAAGTCAATGGCAGGCACTAGTTGCTGCCTCAAAATCTCGCAACTCTCGTCAATTCTGGCTTTTGGTTAATAGTAAATCTAGAAAATATCCCCTATCAGTTATCCCCACCCCAATCTGGGAATCCTTTTTGAGGAACTATTTTACTTTACCAGACATCAATACTAATTTAAAGGATGATATTTATGATCACCTCCCACTCTGGTCACCCACTGAACTGGCTGAAATTCTAGAACTTATCTCTGAACTTAAAATTGGAAAAGCCCCCGGTCCTGATTTAATTCCGGCGGAAGCCATAAAAACCCATGCAGAATGGTGGGCAAAAGTTCTGGCTATTATCTTTGATGCCATTAATAACAGTGGCAAGGTTCCAAAAATATGGAAAGATGCAATCATCGTCCCAATCTTCAAAAAAAGGTGCACCAGAGGATCCGGGGAACTACAGGAGCATTAGTTTATTATCTATAGTTGGGGAAATAATCGATCAATCAGGAAGCAAAAAACCCAGCTGCAAAGATAAAAACACTGTGGAAATTGATCTTCAGTATGAACCCAATAGAGCTGAGGTAACAGATATGGATATTGTATCAATTCCCTCATCAGTTTCTGAATATATTTTTGAATCTTGTATGGAAGCACAAAAAGCTGCCGGTGAACAGGGCAGTGGAAGTAGAGCAACAGAGCAAGGGGCAGTAAATGCAGATACTGTATAAGATCTATACATTCTTTAAGCAGATCACCAAATTCCCTCTTATCCCTTCTTTCTAAAAATAATCCTCTAATAATTTCCATTCATTTTGGATTTTTTGTTTGGGAATATTTATCGCCGCTGTCATTTTAGCCAGGTTCATATATTCTATCATTTTGAATTGCCAATCTTCTACCGTTGGTACCCCGTCTCCTTTCCATTTTTGTGCAATGAGTGTCGGAGCTGCGGCTCCACCATGCGATAACACATTCCTTCTATCCTTTGGTATCTTTTCAGGGACCATACTTAATAAAAACAGTTCAGGTGTTTTATCAAATGTCATTTTTAATATACTTTTTAATTTTCCATAGATTCTATTCCAAAATCCTTGCACTTTTTTGCATTGCCACCTACAGTGTATATATGTCCCTATTTTATTTTTACATTTCCAACACTTGTTGGTTCCTGTTTTATAGATTTTCTTTAATTTTTCAGGGGTGAAATGCCATCTATAGGCCATTTTCATAATATTTTCCTCAATTGACATGCACGCTGTAAACCTTAAACTCTCTACCCATAATTTATCCCATTGTGCGCTATAAATTATTCTCCCTATATCCTGCGCCCATTTTATCATGATACTTTTAACGTCTTCATCTTTTAAGCTCCACTCCAATAAGAATTTGTACAAATTTGCCAATTGCTTTCTCCCTTTTTCAATTAATAACTCCTGTAATTTTGACTTCTTATCTTGGAATCCAATTTCTTTGTTTTTGAAATATGCTTTGAATTTGGTTATATTGCAGCCAGCTTACACAATGACTTTTCACCTGATCATAAGTTTTCAATACATATTGTCCATTCTCTTTTGTTACCGCATCTTGATACGTTGCCCACTTTTCTCGCCTCGCCCCACCACTCAGAGCCGTCATTTCAAATGGTGATATCCACCAGTGTACTTTTGGTTCAAGAATCATTTTATATTCCTCCCATATCTTGAACAATGAGTTTTTAATAACCTGGTTCATGAATTCTTCATATCTTTTTTCCTTATCATTCATAAGGTATGTGTGCCATCCATGCACATTCCTGAATCCTTCTAAATTCAGCAATTCTTCATCCTCTAATACAATCCATTACCTGACCCAGCACAGGTTCGCTGCCGCGTAATATCGGATACCCCCCAGCCTCCCCTATCTTTACTATCCGTCAATAATCTGTATTGAATTCTAGGCTTTTTATTCCCCCAAATAAATTTGCTTAATTCTCTCCTCCAATTATCAAATATTTCTTTTTTCTTTATAGTAGGTAGCATCTGGAACAGAAACAAAATTTTTGGCAAAATTGCCATTTTTATAGCTGCAATTCTCCCTATCATTGACAAATTTAAATTTGCCCATCTCTCCAAATGCTTTTTAACTTAGCCTCCAGCTATCTTTTAACTCAAAATTTTCTACTATATGCCAAAAATCTTTTGGTAATTCCCCCTTATTTTTCTTCCCTTTATTTGTTCTATCGGTATTTGAATCTATTACCCCATTGAAATCACCCACCAAAATAATTTCTTCTTTGTCTATCATACCACCCACTTGGTCCCCCAATCTTTTGAAAAAAATTGATTTACACCCATTGGGTGCATAAATATTAATTACAGCCAGGTTGCCTCCCGACAAATATAATCTCGTACCTACTACCCTTCCCTCTTCATCTTGGAAAATTTTCTCTGTTTTAATATTCTTTCTGACATATGTGGCTACTCCTCTTTTTTTTCTTATTTAAGGATACATAAACCTCTCCTAACCTTGGGTTGTCCAGCACTCGTTCATGTTTTCTGGATATGCGAGTTTCCTGGAGGCATACTACATCCAATGACCCTTTCTTCAAAATATGCTCCATTTTATTTCTCTTAACCTTGTTATTTAGACCATTCACGTTCCACAATAAGATGTTAATATTCATATCTTTAATGATTTTTTTTAAAAAAGAAAACCACTATGAGACCAGATTGGGATAGAAAAGAAAAGAAAAAGCAAATAATATACCTTGCAATTCAAAGTCTTAACATACACACAATGGCAAAAAGAAAAAAGAAAACAGCAGCTAATATCCTTTACTTATTGCTAGGTTAAGTCTGGCGGTCCTACTATCTCACAATCACAGTCCAACTTATTCCTCAATTTGCCCCTCTTCTGAGATGTTCTCCTCTTCTCCTCCCGCTTCAGTGTTGAATTTCCTGCTGAACCTTTCTGCTTCCTCCGCTGACTTAATCGTTTTTCTCCTTTCTTTATATATATATAAAAAAGTAAGTCCCTCTGGCGGGGAAAAATAAGTTTTAACCAAGTGTATCTTTTGAATCCACAGGCGCGCACTGACGTGTATTTGTCCAACTTCTAAGGGGACAGCTATATTGGATAAATCCTTCAACCGAACCTCACAGGGTGGTTCACAATGTAAAAATACAAAAGGAAAATACAAAATACAAAGAAGAACAAAAACAAAAGCACAACAAACCAATAAACTCAATGCATAGTTGATTGTCTGATAATCACACCCTTGTGCAAATTAGTTATTATTTATACCCCGCCCATCTGGCTGGGTTTCCCCCACCACTCTGGGCGGCTTCCAGCAAATACCAAAATACATTAAAATATCACAGATTAAAAACTTCACTAAACAGGGCTGCCTTTAGGTGTTTTCTAAATGTTAGGTAGTGGTCTATCTCCTTGACCTCCGATGGGAGGGTGTTCCACAGGGCGGGCGCCACTACCGAAAAGGCCCTCTGCCTGGTTCCCTGTAACTTTGCTTCTCGCAGTGAGGGAACCGCCAGAAGGCCCTCGGTGCTGGATCTCAGTGTCCGGGCTGGGGGTGGAGACGCTCCTTCAGGTATACAGGACCGAGGTCATTTAGGCCTTTAAAGGTCAGCACCAACACTTTGAATTGTGCTCGGAAACATACTGGGAGCCAATGTAGGTCTCTTAGGACCGGTGTTATGTGGTCTCGGCGGCCACTCCCAGTCACCCATCTAGCTGCCGCATTCTGGATTAATTGCAGTTTCCAGGTCACCTTCAAAGGTAGCCCCACGTAGAGCGCATTGCAGTAGTCCAAGCGGGAGATAACTAGAGCATGCACCACTCTGGTGAGACAGTCTGCAGGCAGGTAGGGTCTCAGCCTGCGTACCAGATGGAGCTGATAGACAGCCGCCCTGGACACAGAATTAACCTGTGGCTCCATGGACAGCTGTGAGTCCAAAATGACTCCCAGGCTGCACACCTGGTCCTTCAAGGGCACAGTCACCCCATTCAGGACCAGGGAGTCCCCCACCCCCTGTCTCCCAAAAACAGTACTTCTGTCTTGTCAGGATTCAACCTCAATCTGTTAGTCGCCATTGAAACAAACAATGTTGTTTAGTGTACAAAACTCATATACATGTACAAAACTCACACATTAGTAACAGATATGACCTCCGCTATTTTTAAGCAGCATTTGAACACGGTTTGGCATGGAGTCTGCAAGTTTCAAACAGTCACTGTACTGTTGATTTTCGGATCCCTGTACCACACTTCAATCAGCACCTAAATGAGCTTCTCCATAGTCGTACAATCTGCAGCACGTAGGCGACTTTTGCATCTAGCCCACAAATTCTCAATGGGATTTACGTCTGGGGAATTCTCTGGCCAGTCAAGTACCTGTATTTGCTGCTCTGTCATGAATTTCTTCACCACTTCCGATGTGTGACAGGGGGCTAGGTCCCACTGCAATATCCCAGTACCATCAGGATATCTTTTTCCAGCTCTGGAATACCTCTTTCGTAGAATCTCAATATATTGTGGCGAGCGCATCATTCCTTCTATTGGCTGCAGGCTTCCGACACCATAATGATCAACTGACTTTTCGTGTTTGTTTTGAGTACAGGATTACGAGTAAGATAGAAAACATGCTTTGTTTCAATTAATTTGCACAAGGGTGTACTTACTGACGGATCTCTTTTTTTAACTGAAAGAAGGAAGCTAGCATGGGTTCAGTAATGTCAACTGAGAAGCTTTGTAATGTAATGCAAGATGTGAGAATTGAAAGGTAATATTTCCTCATGATGCAAGGTTGAAGAAATAAAAGACAGTTATCTTAAATATGCCAGGTGCATGTAGGTACTAAGGTTAGAAGAGATGATAACTTCTTTAAAAGGTTAGATGAAATGTTTGGATATGAAATTTCAGAAAGTGCTTGAAATGTTTTATTTCCCAAAGGACATGTGTGTTCACCTTGCATGAACTTAAAATAAAACCATTATAAAATCTAAGAGTTGCTGTCAGACAGCTCAACAATTGGCAAAGAAAGGCATACTTAAGTGTTTTCTTCTTCTTCTTCTTCTTCTTCTTCTTCTTCTTCTTCTTCTTCTTCTGGGAATGTGGTAAGACAAATTTTGTCTGTATGTGCTATGACAGACCTGTAAGAACATTGGAGTTTTGGTGGCAGTGAATATTCATCATTGGAGTTTATTGCTGAAATGGGTTATTTCTTGCTACTGAACCCACTTCCTAGGCTGGGTTTACATGATTTGATTTGGTTTCTATAGAAACAGAGAATTGCAGAGTTGGAAGGGAACCCAAGGGTCATCGAGTCCAACCCTCTGTGGGGGTTGACTTCGTAAAGTCAAGTTTAGTTACTTGCAGACCCAGGGCATGCACTCCCCCTCCCCCTCCACTCAGATGAGCTACCAATAAGAGATCACACAGGGATTGGTGCCACTAGGAGTGCTAAGCCCAAGCTTTCCTGTCTGGGCAAATAGACAGAAGCAACTCCATCATGGATCCCTTTAATGGGGTACCCTACTCCTGGAGGGAAAAGCAAGGGTACAACCCCTACACACACAACCAAGGCTGAGGTTACTCAATGCCTAAACCACCAACGTTATGCCGATTGCTACGAGGTAGAAAATGATAGGAAGGCAAGAACTCTGGCCGCAACTGTGAAATTGTATTGGACTAAAAGTTCAAATAATTCAAATTTTTCAAGTAGTCTCTTATGGATAGATTTATTTATTGAGGTTTACATGCCAGGTGAAGTTGATGCACCAGGACAAGGCCCTGTTTTGAAAAGTCTTCTTCAGCAAATGGTCTTAGAGTCAACGTGTACTTGTAATTTGGATTGCTCCGAGGTAGGCAAAACCTCCAGGTCATAGCCTGCTTGTTCCCTCAAGCCTGTCCCCGGAGAGCCCACCCTCCACGCCAGCCTGCCATTGGTCAATTCAGCAGGCTGACGTAGAACAAGATTTCAAGCCAGGAGCCTGAGACAGCTCAGTCTCCAGCTAGGAGAGAGCCCAAGGCACACAGCCCGGCATCGTTGGTGGGGGCGGGGAGGTGCTACCCATCCCGCAAAGCTGCCACACCCCTAAAAGGGGGTAAGCAGACTTTTATTTTAATATTTTTTATTAAGTTTTACAATTTTATATTCAACACAAAAATCAATTTCACAGAAAGAATATATAAATCAATCTCTCCCTGCTTCCCCTGACTTCCCTCAGCTTCCTCTCTTCTGACTCTTCAAATATTTGCTTCTCCTGCCTATTTTATTCTACCTTAATTTTATAGTCTTTTAGTTTAATATTGTTATATGCTTATTATTTTTGTACCGCACCATATTTTCAAATTACGTCTCCCATTTTATTTACCCGATTATTGCATCTTAACTTTTGTACTTGTTTTCTTAATTGTAAGTGTTTACTCAAACCCTGCTAGTGAGTCGATTGCTTTGCAATGTTTCTGTAAATACACCATAAACAGTTCCCAGTCTTTTTAAAAGTCTCTATTGTCCTTGTCTCTGATTCTTCCAGTCAGCTTCACCATTTCAGCATATTCCATCAGTTTTCTTTTGTTGGTAATTTCTCTATTTGGGGGCTGGTAATATCCCAGCCGCTGTTGTAGCATACATTAAAAGTTTTTCTGGTCTTTTGGCAAGTCTTGGCCTAAAATACCTAGCAAAAATGCTTCTGGTCTCTTGACAAAGGTTATCTTAAACATTTTTTTCCATTTCATTATAAATCTTTTCCCAATAGCTTTTAGTTACTTTACAGTTCCACCACATGTGATAAAGCGTGCCTTCGTAAGCGGACTTTTAGAGTGGACACTAATATGTGGGAACTTGATTTAATGCTATCTGTTGGTGCTGCTTGAGAAGCTGGCTCCTTCGCTTAATGATTGCAACAAACTAAAAACAAACTCCAATGTGATTTCTTGCTTTTGTTTTTGTTTTGGTATATATCCAAGGGAATATAATCAAGAAACCGAACGCATAAAATGAGCAAAGAACATGACAGCAGATGTGGACAACAATGACTAGAAAGTAGGGGAAGAATGCATTTTTTTAAAGAATAGTTTTATTGATTTTTATAATTGCAATTTATTTGGGGGGAGGAGCCCTGTAAACATAAATGGGGAATAATAAGGGAAATAGGGTGGGGGGGACAACCATATTTAAGCAGCTGTGGCATTTACACAAGGATAAACAAGGGGGGGAATGTGAAATTCAGTAGGTTGTTTATGACAAATATTACAAATATTGAGCAAGGCCAGTTTTATAATTAGGTGCTTAGGTCTTCCACAATTAGATTGCAGTAGCTTCCAGCTGCCTCTTGAGTCCATCACATATGTAGGAATGTGCCAACATCATTGTAATTTCTCCAGCATTCAGTGGTTATTTTCACTTTTTAATGACTGCAACCAAAACATGTTGCATGGGAGGATTCCATGCCAGCTGAGGCTGCCAGATTCCTTCTACTAGAATGCCATAGGTCTTAATGTTATGCAAGGGGATAATCTGTTTATGCCAGGATTCTGAAGACGCTGTAGGCAGACAGAATGATTAAATACGGACATTAAGCACGTGCACTGGTTTCATCTTAAAAAAGAAAAGAAAAAAAGAGTGCAACAGAATAATGCGCACCATCACCCATAAATGCAAACAATTCAAAAACAATTATTTAAGAATATGACCGCTTAGTAATATATATCTCCAGTAAAAGAATACTTTGGTTTGTATGTTTCTCTTCCCTCTTCCCAATCAACACCAAAGATGTAATACCAACATGCACACAATTAGAACAATGTACAGGGCATACTGTGCAAGTGTTATTACCACAAATTACAATGGTTTAAACAGTGAAGAAAGTAAACTCCAAATTAATATCCTATCTCGAACAAGAAGCAAAGCCAAGATGCTGAAAAAGGGGAGAAAAATAGACTGGGGGACATCAGCCATGAATGTATACACGAGTAACACCTGGAATTTGTCTTTTCTTTTTCTTTTAATGGCAACTTGAAGGTAATAATTTCAAACATTTGAAATTAGGTCTGTGCAATCTACGCAGTCCTGCAATTCTCAGTTGCTATAAGGTGATGAAAGTAATGTGTCTGTTTTGTGATGTGCATTTCACAGTAGGAAGGCAGGTGCAGAATGCTTCAACCTCTTAAGCATTTTCATCAGCAACCGAATTAATAGGTCAAGCATATACCTCATATGCCTCTCAGTCTTTAGATTGGCTTCTGTTGCGATTGTGTGTCCCTTTGCACCGTCGTTCTTCTGCAGATTTCTATTCTGAACACATTCTTCCTTAAGTGACACAAATGTTGCCCTGTGTGATGAATGGGTTGAACTAACCCATTCAGACAGAGGGAGATACCATTTTAATAATCTGATATTTTATGTTCTTTATAATTACTTTTGCTTTAGATTAATGAAATTCATTTACAGTCGGAATAGCGGCAGCAGCAACAACAACAACCGGACTTGTACAAAATGTAACAGGGAGAGGAGATGGATCTGTCATGTGAAATAGAAACTATGGAACTTTTATATTGTCAAGGACACATTTTTACTGGATTTGAGTAATCCCTGCCAAACACTTGTATATTAGTTGCAGATTTATTGGTTGTAAAACTCATTACATCATCTCATTTGACACAAAGAGTTCAACTTGTTGTTTTTTTTCCCACCAGTACTGTAGTGTAAAGGATGTTACATTTGTCACAAAGAATATACCTAGATTACGGTATAGCATGAAGGTGGAAGATCAGACATACAAGAGTGGAAATTGGAACTTTAAATTCCATGTACAATATAAAAATTGGAAATTGGAACTTTAAATTCCATGTACAATATAAAAATGGAACCCTTCTGATCTGGAAAATAAAGGGAGTACATTTGGACATGGGTTGGCACTTTTTCCTTTTGCATATTTCTGATTTGCCCCCCCCCCCTGACTAAAAATAAGGCTGAGGCATTTAAAGACTTTAACTTGTTTGATCAACTTATCCATATAAAACCTTCGGCTGTACTTGAGGGTCAATTTCAAAAAATTCCGCTGGAAAAACGGTTGAGTCAGTGGCTCACATGCTTCTAGCTTTTACTCTATAAAGATTTGAGGAGTAAGGTTATTACCTCTCTGCTACTTTCCATACCAGGTCGCCAAACCATTGTTACTGTGTCCTTTCTTCTGGCACAGACATGTCCAGCAGGGTGTGATCCATATTCAATATCAAAAACTGGCAGTGATCTACCACATTCTCCCATTGTTATTCCGCAACTTAAACATATTATATTTGGCTGAGATTATGATGAAATAATAACAAATGATAGGCGGTTCCATAAAACCTGAAGATTTTGTTACAAATATTTTTTAACAAAATACATGCCTACCTCCATTGTTACTGTGACACCTGGGTCTGCATTTCGTTCACCATTTGTTGGATATAAGGCGAGTACTGGGTGAGGCCCAGCTTCAGGGAATCCTTAAGGTGCTCATCTGTCATGTTTGAACGTTGCTTGTTGTTGTTGTTGTTTAGTCATTTAGTCGTGTCTCTTTGTCATTTTTAGATATGAATATGCAGATTCACACAAATAAGTTGAACCAAAACATCAGTGTAGAATTTCGCTGCATCTTCTCAAATTTGGAAATGTTTGTCTAGGCACAAACTTCCAAAATGATTCTTCTTCTGAAAGGGCCTCAGAAAAATGTCATTTTTCAGAGTTAACATCTCATTTTCAAGAGGTATTTTGCTCAATGAGTAATTTGCACTGATAGTGACTGCGATTTTTTTTTTAATGTCCAAATCGGATTTGAATGGAAATGACATGTACTCTACAATTGATTCAATTTTTTTGAAAGTCACCAAATCTCTTTTCTAACTCCTGAATAACAGAACCAATTTCGGCCGCATACTTCTCTGTTTGAAAAACAAAGTAAGGATTTCCCCCCAGATGGTCCTGCATATTAGGAAAGTGATCAAAGGTATTGATTGTAAGGTCATTCATCATTAGCTTAAATTTTCTTTTGTAGGATGGAACTATGCTAATCATCTCTCCAATGCATTTACCTTTACCTTGTAGCTCTAGGTTCATATCGCTAAGTTTACCTGTGAAATCAGCAAGGAAAGCCAGATCAAACAACCACTCATCATTTTCTAACTGAGCGTACTCATCTCCCCTCTCCTTCAAAAAGGATATTATTTCTTTCAACAAACTGCGAAATCTTAGCAAAAATTTGTGCCTACTGAGCCACCTCACATCTCTGTGTAAAATCAGTTCTAGCTCCCCTTCCTCACAAACACACAGGCCAGCTTTCTGTTGGCGTCAGGGCAGCATATTTGCTACGTCCCCCCCAGGAGCACAGGGATCAACTCGCGATCAACAATAATCAACGCCAGGATCTACCAGTAGATCCTGATTGACCTGTTGTACAATGCTGTTCTGGGAGATCAAGATGATCAGGTGACAGCAAAAACTGCAAGGTTTTTAGCAGGGGAAATTGGATTAAGATCTATTATTTGATTATTGATGTAAACTTCCAAAATGTATTTTGTATAGGTGAGTTTTTACCCCTATCTTCAGTATATTTTATTTTATTTTATTTATCTTATTATTTTATTTTATTGCCATGCCATCTTCTGATCTGAACTGGGGTGAACTGCTGTTAATTGCACAGCAGCACCTTAAGGTCATGTGAGTCTCCCTTGCTGATCCCAGAATCCTTCCGGTCAAGACCAGACCCGGAGGCAGGGATAGTCCTCAAACAATGACTAAACCTACCTTCTCGGTAATGACACGATCTGGACTTAGTGTAACAGAGTCTATGTCTGTGTCAAGCTTACCCAAAACTTTGTCCAGTAGACTTTTTACTCCTGGGTCATTTAGTTTAGTCCTTGCTTCGAATTCATAGAGAAGGAGTATGTGTTTGTTGGGTTTTGGGGAAATTACATTTTGAGTAGAAATAAAGTGTTAGCTGGTCCACTAAAACAGCTTGTGTACTGAGATTAACGAGCGAAGAAACAAAACTGTGCCGTGATAACTCCCTGAAATGAGATATAGGCAAGGTGAAAAAACTCAATGATTCCTCAAAGACAAATAATAGATTTAAATATTCCAAAAGAAACTTGGTATAGAAAAGAAATAAATATCCCCAAATAACCTCTAAATAAAATAAACCTTGACGAGGTGCTGGCTAAGTGACTCGTTCCACTGGAAAATATCTGTTTCCTCAGAAGGAAAATGTTAATGTTAAAGGGCTGAGGAATATCATTGCTCTTTGAAAAGTTTAAATACAGGGCTGCAAAAGCTCTCCTGGTTGTGATGGTATGTCTCCATTATGCTGCATTATACTCCATACCATGATGATTTTGTTTCTACGCTGGTTATACCCTTCCGCGATTGTCTTTTTTGCCTTTTTGTGTACTGAGATTGGCAGGAAGACCCCTAATCTAGACATGTAGCTGATGGAGACGTCTTTACAATCATACTGGGAGGCAGAAAAAACCCAGAGCATCCTCTGTAATTCTTCCGTATTGGCTGACGTTTGAGCGGTGCAGAGTAGGGGGTGAGCAAGACATTTCTTTTCTCCAGACTTTGGTGCAAACTGGCAGCTCTTTCATAGCCTATCGCTTAAAACGGATTAATGATTTTGGCTCTCTGGAGAAGAAAACAATATTGAACTGGTCCTTGCCACCCAATAAAATAGATAACTGGTGAGGCAGCAGCAGCAATATTAAAACCAGAGGCATAGGCACTAATCACATAAAAAAGGGAAAAGAAAACAAGCACCGTTAAAACTGAGGAGCTCAGCCAAAAAACATCCTCGCCACCATCCTATAACAGGTTACTGCAGTGCTGGAAAAAAATGTATACAGTACAACTCGCACCAAACCTCCAGTGAGACAGGCAATAGAAGTAGCTAGGAACATTCCTGGGGGGGTGGGGGTGGGGAGAATGGAAGGAAGGAAGTAACAGTTGTATCAGAAAGTAGAGACTGATTCACCAACCTTAAAACTGCAAACGCCACTGGAGTGATGCAGAGCCTATGTTTCCAGACCAAATTGGATTATTTGCATATTGGGTAAACCTGGGTTTGCAGTTGGCATAATCTAATTTGGTGGTGTTTGTATTATGCATGCTGCCGTGTGTACAGAGTGCAGTCAGCCCGAGAAGTATGTAATTGAACTTGGGACACTGTTCATAGAAATATGCGGACAGCTCAGTAAGGACAGTATATTTTTACTGACATAGAATAACTATGTTCCAGTAGAAAGTGATTCTGCCTATGCTTGCCTCTCATTCCACAAAGCAACAAAGGTCTTTCCAGCAAAGCACTTTCTCAGCAGAGATCCATCACAGGAAGGTTAGGTTCTAGCCAACACCTGAACCCTACCAGCTTGTTACAAACACATGGCTAATTATACTCTGACTTGTGCTGAGTCATTTTGCCCCTGATTCACACCTCCCATTAATCAGCCGTGACTTGGCTTTTTCTTGGCAAGCATAAAGTTGCAAACCCCAAAATATGGACTGTGCAAATGTAACAGAATGCAAATGGTGGCTAATACTCAGTAAACTCTCATGTGGGTGGGCCCCTAGAAAACAGAACAAAACAAAAAAAAATTCCCCTTCCAAATCTGAAGACAGTGGAAGATTGGGGTCACCATAAAGAGGTCCCAGATTCAAAATATAGACAGTAACAATTCATGATGGAGGCAGAAAGCCTGAAGATCCTCAAAATGTTAGAGGATTAAACAATTTAGATTGAAGGACAAAGACAAATAATGGAATGCAGCCTGTGTAGGGTGAAGGGAAGGAAGAATCCTTTATTTCATTATTCCCTATGAAATTGACAATGATCAGAATCTGTATTAATATGCAATGAGTGCTTTTACTAAATCCACACAGGCCCAGTTAATATGAAACTGATCATGAATTTGAAATGAATTCTGAACTGTAGGAACAGATATTAGAATAACAAAATAATGTAGGATTGAGAATTATCTTTACAAGCCACATTTTCACAATAATGAATAAACTTGGGGTTTCAAATTGTTTTTCAGAAAGTGTATTTTTAACAATATTGGAACACAACATAAATGACTTTTTAGTTTTGCAGTCTGTGTACACATCAGTAATGCACACTAAATAAAACAAGAGACTTTAGTTGTCTGGACAATATTCTGTTTAAAGTTACAGTGTTCAGTTTAAAGTGACAGTGTCTATTGCCTTTATTTACCTAATATGTAAACAGCATTATGAACTTGATTTCACTTCTTTACTTAGATGGGTGCAAGAGCACTTGTACAGTTATGGCAGACAAGGAAAACAGTATTTTTGTTACAAATCCTGAACTTTATAATAATTCTATCAATATTGTTTGTCACAACAACCTGAAATTTGATCCAAAGAATTGATATGTTGATCATAGCTGTCAACTTTCGGATTTGTCCCAGGGACAGTCTATGGTATATCTAACAATCCAGGATAGCAGCGGGAAGCGGCACTGAAATAAGGGAAATTCCAGCAAAAAAAGGGATGGTTGACACCTGTGGCTTGGAATAAGGGAGTTTCCCGCAAAAAAAGGGAGGGTTGACAGCTATGGTGTTGATATACTGGCCAAATACCAGAAAGATCCAATGAAAATGGGTAAAATGCAAAGCATTTTTGAAAAGTCAATCTGAGGGACAGGTTTCATCTGTTTTCAGCCACTTTTTGCACACTCAATCTTTGTATGTTTCACTGATATGCCCAAATATTAGGATTAGGACTTTCTCACATTGCAGAGTGTGCTAAAGCCCTGCACTTTGAAAATGGGCAAAAGGGTAGACAAATAGGCCATTAAACCTTGTTTATTCTATTCAGCTGTATGAAAAAGCTGACCCCCTTTTGCTCCTCATGCAAGGACACAGACCACACACTGAAGTAAGTTTAAAAATGTTTTACTTACTTATTTGAGGTCCCAGTAATGCATTGTCCTATGCAGCAATAAAAAAAAAATCCAGGTAAAATTATTGTTAGGTGTAATACAGCAAGGTCGCTTCAGACACATGTCTAAAGCTGGGTGCTATTGAGCAGCACATCCTCCCTCTATGGCTACATAAGAAAGGAAAATAAGAAATGTGCAACTTCTTCCCTGATGTGGCATGACCTAACTGAGCCTACTCAAGCAGTTTAGAACTCTGTGATCATTAACCTCTTTGTATACTAACTAGTAATTGTGCAGATGCATTTGATGGAGCCAGTGTGGTGTAGTGGTTAAGAGCAGCAGACTCGTAATCTGGTGAACCGGGTTTGATTCCCCGCTCCTCCACATGCAGCTGCTGGGTGACCTTGGGCTAGTCACACTTCTCTGAAGTCTCTCAGCCTCACTCACCTCACAGAGTGTTTGTTGTGGGGGAGGAAGGGAAAGGAGAATGTTAGCCGCTTTGAGACTCCTTAGGGTAGTGATAAAGCGGGATATAAAATCCAAACTCTTCTTCTCTTCTTGTAAATTCTGACACAGGAAGACTTGCTCTCTGTCCTGAGAAATTCAGAAGCTCCTTTAGCTGGGACACAGGACAGGACCTTATCAGTTTAGTGTCCAGCTTATGGAACTTTTCCCCCTTGAAACACTTAATTGTTATATTGCTTCATCAGGTGAATTGAATCTTGGTAGAAATGCATGAAGAATTGGTCATTTATAGTTGTTGTTGTTGTTTGTTTAGTCGTGTCCGACTCTTCGTGACCCCAAGGACCAGAGCACGCCAGGCATTTATATACACTTAGCTAAAGCCCCACCTTTTAGCTAAAGGGCACCTAGATTGCTATTTGTGTGTGTTTTCTCTCTTTTGCAGGCTGTCTGCTGTTGATCTATGCCAGGCTTCCTCAACCTCGGCCCTCCAGATGTTTTGAGACTACAATTCCCAGCATCCCTGTCCACTGGACCTGCTAGCTAGGGATCATGAGAGTTGTAGGCCAAAAACATATGGAGGGCCAAGGTTGAGGAAGCCTGATCTATGGAATAATCTGGAAGGCCTGCCTAGCATCTGCATAAAATGCTACCTACCCACTTTCATCCAATAATTCATTCCAGAATAATCTGGAATCATTCATTCCAGAATAATCTGGAAGGCCTGCCTAGCATCTGCTAATGCTACCTACCCACTTTCATCCAAAATGGCAATAGCAAATTATCAAAAGTTCTTGGAAACCTTCAACATGTATGTGCAGTCTTGTCTGAGGAAGAATTTTCATCTTCACTTCAAGACCAATTTTAGGAGAAGAGCTGGCAGCTTCTCTAATAACCATTTTTGTTTCATTGCCCACATTTAACTTTTAGGCTGATCACAAGGAAACAGAGAGCAGGAACTTTAGTCTTTTCTAACAATGTCTATAAATATTTTATTGACTGCCTTGTCTTCCAACTCCTTAAACATAACTGTTCTCGGTTGTTATGAGGTAATGAACTAAATGTTATATGAGTTCTGAGCTGGCGTGGAGAATGGTTCATTTTTGATCTTACTAAATAAGGAGTTGAGTTTATGGTGATGTTAAGTGATGGAACTCTCTGCTTTCTCCTCTGCCGTGTTGTTATTTAGACTTAGAAAATTGGCTATGTTGGCAATTGTTCAGCATTGTTATGTTGCGAGTCGATGACCCGCCACTCACGTGGAGTAAATAAGACACAAGGACACGCGATTTTAGGTTAATGGGCAAAATAAGGCCACAACTTTCTTGATTGTAGCATGTGAGTGGTATTGCCTTAGGCATTGGACGAGAACATAATACTTGACTCCACCCCGACCGGTGTGGAGTCACTTTAGGGTTAACAAACAGTGGGAGGAGCTTGTTGATGCGAAGCTTCCCCTGACGTCACCAGGGGCCGTGCCATGGCCATAACCCCCATCAGGGCATCGGACAGGATCCATGACCGCTGGATCCCTTTAATGAGATACCCAAAGGAGGTAGGTGATGGCCACAACCTGCCCTCTGGCACAAAACACAGATACATCACATATTGAATAATCCAGTGCCTAACTGCCACTGCGAGCCCAAATAGGCTCGCCACCAATACCCTCACAACTGCAACCAATCCCTAATGCTCTTGGTGATGTCTACCATATACATCATGTACATCATATCCTTGATCGGAAAGATGAACGCCATCAGTCCGAAACAGAGCCACCTTGCTGAACCTTGTCAGGGTACTCAGCTTGCGTTTGACCACCCGATTTACGAGTTTCCTGGATTTGTCAATAGTCACAGGGTTGATACTGTCACTCCAGACTCTCCTTTTTAGCAGGGCGGACGAAAACAACGTTGTTTGGGGAAGTAAGGCAACGAGGTAATCAAAGTCTCTCTTTATGCTGGATAATAAGTCCACGCTCTTCCTGCAAGCTAGATCATTTCCCCCAAGCTGAACAATCATGATGTTGGGAGGGCCGCAATATGCTGCTTTCGCCTTCACCAGTGGCATCAGCTCATCCCAACGCATGCCACGTCTTGAAATCCAGGAAATGCAAATGCTTGCAGGCAAATCCAGGTTATTGCCGCTGCCACGGCTGCAGGATCACACACGGGCCCAATGGACGATACTGTGTCCACAGATTCAGACTTGCACCTTAGATGAGGCTGAGGAATAAGAGAACGAGAAGACAGCTAAGTGGTTGTGCTTTAAAGGTTTTTCCAAACGTAAACTTTATATGCATTTGACTTCCATCGTCCTCTTTTATTCTCTCTGTCAACAGGCCTAGGTGAGCGGGCGTAGTGGCATCCCCGATTCTGAAAGGGTAGGCTGTGTATTCCTTGATGGGAAGACCACAGGCGCTAATTGCCTTACGCAAAACATACGTGAACTGATGTCTCTGTAAATGGGAATCATCCTCATGTATCAATAAAGGGCCAGCACCAACAGGCCTAAGATGCAAATACCGCCTGGTATCTTTTACTGGGCATGATATTTACTGGTATCTTTTACTGATGGCTGGAAGCAGGAAGTTTGATTGGCGCACCCCTACTGCACTGATCTGTCCTTGATTGCCGAATACACACAATTAAGTCAGTATTGGATAATTGAATATCGCTCAAAAGGAGGCCACGAAAAGTGCCATCAGGTTGTATCTCCACTACTACCTCTCCAACTCTCAAGGCACCGAAAAAAGCGATAGCATAAGCTGCTGTGAATAAACGAGCCTCATATTTTGACCAACAAATAGTTTGAAGCTGTTTGTGTATTAGGCAGAGGAGGTCAAAGGTTACTGGACTCCTGCCCTCACTTTTTGCAGGTTGAAGCCTGCCCCAACCTTCGATTGCCCTGTGGACAACAAATTCAGAACAAGGGTTAGAGGAAAATAATGATTTTCTAAAAAATGTAATAGCGGCCGTGTGAGTCCTTATTTTGCTGCTTGCCCTAAACTATGCAAGTGAGCTAAGTAATATAAAATGTGATCTGTAGTGGGGGACACACTGTGAGCAAGATCTGACGCCCCAGACAATATATTAATATTATCGCAAAAGAAAGTTCTGCTGGGGAAGCAATAGCGAGAGAGCGCTGGATGCCACAACTACAAAATGCCCCTTACTGCTTCCTGCTGTTTCAGGAGAAACCTCTCTGTGTACTAGTGGAACCTATATTGGAAGTAGGGGATAATTTTCCCCCTCCCAAAAAAGTATCCGCGAGGAGCAGAGCCATTGCAGCAGGTATTTCATAGCAGGGGAGAGGGAATGTCAGAGTCGGATATCTTGGCTATCTGGTCTTTCTCCCAGCATATGCTGGAATCTGTTAGGAAGCTTTGTGAAGTGAGCTAGCATGTATGAAGCCATTTGCCCCAACAAAGTGTTAAAGGCACTACATAACTTCGTAGTGTTTTTGTTTTTACAAGCCTACGGTTGTATGAACCCACAGATTCTGTGGGTCAATAAGGAGAATGAATAATAAAGGCATGTTCCTGCTAAAATTAAAATGTGAGATCTTAAAAATGCTTGAAAATTGAATGCATGATCCACATTTTGCATTTAAATACGTGCAACTCAGTCTTTTTCTTTACCTTATCAAAATTCAGCTCAGTTTAAGAAATCCTGAGAATAGTAACAATGCTCCATCTAGTGGAAATAAAAAATTGTATGAATAAAATCAAGTCGCTATGTCAAATCGATCTAGGCAACTTCAATTCACAGGGAGGGTTCATGAATTCATGCATTGCAGATTCTCACTAATTAGAAAAGCACTGAAATGGATACTCCAGTCCCGTAGGATAGTTCCCACTGAGTTTATCAAAAACCCTCAGCTCTGTAGGAAAGCCCATTTCCTTCCAAGAACTGTCTTAGAAGAATCTTAAGACCTAAGAATTACATAGGAAATTACCACACACTTCAGGATTTAAATTGTCTTTCATTACTGGCATGCTACAAAGGAAAGAGTGCTGGAATGATACTTTGAAAGACTTAATGTGAACTGACTTCTTACAACAGTTCTAAAAGGGATTGGAAGAATTAACAGGGGATATTCTTATAGATAGCTATTGGTCACATTGGTGAAATGGATGGACCATGGCATTATTTATCTGAATAGGCATTATTTATCTGAAAGGCATTATTTATCTGAATACCACGTACTGTGGAAGTGTCTAGATAGTTGACATGAAACTGTAGGAATAGAATCATAGAGTTGGAAGAGACCACAAGGGCCATCCAGTCCAAACCCCTGCCAAGCAGGAAACACCATCAAAGCATTCTTGACATACGCCTGTCAATCCTCTGCTTAAAGACCTCCAAAGAAGGAGACTCTACCACACTCCTTGGTAGCAAATTCCACTGTCGAACAGCTCTTACTGTCAGGTAGTTCTTCCTAATGTTTAGGTGGAATCTTCTTTCTTGTAGTTTGAATCCATTGCTCCGTGTCCGCTTCTCTGGAGCAGCAGAAAACAACCTTTCACCCTCCTCTATATGACATCCTTTTATATATTTGAACATGGCTATCATATCACCCCTTAACCTTCTCTTCTCCAGGCTAAACATACCCAGCTCCCTAAGCCGTTTTTCATAAGGCATTGTTTCCAGGCCTTTGACCATTTTGCTAGCCTTAATGGAGCTGTGACAGCAGGATTGTCCAGCTTTGCCCAGCAGGAGACAATTTGATGTCTGGCTGAGCAGCTAGAGGACAGGTATATTAACTTTGATAATAAAAGGGCCCCTTGGACGGTTAAGTCCAGTCAAAGGCGACTATGGGGTTGCGGCGCTCATCTCGCTTTTAGGCTGAGGGAGCCAGTGTTTGCCCACAGACAACTTTCCGGGTCATGTGGCATCACTTAACCATTTAACGGAACACCATGACAAAAGCCTGAGCGCACAGAAACGTGTTTACCTTACCACCACTGCTTTACCTATTTATCTACTTGTACTGGCATGCTTTCAAACTGCTAGACTGGCAGAAGCTGGGACAGAGCAATAGGAGCTCACACCATCATGGGGATTTGAACCGCCAACCTTCTGATCGGCAAGCCCAAGAGGCTCAGTGATTTAGACCACAGAGCCATCCATGTTCCTAGGCATTAAACAGGTTAGTCAGATCTTATTCTGATTGCCCCAGGATTAAAATTTTTTGCTGTGTTTGTTGTCACCTAGTAATCTTGGTCTGCAAGAAGGAAGGATACTGTAGCACTGGATGAATGATCTGGTAGAGATAACAGAAGAGGGGTGAAAACCTCGTTACACAGATCTTTATAAGGAGAACAAGTTAGCAGTACATGCACTGCTGATTCAATAGTTGTCTCCACATGGAAATAATCGTTTTTCAAGAGGAATGTGACAGAAATGACCCTTAGGTATGGCCAAGGGCAGTACGTTCAGTCTTGCATAGGTGAAAGCCCATCTGCATTTTAAAACTGTTACGTTTTGCAGATAGGTTGTGGGGTATTATGGTACCAGCAGTTTTAATTCCTTTCATAATTAACCCAGAGCATGGAATTTGCCCTTTTCACAGCTGCCACACACAGGGCTGGCATATTCTTTGAGCTATCCACTACAACCTTAAGATCTCAATCCTGTTTAGTGTGTATGTGAAATTAAGATATATGTTTTTATTTTGCCCCCAAATATACATGTTCACATTGAATTGCATTTGCCATTTTACTACCCATTTGCTCAGTTTGTTAAGAGCTCCAAGAGCAGCTCCCCAATCTGTTTTTGTTTTGATGACCATGGGCAATTTAGTTTCATCAACATCCTTGACCACCTCACTAGTCATTCTAAATCATCTATGAACGAGGTAAAAATCATGGGTCCCACTACTGATTCTTGAGAGCGGTGAGGACACACTTTGTACATCTCTCCATTCAGAGAACTTTACATTTATTCCTACTCACTGCTTCCAACTACTTGATCAATTCCCAAGCCACAGGAAGGCATTCCCTGTTATTCCTTGACTGCTAAGCTTACTCAGGAGTCTTTAGTAAGTAAGTACCGGTACCTTACTGAATCTTTTTGAAAGTCCAGGTGAACTATGTCAAGCTGCTAGGGCAGAGTGGGGTCCTACTTGTGCAATAACTATAATTCTCTTTTTTCACACCAGGCCTTCATGAGCTGTTATACACCAAACCAAACACAGCCCACGATCCACATTTGCGGTCTTCCTGGTGCTGTGTGCCTCATACCATGTTTTGCAGCCCCAGGCTGGTAGCAAAGATAGGGGCTATTTTAAACTCCAGGTGGCCCGTTATACATGGAGTTGTTTAGCTTGGCGAGTCATAAATTGCAGGTTCTCTTTATGCTGTAAACATTTAACTTCGTGAGTTCTTGTTTTTGCTCTTGCATATGAGCTATTAGTTGGCTTGTTGGGATAATGCACTCGCTTCACAAAGACTCCTTTTACCAACAAATTGGGGGCATATACATCATTGTTATGGTTATTACCTTTGTGTATAAGCTACAGTTGAGGGCCTTAGCTTATAATTACTATCTGTTTGTTATTTTCTTCTCATTGCTGTTAACTTTGGAATGAACTTTATTGCTATTTATTTCTCTTTTTAGCACCACACCATTAGTATACCTTTGCTTTTTTATTAATGCGATTGTGAAGCGAGTCTGCCTTGCAAATGCATTAATTCCCAGAGGAAGCTGAGTAGAAGTAATGCCTTGGTTGCCCCGGGGAAGTGAGGTGGGCAGGGGGATAATGTCAAATTCAGGATTTTGGTATACAATTATATTATTTCTACAACTAGTTATTGTGAGAGTAACCATTAGCACAAATGGGATCTGGAACAACAACAACAAAACGTTGCTGTGTATTCTCCTCTCCCAAGAGGAGCACTTATCTGTTCTCTGGATAGTTTATCTGCCCATATAGTGCTATCTCTCACTTGAGCATCACCTGGTCATTGAGTGGGCTTGCACATTCCTATAACCCTTGTGAGCGAAGTCCTCAGGAGTTTCGTACTCCCAGCAGGGTCACCCAAGGCGGTAAGGTCAAAGGGGAGTAGCTAGACAAAGAATGATCCAAGAAGTCCTCAACGGCAGAACAGGCAGACGATAACAAGTGGTATGTTACAATGGCTGTGAAGGCGGATGAAGGCTGCAGTACATAAGAATCTACCAGTCATGATACACATGCCATCGGAATAGAGCCTTACTGCAAAAACTACGTTGGTCAGCGTGCACTGATCTACACACATAAAACAAATTCACACACAGGCGTCTTCCGAAAACCCATCCAAAAACATATTTATGGAAGACAATCTTAAGCAGCTGTGAGTGATCACCAAAGAAGAAGACCTCTTGATTAAATATTTATCTTGTCATCTTGAGTATGTTGGTCCAGTTGCCACAGATAAGATCTAAAAATTTGAAAATGATACATCACAATTCTGAAATCACCTCTTAAATACAATTTGACTTTTAGATATTTTTGCCTCCATTTATGGAGGATTAAATGAATGGAGTTGGGTAGAATTCCATCAAATACTGGCAAATTCAGGTTGTGCAGATATAGCTGATTGTGAGGTCCCCAAAAGATCAACTTTTATGATAAGGAAAGTAAATGTCCATGCTTTGTTTTGTTTTTAGATTTTTTTAAAAAATTATTTTCTTTATATCAAAAGAAAAATACATACAAACGTACATTAAAAATACACAAGATCATTTCATTATCGTCTCTTTTATCTGCCAAAGTTATAACACAGAAAGGCAGATATAGAAAGGAATCAACGAAAGGCAGAAAAAGAAAAGAGAGAAAGAGAGAAAAAAGAAAGAAAAGAAAAGAGAAATAAAGTAAAAAAACAAAGAAAAATTAGAAAGAAACTTGATTAGAAAAGAATAACTGATTCAACAGTCTATCATAATGTAAAGTCATTATTTCCTGCAGCACTTCCGCCGCTTTCCACACAGAGATTTAACAATTCATTTCTTCATTGTTCTGTCCTCTTTTTTTACCAATTACATTAATGTATACAAAGAAAGATTTTAACTCCATATTTTCCTTTTATTTTCATGTCCTGCACAGTTAATCTAAACATAACCATGTTCTATTTCCCAATCCCGATTTCCTTAAATATTCATTTAGGCATTCCCACTGGTTCTTAATCTTATCTTTTGATTTATGTCGTATCAGGTCTGTTAATTTTGCCAATTCCAAATATTCACAAAGTTTATTGATCCATTCCTCCTTTATCGGAATATTGGGTCCTTTCCAGGCTTTTGCGATTATTATTCTGGCTGCTGTTGATGCATATAAGTAAATATTTATTTTGTCCTGGGGTATATCACTACCTAAAAGTAAGCTTCTGCTCTTTTGCTGAAAGATGTTTTTTACTAATTATATAGTTTCTTCGTGAATCATTTCCCAGAATTTTCTGATTTTTGGACACGACCACCACATGTGGTACATAGCACCAGTTACATTCTGGCATTTCCAGCATCTGTTATTACTATGTTTACTCATTTTTGCTATCCTATCTGGAGTTAAATACCATCTGTAATGTAACTTCATAAAATTCCCCCTCAAGGTATAGCATGACGCGAAATTTGTATGTTTTTCCCAAAACTCTTTCCATTTGTTGTATTCTATTGTAATTCCTAAATCTTGTTCCCATTTCTCTATATATTTATTTTTTTGCTTCATGCTCTTGCTCTGTTTCATCTAATAATCTGCAAATTTTTGAAAGAGTTTTTTCTTTACTATTTCTTTACTATCAAATCTTGTATTTATACAGCCAAATCCTCTTGTTTTTGTGTTCTTGTCAAATGTTGCTTTTAGTTGAAAATATTCAAGCCAATATATTCCTCTTATTTTAAGTTCCTCATATCCCTTTAATTTAATGCTTCTGTTAATATTGTCTGTAATTTCTCTATAAGTTGGCCATGCTTCTTTTTTATAACATTTTAGGGTAGCATTTGCCTCCACCGGTGACGTCCACCAGGGGGTTTTATCTATTATTTTCCCTTTTGTTCTTTCCCATACCTCCCAGAGAGCCCTCCTTATAGTATGATTTTGGAATTCCTTATGCTGCTTCCCTTTCTCGTACAGTAAATGTCCATGCTTTGATGCAATGACATCTAACCTTCCTGTAAACAAAGGGGGGGGGGAACCAGGTTGTCTGAAAGTGCCCATATGTTTTTTATGATCCTGCACCACCCCGTAATTTGAAATGTGGTAACAGGGGAAAGGACTTTCTTGGGGAGAGCAGTCAGGTCTGGAATGCTCTCCCTGCCCCCAAAGCTGATTGGTCCCAATAAATCATTGGCCTCTGTGCCTGCTGTTCTTAATTTTATACTTAACGTGTAGTTACGATTTATTTTTTGAGGTTCTTGACAAATAACTTGGTGTGTTATTGTCATTTATGTATTTTACTGGCAGTCGATTGCACCCCTTTCTGGGGTAATTTTGTATGACCAATTTTGTATGATACAGTATAAATTAATGCCCTCCACACATGTTCTGCAAGTATTGCTCAGAAATTTTGGCTCGCTCTTTAAATACCTCAAGGCAGAGGGAGAGAATACAGTCATCTGTGTCTCCTGCTCTAGCTATATCTTGCCCCATGTCTCTCTCTATTCTATTCTGGGTTGTAATTATAACACTTTTTTTTTTAAAAAAAAAAAGACAGTTCCCCAATTCCAGCAAATATTCACATCCTCCAAATTTCTGGAAGCAAATTAAATAAGCTTCCGAGAAAATCAGTTACATTGCTTCCAGCGCTGTCAGGAAAAATAGAATAAAGACAGCTTTTTTTTCTGGAAATGTTTAACAACTTGATTGGAGGAGGGGGGTGAAAAAATGGGGTAGAAAAAATGTGGTCTAAATGTACCTTTTGAAAAGCTTGTCTCTGCTTGCTTGGAAAATGCATGTTTTCTCAAGTAAATGGGTTTATTAGGTTTCTTGTGTTCAAAAGCTTTTATATGCCTGTTATTTATAGCCATTAGTCTTTGGTGCTGATAATGTTGGCTAATGGAAACCAAGACATGTGAGACATCGACTTTTCCTAGTAATTATGTGTACTTCTAAAAAGAAGAACAATGCTATAACATTACTACTGGAATGCAATACATACACAATGATTATTTAAATGCCTAAGAGCAGGCATGGGCAAACTAGGCCCTCCAGATGTTTTGAGAGTACAATCCCCATCATCCCTGATAACTGGTCCTGTTAGCTTGGGATGGTGGGAGTTGTAGTCCCAAAACATCTGGAGGGCCGAGTTTGCATATGCCTGCCTAAGAGCAATTCTGTTGAATCCATATCTACCTGCAGGCCATTTGAAAGACTGGTTTGCAAAACATTGTGCTGGCAGAATGAGACCTATGCTGGGCCAGGACACTGAGAGTTGTTACTGCCTTTTAAATTATCCCCCTCCACCTTTACTTAGAAATGTACATTTCAGTACAGTGCCAGCTCCTTTTTCCCACTGATGCACGCACATTCACAACACATCGTTCACAGTCTGGCTCTTGCACTATATAATTAGGGAATGCAGAGAAGAGCCTCCAATCTGCCAGTTGTGATTGATAGGTTAACTGTGCCCTCCAAACCACAAGCAGAGCAAAGCAGACTTAATATTTCTCTCCATCTCCTAAATTACTTCTTATTTGTATCCCAGAAAGTACATTAGTGGAACCCCAGACTTGTATCTGTGCCAGAACTCAGCAGGTCTGCCTTGAACTCAAGAGGACAGAGTCTCACAAAAGGAAAGGAGGCTGTGTCAGGTGATCTTTATGATCAAAATACTTACTTTGGTTGCTGCTAAGACATGAACCTTAAATGAGGACCACTTAATTATGCATTCAGTCTGAAACTGGTACCCTGAAGAGTTTTGCCTTTTAGCAGAAAATCTATAAGATGTTTGATTTGAAGAAATTGAAAGAAACCCACCAGGCACTGCTATCACTTAGCCAACTCTCTCATTTCAGTGTCAAGGAATGTGGTCGCTAAAGCTATGGAGAGCAGAATGTGAAGATATATCCATAATATTTATCACATTTGTATCCCATCCTTTCTCCAGGGAGCTCAGGGCTGTGTACAGAGGCTATGTTACTTTAGCCACACAATCCTGCCGCATGCAAAGTGTAATGCTAAATAATATCTACAATGCCAAAGTAATAATGACATACACAACTCAATATCTCAAAGCCAAACAGTTCAAATATTCCTGAAATAAGTTTATGGGAAAGACTATGTGTATACTTGCACCGGTGTGATCCCAGCGAAACTTTGACAAGGAGATACCCAGATTTCAATCTCTTGTTTCATAAATCTTCTGGTCGAACTATGAAGGAACTATGTAATGGCAATCCAATGTTCCACCCAATAAATCAGCCCCAACCTTAGTATGACATTTTGCACTTTTTTTGAACAGGTTCCATGTAGAGGGTGTTGAAATGTTGCACATTGTTGCTAATGAATTTCTGTAAATCACATACAGAGTTCTTTAATTTGTGATTTGTTCCTTGGGTGTGGTGTTGAGCAAAGTGCAATGGAGTCTAAGACATGGTGACCAGCTTAAGACCACTATGGACCCTTCATCAGAGAGTAGGGACTTGGATGCAGATTCCCTCGATTCAAGGCCATTTTCTATTCATTATACCACATGCTGTCAAAACAGTCCACCAGTTCTGTATCAGCAGTCAACCCCAGACTGTTTAGAGGAAAATCATATTCTAATTAATAGGATATGGCTGCACAGGAGGTACAGGGAACCTGTGGTCCTCTAGGTATTGCTGGACTTCAACATCCATAATCCTGACTATTGGTTAGGGCAGATGGAAGTTGCAGCGCCAGGCAATTGGACATCTACGTACATTTGCATGGTTTCCCCTCAAAATAGGTTTTCTATAAAACTGTGACTTTTAATTTATTGATGACTGCTGTATCACAGCTGTTAAGACATCAGTTTGGATCATTTACATTCTTGCCCAAACACTCACATGGGCCTTGTTGTGCAATCCACTGATCAACAGAAGTAAATATTGGTTAATTGCTGCTCAGCGCTAGAGTCGAGCATATTCTGCTTATTTTTCAAGTAAGAGACTATGGAGCACTTGGGTAAGGGCATGCAAAGATGCACATGAGTGTCTTTTCCACTTCTTGTTATACTCCCACTTAAGTGATAGAACTGGATTTAAATACTGGAATAAATAAAATCTATGCCATGCTGATTTTCTCTTTAGCATTTAAGGCTGAAAATCATACCATCTGCTTTACATGGTAATAGATGGACACACACACACACACACACACACACACACACACTGCCATTGGAGGTTCTGTGGCCTGTCTGCTCCCCCTTTGGGCTGGAAAAAATGATAACGTTCTAGAGTTGAATTCAAAATGGCCACAACTTGTGTGTGTGTGTGTGTGCGCGCGCACACACACACACACACACACACACAAAAGCAATGTAAGGAAGTTAATACATTAGCAGGAATTTATTTATTTAAAGAAACACCTCGGAGAATGTTTAAATATGGAAGTAATTAGAGATAAATATTTTTTGTTGTTGACATGCACAAATGAAAACAACACAAAGGAACCAGGGGAGGGAGTAAAGTCAGGGGATTCGATGAATCCCAAAATATGGATTAATAGTAAGAGTGAATATAGATATTTTAATTGTTTTATTTTGTGTTTCTTTTTCTCTTT
Organism: Zootoca vivipara; assembly: GCF_963506605.1. Classification (NCBI taxonomy): domain Eukaryota; kingdom Metazoa; phylum Chordata; class Lepidosauria; order Squamata; family Lacertidae; genus Zootoca; species Zootoca vivipara. The sequence goes on along the minus strand of NC_083283.1, from coordinate 69,216,125 downwards.
CTTTTTCAATGTAATGATTGTTTATTGAGAAAACTAATAAGATTTTAAAAAGAAAAGAAAATGGCCACAACTTTATTGATTACAGATGTAGGTAGGCCTTTGCTTAAGCATTGTGTGTACATCCTGAATCAGCCTCTTGCCTGAAGGTTCACGTTACAGCAGGTTTATGCCTGAATTAAGGATCACTCTTGGGCTTCAGGGCAGACTCTTCCACTCAGACACCATTCCCAATAACACAGTAAGCGTAGATAATTAAAAAGGAGGATTTATTACAAAAAAGCAAACAGATAGCTCTGGACGGCTCTAACAAAGCCTCCAGCATCATTACTCAAGATGATCTTTCTGAAGATTTCTTCCGGTGTCTACAGAATATATTGAACCGACGCCCCTTGCATCTCTTGTTTTGCTTCCCATCTAGAAGTCCTCCCATTCGCCGACTCCTCGGACTTACTGGATTAGCTCCAGCCTCTACACATCTAGCAACCAACACTCATTGCCTTCTGGACAATATAAATCCTCTGCCACCCAGGCACTCCACAGTACATCACATCACATCACATCACTGCTACTGTTGCAAGAGTTCTGACAAATTATATTTAAACCTGGGTGTGCCACCTTCAAAGTTCCAGGGCCAGAAGCTGCTGTCAAGATAAGATTGATGTTGTATACTGGCCCTTGTATATTGGACTAGTGTAACAGGAATTTAGATATCAAGCCAGCCAACACATGTCATAGTCTCTTTGCTGAGCAACAACATGCAGAGCTCAGTGGAGTAAATTCAAGTCTCTGACGTGTACTTGCCTAGAGGCACAGTCAGCATTCAAAGTCAGGTCTAGTCTGGTCCTAGAGTTGGACAAACAGCAATCCATATGGTCAGGTGGTCCAGGAGTCAGGGAATCCAATGATCATGGGGTCAAGATGAGCAAGAAGCAGCAAGGTTGGGCCAGGAACTACAAGCATTGTTTCCAGTATCTGACTGCTGCTGGAAGCTCTACTTAAGAAGGCTGAAGCCAGCTGGTTCTCATCAGCACCTTCTCCTCCATGTCTTTGAAGGCTGATCAGCTTCAGCTGATCAACCCTTCAGGCTGCTGTTTGGCAGGCGAAGCTGACTCCTGGCCCATGACAGCACATTGCCACTAGGGTCCCTGATGAGGTCTGACCTTTGAGCTTTGGTGTAGACCCTGATCAGCTGGGTGGTGCATAGCAACTGGCTGGAATCTCTGCTATCATTCTTTGGAGCTCCCAAATACTGAATGGGGAAATATTTTATCTAGCTTATGCTATGTTATTCTTTCAGTACTTTTGATGATGATGATGATAATAATAAATAATATTTTTTATTTGTACCCCACCCACTCTGGGCGGCTCCCAGTCAAATATTAAAACAATACAGCATTAACACAATTACAAAATTTTATTCTGTATTCAAGCCTGTTACTTCATAAAATCACTGAACTTCCCACTAGCATTATTGCCACTGAATCCAAAATAACTAGTGCATTCGGCAAAGTATTGCACACTTATGCACACATATTTAGTCTGAAGTGACAGTGCATTCTTGCCATCTCCTTCGACTACATATGTAGGTCCCACCTCCCTCTGACAGCAAAAGTCAGGGACAGCAGAACCGCATCCAATAACTACTACTACTACAATGATGACAACAACTACTGCTATCACTTCCACTCTTCGGGCATGCCAACCACCATAAGTCTCTGCTCTGCTAGCATGAGGCACTGTTTCAAGTAGCATTGCCTTTTTCTCTCCAGCTGAATGCTAATAAACTGAAAATAGAATTCTGCAAAAGAAACTCCAGCAAATCTTCACAGACACCATTGTAGTTAACAGAAATAACACAGCAGTAGCATGCCAAAATCTAGATGAAATAAAACACACCAGATTAATGTTAGAAACAAGTGCAAACAGTTTTGTTTAAAACAAGTAAAAACACATGGAAAATCTTGACACCTTATATTGTTCTCGAAATACAGCTCATGTCGGTATATATAATCAAATTTGCCTTCAGAGGATTCCCTTATTCTACTGAGGCTTTTAAATGTAAATAATAGCTGTTTCTTTTCTCTATTTTAGAAGCTTTGAAGAAGTACAACTGCAAATCAGATCTAATTCTCATGTTGTATTCATTGTCTGAACTTTTCTTTCTCAGAGTTCTTATTGATTTGTGCCCTTTACTTAAATATAAGGGATTGTATCCAACTAAATCCTTACATGACTTCTGTGAGTCAACTGGAAATCTGCTCTAGAGGCTTGGGGGAAACCCTGGACCAGATCTGAGGGGCACATGCAGAGAGAAGGGGGAAGTGAAGTTGTGGGAGTCATTCCACTCATGCAATAATTTAGTTACATCCAACTAAGATGTCCTGATCCAGCAATGGTTCTCAAGCATTAGGACAAAATGTGTTTACATTCTTATACAACTAAGGATGGACAAATCTGTCACTTTTGGCATAAAAGCACATGTACAAGCACAGACTGGAGAAATGGGAATGGAGAAGGAAGCACTTGAAAACATGGTACTAACACTGAGGCATTTAAATTGTTTTATGTTGTCTTCTGTTGCTGGAAGGAGGTGTACAAGGCACCAGCCCATAGCTGCAAAGTCTCCCGTATTCCCCGGGAAACCCTAGTTTTTCCAGCCGTTCCCAGCTGGAAAAACAGATTTTTTTTGTTTCCCCCCAGTTTACTTACCGGCTGGGGGAGGCACCTTCTGCACATGTCTGGAGTCTCTGGACATGCGCAGAAGTGATTTCTGGCGCGGCGGCCATTTTGTAACTGGGCAGAGCATGCTCAGAAGCGACTTTCGATGCTGCTCTGCCCAGTTCCAAAATGGCCACAGTGCGACTTCCGGCACGGCGGAATCAGAGTTTTCCTTCTTCTAGATGGTCTACCTTCCCAAGTTGACAAGCTCTTTCTATCCCTCACTTTCCTCTCTAGCACATTCAGAAACCACCTTCTTGACCATTGGACCCACCTTTGGTCTTGACCACTCAATGTGCTGGAGCCTGTCTTTGCATGCAGAGGAAGTCCTTAACTCACTGAAGGTTTTGAGACCTATTTAAAATACCAGTGCAGAATTGGTACTAAGTTAGCCAACAGCAATAGGACATATTAAATGAAAGGGGAGGCAACTACACACTATATTTTGAGGGTAATTTAATTCTGTAAAAAAAAATCATTTTGAAATCTACAGCCCTGTACAAAGTCATAATAATGACTCCATTTGAAGTTGTAAAAGGATAAAACATGGCAAGGGGCTTGATGTTATAATGACCCAATTGTCTTCATTCCAAGAATCAGATACCTTCCCCGGTAGTGACATGTTAATTAAAATAGAGTACTAGAATTTTATGCTGTTCTTTAGGTAGTATAAGTTGTACTTGTTCAGTTTCAAATAGAAATAGGGTTAAATTGATATTGCAGTTCACAATGCTTTAATATTTTTTCACAAAAAAAACACATATTAATAATGCATATATGAATAGAATATGAGGTAAATTTACTCCTAGGTCTGTAAATATGTTTCTCATTACAACATTTTATGAAGTCATTTTGGCTCTGAAGACTGCAAATAAATTGGAAAATAATGCATGGAGGTTTAGAGCAACCCATACTTTGAAGGTGTTGTATATCTTTATGGTGTCTGTCAAAAATTAAGTGCACTATTGTTGGTTTTTCCTGGAAAAGCTTCTGTGCAGTAGAAAGCTAACATACATGCAAGGCCTTGGAAGGTATTGTAGTTTGTTAGCACTTCATGAACTTTATTTCAAATATTTCACTTACATTACTTGACATGTTTTATAGGTCAGAAGTAACACATCCAGCCGTTAATCTATTAGACACTTAATGTCTGAGTTCACAATGTGAGGTTTTTATTTAGTTTCTTTAAGGATTAGAAAGTGGATCATGCATCAAATTACTGAAATTCTGTATAATATAAAGTGAATATGTTACCCTTCAGGGAAAGCCCTCTTTAAAAGATGTCAGTAGTTGCATAAAAGCAAAAATGCTAGATGCTCAGTTTGAGTTTGATGAGAAGCTATGTTGTATCTAGTATAGCATATTCCTGTTTCCTACACTTGTCTGTCAGTTGCTCATGGGCAAACCCTTTTCTCCTGTTGCCTCCCTCCAGCAACTGGTATTCAGAAGCCCACTGTCTCTGCACAGTCTTCGTGACTTTTAGCCATTTCTCTAATTATTTTTGTTTATTGTCATCATGGTGGCCTCCACTACATCTTGTGACATGCAGATCCCATAGTTTAACTATGCACTGTGGGACAAGCTTCCTTTGGAGCAAGGTTGTTTTCTCAAGCTCCAAAGGGTAAAACCCAAACCAATGGCTGTTCTCTACCAGGAAAAGGAATAACAGATAGATAGATAGATAGATAGATAGATAGATAGATAGATAGATAGCTATAGATAGATAGATACCTTGTCACCCTGTAAGCACTTCTGGGCGAAAATGCTTTTTCATTAAAATTTGCTTTACCATATTTCTTTCTCCTTCACATTATTCCTGTGAGACAATATACGCTGTTTTATTGACGTTGCTATTAATATATGCTTTAGTCCTATACTTAAAAGTGTGATGTAGAATATTAAGAGAGGCAGTGAACTCGTCATTGATGAGTTCAGCATTCATCAATGTTTCATATTGCTAGCCAGTTCAAAGCCACTAGGTCAAGGCAGGCCTTACACTTCATTTTGATTGTGCTATTGCTTGTATGACTTTATTCCAATCCAGACTGTCCTTTTCCTAAAATCCAGCTTCTCTAATCCATTTTTTATTAGTTCCTGTTGCTGTTACTGTGTCTCTATATTAAAATTTAGTTATTGATACCTTCCATTTGAGGGGGACGCGGGTGGTGCTGTGGTCTAAACCACTGAGCCTAGAACTTGCCGATCAAAAGGTCAGCGGTTCGAATCCCCGCGACAGGGTAGCCTCATGGGGTGTTAGAAAGAAAGGATTGATTAGACACTGTCAGAGTGTCAGAGTGAACCAACTTGTCTTTGAAAGACGTTGTGTGACGTTTGGTAAAAGGGGGGATGGTACTACATCCAGGAATGTCCCTTAGAATGTGCCAGTGTCGTTTTATGATTTTGACGATGTCGGATGTGAGATGATTGTATTCCAAAGAAACCACAATACGTGGAGAATCAGGGATTGTGATGTTATTAACTCGATCTTCAAGGAGAGAAGTTCTATCTTTAGATTAAGCTCTATGAAAAGCTGAATTGATTACAGTGGAAGGGTAACCACATTGTGCAAGTGAAATGGCAAGTTGTTTGGAATGCACAACAAAATCCTGTAATTTAGTTGAGTTACGTCTAAGTCTAAAGAACTGACCTGTTGGTAGGTTATCACGTAGGTGTTTTGGATGATTAGAGGTATAATGCAACAATGAGTTTTTGTCAATGTTCTTTCGGTAAGGACGTACAATGACCTTTAAGTTATCTATGCAAACCTCCACATCTAGGAAAGGTAGACTACTACAACTGAATTTGCCTTCAAACTTAAAATGTGGACTGGCTCGATTAATCCAGCTATCAAAACTCTTGAAAACATTAGAGGAAAAAATAAACAGAAGGTCATCAATATATCGGCCATAATATAACAGATGTTCACTAAAAGGATTATTGTTAAAGATATACGTTAAATCAAAATCCCTCATATATAAATTTGCAACGCTGGGGGCACATCTAGAGCCCATTGCAACTCCTTTTTTTGTAAAAAGAACTGAGACCCAAATCTAAAATAATTATTGGACAGAACCAGATCTAATAAATCCATGAGAAAATGTGTGTGTGGGGGGGGAGGACTGTTGATGTTCAACAAACAGTGCCCGTATAATGGATTGTACATCTTCTAAAGGGATATTAATATATAAAGATGCTACATCAAACGTAGCAATAATACTTTCTTCTGTAACTGGTAAGTTTTCAACTAAAGAAATTAAATGCTTAGTATCCTTTATGTATGCCGGTGTCTGTATCGTAAAGGGGTTCAAAAAGCTATGTGTATAGCTATGGACAAAAGCCGGCTCCCTCAGCCTGAAGTGAGATGAGCACCACACCCCATAGTCAAATTTGACTGGACTTAACCGTTCAGTTAATAATTTAACTTTACCTTTTACCTTGCACACATACATCAACAAAAGCACTAACATACTACTATTATAGTGTGCACGAGTACTACATTAGTATGCAAATGCAGATTTCAATAAAGTGTCTTATGTTCCAACAAGAACGAAGCAGGATTATTACAAAGTTCATGCATACTCCAGATCAGTTTATTTGAGAAGATTCAGAAGTAGCGAAATCAGTCTTCCACACAAATACACCGACCCCTAGCTAAATAAAATTAATAAATATAATCAACAGCAGACTTTATTTCTTCAGTTAAAGTACTATAACTGCAAAGCTGGACTTCATTTCTCTGAGATCTAAATAATAGTCAACTACCCAGTTTGTTATATTTTGTTTTATTTATTTAGCCAGCAAAGCTATTCCTATTTTCTATATTAGCAGTCTTTTAGCTGTTTCAATATATGAGGAAAAGACATTCAAGAACTGCCTTGTGCTTTTGGTGTGTGTGTGTGTTTTAAGTAAGGTGAGGGTGTTTGATGTTCAGGCACTTCATAAAATATGATGGGAAATTGTGAATGTAAAACTTCCACATACTTACAGTATATTGGCCTTAAATTAACTACTGATTGCTTCATATATTATAATCATCTTTGTGATTTGCTTTTAGATTTTGGCTTTTGATTTGAAAGCTCCATCCAGCTCTACTGACTCATTTTCCTCCTTCATTTATATTCTCACCTTGAAAGTATTTATAGGCTGCATGATCCCTTGAGTCATTTTTTATTTCCTTTCCACACTGCACAAATTCATCTTCTCCAGGTCATTTCTGGAATCCTTATTATTTCTGCCACCCCATATCCTACTTCCCCATGTTTTAATAAATTATTCTTAATTAGACATTGTAAATTGTGGCTTCTCTCTCTCTCTCTGTATGTGTGTGTCTGTGTGTGTGTGTCTGCGTCTGCGTCTGTGTCTGTGTGTGAAAATCTAGTTTGATTATTTTGGCCAGGAAATAGCTGACTAAATTTATGATAGGAAACTTCATGATATGATTTCATTGGATCGTGGTCTAGTGCTGTGTTGAACCCCAGAGTCCATTTCCATAGTTTTTAGTTTTGAAATGTATTGTTCTTTCCTACAATTGAAGGCGCTTATTGGCAGGTAAAATGTGTTAAGCATCGGGGTGGAAAGAGCAAACACTATTATATTTCCGAAGTCATGATTGTGCTATGATTTAATTGAGTTTAAGTGTGAAATGGCACAGGTTCAGAGTGTTTTATATCAGCGTTAGAATATCCCTGCTTAGCTGGGGCTCCAAGGAAGCAGTCTTTTCTGCCCAGCACAGCTGTAGCCTGATCCTGGTGCCATTTTCCTTCCTGTTTGGCCATGGGTGGGATGCTCAGCACCCCTGCCCCCTGTGCCAAACTGCCATTGGGTGGCAGAAGCCTGCTTGAACAGGCCAGTTAGGTCACCTCTGGGGCAGATTTGCAGTGCACTAGGTGGGAGACATCCTGCACCTGGGTATGCAACAAATTTTCTACTGTTTTTACTCTAAAATCTGAAATGTAGAAGCAGTTGTTATGGGGTATTGGACAGAAGTAAAATGTTAGTTGTGTTCATCACAAGGAATACACATGACCAGTTAAAGGACCCACTGGTAAGACCATTAAGTCCTGGTTCTAATTAAGTTATTCCATTAAGTCCTATCTATACTAGTGTTTGTGCCAGAAGAGTATATGTACCCAAGGTTGCCATGTGTCTGTAATTTCCTGGACATATCCAGAATACCACAGTCTGCAGCAATGTCCAGGCAATTGGCAAAATGACCAGGAAAATGTGGACATAGGGTAGCCCACGCTGGTAGTGCCGATTTTGCTGTCTTCCCATAAAAAAGTAGCTCAAAACCAACTCAACAACTTTTCTGTCTGGATTTTCAGTGTTTGAAATATGGCAGCCCTACTTCTGCACAAGAAAGCCACCAAGGTTAGGGACTAAGTCTGCAGTCATGCACTCAATTTCATACATTAGATCACACCTGACCATAGCTCATTGGTAGAGCATATGCTTTGCATTCAGAAGGTCCTGATGTTTGTATTGCAAGGGCAGTGACAAGGCCTACATAGCAAGGCCTGGGACAAAACTGTGGTCCCCTTCCTGACCATTGCAGAACAATTTGTGAAAATAAGAGAAATGCAGATTTGAGTGATCCACAGGACCTGTGCCAATCACAGGATCCAAGTCAGAGTGGATATGAGCAATTTTGTCTGCAAAGTGGCATGCAGATATATTTTTTTTTACAGTGAGCTGTTGAGTGATCCTGTGGGGCTGTACTTATTTAGACCCTTGCAGCTCTGCTGGATGGCTCTATGCCGGCACAATGGTGGCAGAAAAGAATGATTTATTCACCACTGAGACTGAGTTGGCCTTCCAATGGACTCTTCCAAGTTTTTTGCCAGTATCACTCTATTCTGTGTCACTCATTTCATCACCACCAGTAAATTAGGGGGGTTAGCTTGCCACCAGAGCATGGGAAGGAACACTTGAGAATGACCACATCAGCCAGCCTAGTAATTTCTCTATTCCAGATGCCAACTTAGGCTTTGACAGTATCACCTGCTAATGTGGCAAGAAAGCCATGAAACAATTCAGATTCATTGGTCTCCTGAGGATGATCGTTTTAATCACTCAACCCTGCAGAGATTCTGAGTTCCAGTGAGTCTGAACCCCATGACAACAAGAGGGTGCCCTGCAGCATGTTTGGGACCAGATACTATTTAGGACAGACCATGGCTGTCATGGAGGACATGAAGTCATGAGCTATTCCCAACAAGGTGGTCTCAACATGAATGTGGAAGTCACCCAGCACAACAAGCCTAGAAAGATGTAGCTCCAGCCCCAAGACCAGCTCTGCTAGCTCAGGAAGAGCTTCAGATATTTTTCTTTGCTTCTCTCTTGTAAGCCTGTAGGAAATGTGCGCACACATCACTCTGTGGTACAGCACTGTGTCTTATGTGCCTTAAGAAAAGGAAGTGTTTTTAAACAGTGGTATTACTTATCAGCCCAGACAAGTACCAGAAGGCAGGCTCAATTAAATATGCTATCACTTTCCTGCCACATTGAAATGAAACTGGGAAATGTGAAGAACGGATATGGAACTGTTGTGCATAATGTGACTTCATTTTAGCCTGGTTTGTTGTCTTCCAATATTCTGCCTTTTTGTGGATGTGATGTTAATATGTTCTTAGTGCAACAAATGGAATGCTTGGATCTTCTAGATGATCTGATGGTAGCATTACAAAGAAACAGGTTTAATTTCACTCCTGAACCAGATACACACATTGCCATAATAAAGGAGTTAAAAATGAAAGTAATGTCAATGAGGAAAATCTTGGAAGGAATAGTCAAGAAATAGAGATAATGCAATGGCAGAAATGGAAGATCATGTGAAAAATAATGTGTTTTGCCCATTTTGTTTTTACTGCAGCGCATCAGTAATTTCAGTACTCTAATGGATTAATGTTTTGTTTGTTCTGTAACTGGGTAAGCAATGATCAAGCCAGCTCCCCACTTTCTGTATGTAAACAGAATAAGAAATGAAGATTTCTAAATGCTATATAGTGTCCCTCGGATCCTTCATGAAGATCTATTTGAATGTAGATAGTGGGTTGGAAAGCCAAATGGATTCAGTTAGGAAATACTTCTATCCCTTTTTGAATATAACTTTTCATAAATATCTCCCAGCCTTACGCCTGGAATTTCCCGGTATTCAGCTAGTATTCAGCCCCCTTAAACAGCATCTGGGCAGCAATTGCTGATATGTCCAGGAAAATCTGCAGGTATTGGAGGAAAAGCTCAACAACTTTTCACTTTTTGAAATATGGCAAAACCCTTCATGTGTTTCTCCATCCCCTCTATGCATGTATTTCTCAGTTTAACAAGGCAATTCATTGTGTGGCAATGTCCCTCCTTCCCATGTAATAAAGACTCATGACACATTGATTAAGATTTAATTGGGTGGTTAAGGCCACAACTTTATTAATTATGCATGTTGAGCGGAATTGGCTTAGGCGTTGGAACCTAACAGAATATATCCGACTCCAACTCGTGTGTTGGAGTCCGTGAGAAGTTAACCACCAGAAAGGAGCCCCGTGATGTAGATCTACTAGAACTCCTCCTGTGGCCACCGAAGGGGCGTGCCCTACGGCCCAGGCAACTCCAGGCTCAGGACCAAGCCTCACCCCCGGAATCCTTTAACGGAATTACTTCTGCAAATTTGGGCAGTTGATGACGTAACCGGCCCCTCCTCCATCTAATTGTTATGCAAATTTCCAATGCCTAACCGCCACTCGAGCCCCCCCCCCCCCCGGCTCGCCGCCAATCCGCTCACATGTAATACCACCCTAATTTCTTAATTCGAAGAATTAATTATTTAATTATTTAAATACTTCTTAATTATTAAGGGGCTGTGATCCTAATCTCTTATTCGCCTAGTTAAGTTCTCTAACACGTAACCAATCTCTAATTCCCGTAATTATGTTCTCCAGCCAGACATCATTCCCCATAGGCGGCAGATGTACACCGTCATAGCAATAAAGAGCTGCTTCACTTTGTTTCAAACTTGGATGCGAGATAACTTGGCCATTCAAAGATAAGACTCTGCGGATCACAAAGGAATTCAGGAGCCGCCTGGTTCTGTTCAAAGTGATAGGGCAACGTCCATCGCGCCAAGAGCACCTCTCCAGCAAGGAGGTGTCCATCAGGATATCAAAGTCACTGAATATTTTCATTTTCAAATCCACTGCATTACGGTAAGCAAGGTCATTCTCTCCGAGCTGCACCACCAGCAGGTCAGGGTAGCTGAGTGAAGCAGCCCGGTTTTGGATGGTTGGCAGCAACTCGTTCCACATCATGCCTCTTCTTGCGATCCAAGACACTTTCACTGATTCTGGGAGGCCCAGATTGCTCCCCAGGCCCTCTTCTACCACCCTTTTCCGGGCCCAATGGACTATGCTCTGCCCGGCTATCCAAACGTGCACGATCTGGCCACCTGGAAAACAAAGAATGACAACCGGGGATCAGCGATGGCGACCCGGTCGACGCTACGTACGGATGTACTTTTTGTACGCGTTCGATTTCCCCCTCCCCAAGTCCTGAATTCTCTCAGATGAAAGACCCAAGTGCATGGCTGAAGTAGCTGCGCCAATCCTGAAAGAGTGGGCAGAGAATTCACTGGGGTTATAACCGCAGGAGGCAATGGCCTTGCGCAGGACCCTGGTGAATTGGTGGCGGGTAAGCTTAGCTTTGTCCTGATGAATAAGCAGGGGACCCGGGCCGGCCGGACGCAGGTAGAGGAACCGTCTGGTATCTTTTACTGGACACGGACCTGTAGCGCCTGTTGCCGGGAGGTGTATAATAGTGCCTTTTCCTTTCTGGTCAGTTTTGGAGCATCGGATGTGCACCATAGCTTGGGAGTTGGACAGTGAAACATCCCCTATTAATATGCCCCGTGTTATGCCATCTGGGTGGTCCTCGCAGACCACTTCACCTATTCTGAGTGCCCCAAAGTATGCTATCGAGAACGCTGCTGAAAATAAGCGCGCTTCGCATTTTGACCAGCAAAGGGTCCTCAGCTGCTTGTGCATCTGAACCAACATATTGAACGTAATAGGCCGCCTAGTATCACTGGCAGGTGGCTGGAGCCGATGCCAGCCCTCCATAGCTCTGCGTAAGTGGAAGTTATCACACGGATCTGTGAAATAGAGTGATTTAGAGAAAAAGGTGATGGCTGCTGTGTGAATGTTAAGGGTCTTTGCGGCTCGACCAAGATTCCTTAAATGCACTATGTATTGCATGACCTCTTCCTGAGTAGGCGGGCCAGGGAGAGAGTCAGTGGCTCCTTTTTGTCTGAACTTAGTGAAATCCGACCAAGCCCGTTTATAAGAGCTAAGGGTGGAAGGGGCAACCGACGCAAATACTCCCTTTAGGATTTCGCGCTCCCAAGGTTACATAGGTGTTCCGGGAACGGCTCTGGCCACTGGCACGCCTCTGGTACCAACAAGCGGAAGCGGTCCATCTGGAAGCGAGACAAAGCACCTGCGATGTTATTATTAAGCCCTGGCACAAATTTGGCCCAAAAATGCATGTTCAATTGCAAGCTCAGTAAAACAAAATGGCGTAAGAGGGATGACACTCTTGCAGATCTTGAAGATTGCCGAGCTAGGACGCTGACCACTGCTTGATTGTCAGTTCTGAAGCAGACTCGTCGATTCCTGAATTCCTCGGACCACAAATGCACAGCTACCACTATAGGGAAGAATTCTAAGAATGTTAGGTCGCATGTAATGTCTGTACCCTGCCAGGTGGCTGGCCAACGCTGTGCACACCATTTTCCTTTGAAATAAACTCCGAATCCCAAAGTACCTGCCGCATCTGACTGCACCTGAAAGTCGGAACGCAAGACCATGTTGTCCTGCCATAGGGATACCCCATTGTAGTTTTCCTAACGGATTTTTGATTGGGGGGGGGGTTCGCCTGAAAGAGGTGGGGTACACACTGGGATTCGAAAACCAGATGAAAACCCTTCCCAAAGGTAATTAGCCGCATTTTTTATTAGGTTAGAGGTCTAGTAGTGATTTTAGGGGGTCAAGCATTATAGGAGAAAAGGCCAGAGTAAGAGATCTATTAGTATCTATTACTCCCTGAAGCTGCTCCCTGGGAGGCGCCTGAGGTGTGTCTGGGGCCCTGATGCGAGTTGCCCCGGCCGCCCCAAAAGGACTGCCTCCCCTTGAAACATGAAACTCCGGGGTGCTGACCCAGATACTTTTTCACATTCATGTGTATACTTGCAGTTGGGCCGCTGACAAATGCCCTTATTATATTCCCAGCAGACCCTGCGTCGCGGGTCCCTCCTGGGTTCGAACCTGCCTGACTTTGGAGGATCCGTCTGCTTTCTCTCTACATATGGGACCACATGATTACTCCAAAAGTGCTGATGGCGCAGGTCCCACCGGGTTTTAGGATTCTGAGAGGCGTTCCGACGGAAGTCCTCATCATAGTTTAAAGCAGCCGCCTCCCCCGCCATCTTATATGCCATCCTCATGTCTGCTATGTAAGCAAACAAGTGCATTGACCTCTTTGGGTATGCAGCCGAGATCACTGAGCCCAGATGTGGATCCCATCCAACCAATTCTCGAACGTACAGTCTGCGCGAGGGGTCTTATATCTGTGCCTGCCATAAACCTTCCTCTTTTCACCCTTCCCCAGTGTTTGCGCCAGTGGCAAAAGGGTGAAAATATCTATATAATCACCGTTCAGGATTTTTTTCCTTTTTTTATTAGATAAATGGGATCCCAGAATGATATCGGTATCTGAGTTGGTGGCATACTTCGAATCTGGCACTAAGGCACCATCCCTCCATTCTAATGTCCCCTTAAATGCCTTACAATGGGTGCTCGCTCTCCCCTTGTGCACCCAGAGAGGAAGCCCAACCTGATCTTCAGCAATCCCCCAGTAATCCTCCATTGGGATGTCGCCATCTGAATCGGAGGACGTACCTGAATCATATTCCGAGTCGTCATCCCTGCTCCTCCTTCGCTTGTCAGTCTTCTTTTTGGCTTTTCCTCCCTGTTGACGCTCCTCTTCATTCCATGGCTCCTTTTTAGCACCTCCCGCAGGCCCAGAGGTGCCCTCTTCACCAGATGTCTCTGAATCCCTGGCCCCCTGTTGTGCCACAGCTTGCCCAGGCTGGGCCCCTCGGTGACCTGTAAAAGACTGTGTGGACCTAATGGAAGAACCTGACTTTGAGCCCCCGAACCGGGCATTTGGGAATTGGGGGCATTAGCGCGCGCCTTCTGAGCCCGTGTCCGCCGGGCCTGACTCACCTCACTTCCTGGTTCAGAACTGGAGCTGGAAAACAAGGAAGCAGAAGTGCAAGGCGACTCACCCTCAGTTAGATACATGTCTGGGATACACGCCTGAGTCTCCAAAACTTCCTCCTGGGTAAAAACTTCCTCCTGCGTGTTCTCAACTGTTGTACCAAGTGAATTAGCAATAAGTGCTAGCTGTTTGCAAACATCCTGAAGAGTATTCTGGAGCGTAAAGACAACGACCCTTGAGGTATTTGAGCAGATTATTCAACAAACCAAAGTAGAGCCAGGGAACTAGGCAATAAAAGTACAGCAAAGGAAACAAACAATATGTACTGCAAACAGCTGGCGAATTGCCTTAAATCTCTGAGCGATGAAATGTTCCACAGAACAATGCAAGAAAGCAATCAGCATATATCACCCTTTCCAATATCAATTTAATTCACAGAAGCAATAAGAGTATCACGCTGCTGAAATTGGAGGTATTGCCACTAAATTATATAGCAATATCTGTTGCCTAGTAGCACACGTGGCCACTCTCAAAATGGCGACTGAGGGAACCCGGAGAAAGGCGCACCAATGATGGCTGCCAGGAGTACCACACGTGGCCACTCTCAAAATGGCGACTGAGGAGGGTACAGGGATTGCCCCCACCTAAGATGGGGCACACGTGGCCAGCAAAACAAGAAGCACAAATGGGAAGCCGGGTGACCACTCCTACGTCGCCCAAGCAAGGAACAGAGGCAGAGACAACAACCCAGAGTGGGATACCCTCCTCTCTTAGACAGTATCTGGCCAATTTACAGGGGATAAAGTAAGGAACAACTGGGATTATTGTAAAGAGGAATTAAATTAAATGAGGGGGGGCGCCAAGTTCACTTGCCCGGCTTCACAGCGACGGAAAGAAAGGTCCCAGGCACGACGGCAGGGAGAGAAGGCAGCCACCTCAACTCTGCACCCAGACCCGCAGGGCGGGCTTGCCTGGAGGGCAAATGGCGCGGGAGGTCACCGGCGCAGCGGGGAAATCTCCCAGCAGAAAGGGGACCTGGAAGAGGCTACCGCTTCACCAGCTGACTGGCGCTTCTCCCTTGCAAGCGCTCTGACGGTGTGGGGCGCTCCGCGGCGGCTAAGGTGCTTCTTGAGGCTGCACGAGCCTCAGAACCTGAAAACAGCCAACTGATGTGTTTCCCTTAGCACTCTACCTCCGCGGTGGCTAATTTGCTTCTTGAGGTTGCCCGAGCCTCCACACTGCTCACACGATGCAGGACCTAGGGAAAAAACTCAGAGAAACAGGGCAGCTGGTCCCTTCCACGCAAAAGGGAACAGCTGGTGAGCGGTAGCGGGGAACAGCTGATGGGCGGTAGCGTCGCAGCTCTCCCGATGCCTCTAAATAACAAACTCTATGAACCTGAAAAGAACAAGACCTAAATAACAGGGGGAGGAAAAAGGGCAGGGAACTAGGTAGGGAATAAAAAAGGCCCAAAGTAAAGAGAATTGCAAAAGGCAGCGATGAAAACCTTGAATTGTTCGCTCCGGTGAACAGGAAAGAAAGGGGCTGCTTTCCCGCCTGCGGAGCGCTTTAAAGTTGGTGGCCCCGCCCCGACCGACCTCATTGGCCGGTGGGGGGTGACGCAGGCGGGAACCTACCATTGTGTAGGGGTTGAGCTCGCAGTCCCCACGCGATGGTACAGTCAGGCAGCCCACAACCCCACCTCCGTCGCAGGCGCGGAAGTGGCTTTCACTGATACCTACTTGGTAACTCGTTTGCTGCATGTTTCTATGGGTGTCAAAAGCAAAATTAGAGCACAGTTAATGTGTGCTTATATCCTATAGCTCTTAGTACTGATTAAGGATCCTTTGTTCCGCACAGAAATTTATTTGCCTTACTTTTAAAAAGTGTTTCCCCGCCCTCCTCACGTCTCAGAAGGAAGCTTGTTTTAGACAGAACTTCTACAATTCCAAAGTTTCAGAAATATCTATGGCTTTTGTTTCATTCAGGTTCACTCCCTTGATAGATCAGTTTTTCAGGGGGCATACAGTGAATTGGTTTCAAATGCAATGTTGCCTTGAATCATTACACCCATGTCAGTAAATGTGCAGTCTTTATCAATGTCAGAGGGTCGTCATGGCTACTCTAGAGTAGCTCCGCTTGAGTCCAGTTTGTCTTCAAAGACTTTTATTGTGCAAAGTATTTACAGTGTAGAGACAGCTTAAAACATGACCTCTCATCCTCAATCAGAATCCGGCAATGGCGTATGTCTGTTCCTACGCCAGCGAAGTAGTCTGGGCACCCCAAAATGCTGCCCCCTTGACCTGCGTTGCAGCGCTCTCCTTACTTCTGGCGCCAGAAAGAGTGATGCCCTCTCAGCTTCCTCCCTTAGCAGAAGGTTCCCTGGCTCCGCAGCATTTCTAAGCGTCTGCCTGCCTCCCTCCGCCCCCGAGCTTTCCCATTGATCCACCTTCTTATTTAATATTTTCTTGGTTTACAAAAGTACATAACTTGTCTCTTTTTTCAGGTTGATGCTAATAATAATATTTTAAAAATTTATATCCTGCCCATCTTGCTTGGTTTCCTCAGCCACTCTGGGGGGCTCACAAGACAGCATAGCATCAAACATTAAAGAACAAAACAAATAAAAAAGAACAAAACAAATAAAAAAACACACACCAAGAAACCAGTAACATTTACCCAGTAGTCCCAACCCAAGAGTTCCAACAATGTCCCTCCGGCCTCCCAGGAGCCTCTTTTAGGAAGGACACAAAGTGGCTTCTAATTGTAGGTACAAATATGCATCCATGAATACAAGGGAATGATACAAAATGAGATTAAAACAGCAGTGACAATGTCAATAACAAAATGTACTATGCATTTTGGGTCTATGTACCACAATAAAGTGTGTGTGTGTGTGTGTGTGCACGCAATGTCAATCTAGCTGCAATAAACAAGTGGCCAGTTGTTTATCTTTTATTTTTGGATTTCAGTATACAGGTGCTTTCAGCTTGCTTGGACAAAGGGATGCGAATGCTTCAGTAAATGGAAAGCCAGATGATGATCCCAGAGAAAGGCACTAAAAGAACAAACTTTGTTGAAAAATGTTAAAATATACTAAATTTAAAAGATAGAAAACAAATCTATGTATGGGTAACCCTTGTTGGGCTGTGATATGTGATAAAGGGGAGCCATACTGGAGTGAAGGTGTCCTATTTGTCCCCGTATCAGTTTCAATTTATTGGCTAGCTTTTCTAGTAAGGCCATTTCCCATACAATTTGATACAATTGGTCCATTTTTACTCCTGACACGTCTCTGCAGTGTCTGGCTATGATGTTTATGGCTGCTGAGAGTAGATGGGCTATAAGCTCTCTACAATGTGAGTGGCCATGATGCTCTTAGAAGATGTTCAGTAGGGCCAATTCTGGGATGAGTTGTAATACCTGTTTAGTTATTTTGCATATCTCTTGTAGATCTGGTGTCCAGAAGGGTTGGATTTTGTTGTCACGCATTGATCTACGGACTTCACTAGTGTCTTTAGATTCTGGCTCTGCAATATGATTTAATGCACGAAGTTTGGGATGGCACATTAGCAAACTTGTTGTTAATGCTCTCTGGGACCTTCCTTCTCTTCTGATGGAAGATCAAGTGATTTTCTTTGAGGAATCCTCAAACAAAATGGTATTGGCTCGCCATCCCTTTCTCTACAGGCCTAAAAAAGCTTGCTTGCATTTCTGGCTATGCTTAAAATTCATACTGCTTTTGGCAACTGGCAAAAGAAACCAAACAGTATTGTGTGCTTTTGTGAGAAAAGATTGTCTCCAGTGGAGTTACCCTCTTTTGAGCAGTGTCTTTCCTCTCCATTGCAGTATCCTATTTACATAGGTTAGTTAGCTCATTTAAACTTGCATTGAAATTGGTAGTTGGTTACTGCATCCTAGTGAAATGAGGAGGCAAAAACTAAGTGTTAAAGAAAATACTTTTTTTATTTCAAAAACAATGATCCCTACTTACAGGTAGGTAGCCATGTTGGTCTGAGTCGAAGCAAAATAAAAAAAAAATCCTTCAGTAGCACCTTAAAGATCTTCAGATATCTGAAGAAGTGTGCATGCACATGAAAGCTCATACCAAAATAAAAACTTAGTTGGTCTTTAAGGTGCTAATGATCCCTATTGATTATAGCAAAGGTTATACTCAGAGATGAGGTGAACATGCTAAGATGAAACCCTATACAGCGGTGCCTCGACTTACGAATTTAATCCGTTCCAAAGGCACCTTTGTAGGTCGAAAAATTCGTAAGTCGAAAAGCGCCATTGGAAACGTGATTTCCCATAGGAATGCATTGGAAACGGAAAAATTTGTAAGTCGAAGCAACCCCATCTAAAAATTCGTAAGTCGAAAAAACCCTATCTAAAACCGCCACGGTTTCCGTTCGGATGTCGAGAAATTCGTAAGCATGCGACCATTTGCCCCATTCGTAAGTCGAAAAATTCGGTTGTCGAGTCGCTCATAAGTCGAGGTACCACTGTACATTCAACAAAACAACAACATGGAAAGTGGCAGTTCTGTTTAGAACAAGTTGCTCCACTACTATGAAGAGAAGGGAAGGAGGTGATCAACTGATAAGCCGTCCATTGGTTTTGCATTGTATTCTTCTGCTCTTAATAATGAGGGGAATGGCATGGGTTACATTTCCCCTAAGGCCACAGTTTCAAATGCCCGTGCCTTCTTGCTTTGGGTTTCTCTCTAAGGCTTCCTGAAGCCCAGTATCTGGCATGTATTGGACTGACCCAAGTTTCTGCCTGGGGTTAAGGAAATTATGGTGTCTCTCCCCCCCCCCCCATTCCATGTACAAAAGCTAACTAGGCTGGTAATTGATCCCTACATCAACATTGGTGATGGGACTAAAGTCCTTCATTGAAGTCAAAGGGTTGTAAATTAGCTTAGGATTTGCAGGGCAGGCCATGTAGCACAACTGATCTGTCGACTCTCCAACCATCACACCTGCTGCCTGAGGCAGTCGCCTCACTATGTATATTGGTAGGACCGGCCCTGGATATTTCCCCTCCCTCTCCTTCACTATACAAAGAGAATTTGTGAGCTAATGAGTGTACGCAAAACCACTTCCACATCCCACGGAGGTGGTGTTGTGGGCTTGGCCCGACTGAACTCTCACGATGGGGGGGGGGTTCCTGCCTCCGTCATACCTGGGCTGGCCAATCGGGTCAGCCGGAAGGCGGGACTACCCCTCTTTTAAACTAGCCGGAGGTGGGAACCCAGCCTCTTTCGCCCCAGCTCCCAGAGCGATCGGTTCACCCACCCTTTAGGCTAGGCAGGTTAGGCCGACGCTGCTATGGACTTCGGTTGGTCGCCTTGGTTGGCCGGGGGGCCTGGTAGGATTTTTTTCCACTTGGGCTAGCCAAACTGGTTTTTTCGCCTACCTCATAGCAATTCGTCACAACTGGGTTTGGCGGTTAGGCATTGTAAATTTGCATAAATAAAGAAGAGGGGGGCAGGTTACGTCATCCTCTGCCCGAAATTGGAGATTTAATCCCATTAAAGGGGTTCCGGGGGCGGTAGCTTCGTCCTGAGCCTACGGAGGTCAGGTCCTTATAGCACCCCCCAACGGTGGCCACAGGAGGTGTCTCAGTAGATGTACATCACTGGGCTCCTTTCTGGTGGTTAATTTCTCCCAGACTGCAACACACGGGTTACAGTCGGATATAGCCGGATAGGTTCCAGTGCCTAAGCCACTACCGCTCAACATCCGAAACCAATAAAGTTGTGGCCTTTTCACCCACTTAAAATCAATTCACTGTGTCTTGCGTCTTATTTCCTGGGGAGGGAGGGACATTGCCACACAACAGACCTACCCTCTTAAATGTCCTGTTTGATAGAAAAACACCTTGCCGAAAGTGCTCAACATGGAACAGCACCAAAGGCGTACGTGTATGCTCTGCATTTTAACCAATTTCCTTCTTTTCGGCATACCACAGGAGTTCTGTTATTATATAGTTCCATACTTTAGCTCATTTCAGAGCCAAAATGCAGCGAGACTGATATTCCCCACAACAGAACTAAAGATTTAAAAGGGCGCTGTTTTTCTAAATGGTATTATCGCAGGTCAGCATTTCACAATAACTGTGTAATAAACTTTCTTACCTGATAAACCTTAACTTGATTATTTTTATTTTATCAGAGTGATTTTATAGTGCGTATAAATCATTTAAAAGTTATTCATGAGAGGGAAAAAATTATCAGTTGCTGTGGAACAGGCATATTTTCTTAATCTAGGTTCATTCCGTTTGCCCGTGGTTTGACACCGAAATTTAGAAGTGATATTATAGTACTTTAGTACCTTGGAGATAGTACAGGATAGTGCTTTTATATGACCGATGCATAAAAATAATAAATAGCTCTATTATTTCGAAGAAAACAACTACAAGCTAGCAGATAAAACAGGACGTCACAAGTTGAATAATTTAGCCAGACTCCTGTCATAAAGCTATGCTAATGTTGTTCTTAAAGAAGGATATTTGGTGTAAAATAGCACTGAGTCACCGAATGATACAAAGGAATCTTGCGGTCATAAAACTTGCTAATGTCAAGCAAGGAAAGTATACAAACTCAACATTTAAACACAAACAAACCCCCAAACCCAATGGAAAAAATGTGTGAGACGTATCAATGAATATAGCAGAACTGTTTTTTGTGAGAGGCCCAAGGCCTCAGCCTACCAAAAATCAAAACCCTGTATTTTCCTGCCCTGGGGGAGCTCATCAGACTGGAGTTCGCCATGAATGGCACCATGGATTTAGTTCTCAATTAAAATTAGCTGTAGCACCTCAGGGGGAAAAAAGTAAATAAATAATCCCTGGCCACCATTACTCTGGCTACTGAGGAGCATCCCCGGCTATATACGTGAATTTTCAGGAGAATGGTCCTATAAGTCACAAGCATTTATAGCTCAACACTGATGAGCATCTCAATGACATAGCTGCCAAGTTTTCCCTTTTCTCGCGAGGAAGCCTATTCAGCATAAGGGAAAATCCCTTTAAAAAGGGGATAACTTGGCAGCTATGCAATGAGCTTTCTGAGGCTCGCTCTCCCAGTGGTTGTCTGCCTTTATGTTTCTCTAATTTAAATTATCCAGAGGTGTAAGGTCCCCAGTAGGGGGGACATACACTTTATAATAAAGGTACCTTCTCTCTTTATAGTTTAGTCGTTCTGCTGGCCACTATACATTTCATTTCAATTCCTTTAACCATGTATTTGCATTCAATACTTTTATTCATATTTTTGCCCCCTCCTCGTGGTACAGGCATGTAACAGACAGACCAAGAAATTAGAGCTTGAAAAATCAAACATGGGTAGTGTGTGTGTGTGTGTGTGTGTGTGTGTGTTTTCATAAAAAAGAGGCTTACTTGCAGCTAAGAATAATAGATATAAAGAGGGCCCTTTCAGTTGTGGCTCCCCAACTGTGGAATGCTCTCCCCATTGAGGTCTCTTACCATTGATTTTGTGGGATAGGGCTGTTTGGAGTTGTAGTCCAACAACATTTGGCTATCCCTGCTCTAGCAGAAGGGGAGATTTTTGAAAGTCTCACCAGCCTTAGCCTGCAAAGGATCATGTAACCCCCCCCCAAAAAAAAAAACCCAACAACCTGGAATGCCACATGTTCCCCATCTCTGAACTGAATAATCATAGTTTGATTTTCACAGCTGACTGAATGCATATTGCTGGCAAGTAGAACGACCCCTCTGCCTATCTTTGCGTGAATTTTAATGCAAATGTGTCAGAGCCTAAAATGAAAGCCAATGTAAATGTAATGATTAAGGCCAGGTGACGTGAGCCAGGAAGTGAGCTGAAATTAACTCTATAACATTAATTCACCTCTCAGCTAAGCCTCCATTAGCAATATGAGGCTAATAATATTGGATAATAATAATAGGGTTATTGTAATAATTACTGAAATAGTGTATGTGAATGATGCTGTCTGAATATTCAGAAACCACCATGTAAAAGCAGCTGTTTTATTCTGAGAAGCTTCAAACGTAGCAACGTAGCAAAGCGGGTATCAACTAACAAAATGTTTGAAATTTAAAACTTAACTTCCTGCTAAATGTGTTGATCTGGATGCCTTTTATTGTACTTCTGTGTCTTTGAAATCCATATATACTATGAACAGAAAGTGCCAGAGATTCCCTATCCCAGCCATACTTCTGTATCTCAGAGGATTTGCTAGTAGAAATTAATTAAAGCTCTCGCACACTATTTTTCCCTTGAGCCACTCAATATGCTTAAGTGACACGATGGGGGTATGATCCATTTTTCAAAAGCCCTCATTAAATAACTCAATTTGGCTTAAACACACATCATATTTTTTTCATAAGTAGCTGTAATTTCTCTCCTTGACTGCGTAACCTGATCCCATCAAACGGCTTGCCATTGGCAATTAAAATGATCCCTCTGCCTGTAGTGAAAGGACAACTTCAAAATGTGCCTGTGTGTCGGAGCACTGCAAATGAAGAAGTATTAACTGTTATCAAAGTGTCTAACAACTTAAATCGAAATGGGGAAGTTTGACTGGTATGCTGAAGTGGTCCAAGCCCCTTGGGATCTCTTTGAACTAATGCAAATTGGGGGGACGAGACACACCATTCAATCTACACATGCAACAGAATTGAGAAGCGTATTGTGGGTGTTAGTGCTACAGGTGGGAGATGCCATTCTTTTAAAAATGTTGTTGTTATTATTATTATTATTATTATTATTATTATTATTATTATTATTATTATCATCATTTAAAAATAATTAAAACAGACCATCCAAAGCCATGAAAAGGACAAATTCCTAGCTAGGGATCATTCAGAAATGAAAGGAAAATAAAACTGCCAATATCATAATGTTACACAAATCTATGGTGTGACCTCATTTGGAGTACCTTGAGGGTGGCTATTTTAGAGTTGGAAAAGGTTCAGAAAAGGGCGAGAATGTCCTTGTGTTCATGTTCTGCTCACTGGTTTCCCATATGGTTGACCACTGTGAGAAAAGGATAATGGACTGGATGGGCTCTTCTTATATTCTTCTTATATTCTTAGACTCTTAATAAAAAACCACAACTCTAGGATGTCGGAAAGAAATATGCTGGTTCAAGGAATTTTTTTAAAAAAAAATCACAAAGGGTCACGCAAAGAAGAGAAACACACCCCGTGTTTGAAGTGGTACATCCCTTTCTCCTACCGAAGAATTCTAGTGTTCTTTCCTAACTCCAGTATATTTCAGAGGCAACAGAAATTAATACCATCTACCCAATTATCATCCTAATGTGGGTCAATTCTTCTTTGGAAGTGTGACTATTTGGCAGGTATTTGATTGTCAGCATCAGCGATTGGCATCAACTGTTACCTCTCAACAGTAGTAAAACATTTGCCAGTCATTTAAGTTATCTTGGTTTCCTCTCTCACATTTATTTATTTATGTATCTATGTATGTATTTTTTATGATTGTGCTTTACATTTCACTGCCAGTTTGTGCACCAAATAGTCATAATGCAGCTATTCAACTGGAACAAAGAATAAGTATTCTGTGCCCCTTCCAAAGCCAATGGGACTTCAATTCATGGCATCTTTAAAAAAGAGAGATGTATACTACAATTTATCCAGCGGTCAGTTGGCTGCAGCATTCTAGATTTGTTCCCCTCGTCAGTTTGCATGGAATGTTCCGGGTGATAAAACCTTAATTATCCCAGAAAGCAATTCTTGTATGAACTAATACAGCCACATTCTTTGCCTTTGTCAATGAGAGAAAAGGTCTATTCCCTTTAAAATACAAGCATGACATGGCTGCTCTCCCGTTGAAATTAAAGCGTACTCGATCTGCGCAGAATTGGAAACGTGGTCGAAATGCAGGCTTGCTAGAGGAATATTGCGAATTAATCTTTACTTTACTGCAGTGTTAGTGTTTGCCTAAAAATCAATCTGTCTGGCATTTTTATGGCCATTCTGCAAATGGAAAAGGAGCAAATGAGCCATTTGCAGCTTTTATTCTCTGTATACAGCCATGCCTTGCATTTTCCATTCGCCTAAGCCTCATTTTTTTTCCCAGCGCAGAATTCCTTGTCCTGCAATATAGTTGAGACTCTAATTATTAGTTATGGCTGCGGTTTTGGCTCCCAGTCCCCAGAGACCTACCTAGCACAGCACACAAACCACTGAGTGCAGACGTGCATTAAAATTTGGTTTTAAAGATGTCGGAAACAGCACTGTAATGAAATATCCTACAGTTAATTCAGGAGGGCTAAAGCTACAAAATGTGCCAACTTGATTCAAAGCATAAACTATTGTTATATTGTACATATTTTCTTTTACTGGTATTTGGGCCGTAGCTTAGGGCACCTGAGGGGGAAGGCCGGAAATATGCACACCGTGATTCAAAAACTGGTATATTTCCAAGGTCACAGGAGTGTTATTATTTAAAAATTGTGGCTGGAGTTTTGAGATGGGAAACATAAAGTTTTCTGTCTGACTCTCAGCTCTCAATCTCTAGTGCCACACAGACTGAAGCAGAAGGAAAGCTTAATTGGGTGTGGCAAAATTGTTCCCCATCCATCTGGCCAAAACAAATGAATATTTTCCTTCCAGGCATATTAGAGAGAAATAAGCTGATCAAATCCAACCTTTGGCATAGATGGAAATAATCAGCCTACTATTTTTTTCTTTTTCTTTTGTGCAAGAAATGAACAATGGGATTTCAACATTATTATTATTTTTAATTAATCCCTAAAGATGTGATCTGTCAGGAATGGTAATTGCATATACCAGCTTCAAATTTCTTGGTTTTGGTTTTGCAAGCTTAAGGGGGAAACAAACAGTGAGAATGTTAGGAAGGAATAATATGACTGGACAATAAACTGATAGTTTAAATTCATTGTTCATTCTTGCAGGATGATGCCTTTTGATAGACCTTCTTTCTGTGTTGGTATAAATTCAATTTTCAGTAGTGAACACTACAGACAACAGAGCCAATGGTTCACTGAATTAGTATGAGAGCAGCAGAATAACAGTATTATATCATTATACACATTTCTGTGTATATAATGCATCTTTATTTTAATTTTCCCCCCATTTTTCTGCATACCCTATCAGTGGAAGGATCTGAGGACCTCCAAAAGGGAATCCAAAAACATAACTAAGGCATCAGTGGTCTCAAGTTTGTGATTCTGGATAACCCTGAGGCTCTTTGGAAACTTACAGAGAAACCCTCAGTGATGTCACTGCAGGTCCACCACTGTCCACCACTGTCAATCAACCCCTGTAATAGGAGAGTGCTGGCTGTGTTCTTGGGTATACTCTCAAGGTTATCTACACTTGCCTTTTGCCCTGCTTTTTACAGGCATAAATCTCCATGTTGGGGTCATCTTTTGTGTGTGTGTGCGTGCTCTGGAGCTTTCACTGTGAAAACCCACTCTTTAAAGCTAAAGTGCAACAAATGGTAATTTGGGTTCGCCATTTGTTCCAATTCAGCTTTAAAGAGTGGGTTTTCATGGGGGGAAGCTCCAGGGCAAATGAAGAGGACGCGCTCTGAGATGCTGCTTTAAAACGTGGAATCTGGCAACCTAAAAGCAGCACTTGATTACAACACTTTATATAACTACTAAATTGTATCTTCATTCAGAGTCAAGTGCCATACAATGTATACAAGGTGACACCAACTAATGTGACTTCAGAGAATTTCCCAAAGTAGGGATTTTTTCAATGGTGTATCAAACAGAGAATAATTCAAGCTTGAGGCAACATGCCTTCCAAAACAAGTATCAAGTCCCAACCACAGCACGGATGAGCCTGGTTATATTCACGACTTATTCATATATTTATCAGTGAACACACTGAAATAAGTTGGTGCTCCAAGGGCAGTAGCAGGACAGTCCTTCCTGGATAACCTGTTTCAAACTTTAGTCCTCAGCAAATAAGAGGTCCGAGAGGCTACATGGGTTACAAATGGTTCAGCTTTCACTAAGTAGTGTACTTAGCTGGTGTGGAATGCCTGGAATATGCAGAGTAAAGTTAAGTGTGGATAAGCCCTTTGTTCCCACAAATACTGAATGAGGTAGAAAACATATGGCTCTGGAGTAGAGAATCTCAGGCTGCCGGTTGAGGCTTGCATGATGAGAAGAAAAAATATCCCTCAGCATAGAAAATGAAAATTTCAGGGATAATATTAAGACAGAAAACAATATGTTGTGGGGAAATGCTATGGATTTTCTTTCTTTCTCTTTTAAGTGACTATGGAGGAGGCAGAGATGCTTGAGGAATCTTCTATTTGCACAGTTCTATACAAATTCACCTGATTTGCATCTCTTGAACCATGAGTGTAGGCAGGGGGGCAGGAGGGGGCAATTGCCCCCCTAGAAGCAAAAGGCTGAGGGGCGCAGCATGGCAGCCCCAGGCTCCCGCTCCCGGCGGGAATCTTCAGAGGCGAGCGGGGAGCGTAAGCGGAGGATGCAGCCACAGGCTCGTGTTCCCCGCGCTCCTCTGGAGCTTCACACTGGGAACGGGAGCCTGGGGACGCCTCCTCGGAAGACCTGGGAGGCGCGGAGGAGGCAGCCACAGGCTCGCGTTCCCCGCGCGCCTCTGGAACTTCGCGCCGGGAACGGGAGCCTGGGGCCGCCTCCTTGGAAGAGCTGGGAGGCGCGGAGGAGGCAGCCACAGGCTCGCGCGCCTCTGGAGCTTCGTGCCAGGAGCGGGAGCCTGGGGCCGCCTCCTTGGAAGAGCTGGGAGGCGCGGAGGAGACAGCCACAAGCTCGCGCTCCCCACGCGCCTCTGGAGCTTTGCGCCGGGAGTGGGAGCCTGGGGCCGCCTCCTCGAAAGAGCTGGGAGGCGCAGGCCACGTAGCCCCACCCACATTCCCACTGTGCCCCCTCCCCTCTTTCCCCTTGCCCCCCTAATTTTGATCCTGGGTATGCACCTGTCTTGAACAATTGTGCTTCAGCACTGCATTTTGTGCTTCTCCAAATGTGATGACACATTTTGCAGCAGTTTGAATATGCATTTTGAGAGGTGTTTTTTCCTTCTCCTTTTAAATGCAGGTTAATGCAGAAATATGTACACATCTCCATATTGAAGCAATGCTGTCCTGAGATAGGTTTACCACTTCATCTGATGTTTTATAGGACCAGGTTTTAGTCTATGCAGGGTGACACTGAGGCCACAAAAACTCTGCCTGAAATGGGTATGCAACCTAAGCCTAGAGTACGTAGTGCTTCTGTGACTGACAAACAGGATAATTCTTCAGCACACTAGTTGATGTGAAAAGGATTCCCTGGAGGTAAAAAATAAATAAATAAAATTGGTTACTTAGCAACTACCCAGGATGCCACTCAATTACTTCTGGATTAGACAGTATGCTGATTGATTGCTAGGCATTCAGCAAGTTGCTCCGTTCCTGGAACTGGCAAAAGAGCCAGCAGCAAGGCAGCATAAATTAGTCTTCTTATAAAAGTTGGCAATAAAGTGAAACAATGAGACATAAGGGGAGGCGGAAGGACTATATAGATATGATAACATGCATGCAGAAGTGTGAGTTTTGTGAATGGGGTACATAAAAAGCAATGAAGATGCTTTGTCTTGCCAGTGTCGACCTGTTTACTGGCAGGAAGTTGTTCCGTTGGCATGTACCAACATGTGGCATAAGTACCAAATTAGGTGGTATCCAATGTTACACAAGTGGAAGGCAACAGGTATCCCCCCCCTGCATTCCCCTTTCTGAACTATGTGGCTGGTGTTGTACTGGGCTTCAGTGGGATGAGTGAAATGACCAAAATCAGACAGGACCCCCACAAACAAACAAACAAAACAAAACCATGACCACAAGATTGGGCAAGGGAAACCCATTGGTACTGCATAAAGCACCTTAGGATAGGAGTGAATATAGGTATCACTGCACACTAGCCATTCTTTAACAGCTTTAGTCCATTTGTGGATGCATCATGGGTTTTCCCCTCACACCCTGGTATTTTTTGTGGCCGGTACCAATATTTATGTATATTCTTCTGTGAAGGTGCACTGCTGTGATCAATGGTCAGAAGGCATGAGAGCCTACTGTGCATAGCTTTCCAGCATTTCCCCGCTGATTCTACAGAATCCCTTGGTTAGTCTCTTTCACGAATGTATTATAACCAAGGAGCATATGGTTTTTAAGTCAGCACACTAGGACAGGGACACTATGACGATATACATTGTTCAAATTGTAATCTGTCTAATATGTCAGGGATGAGAATTGTCATCTCTTAGGTGGTGGTTGTGTTCCTTCTTTTGCTTTTTCAATTTCCTTCTTTGATGTGTTCTTTAGGGAAAAAAATCATGTTGCATACCAGATGGTATATTGGCATCCCTGGAATCAACTCATTTAGGGTGGGATCCTGTGCACAGGAAGCTGTTGCAAAACAAGATGGTGTAAATTAAGCTGCTGCAGAGTTACACCAAGCTTCCTTCAGTAGTGGAGCTACCATGGGAAGTCATGGCAAAAATGAAGAAAATATTTGTCATAGCTGCCTTCTCTCCTTTGTTTTTTTGTCCTGTACCCATCACCGAAACAAGTAGAAAAATGCTGCTGTTCCATTTACATAATGGGAGCAATGTAGATTTATTCTCATAGATTGTACCCTGACATAGATAAGCTCAGTATGCCAGATTGTGGTAATGATTATCTGACTAGCTCTTTCAGCCCTAAAGAAACAAACAATTTTGAGATGGAAATTAGCACAGCGGCAGCTTAGCTCCCTATTGATTCTGCCAAAATCTAGATCCTTGTATGCAGTCTCTTTTCCATACTGCCTTGACTTGGGATATTATTTGCTTTGAAGGCATGTATAATGGAGATGTCTTAATTCACATGGCGATCTCTCGCTCTCCCTCGCCTTCATCATAGTTGGCTTTAAAGAAATTTAGTTGGGGAAATGACATTCAGGTCTTTGCCGCTGATGATTGCCTGTTCAATGAATTGTTACACAATCCAATTTCAGCATTAGCCATATTCTTTGCGCCCAGCAGAATTGCCTTAAAATGTGTTGATAGTAAACAGTTTAGCTGATGATGGTCTAGCCTTGTCGTAACTTGTGTCGGCTCTTTGCAAAACTGCCTGTCTGGGATACGTTAATAACTCCTCTTCACATTTGTTGTCATTTATCATTGCTAAGTACGCCATGTAAAAAGCGGAGAGGAGTTACTGAAGCTCTGGTAAGGAGTGAGATTAGATTTGGGGGTCCATAGTTAATGGAGCTTTCAATACTGACATCACATTCATAAATCCAATTCTCCATCATCGGTAAGAATAGCATATTGATATCCTGCCCTTAATTCAAAGAATTTGAGGAGACCAATGCAGGTTGTGCCTATTTTATACCTACAACAGTAGTGTATTAAGTTAAGATACGGTAAAATGAACTTCATGGTTAAGTGGGAATTTGAACTCGGGTATCCTCCCACAACCTCTGTGCTTCAGTTTTTAAAATACAGAAAATTGGACTGGAAAATAACCAAAGCTTGAGACAAAGCAAAGTGGAAATACAAAAAGGTAAAATTTAATATATGGGAAGTCATGTGTGAAGAGTTGAGAAAGGAGGCAAGGCACTCACAACTATTCGTACCTTGTAATCAGTATCACAAGTGGGAAGTTTCATTGCTTAATGAATCTGCTTAAGTATCTTCCTGTCCATTTTCATTTTCAGTCCTGTCATGTACATCTCTACTCAGAAGTAGGCCCCATTGATATCACTGGAGCTTACCAGATAATGGCAACCTGAGGGGGGGGGGGATAACTTTGATTGACTGATTGATTGATTGTTTTAAAGGTAGATGCACTCAGGTTTTGCTTATGGGTTTTCTATGGGCATGTGGTTCGCCGCTGTAAGAACAAGATGGTAAGCCTTGGATCCAATCCAGAAGGGTTCATTTTATGTTCTTATGTTAATTGTAAGGGGGGCGGGGACCAACCACCTTTAGATTGCAAAGCATTTCAGAAATTAAAATTTCCATTTCTGTGGCTTATGGACAGGTGAGATCAACTTAGATCGCCGTGTGGCATATTGCCTGAGTTGATCAGAGTTCTCAATTATGGGGAACATGGTATTTAAATTATATATTACTTGATTTATATCCCAACCTGGGGCATTGGCAAGAACAGTAGTACCGTACTCCCCTTTCTTCAGAAGCTCACCCAGCAAATCATGGAGAGAATGGGGATGGAGACGGAGAGGGACTTGTCCCTGCTGCTCCTTATGTTGCTAAATGGAAGATTATAATGCTGAAAGAAAGCTCTGATGTGATTGAGATGCTCATTTCCAGGTTTATAACAGTCTAAAGTTTGCCACCTAAAAGCAACTCATTAGGATGCAGATTAAGAAACTAATAACAATATTAGAATTCTTTTATATTTTTTAAAAAATGTATCTGCATGAAGAATTATTTCCTGTGATCACTTTTCCGGGAGGGAAATGCATTCATTTTCAAGTTTTCCTAGGCCACAGATTAGAGCAAATGATTTATACACAGCATTACGGTGAGACTTTTATGGGTGATGTTATCTCGTAAATTTGAGCTCATACCCCATACTGCTGCCCTTTTCTGGCTTCTTTTACAATGGCAACAGTTTAAGGATAATGGACGGAGTTGATGTGGAGTTATTGCATGGCTAACTCTTTTCTGCTGGATTTGCAGTATTTGTAGATATATCTGTGAGATATATATATATATATATATATATATATATATATATATATATATATATATATTATACCTGCAACTCCTCACACTGCATATCAAAGCAGTTTCTGCTGACAAGGCAGGCCTCTTAATCTGTGTGTGGCATTACGGTACCCATTTGTATGCTCAAAGATGTCTATATTCAATAAGACAGGGCAGAAAAGCCAATATTTGTGTCTGGGATTCTGTATAAATCTGAGATTTATACTTCAAGCATTAAAGACTCAACAAAGTGCAGACGCTTGTCCACACATGCATATTCAGTTGCCCAATTTCCATTCCTGACCATAGCTGTCAACTTCCAGATTGGAAAATAAGGGACCAGCAGCGGCGCAGCACTGGAAGTCGCTTCTGTGCATGTCCAGACATGCGCAGAAGCGACTTCCGGTGCCAGGCTGCCCGTGTCCGCATGTCTGGGCACCAGATATCGCTTCTGCACATGCCCGGGCATGCGCAGAGGCAATTTCCGGCAGCACTCGGCAAGTGAGCGAGCAGCCAGCCAGGAGCCAGGACATTTACGGGGTATTTTACAATCCGGGGTTGCAGCGGGAAACGGATTTAAATTCGGGGGTTTCCCGCCAAAAACGGGAGGGTTGACAGCTATGTTCATGACCACAGATGACCACCCGAACTGTAGCCATTTCTGCTTCCTGTTCCAATTTCATCAGATTTTTTTCCTGTCATACTTACCTGATTGCTATGGATCTTTACCCTAAGTACTCCCAGTATAGCCCAGACTCAGAAGACTGTGGCAGGGGTCTCTGATATGGGAGTTAAGCTCCCTTCCTTTCTTCCACACAGCATAACCACCAGGTCCAATCAATGACTGTAAAGGGTGGTATGCTAGGCTTCATACCTTCCTCTCTCTCCTTCATGAGATCCTCCTCCTGTTCCATTCAGGAATCCCGTTAAAGGGTGCCTGCTAAACAACAAAGCAGCCATATCTCACCTGTGGTGTTTTTCTCCCTACTGTTTTTTTCCAGTGTTGGCAGCTGGAGAAGGGCCCTGGCTACAGCATTGACAGTTCTTCATAGCCGGGTATAAATAGGTAAAATAAAAATATGCACTGGGTTCCAAGTGTTCATATTAACCTTTTACAGCAGTAAACAGCTTAGACCTCAGCTACCCAAAAAAACCTTTCCTGCCGCATACATCCCAGACCCTAAGACCATCCTGGTCTGAAACCTTTATCGATCTGTCCTCTCTGAATGAGGTGAAGCAGACGGTTACTAGAGAAAGAGTATTTTCAGTGACAATGCCCTGGTTGCAAGATTCCCTTCTCAGAGAGGCTTGTTCAGTAAATACGTTCAAATTAAGGATGTTTCATTCTAGGCATTGTATTTTCCGTGCTCTCACTTGTTTGTTTATTTAAAACATTCCTATACCACCTTCCATTAAAAAAAAATCTCAAGGAGGTTCACAATCTGGTATAACTTTTCATTGACTTAACATCAGCTTGCTTTGCGCCAGCTTCTTGTGTATAGGCTAAGGCAGGGGTCCCCAAACTAAGGCCTGGGGGCCAGATGTGGCCCAATTGCCTTCTAAATCCGGCCCGCGGACGGTCCGGGAATCGGCATGTTTTTACATGAGTAGAATGTGTCCTTTTATTTAAAATGCATCTCAGGGGTATTTGTGGGGCCTGCCTGGTGTTTTTACATGAGTAGAATGTGTCCTTTCATTTAAAATGCATCTCTGGGTTTTTTGTGGGGCATAGGAATTCGTTCATATTTTTTTCCAATATATGGTCCGGCCCCCCACAAGGTCTGAGGGACAGTGGACCAGTCCCCTGCTGAAAAAGTTTGCTGACCCCTGGGGTAAGGTAAAGGACCCCTGGACAGTTAAGTCCAGTCGAATTCAACCATAGGGTGCAGCACTCATCTCTGCTTTCAGGCCAAGGGAGCTGGCATTTGTCCATTGACAGCTTTTCTGACTCATGTGGCCAGCATGGCTAAACCGCTTCTGGTGCATCGAAACACTGTTTACCTTCCCGCCACAGTGGTACCTATTTATCTACTGAGACTGATATGCTTTCGAACTGTTAGGTTGGAAGGAATTGGGACAAAGCAATGGGAGCTCACCTCGTTGGGTGGATTTGAATTGCTGACCTTCTGATCGGCAAGCCAAAGAGGCTCGGTGGTTTAGACCACAGCTCCACCCCCATCCCTCCTGTGTACAGGATTACTCCCCAAGTAAATGAATACAACTAAGGTAGTTATTTTGATCCCAGTTCGCAATTCTCTTGTACTTCCTCCTAACAGGGAAGTGCCCCCGTTAAAAAGCATGAAACAGTAATCCCAACATATTTTTTCTATATTCCTAAAAGCAAAAAGTTCTACTTCATGTATATGAGAGAAGAAGTGCCTTCAGTGTGACTGCTTTTAGATATTGTCGCCTAACCTGAATTATTCAGCAGACAAGAATATAAATCATAGAAGAATGTAGGCTGATGAAACCTACCAATCATTTCTTTCTCTGCTCCCAGTTTGCCATTTGAAGTGTTTCTTTTTCTTTTTATTTCCTTTTCCATGCAATTCAAAAGGTCTGACGATACATTATACACATTAATGAAAGGGGAGCAAGAGCTAATGATAAAAATTAAATATTGAAGATGGTCGAGAGATTTGTGAGGGACATTATTTTTTCCCTACAGAAGCTAGAATTCAAACCAAAGATGGGGGTGGGGGGAGGTTATTTTTTATGCTAGAGGTAGGTAAAATAAATTCTGCATAAGCATGTACTTAGTATGAATTCTTTGTGTGTATTCAGTGAAGCAAAGACAGATGAGCTCTGTAAGCTAATAGAAAGAGAAATGAAAGACACATTTACAGTAACTGCTTTATTCTTGATCACCTCCACCCCAACACACACACACACACGCCTGCTTTTTTGAAGACCTTCCAGTAAACAGAATCCTAACTTCTGTCTGGATACCAAATCCCCTGTTAGGATCAGATCTATGCTAATTGGAGCCATTTTGAATAAATATCAATCTGGGATGTATCTAACCAGGTTCATTTTGGCATCTCCCACAATTTATTACCAAATATTAGCCACTTGGCTGATCTTCATACATGATAAGGTGCGCTGACCATTCATATAATTATGCAAGCAGTTTATTTCCCTAGATGAAAGGAAACTACTTAGAGGTTTTATGAACAGTTAAGTAGATTGCAGGTTTTGTTAAATGAATAAAAGAAGAGAAAGCTACATTTAATGTCACTGGTTGGATCCCGTCATGGGTGCTGAGTACAAACTGTGGTTGCCTAATTGGGCTGGAGGTTCCTCACCTTAATTTTTGTGAATAGCTGCCAATGGCTAACTAAGCACCTACATTGTATTTTCTAGGATTTTTTCCCTTAATGATTCAGGCATAATTCTTCTTCTGTCAGGGCTCTTGACTGGCCCAAATAGCAGTGTGTCTTTGATGTATTAGAGAGGAAGGCAGCTGCATTTGTTGGAGTGTCAAGAGTCGCTTACGAAAGACTACTCGTCCTGATTCCCTAAACCTCCGCAGGCCTCCTTTCCCAGACAAAATGGATATTCCTAGAGGCAAGCTGCTAGGGGAGGGGTAGGTAACATGGTGACCTGCAGAAGTGGTTGGACGGTAACTTCCATCAGATCTGGGCCGGCATAGCCAATTATCGGGGATTATGTTGGCTGCATTCCACCAACATTTGTAGATCAGCACGTTGGCTTGTGTGGTGGATAAAATGGAAGAGAGAGGCTGCTCTATGGTACCACTGCCCTCCAGCAAATTTGCTGTGTCAGGCATTGCAATGCTTGCTGCTATACAGCTGAAAAGCAGCATAATTTACCCAAGCAGAGGAGGAGTTGCAAGGCATATAAGCTCTGTACCTATTGCCTGCAATGGGCTTGCCCATTCCTGAGGACACAGTCCCATTCATACCGGTGTCACAATAGGATTTATTGCATCCTGCCTCCTGCCAAATGGAGAGAACACATGATCAAGTTTATTGATATTAAGCTGAATGTTAGCTCTCTATAATAGTAAAATTTTTATACAAGGCAATTTATATCCCTCCTTACAACCTCACTATTAATTTACAAGGGTAGTAATTCTTTCCTCACGTCCTGCTTGGCCTTGGAAAGCCAACAGTGTTCTATTTTAAAGTAATATGCCAATAGTCAAGAATTACGCTCCAGAAATAAGAGATCTAATTGAGTATATCGTTATGGACAAAATTTATCTGCTACAGATAAAATGAGAAACGGCTACTATAAAGAAGGGAAAGTTGGCAATGCAATCACACCAGGTAGCAAAAGTGGAGATTTGCTGGACTCTGGATGCTGATGCCACTGCATAAATACATGAACAGTTGCAATTCAGCTTAGGGGGTTTCTGCACATGCACAAATCACAAAATTCCCCTTACTCCTCCTGATTCAGAACTGTGACATCAGATGGTCCAAGATGCAGCAACCAGATTATTGGTCAGGGTGCTATTTAGAGTTCATATAACTCACGTTTTAAGACAACTGTACTGGCTGCCAATTTGTTCCTGAGACCAATACAAGGTGCCGACATTACTGTTTAAAGCCCTAAACAACTAAAGGGGCAATCCTCTGCACAAGAAGCTGGTGTAAAGCAAGCCAATGTAAGTTAAACCCCTGCAAAATTACACCAGATTCAAACCCTGTGTAGCAGCTGTGTGGCTGGTGCTCTGCCTAAGCCTGGCAGAGGGCGGAACACAGCTGTAACAAAAACACATCAAATAAATAAAGCAAAGTGGCTACCGGTAGTTAAGCAGTTAAGACAATGGAGCAGATATCCCCTTTCAGGCAAGATTTGATAGCTCACCACTTCACCCCATTGTTCTTCAGTGGGAGTTGTTAATGAGCATTCAGGGATTGCATTAAGAGTTCTATTGGCGATTTAAGAGAGCCAGTGTGGTGTGAGAGCCAGTGTGGTGTAGTGGTTAAGAGTGGTAGACTCGTAATCTGGGGAGCCGGGTTCGCGTCTCCGCTCCTCCACATGCAGCTGCTGGGTGACCTTGGGCTAGTCACACTTCTCTGAAGTCTCTCAGCCCCACATACCTCACAGGGTGTCTGTTGTGGGGGAGGAAGGGAAAGGAGAATGTTAGCCGCTTTGAGACTCCTTCAGGTAGTGATAAAGCGGGATATCAAATCCAAACTCCTCCTCCTCCTCCTCCTCCTCCTCCTCCTCCTCCTCCTCCTCCTCCTCCTCCTCCTCCTCCTCTTCTTCTTCTTCTTCTTCTTCTTCTTCTTCTTCTTCTTCTTCTTCTTCTTCTTCTTCTTCTTCTTCTTCTTCTTCTTCTTCTTCTTCATGAGGGTGCAGAGGATTCAATTTGACTGAGGGCTTCACAGCCTCCCCACACGCACAGGGAATGGGAGACCAGCCCTGCATGGTTGGGGTATTCCCGGCCATGTCACGCCCCCGGCCAGCCAATCGGGATGGTCTGGGGGTGTGGCCTGCCCCATGAAGGCAGGACACAGCCAGGGATCTCCCTCTTTGCTGCTCGCCGGTTTTACCTCTCCTCAGAGTGAATCTTGGTCAACACCATGGCTCTGGAAATTTTTGCTGGTTTTTCTGTTTCCTTCCTGCTGGTTTTCCTTCATCCTTTTTAGGTTTCAGAATTCGCCTGTCCCTTCCTTCAGGGTTAGGGTTAGGGTTCCTAGCATTTTGCAGGATTCACAACGTCCTTCTCAGGCTCTTCCCATGGAAGCTGGCTCAGATACATCATTGCAGGAGTAGCCGGCGACTGCAGGACAACATCTAGTAAGTGTGGGAGGGCAGGATAGGAGGAAAAAGTCTTAAGAAGAGCAAGAGAAGCAAGCTTTAAGATACCGAGGATGATTTAGGTACTTCTTCCTCAGATTCTGATAGTGACGCCCCGTTGGAAGGGCATTGGGGAATGGGGAGGATTCATCTGGGCTCCCTCTGTAGGTTCATGAGAGAAGGGCAAACTCTCACCGTAAGACTTTTAATGGGTCACTGGAGTGGAAAGGGGAAACCCTGGTAGAGGAGGTGAAGATGTCCACTAATGTTTCCATGGATGTTATCCTTGGGAATCACCTCTCCCAAAGGAAAAGGGCAAAAATATTGAATGGGGATTACGTGGACATCTTCTCTCTGCTTCTGCCAGCAAAGATTTTAGGGAAAGAGGAGAAGAAGCGGTCCAATGGTAGAACGCTGGCAGGACATTCGAGAACTGGTTAGATGGGTTTCAGGTTTTTATGGGGGTGGTCATTGCTGCTTACTCCAAACGCACTATGCATCTCGTGGCTTTTATGTCCCTTTGCTTTGGCGGGGGAGGCAGCGGCTTTAACTTATGGTGAGAATTTTCGTAGAAACGCTTCTCTGCTGCCCACCACACGTTGGGACCTGAGGGACCAGAGCTTCTGGAACGAGCATGTGGGTCCTTATATTGAGAAGAAGCAATCTGATACCTCAAAATCAGGAAAATTCATGGCAAAGAGATATCCTAGGCGTAGGGTTTGTTGGGAGTACAAGGGTTTGTGCCAGAGGCCATGGGCGTAGCCAGGATCAAATCTAGGGGGGGGGGCAAGCCATGGTTGTTCAGGTTGTGACATTTCAGCACGGAAAAGGCGAATGAAACCACAATTTTAAGGTGGTTGTGATTCCTACATTTCTGCTTTTACGGGGGGTTGGACTAGATGACCCTTGGGTCCTTTCCAACTTTACAATTCTAAGATTTAATAAAAAGGTCATTACAACAAATTGCAATTTAGTCCCATATGATTAAGCAATTATAAATAAATGAGTCCCCCACCCCAGCCTGAGAATAATGCACTCAGGTAAACTGGTGCAGGATACTTTGGTCGTTGGCTGCATCCAACTAACTCCTACTTAGGGCAGACCCTTTGAAATTAAAGTCTGGATTTTTAATTCATTTCAGTGAGTCTACTCTGAGTAGGACTAGCACCAGAGACAACTGTGTGTGTGTGTGTGTGTGTGTGTGTGTGTGTGTGTGTGTGTGGAGGAGGGCAAACGAGGGCTGAGAGCAAATCTAAAAAGGATGGGGCAGCTGCATATTCCTGCAATGCAGAGGGTTGGACTAGATGATCCTCATAGTCCCTTCCAACCCTACAATACTATAATTCTAGGGCAGGCATGTCCAATATGTGAATCCTGAGGTCCATCACAGGCTCCTCCTCCTCCCTCCTTCTGAAGCTGGTTTGCCTTGGGGGTTAGAGCTCATGGGAAAAGCATGGGGGGAAGCCCCCTTAGTGCTCTATGAGTTTGAGGGAAAGGCTTTAAAGTAGGGGAAAGAAAGGTGGAGTAAGGGCTTGGGGATGCTGCCCTGAAGTCAGCTGTGATTTAAAGCAACAGTAGGGGAAAGCACCCTCCCCTACAGACTGTGTATGTGTGTGTGTGTTGGTAAAACAATATAGGAAGAAGTGCCTAGGTAGCCACCCGGCGTCCTCATGCTTTAATGGTAAACAGCCTTTTCAAGGCGGTAGGGGGCATTTCCATCAGGGGTCTTGAAATGCTCCCAGACCATCTCAGGGATCAGCCACAAGCCGCTGCTAATATGTCCCTTGGCCTTCTCCCCTATTAAGCACTCACCTTTGAGAGTTCTACTTGACAAATACTCCAATCAAGAGGTGGCAAAATACCTTTGGGAGGGGTTTTTATCATGGCTTTAGGATCCCTGTTCCACACACCCCTAAATCTGGGGACTCCCCAAACCAAAAATCCATTAGGGAGATGCCAGCAATTGCAAAAAAGAAAATAAGGAAATTTCGGCTGGCAGGGTGGCCGGCCCCTTCCAGGAGCCACCTATAATTGGCCTACACATTCCCCCTTTTAGGTATTGCTCCCAAAAAGGTTCCAGGAGAGTATTGCATGATTCACAACTTATCTTGCCCTAGAGGTGGCTCAGTCAATGATGCAATACCGTATCATTTCATTCCATGAAATACGCCTCCTTTGACCAGGCAATTAAGCTTATTTGCAGGATTGGCAGGGGAGCTCTACTGGCTAAGTGCGACATTGAGTTGGCCTTTTGTCTCCTGCCAGTCCACCCAGAGGACTTTCGGTGGCTAGGCTTTAAGTTTGAGGGGGCTTATTTCATAGACAAAGCCATGCCGATGGGCTGCTCAGTAGCATGTGCAGCATTTGAGACTTTTAGTACATTTTTGGGCGGGGCCCTTCACTTAAGAACTGGTTCTGAGGGGGTGACCCATTACCTCAATGATTTTCTTTTCATCGCGGGAGCTAATAGCCCTGATTGTGCTTCCCTTTTAGAGGCTTTCACATCCCTGGCTGAGGAACCTTGGAGTACCTTTGGCGGCAGACAAGACAGAGGGCCCAGTTTCTACGATGACCTACTTGGGTATTGAATTGGACGCAATCACACAGACATCTCGCCTTCC
Source organism: Zootoca vivipara (assembly GCF_963506605.1). Classification (NCBI taxonomy): domain Eukaryota; kingdom Metazoa; phylum Chordata; class Lepidosauria; order Squamata; family Lacertidae; genus Zootoca; species Zootoca vivipara. The sequence continues at coordinate 69,177,027 of NC_083283.1, read as the reverse complement.
AGGGGAGAAGTTAGCAGCCCTTAAAGGAAATAAGCTGATGTACATCAGCAGGACTCCCCCTACCAGTGGTTACCCTTCCCGGTTTTCCAGCAGACGGGCTGGAGTCAGATATAGTCGGTTAGTTCCAATGCCTAAGCCAATACCTCTCATCACCTGTAATCAATAAAGTTGTGGCCTTTTTTTAGCCCATTAACCTTAAATAATTGTGTCATGTGTCTTTATTTCTACCTGGGGAGGTTGGGACTCGCCACACAACACAGTGGTTTGACCATAGCTGCCAAGTTTTCCCTTTTCTCGCGAGGAAGCCTATTCAGCATAAGGGAAAATCCCTTAAAAAAAGGGATAACTTGGCAGCTATGGGTTTGACTTCACCCCCAGAGTCACGCTCCATTGTTGCCTGAGAAAGATGGATGTCAACAATTCTTTTCAAATACTTTCCAAGCTTCCCTTTTAAATCCATTACAAGTGAGGATGTAAAATTGAAAGTTGGTGGTGAAAGCAACAGGTGGGGGAGGGGGGGGACAATGCAACAAAACCACCTGTTTCATGTGACACCTGGCAGAAAATCACCTGCTGAACCGAGTCTTGACAAGAGCCGATGGAAAACAGAAGTAGCTTAGAATCATAGAATCATAGAGTTGGAAGAGACCACAAGGGCCATCCAGTCCAACCCCCTGCCAAGCAGGAAACACCATCAAAGCATTCCTGACAGATGGCTGTCAAGCCTCTGCTTAAAGACCTCCAAAGAAGGAGACTCCACCACACTCCTTGGCAGCAAATTCCACTGCCGAACAGCTCTTACTGTCAGGAAGTTCTTCCTAATGTTTAGGTGGAATCTTCTTTCTTGTAGTTTGAATCCGTTGCTCCGTGTCCGCTTCTCTGGAGCAGCAGAAAACAACCTTAACTTCATCCGTAAAATGAGAGCTGTCAGATATTTTGCTGACAGAAAGCCATTCTATATTTAATTTTCCTGGATACCCCACCAATATTGCTTTTTGTTTACCACACTTCTGATTGTGAAGGTTAATGATGAACACATTTTTGAATGCTAATTGCAGCGGCCTTTAAAAAGAAACTAGTCAATAGAGGCATACAAAAAAGTATTTAAATTAGATCTGCAACCATCTGACAGGCACAATAATTATGTGTTTATTTAAACTTCGAAGTCAAACAAAATATGCATTGGATTTAGTGCAGCTTTTTTATTTTTTTCTAAGGGAAAGTCTTACAAATGTTAATTACAAATGGGACTTGTAGGGAAATATTGCATTCTGTCCTCGCAACCTAAATGCAGCGCATTTGTGTTCAGAATTCCAGTCAGCCTGCTAATTTATCCCCCAGGACAAGGGCCCCAGAGCTGGCCAATTCACTCTTCTCTTCTTCTCCCAAGTTTGCTGTTCTTTCTTTTCCAAATAGTACACAACATTTGGTGGCTTCTCGAAGCCACCCATCATAGTTAGTTACCATGGGGCTTGTTTCTTTAGGAAGGTTTATAACTCTCTTCTCTTTCTTTACAAAATGTATTTCTGCATACCTTGGGATCATAGGAGCCAACTCCTAGGGGCTGTGGGTACTTCAGCCCCCACAATAAAATATTTGAGGAGGCCAAGCCCCACAAAATTGATGGGCATTCCCAGTCAAATGTTGTGTGTGCACTGCATCATGTGATCGATTATGCAGGGCAAGGCTTTCCTGGGGCCCCACGATATTGTATTCAAGGTGATACCCCTGCTTGGGATTTACCTGAGTGTCCTGGTACCTTCCTTGTTTCTCATTGGCCCCAGTTCTGTAGGCAGTCAGCACATCTGAGTTCAGTATTACAGTGGTACCTCTGGTTACGAACTTAATTCGTTCTGGAGGTCAGTTCTTAACCTGAAACCGTTATTAACCTGAGGTACCACTTTACCTAATGGGGTCTCCCGCTGCCACCACGCGATTTCTGTTCCCATCCTGAGGTAAAGTTCTTAACCCAAGGTACTACTTCCGGATTAGCGGAGTCTGTAACCCAAAGTGTTTGTAACCCGAGGTGTTTGTAACCCGATGTACCACTGTATAAGGAAGGTTGGTTTCCATACATATTAGCAAAAGCTATTCTAGGACTCCGTAAAATATCCAAATGTAAAATTCTCAAAGTCCTTAAATGTCAGCTGAAGATTGGGAGGAGGAAGACATTCATGGGGGGGGATTTGTGGGGGCAATTGCATTATTCACTAACCCTTTTATGAGGTGCTCTGAGCACGGATGTTTACCCCATTTCTTTCCCCTCTTTAAAAGTGAAACTGTGGCTAAGGAAATTGGCCATTAAAGGCTTTGGGAATGTTGGTGCATGATCCTATAGCATCATTGCTAGAACACTGTGCTTGTAGACTAATTATTGATACTCTGTAGTTTCTCCAGATGTTTGGTCTGTTGAGGGCACTCCCATTCCCAATACATGAACCTTCCAACTTTTTCTTTACAAAAGAAGTTCCTCTATTCAGGGAATCAAATAAATGTGCAACAGCTCAGTCTGGATTTTAAAACAGTTTTCTTAAAGCCATTGTGTATTCAGTTTTTGTTGACTTTATCTACTTCCCCGTGCTTTCGGTAGAAAGAGTCACGGCGGTTATTCAAATATATTGTGAGCGATAATAATCTCCCTCGCTGCCGTTGGAGGAAGAAAAACACGCAAATTCCACCTGCCACAATGATTGGAATTCAATTTAAATTTTTCCCCGGTTATAAAAATCTATTGAAGTGAGGAATTATTTTGTTCCTGCTTGTTTCAAAACAAAGTCTTCCCTCTACACCCACTTCCCTCAAAAAGAGGAATAGAAAAAGCCATCATATGAAGAAACTATTTATTGTCCTGTAAAAAAACAAACAAAAAACCACCCCCAAAAAGTATCTGATTTAAGATTCCTTTCATTGTGTTACAATAATTTAATTTAATATGCTTTCCAGCTAGTTTTGTCCTTTAGTGGCAAAACTGGTGGCTTTTCAATTCAATTCAATTCAACACCTTTATTGGCATATATAAGACAATAAAAACCATATAGACCGTACATATGTGTTATAATTCTGAAACATACAGTAAAGAGGGAATCCTCGGCAATCACTATTATACAGGCCAAACTACCCCAGATTTAAATTCAAAGATCCTGGTCAAAAATTGTACCATAACTCTAGTAAGAACAGGAGAGTCATCTCTCAGTAGAGACTGCGCCACGTGTTGTTTATTGGCGGGGGCCCCAAGCCACAGAGAAAACATTGAAGGATCATCACGGAAGATGTTAAAAAGAGGGCAACCCAAAATTATGTGGTCCAAAGAGTCAGGTACATTCTGGCCACAGGTGCAGAGTCTGTTCTGGTAAGAGATGCCTCTGAGCCTTTGAGGACGGAAAGGCATTCCAGAGGGCCAGCATAAATACTCTGTGGTGTAATGGGTTCACTAGATTGTAAAAATAATTAGGCATCATTCCATGATGGGGTTGCAACCCCAGATAGGCAGGGGAGCATATGGAGGGCTGGGAAGGGTAGAGGTTTTGAAATTCATTATCTAGCAGCCTCTGCTTAATAAGTGCAAAAATGTGTCATTCCTCAAGTCCACTGTAAAGGGGTGGCTTTTCCTTCCCTCAGTTGAGGGAAGAGAAATACATAGATTCCTTGCTTAGCTAGCTAAATGCCTGTGGTCATGACATCAGGGAAGGGCAGATCTGTATATTACAAATGCCTACAATAAAGAATTGGAGTCATTAATTAATATTGGCGTACTTTGCTGGACTTATATTTTTATCTGTTCTTTTTGTTTATTTTAAATACCATACTATTTTGATTGATGGATTTTTAAAGAATCGTTTTTGCTGATGGAAAGCAAGTCTATTAGATACTGGAAGTAAATAAAGAAGTTTGTTTAGTGGTATTGTAGAGGTCCTCTCTAAAGGTAGTAATGCAAACCCAAAGGCTGAAGTGTGGGAGTGAGGCTCCAACTGATGTCTATGGGCTATGCTAGATTTAATGGGCTATGCTAGATTTAAACCCCACATCCTGGCTCAATCCATGTAATTCCTCCATCCCAGTTCAGCCAGGACAACTGAGCCAAGAGCAGTGGATGTTATGCCAACTCCCCCCCCCCAAAAAAAGAGATTTTAAAAAAGAGAGAGAAGAATTAAGGTGGTATACAGATTCTGTGAAAAAATAAAAATAAAATTGTGTACAACTTAAGCATATCCGGCACCATGGTGCAAAGCTCCCTCCGGCGCCCCCCATTTTCCATAGGTTTTTTGGGAGGATGGCGCTGCTGGCGGAACTGGAGGAGGCGGGGAACAGCTGGAGGGTAGCTCCTCCAGCAGGGGAGAGGTGGAGGCTGGACGCAGTGCTTCTCGGCACTGCTTTGGTGCAGCATGACGGAGGCGGGCAAGGGCAGCGAGCTGATGCTGGGAGGTGCCGGGTCCAGCCTCCACCTCTTCCCTGGCGCCCTCCAGAACTTGGCGCCCCGGCGCCCCACGTCACTAGCCTCTATGGTTAAGACACCCCTGGTACTACTTAACTATCATCTCTGTGGAAAAAAAGACAGATTAGTTTGAGCACGCTGCTTCAGTGTCGTTTTGTGGTCTTCCTGTTGTTTTGGGTGATAGGCAGAAACTATTCCGCCATCACATCCATCAATTTCATTTGCCCACCTGCCATTTAACCCAGTTGGGTGTGGCTTTTCTTCCACATGTGCATCAGATTTGGCTCGCCTACAGCATCACACGAGTTGCCACAGTTAATAGGAATAAGCAGCAGTGTCAGCAAAGGCGTGCAGGAGCAAAGAAATAACCTTCTCATAGCCTTCTTGAATGCACAGGCAATGTGAGCAGCAACCTTTCAGCAGCTGTTTCCACAAAAGCAAATGGCAATTTTCAGGGTTTAAAAAATTAATTAATTAGGGACCAAAATTGTTTAGCATGATGAATGTCAACAAACACCCTCTAATACACTAAAACCCTTTCTAACCATTTGCATTTTAATGAGATTTGAACTGCTAATGAATGAAGCAAGTTTACTAATTATCTCGGTGAGCATCTAAAATAAAAGTGAACTTTGTTAGATGAATTAATATTTGTTGCTCATTAGGGGTGCCCTAATTGCTGAAAATAATTAATGTTTCACCAAGCACGCTGAAAATAAATTATTAGTATTTATTTGTTCCGCACTCTGACAAACATCCTTAATGATAAATGATAGACTGAATGTGACTCACTGACCTTCCAGATGAGTTTTGCTGCTGTAGTAGAATCTGAATAATGAGATGATTCTTATTAGGAAAATACTCCTGGTTATACTCCTAGTCTGCTGGATCGTTTGCAAGCATGTAAGGCTCAATGAGTGTTTTATGCAAAGAAAATCAGATTTGAGATTGTTTGTTTTTAAGTAGAAAAGTGGCAGGGGGAGGCATGGGAAATGGAACACTTAACCCTTTTACAGCCAGCTGATTTCCCACTCTACGTTGTTGCTGCTGCAACTGCTTTTAGCCTTGTTTTTTAGCTCATGATCTGCCCCTCCATACATGGCCAGTGAGCTGTGTGCCCCTTAGTGGCTCACAATTTTTACAGGCATGGTCTAATTAGATTCCAAGTGGGCAGTGGCATGTGGTAGTTCTGTACAGTGGTACCTCGGGTTAAGAACTTAATTCGTTCTGGAGGTCCGTTCTTAAATGGAAGAACAAAGAGCTTGAGAACCCTTCCTCCCAATGTAAGCCTAGCAGGAGAGCTTACTCTATGGTCTTAACACTTTCAAGCATCAATTAGACTTCAGCATGTTGGTTATATGAGATGGGTTATCCCACAATTATTAAATGCCACTCTTACCAGGATCATATAAATAGGTGCTAACAGCTGTGTTAAAGGTAAAGGCAGTTCAGTTTTAGGAAGCTTTACAACTAGCTCCCAAATTCAAGACAAAGTATTTATTTTAAGAACTTGCATCTTAGCTCTAAAACTTTCATAATCTCAGATATGTTCCAGAAAACAGTAATTGCATTAGAAGAAACTTGAGAACATTATCTAGCTCAAGCATTTGGGCTAGTTCCTTGGAACCCAGCCACCATCTTTAAGGAACAGACGTAACACTTTGACACTACACTTCAACCTTGGGTTAAGAACTTCAGCCTTTTTGCTTTGCAAGAATAGGTAATAAACTAGACAATTTCAGAGTTCCATATTTGCACACAAGACTAATCTCAAATGTGAAAAGTTGTTGATCAGGAGCTAAAGAGATTAGCAAGATCTAGTTGAGTTTTGATTAATTTTTGCAGCCCAGTAGAAAGAGGTAGTCAGCTGGACACAAGAATGTTTTAATTAATATAATGTGTAGCTTATTTGTTCATGGTTGATGGCTAAAGATAGTTAAATATTTCCCTCAACTATTTGTCAGGGGTTTTAAGAACCAGGGACTTACCGGTAATATATTGCCATGTCAATAGAATTATATATCTTATGCAAATGCCCTCAGAAAGTAATCCGTTTTCGCTTTATAATTTCAATTAATAATTCGTGAAGCATTACCAAAAGAAAAAGAAGAAAAAAGAGCAGCATTCTGATAGTTCACTATGATGGAAAATGTGTTATGGTGGAGAATGTGTTTTATTTTCATACATTGTACACAGAGGAATTAGAATGGTTATGGAACAGGTCAAACTTAATTATGGTCACATTTTTCCTTTCTTCAAATGTGATTAATGTTGTCCTGGGAATATCTTGGTTTATAAACTATTTGTTATAAGGGCAGCTGGAAGCCATTTGTATTTGTTTCTCTATGAAGAGCCAAACACCTCCAAAAACATTTGTTTCCAAAAGCAAAGTTTCCTAATAGTCCCCCCTCCCAGACCCTTTAGGTGTCCCTATTTTCCAGGGGCACCCCCAGATTTACAGAAGCCGTCCCGGTTTCTGATTTAATCCTGGAATGTCCCACTTTTCCTTAGGGCGTTCCTATTTTCATCAGAGAAATGTTGGAGGCTATGGAGTTATGCTACCCCTGAGCCGAGGAGATAAGTAATTATACAACCTTTAGAAGACATCCGAAGTCAGACCTGTATAGGGAAGTTTTCAAAGATGTTATTATGTTTTAAAATATATTGGAAGTGGCTCAAATTATTATTACACACCATGGCCCCATTGGCCAATGTTCACCCTGATGTGCCAGCCATACTGGAAAGTGCTCCCTCCAACACCTCCAGTCCGTGCCTGGCAACAATGACTAAACAACACATCCCAACACTACCTCAGGTAAGAATTCCATTCTTTCTTAAAACCTCTTACCCACTCTGACTACATGCCACAGGAGGTGATCAGCTCCTGCTTGTTGTCCTCCACCTGGAGACACAAAAGAGCTCAAAAGGAGCTCCACTTTGACCCAACCAATAGCTCATTGGGCCTACAACGACCACAGAATGCCAATGAGGTGTCTGTGGAAAACAAAACACATATTTAGAAGAACAGAGTAAGCTAAACTGAAGCAAAAATGACAGCAACAATTCAAGGGTGATGGTTCTGTGCCTATCCAGGGGTAGGGGATCCCTGGCCCAGTCCAGCAACATTTGCCACAGCCTAAAATCAGATGTGGAGTCCAGGACACCATGATACTTATGAAGGCTGCCCAGAATGAGACAGTAATTTTTTGAGGTTGAACGTATAAATGCAAAGTAGACAAGAGCAGAACTACACAGTAAACCTGTATTTCTTTACTTTCTTTTTCTATATTTTTAAATTGAATTTTGATCAGTCTTAACCATCAAATCAATTACATAATAACAATAAATGACATATTCAAGTAAAAAGCCACAGTAACGGGGGAGGGGCAAACACTAACAAAGAACAAACACTGGCAATAAAACAGGCATTTTTTTAAAGGATAAAGTCATCTTCAGGGATTATATCAGGTAAGTACAATTAAAAAGTTCTAAACATAGTAGGAAATGTAACAGAACTGAATAATGAGGCCAAAAATGGGGGCATGTTTGTATTAGCACCATAGCAGCGGGTCATAGCATTTTTAAAAACCCTGTTCCCTTGCTTGTGTTTTTTTAAAAAATCTGTGATTGAGGGCACATATAATGAGGCCAATGTATCTGCCTAATCGGGCCCTAAATTTTATTGTATGCATGTCTACACATGAAAATAATTGCTACTAAATAAATTAAATCATGTTATAGCCCAATCATTCCCTAGGACGCACATTGCTATTCAAGATAGTGAATAGTATTTCCAAGCTATATGGCTATGTGAATCTAAAAGTCTGTTCAGTCTCTCAATAAGTAATAACTGCCTCGTAATATTATATCCCCCATATTAAAAATCCCCCACCATTGCAATTTTCATTCACATCAGCTGTATTTTTAAGCACCCTTTCCATTATATTAGCTCTTGTGGTTATCGTGCAGAATGCTGTCCCTGTCCTGACTTCCACCCAAAACACAAGGAGATAGGCTTTTTCCTATAAGCAGGACAGAAATCATGATTCAGGCAAGTAACAGACTCAGCATCAGACATCACAGTAAGAGCCAAGAGTTCAGGAGCTGGTCAAGAAGTTCAGTACCATATGGAAGCAACAGAGATATCCCAACAAGTTTCCACACCCCTGCTGCCAATCTTTTAGTGACAAGGCATGGTGAGCTTACTTGTGAGACCCTTTCACCTCACAGGAATGTTGGGTTCATATATACACACCCTCCATTAAGGTGGGTGAGTCCATTCCTCTCTATGGAGGTGGTGCCTGATCCTCACTGCAAGACTATGCTGTCCCCTTCTAATTCCAGTTCAGCCACTGCTGCCTCCTGCTCAACCATGATGGGAACCCAGGGTCCATGGCTGCCAAGTTCTCCCCTTCTTTAAGGGAAATTCCCTTATGCTGAATAGGCTTCCTCGCAAGAAAAGGGAAAACTTGGCAGCTATGCCAGGGTCCGTGTCATTTCCATTTTTATTTTTTTTGCAAGCTATCATAGTCAAGTTCTCTTGTAATGTTCTGAATATTCTTCAAATGACACTTTTAATGCTCCAATTTGCATGTCTTCCAGGTTATTTTGACCTTTTATTATACACCAGCAAAAGCAAAAGAAGAAGATATGGAATATTCACGCATTCAGTTAAGCTTCAGAAGATTCCAGCTCCCTTGCTTCTCCACAAAAAGATTTACGATGGAGCTCATAAACTGAATGGATTTTTTTTTTTGTAAAAAAATATTTTCTTTGGACAGTAGCTCTTTCCTACTTTTGAAACTCATTTCACTCAAAAATTGTCAGGAAGTAGCAGGGCTCCAAAGAGTGTGTGTGGCAGAGGCAGAGGACCAGGAGAGGAGACCAGTGATTTATGGGGTTTGATGCTGCCTACAAAGTAGGAGCCAGGACAAGAGAAGGAAAGAGAGTCAGGGCAGTCAGAGATGGAGGAAGGAATAGAGGATATGATGGAAGAAGAGGCTGTTTAGGTGACAGACAGGTCGGAAGACTTCCCACTTTTCCCCACCCCACTGTCTCCTAGAACCAGGAAGGACTTGGAAAAAGCAGAAGTCTCAGGATTCCTCAAGGAAGGGTATATAAGCTGGCAGAGGGGCAAGGTTTGCAAATCCTTGTAGGAGACATTGCCTAGGCTAGAGGCATGTATGTGTGCATCCAGAGTGCCACAGCGATTGCTGTAGTGTTTCTTTTGTCAATAAAGACATAGCTATCAGATGTGTGGCTTCCTTAGCTGAGTTGGGCCAGGACAGAAATAGTTAACAATGCATCATGACTTTGGACATGCATTTCTATATTAATCTGAAAACTTACTTGGCCAATTAGTAGAATCACTTTCACAGTATTTGGGGACCTGGTCCTTAGCTTTGGTGTTCATGCACCATAACTTATGCAAGCAATCACAATTTTGCACAACACATTTATGTTAAAAGAAAATGCCTGTGAGATGTGTGACTCAAGCTAAAATGGGGTTTCCCGTTTAGATTATGTAGCAAACATAATTAGATAAAGCAAGAGCTTCTTTAAGTTGGACATAAATGACTACAAGGCATGAATTTGCTGTTGTCCAGGGCTTTTTCACACTTTGATCTAATTCTAATTCGTGCAACATCCCAGTGTAATTAGAGAACTCATTACTGTAGTTGGATAAAACATTCATTTATGGAGACATTCCAATGATATCTGTTATCATTTTCTTATGAATATTGCAGGGTTTAAATTGTTTGCTTAATTGGCAGATATAACACCTGTGAATCCCACATAACTAGTGTAGCCACTTAATATTAATATGTATGGTTTTAATGTAATTCAGCAATAAATATATGATGATGAACTTGGTCATGGAACCATGAAATCACAGGAAGAGGAGGATGAATTTCTTTGGGTTCAGTCTGAGAAAAGTTCATCTTTCTGCTAACTTGCTGTGCTGCAATTTGCTTTATGTTAATCAGAACTAATCAATCATTTTTAATTAACTAACAGGGGTGAGCCGAGGTCTTCCACAGCAGTGGAACTTTACAAAGAAACTTGCTGTTTTGTTCTGTAAGAGGTGATCTGCTCCTTCCGAGTTAAACTCCATTATTAAAACTAAAGATAGGGGATATGCACAAAACTTTGCCTGTATTTCTGTGGAAATTTCCATATTACTCAAAAGTGAAAATTCATCCTGGGACATGGAATGGGTAAAATGGATATGCAATTTTGCAAACATATGACTTTCCAAGTTGTTATTTTGCATAAAACAATGCACCTTTTAGCATGATCATGCCTGCTCCACATTTAAAAGTCAAAATACTTGCTTTAATTTCACACTGTTCCCACTTTTATTTATTCCCTATTCTCATGTTTTTTATATAGAGAACTACTACAATTTTATAGCAAATGGCTAGTGGCTCCCAAACTCCCCTTTCCCCTCCCCCCGCCACAGACCACTTGAAAATAACTGAAGGTCTAGGTGGGTCACTGAATAATTTCTCTCTCTGCTGTAATGTACTTTGCTAGATGCTGCATGCTTTTAATTGTCTTTTTATTGCATCTTTTATTTCCTGTATATTTAATTTTATTGCATTCCATAGAATTCAGTTTGTAATGCAATGCAAATGCAAGAAATAAGAGAAGCCATTAAGATACAATGAAAATCAAAGTGAATATTTAATGTTATGAGTGTGTCACCTCCTGACTTCAGCCATAAATCCATAACTGCTGGTCCATGGATCATGTTTGGGGAAGCTCTGCTAGAGACAGTTCTGACCCAGATGGACCAATAGTCAGATGTGGAATAAGGCAGATTTTTGTATTCTGATGGTGCAAGTTATAGTCCCATCCCTGATACTTGATTTCCTTTAAGGTGCTGGCTAGCATACAATTGCACGGGTTTTGTCTTGTCCATGGGTATATAACTTGTTTTTGTTTTTGTTTTACTTCTCCTCCCCATGCGTTTTCAATAACCTTTCAGCAACATGTGGGTGCCTTTGGAACCCTATGAAAGAACATAGAAATGAGAATATGGAAATGAAAAATCACATGATATTCCTAGCATGTGTACATGTGGTTCCTACCCTCCAACCTACTCTTCTCAGATCTGAAGTTGTTACCCAGAGAAGTCCAGCTTTGTCAGCCGATGTTTGGTTTTAAATGTTTCCCTATCATTCTGTGTTCCTTTATGTTTAGGCTTTGGGGCATATTTTCAGAAGTTGTGTGTGGGAGCTGGAAGATTATAAACAAGTCCCTTTCCCCCCTAATTGGCATTTCTATGCATATATTTTGCCCTATGATTTAATTATAGATTTATTCTCAAATTTAGTTCAATTAGACAGTTTAAAAGCCTTCTCTTCAGGGAAATAACAACTGGCAATTTCACTTCCCTTGCTTTCTCCCATCTCATGATTACACTAGGAAAAAAATTGGTCCACTGTTGCCTCCTGGGTCCTGCTTGCATACTAAATGGATGCACCCCCCCCCAAAAAAAGTGCCCCTCTCATATTTATACTGCATGAAATTCTGCCAATCTCAGAAATGGAAAATTAAGGGCAACATACTCTACATTTGGTGTTAAGTGTTTGGTCCACTGATTTATCACCCTCTATTTTATAATAAATATTTTGTTGGGGGAAAGAGATTTTTATTTAAAAAAAAATGGATTTCTCCTTAATTGCTCAGAATAGCAACATTTTTATTTTTCCCCTTGCCTCAATATTAGCCCCACTATTAATATGTAGGAATGGAAGGCTCTTTCAATTTCAGTTTTCTGTTTCTTATTTATCCAGTCTTCAATTCAGTTCTGTACATTTCTGCCGCAATTTGTGGTTAATTTTTTTTAGTGCAAATTTCTGCTGACAAGCACATTTTTGTTTGGAGTTTTAACTAATGCACACATTATTGAATGCAAAAAATTGAAAGAAATCATTTTTGTGTGGAACTGTGTGTGTGTGTGTTTGTGTGCGTGCACTTTACCATAATACAAACATTTTTGTGTGTGTTACTTGTCTGGAGAACCGAATTGCAAAATTCAGAAAAGTGGTGAATTTCAAAGGACGGCCATGTTTGGGGTCTCATATTCTTTTGGAGAATGTGCATTCCATAGATAACCCTTTAAATGTGAATTGAATTGAATGTCTTCCCCATCCCTTCTTATATGTATATGAACCATCCCCTTCCCTTACACCATCCCCGACTGCACAGAATGGATGTGAAACTTGTGATTCCCCCAGTTACTGTTGGACTCCCATCTGCCATCACTCCGCCCAGTGTCTCCAGTGATCTGGGATGATGGGAGTGTAATCCAACAACACATTGAGTCTCAGTCCTCTATCCTTGAATGCTTCAAAGGAGCATCCCAAGAACCTGTGAAATGTAGTTCTCTGGGGCACATTAGTGAACTCTGGAAAATACATTGTTGTTGTTCGTTTGTTGTTGTTGTTGTTGTTGTCCTTCCTTCCAAAGGAGTCCAGGATAGCAACCAACAAGTGATAAAACAATAGCAACATCTTTAAAACATCCTCATTAACAATTGCTATATAGATGTAGACTGGGAAAGTTAAAAGAACTTGAAAGAAAGTTCATGTTTCGGGACTCCTTGAGGAATGCTGTGTTTAAGGACCTAGGGAGGGATATCCAGCAAGACTTCTTTGTTACCATTGTCTCTGCCAGGTAACTGGGAAAGGAAGAGTGAGAGTGACTGTGGCACTGAGACCCATTTAAGGTTGCTATAAGTCCGGAATTTCCCAGACATACCCGGAATACCGTTGTCAGAAGCAGTGTCCGGATGGAAATCGGAAAACACGGGGAAATCCAGATGTATGGCAACCCATGTCGGCAGTGCTGTTTATTGCCATTTTACCTTTTTGAAAAAGCTCAAAAACGCCATTTCTTTTTGTGATTTTGCCCAAGAAGCTCAACAATTTTGGGCAAAACTAATAAAATGCTCAACAACTTTTGTGTCTGGATTTTCACTTTTTGAAATATGGGCAACCCTACCTATGATGGTGCAGGCAAGTTTGGATCTGGTATAACTTTATGCCAGCTTGACTGATATTGACTTGCTTTACTCCAGTTTCTTCTGTATAAGATCACTCCTTCAATATTTATTGTTGCTGTTTTAAACAATATTCATGATTATTATTGCTAATAGAATGTTGGAGGGACTAAGAATTCCTGTGTCAGAAAACCCTGCAATGAAATATATTCAGAAAATTCCCCGCCAAGGGGGGGAATTCCATTAATATGCAGCTTATAATTAGGTTTTTTATATTTAAAAAACCTCCATAATTTTAATATGCTTTGCTTCTCTAAATTGGGCTATGCTTTAAGATGACATCTCATGTGTACCTGTTCTTCGGAGAGTTTCCATTTTAATATGATTGAAAACTGACACCGTGTCAGCCCTAATTTTTATTAATATACAGTAATTTAACTGAGCAAACACAATAAATCAAGTGTGGTAATGGGTTTAACTACACAATCCATTTGGAATTTTAAGGACAGTCAATCTGTTAATTGCATATTAATTAATTATTAAAGGCAAATTTGAGATTTAGCAGCTGCTAGATGGGTTTGTTTTACATACAAGCGGATTCCCACTGAGAAAGCAACTTCGCCATCTGTTGGTATACTAGTTACTGTATCTCTTTAGAACACATGTCACCTGTCTTGCTAGGCTTTTAACAGATTGATGCTCCAGAGACATTGTCATGTAGAGGGTTAGTTTAATGGCTGAATGATGGGAGGCCATGCTTCAATATTCCCTAAACTATCTATCACTGACTTTAGGCCTCCTATTAATAAAGCAGTTTCAGATAATTCAGCTTTTCTTAGTTGTGGGGGATTTGGAAATGGAGATGTCCCAGACCTGGTTCACACATGCAAGTTCATCACTTGATCTTGATGTATTTGATGACCGACTGCTGATTGTCTGAACCGATTCAATCAATAAAGGATTGCATTGGATGGAGTGTGAGGTGGAAGAAAATGAGGTACTGTATATCTATTGATAGTCCATCCACACATACAAGTCATCGTGATGTTAAAAGTCCCTTAAGCACCTTTTTGATGCACAGTCTAAGGTCACACTGACCCGATGCCCTCCAATACTCATCCCAAATTCATGGTTCTAAGTCAGGCATCCCCAAACTTGGCCCTCCAGATGTTTGGGGACTACAATTCCCATCATCCATGACCACTGGTCCTGTTAGCTGGGGATTATGGGAGTTGTAGTCCCAAAACATCTGGAGGGCCGAGTCTGGGGATGCCTGTTCTAAGTGGTACTGATGAGGCAACCAATACTGTGGAGTCCACATAAAAAATAAAAATAGAAATAAAATGTGCAAGCTCCCCCCCCCCCCATATGGGTTTTAACATTAAACTCGGATAGAAGAGAAAATAGCGGTTGTTCAAAAAGCTCTGCTTATGGCATGTTGATAGTCAAGATGACCCCATTCTTAACTGGTAGAAGCTGTAGCACTGAGCTTATACCCAGCTTGCTTTGATATCCACTAACTGGCCTCCTTGGATGTCACCTTTATCTGTGGGCCTGGGAGGTTCAGAAAGGGGGAACATTGGTAATGTTTGGGTTATCAGCCACCTGTGTTCCCATGTGACAGATGCTGTTCTGTTGTGTAAAGAATGTATGCATCCTTGACACAAGCCCTCTCCTTCCTGCGGTCTAGCACTTCATCCGTGCCACATCTGTAAGGACCAGGGGAATTGACAGGCTGCTTTTCTCTGTAAGTCTATCCCTTTCCTAATAAAGAGCATTGGAACTGGCCATTCTTGTGTCCCTTAGCATTTTTCCTGGAATCTGGACCCCTCCCCACAGTTCTGCACTATCCTGGGGTGCAGGTCATCACACTCCACCCATGTAGATTCCTTTCACATTTTAGAAACCTGGAAAAGCAAGAGGGGTAGGACCAGCTCATGGGGGTAGGACCAGCTCCAGGCTCCAGGTGGCTCTTGGCAAAGTCCAGCTGATGCCCTCTTTCAACAATACTGCCCCACTGATGCCAGTTCTCCTCCTCCCACTTACTTTTCTTATAAACGCCATTGGCTACGCACAATACTTGATGGACTCTCTTGTTAGAGGTTGACAGATATTGGGTAATGTGGGTAATGGTGAATTACCTGCTGTGCTGGGAGGTTGCCCTAGGCAGGCGCGTAGCAAGGGAGGGGCTTGGGCGGGCTGCCCCTAGCTCCACACTAGCTCCACTCTGATGGGGGCACCGCGGGGGGGGGCAGCACTCCTGGCCTCTGGCCCACCCCTCGCCTCCTCCGCCTGAACAGGGAGAAGCAGAGAGCACTACAGAGCGGGTTGCCGGGCGCCGGTAAACCGCTCCGTAGTGCACTCTGCTTCAGAGCGCGCCGGCCAAGGAGAGCAGCAGCGCGGACATGCACAGTTTGTCCTGTCCTGGCGCGTGCGCCGTGCATCGTGATGTCACGACACATGCGTCACAGCGCATGTGCGCTGTGGAGCAATGCCCCGCCCCCCGAGGGTGGTGCCCCGGGCAGCCAAGCGGCACCGTTCGCACTGGCCCTAGGTGACAACCACCAGACACTTGATCCTTCTGTTAATCTTGTTCTCATTGGAGATGCCAGGGATTGAATCTGGGGTCGTCTGCATGCAACATCTGTGCTCCACCACCAACTTATGACCCCCTCTTTATGTTAACAGCTAGCCCTTCCTTTAAGGCATAATGACAGGCATCCGAAATAATTTTAAATGCTTTCTTTAAAAAAAAGGTGGCAGAAACAACAATATGATGTGTTTTGTGGCAGAAGCACCAAAGATGTGTTTTGACACCCTTAGTTCTTTATTTTAAAAAATGCAAGAGGAAGGAGTTTGACACACAAATAGATCCCGGGCATAAGACATTGATATCCTAACCTCTTTAACTATTTATTTATGGAAGACACTTCACTGTCAAATTTCTAATTCTGTGTTGATACCACTGTGGGAATTTGCATTAAATGACATTTTGATTAGAGTGCTCAAATCTGGGCACCTTTAAAACTTTGCCATTTATTGTGTATGCAAAGTCTTCCAAGAAAATGTCCCATTTCCATTTCCCTCTGGAATCCTCGGCGATCAGGTAGGAAAGAGTAATTATTGCTTTCTTCTTTTCCCAGATTCTAGTCAGGTACAGGAAATGCTAATTATAACAACTGTATTATACACCAGCTGCTTAGGTCTTAGTTCCATATTATGATTTGCTACTGGAGTTACAGGGGAAGCTGTGGGTTTTATCTTATTTTATTTTGGTTGTTTTTGTCCTTAAAGCCCCAAATTGCCTGTCTGGGCCTCGTCTGCTAAAGAGGAAATAGCACTAGTAGTAATTGCAAGAGCAGTACGGTGAACTTTATGCAAAATAAATGAAACCCAAGAGGCCTGATGCTGCAGTGGATGTGGAAGCAGCTTTCTAGGCAAATATCTCCTAGCTCAGAGATGGAGAACTGGTGGCCCACCAAGTGTTGCTGGTCTACAACTCGCCATTGGCAATGTAACATCATTTGTAGGGTGCAGCTTCCCTGTCGCTGCCTCGGTCAGTCACACTAGTACATAATTTCAGACGCTGGACTTCTACTCAGTGGACCCATTGGAATTTATGGACCTAAATTAGGGAACAATTCGAGCCCAAGATCCACTGTGATGACCTGGGATGGCTCAATTGGTAGAGCATGAGACTCATAATCTCGGGGTTGTGGATTTGAGCTCCATGTTGGGCAAAAGATTCCTGAATTGCTGGGGTTTGGACTAGATGACCCTCGTATTCCCTGCCAACTCTACAATTCTATGATTATATTTCTGCTGGGGTTATGTTGGTGTTAAGTCACCAACCCTGGCTCAGCCAGAGATAAACCAGCATAAGTATCTTTATCCTGGCTCTGCTGAAACTCACAGTGAGACCTTGGGCCAGTGTTTCTCAGCCAAGCATACCTTTCAAGGTTGTTGTAAGAAAAGCATGAAAAAATTGAGAACCTTGTGTGCCACCTTGAACTTAGTGGAGGAAAGGGCAGACTTTTATGTAATGGAGAATTTATTCAGCCTGTCTATTCCTGATCCTAAAGTGGGTGGAAGGGAATGTGGTGTTAGGAACTCTCCATACCTAGTTCTCTTTTTTTATTAAAATGAGACATGAGATGAAGCAGGGATGGGGAATACACAGCCTCCAGAAGTTGTAGGATTCTAATTTCCATCAACCCTTAGACAGCAATGCAAATTGCTACAGATGATGGAATTATAGTCTAACATCTGGAAGGCCACAAATTGTGCCTTAGGGAGAGGGAGAGTGATAAGAAAGACCTTGTAGATGTTGAGGTTGGGCACATGATCTTCCCATTTTTGCATATTTCTTCCCAAACAGGGCCTAACAGAGTCTTTGCACAAAATATGGCTGAAACTCTGCTATTTGTTTTAATTTATTTTTACATGTAAACATGTGTTGGATTGCAGCTTAAGGCTTTCTTCTCAGCAATGAGAACTGTTTGTCTTTGTTATTCAATCCACCTTCTTGCTTTCCTTTCCAAATAGCTGATTGTCAGATTGAGCTTTGTTTAAAGGGTCATGTTGGTGCAACTATCGGTTGAATAAGGAAACAGATTTTCATATGAAGCGCCCATCTGCATGCATTTCCTCCATCTAGCTAAGAATCCACTTTCAGGAGCCAGAACTGAGGTTTTTTTTTGCAAATTCCAGTGTGTGTGTTCCACACATCTCAGACTATTGTGCATATTGGACTTTGTTACTACCGTAGCAGCTTTTGAAATTCTTTAAATACAATGTGACACAATTCTCAGAAGTTTAAACAAAGCACAATATATATATATATATATATTCCAGTACAGATTGTAACAGGAGACACATACTTCAGAGGATTGATGGTTAAAAAATTGCACAATAATCCAGAAAGCAACAGGACATAATTATGGATAGAAATGTGCAAAAATGACCAAACCTGTATGAACAAATTCATCCATCCATAGGTGTAAATGTTTAATGATAATAAAATGGTTTAAACAATATATTGCCTCTTTAAAGCCCATTACTCTTTCAGAGCTTGTACAGTTTGATGTTCCCTGCTCATTAAAATGTGCATCTTTGTGTTTGACAAGTGCATTCATTCAAAGAGATGAATTTGCACTGAATGACAACTAATTTGAAGATGAAGCATAAATATAAATTATTACAAAAGTGATTTTTTTCCCTGTAAGTAAATAAGCCCTAATGACGGATTGCGGCAGAAATATATCTTAAGTAGATAACTGCATTAAAAAAAAAATTATCCACCCTAACTGTAACTAATTTAGTTTCTATTATGTAGATTTCATTGTATTTTATTATTATTGGAATATTATTTTTAGAAAATCTGGTTAGCTACAAAGCTGGGAAAGTCAGTATCTGATTGACAGTGCTGCATTTGCCATGAAAACAAATATGGGATGTAAATCAACCAAATGGCTTTATTGTTCAGAGTTTTTTTGCAGCCAGATGAAAGCTATATAAATGTAGCTTGCAAATACAATTTTTCAAAACTGCAATTACAGCTTAGTAATCAATGTCTATTTTGCATAGAATACTGTTAAGTCCGTAATTTCTTTGTTGCAAATAGGCTTTATAAGAAATTATTTTGTGTTAGGGTGTCTGTTAAAGATAATCTGTTGCTAAATTTCGATAGATATATGTGCACTAGTATACACGTAAAGGTAAAGGACCCCTGGACGGTTAAGTCAAAGGCGACTATGGGGTTGCGGTGCTCATCTTGCTTTTCAGGCCAAGGGAGCTGGTGTTTGTCCACAGACAAACGTGGGTGGAACTGAGGTCTAAACTACTGAGCCTCTTGGGCTTTGCCGATCAGAAGATGCTCTGTTCGAATCCTTGCGACGGGGTGAGCTCCCATTGCTCTGTCCCAGCTCCTGCAAACCTAGCAGTTTGAAAGCATGCCAGAGCAAGTAGATAGATAGGTACTGCTTCAGCGGGAAGGTAAACAGCATTTCCATACACTCTGGTTTCCGTCACAGTGTTCCGTTGCGCCAGAAGTGATTTAGTCATATGGGCCACATGGCCTGGAAAGCTGTCTGTTGACAAATGCCGGCTCCCTCGGCCTGAAAGCAAGATGAGCATTGCAACCCCATAGTTGCCTTTGACTGGACTTAACTGTCTAAGGGTCCTTTACCTTTACCGATACACATAAGTTTGAGTCATGAGAGAAACACCTACATGATCAAACATTGGCAGAAACACCTACATGACCAAACCCCATGGCTGCTGACATGATTACTGTTAGAGTGTGACCCCCAACTCTTGGGATTCCTTTAACTGTCTCAGCAGAGTTACTCAGAAAGTCTTACTGCATCTTCGTAGGAGCAGCAGTCCAGCCCTCCCTTGGTGAATTCCTGTGACAGGAATAACCACCTCACTCATCCAGTTCTTCTCTGAAGTCTTTATTATTTACATTGCAAGTTGCACAACACTATTGGTCTACACATAAAGTAACTATACAGTGGTACCTCTGGTTAAGAACTTAATTCGTTCCAGAGGTCCGTTCTTAACCTGAAACTGTTCTTAACCTGAAGCACCACTTTAGCTAATGGGGCCTCCTGCTGCCGCCGCGCCGCCAAAGCACGATTTCTGTTCTCATCCTGAAGCAAAGTTCTTTACTTGAGGTACTATTTCTGGGTTAGCGGAGTCTGTAACCTGAAGCGTTTGTAACCTGAGGTACTGGTACCACTGTGATGACTATATGCATATCTCTGCTCCCTTCAGCCATCCGGCTAGAGAGGCTTGCAGATTTTCACATATTCTGGCAGACACTCTGACCAATGTTGGCTGCCTCAAACTCCACCGCAACTCCCCTCCACACATTCCCTGATAAAGACACATGTTTCTGGGGAGAATTCTCATTGCTAAGCAGACATTTTAGATGTGCTTCAAGGCCACGCCTCAAGGCCATGCTTTAAGGCTGGCTCCAAGTTTATTTTGGCAATACACCAGTTATGGCATTCACTAGCGGAATATACTGACCACAAGATGAGATTCAGACCAGGATGTGTTGCTTGTAGTCTAAAGTGATTCACAGACAATCTGATTCAACTTAAGGTCTGTTTGAGTCTACTTTGTCTTTCCCCCACCCTTCACGTGGGAAAATTTGCAGGCCCACTGACTCCTCCAGAGTGGGTAAAACTTGCCAAATTATAGGTGAATAAGTTCAGGAACCTTTGTAGTGGAGGCATCTAAAATGTGTGTGTCTAGACTCAAAATGGAGTCATAGGGGGTGGGCTAGAATTGGATAACATTTGCAGGCATGCTTATCCCTTCTGAGGGCATGGATCCTGCCAAGCCTCATAATGATAGCTGCAGTCATTTTCCTGAAAAGGCAGCTGTTATAGTTTTGAGGAAGGTGGAAAAAAAGAAATTTACTTAAAATTGCAGACATGAGAGAACTGCCCTTGAGTCTAGGAGGTGGGGAACTGCTGCCAAATTGCAGAGAAATAAGTCTTTGGGCTTTTATACTAGGCACTTTTAAAATTGATTTTGAGGTGGGAAGAAAAAAAGGGATTCGCTTTGGGGGTAGAATTGTTCTTTCTGATCACAAGCTTGACCTGTCAGTAGCAACGGAATGCTCTCTCTCCTCTCTCCATCCTCTCTAATTTTTGCTCTTGCAAAGAGTCTCCCTTCCCCAAAGCTGTGGAATTCAAGAGCACTGACAGAATCATTCCCTTTGATTACAAGCTATATTTGTCAGTCACAAGAGAGCTTCCCCTCTGTGCCCTCTCCCCACTCTGATGTTTGCTCTTTCTCCCCCATCAGCCCACCCTGCCACTATGACAAGCTTAGAGACATTACTTTCACTTTCAGGAGACACTTGCCTGCAGCACTTTTTTGATGTCTCGATTGCCAAAGCACTTCAAGGTGCTTCAGGGGTCCCTGCTTTGATTCATGGCACCTTGTACTGATTTGCCTCTGAGAAGTCAAAAATGCTTCCGCTTCACTTCAAAATTCATCCAAATCTAATGCCCAGCCCTAGTTATCTACACACACATATGATTTAACTCTCTGATAGAATCAGGGGGTGGCTTTCATATAGCTCAATGAAAGAGTTATTGGTAAACACAGAAGTAAAAAGAAGGGAATTGGTCATAATGTCATTTTTAGAATTAAATTTAAAAATAAAAAAGAAAGACACTGATGGTGGAAGAAAAACTTGAAGCTAGAGAGCAATGACTCTCTGGTCAGCTTTCCACATTGGGAAGGCTCTTAAGATACCTGTAAATGTGTCCACATGAGTTAGGGCAGTGTTTCTCAACCAGTGTGCCTCCAGATGTTTTGGGACTACAACTCCCATCATTCCTGACCACTGGTCTTGCTAGCTAGGGATGATGGGAGTTGTAGTCCCAAAACATCTGGAGGCACACTGGTTGAGAAGCACTGAGTTAGGGGATACTTGTACCCCTGACTACTAGGCAATGACCTCTATTTGCCACACCTCCAAAGGTGCCCCGGGCCTCTTGATTTCAGCCATTGTACTGGGAATGGGGGATCATTGCTTAACCTGTTGATACAAGGCACCCTTGGCAATGGTATCCTGAACCTGCTGCCTTGTGATCAGTCATTTATGGGTTTGCACGCATCATCATGTAGCTGTCACTCCTCGGTTCCCAGCTTTCTCATGAGCAACAGTTGCCAAGCACTTGGCCTCTTGTTGTGATGGGCCTCACCTTTACCAATGCATTGGCCTCCTGGTTCCCTGGAAGTAATAGATGATTATGGGCACTTACAAGCATTACTCTAACCACTTTGGAGTGCAGAGGGACCATGTTGCAGATGTCCTTCCTCTTGATCTTTCAATAGATCTCTATATGTAGGCCACTTTCCCTTTTTGCCAAGCGGTTTGAGTAATGAAGCTTCTATTGGTGATAACCACCAAGGTGTTTTTTGTTCTATTAAATCGTTATACCTTTCCCACACTCTCATTTATGACTTCCTAATTATATGGTTATAAAATCCTTTATGTACTTTCCCCTTTCCCATACCATAAGTATGCATGCCATCCATATCTATTGTCATATCCTTCCAAATCTAATGCTTCTTCGTTTTCCAGTTTACCCAGTCCCTAATCCAAACCAAACATGCAGCCTCATAATATAATTTAAGGTCTGGGAGGGTGAAGCCTCCTCTTTCTTTTGTATTGTGTCAGTATCTTATGTTTAATCCTTGGCCTTTTGCCACCCCACCCCCAGACAAATTAGGAAATATCCATTTGCCATCTTTTGAGACAATAATCCTTAATCATTACTGCGACTGTCTGAAAAGAAAGAGCATTTTCGGCAGCACATTCATTTTTATTGCCGCAATTCTTCCTAATAGGGAACGGTTCATTCTACTCCATATTTCTAAATTCCTTTTTATCTCGCACCATACTTTTTCATAATTTTCTTTATACACATTTATGTTTCTTGTTGTTAAACATATCCCTAGATATTTTACTTTTTTATGGATTTCTATCTCAATACTTTGCACCAAGTCTTTTTTCTCTTCCTCTTTTAGATTTTTAACTAATAATTTGGTTTTATTTCTATTCAATTTAAATCCTGCCACTTCCCCAAATTCTTGAATTTTCTCTATCACCTTAGGGAGATAATTTTTTGGGTCTTCTACCATAAATACTAAATCATCAGCAAAGGCTTTCAATGCTCTGTTTTTTTTTCAATGGCATCTGCATGTTTAAATATGTGAGCTATCCACCTACATATATATTTGGATGGATGGGCAGGTACCAGTAAATTTACAACAGGTTAGAATCTTTGCAAATTGTCCTCATAGAATGAAATGGAAGTTTACTGGGGGGGGTGTTAAAAAACAAAACAAAAACAAAGGTTAAAATTAATATACAAACTATCTTTCTTGTAAAATCAGAATTTGTCTTTTTCATATAATTGGAAACCAGACTTGTGACACACCATGAATGGTTGACAATCATGCATTTCTAATTGAAGCTCCTTGAACACTCTGTCATTCATTTTCCTCCATTCCACTTGTATTCAACTAACTGTCCTTCATTTCCTCAATATGAATATATTAGCATTAGATCTAATGTATCACTCTTGACATCCATTCACCTTGAATACAGAAACAGTGAATGAATGGGGTGTGTGTGTGAAAGAACTTCACAATTGGTGAAGCATTCAAAATGGCATGGGTTCACAGGAGAAGTTGTATCAACCAATACAAATTTAGTCTGATTTTATCTGAACACCTGCTGTCCTGTCTGATCATTTGCTGCTCTGCTAGGTCACATAAGTGTTGATGTATTTTTTTAAAAAATGGCACCTTTCTGATATCAGCTAGATTTTACTTTTTACTTTTACTTTTATTCAGTTTCTGATTTCTCTACTCATTTATATTGAATTGTTTAATTAAAACGTATTGAATAAAAAACCTGGAGTCGACTAAAAAGCCTTGCTTGCACAGTGTCACCTGCAGCTGGATGCTACATCTATTGCTATTTGCTTACCAGAAAGGACCCTGGTGCAGGTTAGCCTCTTAAGGACATAAGATGAGCCCTCCTGGATCAACTCAAGCACTCATCTTGTCCTGAATCTTGATGTCATAGTGGCCAACCAGATGCTTATGAGGACGTGAGAGCAACTACACTAACTCCAACCACACTAACTCCAATTGTGATTCCTGGCAGCTGAAATCAAAAGGCATAATACTAGAAAAGCTAACCAAGAAACTGAAACTAGCATGGGGACAAACAATGCCTTCACCCTGATGTGGCTCGCCTTTATTACATACACAGCCCAGCAAGTCAACAACATTGATATGGCTAATTTGACCCAACAATGCCCTGCCCCCCTCACACATGCAAACAAGACTCACTGCAGTTAACTGAAGGCAACCATGCTCTGCCCCCCCACCTCACTCACCATCAATAGAAACAAATGAATGGAAAAAGAGCCTGCCCACATGATGTTTACACATGCACTAGATACCCCCTTCTTTCTCCCCTGCTCTCTCCTCCCACCTCTCTTCTCCTCCAACCTCATAATGTCTATAACATTAGTGTCTCATGTCAAATATAACTGATTTGTAGAAAGGACTCTATGAACTGAAAGCAGGGACGCAGTATGCACTTTTGTTACCCAATAAAATCTTAAAATCATTAAAAAAAAACACAAGTGGTGGCAGTTCTACTTATGAGTACAATCTATATAGATTTGCCTTCACAGCCTGTGCTACCTTGCAATTGGAAAAAAAAAAACAGAGACAATTGGGTTTTCCTTTGGCAAACCTATAGCTATCTTATACTACATGCTGAGCCATTATGGCAACATCCCAGCACAGATTTAGGCATGCTTAACTTTCTGGTTTCACCAGCACTTGAATGCACATAACAGCACTGGATCATCACTTCCTCTGCATTTCAATTATGGATATTTATCTTTTAATGGATCTGTTTATTTTGTTGTTGTTTTTTTTTCCATTTTGTATATCCCTTAGATGCCTACTCTGGCATTCAACATTACATGAATTGATTCATTAATATATGAGGCTATGAAGATCTGTTGCTAGTTATAATGCACTGGCCTGTGCTAGGTGGATCCATGGTCCAGAACAGTACAAGAACATTCATCTGTTCAGACTAACAGACACATCATTCTTACAGTAGCAAATTCAGGTGGTTGAGTGGCATTAGAGTCAAAATAGGACGACTGAGTAACACGACAGATGAATCAACATGAACTAAGTGAATCTTGAGGCATATAGAAGTATAATATTTTAAGGAGTGGCGGAGCTCCAAGAGAACTAAAGCCCCAAATATTAGCCCAATGAAAACCAAATATGCTCAGTGACCTTCAAGAGCTGTGGAATGTTGAGTGTCAGTCACAAGGGGGGGGGGGAGAAGAAAACCTAAGAAAGAGAAGAGTGAATTGATTTGCTCAAGGTGTCCTTATTGCGTACTGTATTTCCTGGGGAAAGGCATCACTGCCTTGCTAGCACCTTGGACAGAAGCAGGCCTACTAGAACGTCAACATATATTGTAGCATTTTGTTGTCGGGCCTATTTATCTGTTTTGTGTGCCACACATGCCTTCTAGCTGATAGCACAGGCTGATACTGTGGGTCTCTTTGTTCCATTAGAGCAGGCATGTCAAACCTGCGGCCCTCCAGATGTTTTGGCCTACAACTCCCATGATCCCTAGCTAGCAGGACCAGTGGTTGGGGAAGATGGGAATTGTAGTCCAAAACATCTGGAGGGCCGCAGGTTTGACATGCCTGCATTAGAGCAAGTTTATATATTTTCCCCTCTTCTCTTCCCATGGTGTGTTCTCTGAGCCCTCCCCAAATCTCCTCTGGAAGGTTGAGGGACAACCCAGAACAGATTTACGAGGTGCAGGGAGAGAGATGTGGAGAAGCATAAATCCTTGTGCTGGTGGAAAGAGACTTTGTGATACTTTGGATACAAGTCTGTATATCGGGGTGGGAAAGCTGAGGTTCTCCAGAAGTTGTTGGACTCTCAACTACCATTGTCTTTGACTTTTGACCTGCTGGATGGAGCTGATGGGAGTCCAACAACTTCTAGGGAGCTACAGTTCTTCATCCCATTGCATGTGAAAAGAGATTAGATACATGACCATTTCCATCACTGATGTCTTTGATTAAGAAAGACAGGATGTAATGTTTTGGAAAGCCAATTAGGGTGGTGTGTTGTATAATGGTGGCTGAACCTAAGAGGTTTTCCTCTTTAAATTAGGCTATAATTAACCAAGTAGTATTAGGGTATCCAAACCACATGGGGTAGCAAACAAAATCTTTGCTTTGTACTTTCATAAACAAACAGTGCCCCTACTTATTTATCAACCTTCATATTTTGATGCATATTTCTGGCGCTAATTACATTTTTTGCTATATTTAGGAAGATAGCAGGCACATATGGAGATTCTAGTACAATGTTAAATTCATGAGATGCCAGTTCTCTTATAAATATAGAAATCCAGTAATTAGCACCAAGGGAAAAACCATATGAAATCTCAAGGCACTCCTTAGGATTTGAAATTAACCGAGTTAAAGCTGATGATGCTTGTCACCAATTAATATTTTGGGGACTTGGAACTTGGATGTCTAGGGAGATGATGTGATTTAAACTTCAGAATAATATCTGCCTATATGGAAAGTTGGCCACTGTGGATCACAAATGATTAAACAAAAGACATCAAGGTCACAGGTGCACCTATTTAGTGGCTAAGGCAGCTGGTGCAGAAATTAACAAGGTCCCTTCACTACTATTAAACTGAACAATACCAAACTCACTTATTTTGCAAGTTTTAAAAATTTCTATAAAATATCTGGAGGGTGTTTGGTCTACAGTCTCATCAAAATCTGGAGCCAGCAGTTGTAAAATCTTTAATGTAGCCTTCAAAATCTGATTTATCAAGGTTTCTAATATCTTACCATAGTGTCTTATTCTTAACTCCTTAACCATGAATTATGGAAACATTATAAAATACCCATGATCTGTAATCCTTAAACAAATTTAGGCAGCCATCTACACATTTAAATTGAGATGTTTAGTAGAACTTTTGATTCAGAAGTTAATTCTTCTGATTGAGGCTGTATTTGAAAGGAACGGGCATGCACTTCCCTGTAGCCACTTGTAATCTCATGTATCTGATGTTCCAGTATAATTTGGATCATGTATCCCTGGCAAAGGGACATGGGTGGCGCTGTGAGTTAAACCGCAGAGCCTAGTGCTTGCCGATCAGAAGGTCGGCGGTTTGAATCCCCACGACGGGGTGAACTCCTGTTGCTCGGTCCCAGCTCCTGCCAACCTAGCAGTTCAAAAGCATCTCAAAGTGCAAGTAGATAAATAGGTACCGCTACAGGGGGAAGGTAAATGGTGTTCCCGTGTGCTGCTCTGGTTCGCCAGAAGTGGCTTAGTCATGCTGGCCACATGACCTGGAAGCTGTACGCCGGCCCCCTCGGCCAATAACGCGAGATGAGAGCCGCAACCCCAGAGTTGGTCACGACTGGACCTAATGGTCAGGGGTCCCTTTACCTTTACCTTTACCTATCCCAGGCAAACCACACAGAGCTTCATATAGGTTAACTTGTCTCACATCACCTTCAAATCAGGCACAGTGCAAAAGGACAATTTAATATAGGCAAGCACACCAGTTCGCAATTCCTCCAGCTGCAGGCTGAAGTAAAACAATTCAGCTAGAGTTGTATGATGAAGTTCCGCTCTTCATATTTCTTGAATCTTAAAAGTGTGGTTTGCAGAACACCACAGACCTAACCATGTTGACTTACAAGTTGAATTCAACAAACTCCTGCATAAATGCGGTAAGGATTGCAGCTTCCATTTTCCTGGGGAAAATACAGCAACCAGTATACTACCATACCAGCTAAAGGAAGTACTTCTGAAAAAGTTTGAACACTTCACCTTCTCTCACCTGAAAATAAAACCATAAACAATAAAGAAATTTACTCTCTGATGCTCTTAAAAAACTCAAAAAAACCTATGCTAATTGGACTGATGTACTTCATCAGTTGTTTTCATTTGCTTTGTTGGAACTGTATTTGTTAAAAATAGTTTCTTTAGAGAGAAGAGAGAATAAAAAGTGTTTTTTTTATAGTTTCACTGTGAATCTTGGATAAGAAATTGTATATTGCCAAATATTGCTAAAAATATGTTAAGTCTGCAACCAGAAAGATTCTTAATAGAGAGTAAGCTTTTGGGTTAAGAGTTATTTTCATATATATATATATATATATATATATATATATATATATATGTGGGAATCAAAATAAATATAGCTCAGCGTCAGTTCTGTTGGTCTCTTTCCTGTTTTCTCTTTTGAACATTTCTTTTCCATTTCCACTTAGTTTGCTCAGTGCAAATTTATTGCTCAGAATTAAGGTGACTCTGAAAATGCTGCTTTTGCAGACAATGGGGTGATGAAACTTCTGCTTTTACTTGCACTAAAAGCAACCTTCAACAGCTGTGTCAAAGACAGAATATGCTTTGTTCATAATTCATAATGCTGCCAGGAGAAGAAGAATTATTAGTATCTTAAAATTTTATGACATTTGGAGGAGGACATTATAAAAATACTTAGCAAATCTGACTTTATTGCATTTTGAAAACTCAACTTACATTTGGACTTAAGTAATAATTAGCATTTTTACTGGTATCGACCTGCTGGTATAATATATCTGATAATGTAATTCCAAAGTTCAGTGGCACTCAAAATCTTAATTTAAACTTTCAGAAAGTCTTCCAGTTAAACTAATGTGCACACTGGGAGAAGATGTACTATTAAAGTAGCAGCAGTGTCAAGGATATTGAAAATGTCCAAAGCTTCCTTGGAAAAGGAGAGTTTTGAGAGTATTGGATAACTGTGCAAAGAGCCTTAAAATGTGCAGAAAATTTCCATAAGGCTTCTCTTCAAAGCATCGTCCAGTATGAAATGGGCAAACAGTTCAACCTGAAGGACATTGTTTCCGCTTATGCTCCCTCTGTGAAAGTGAATGTATACCCTGCAGAATGGAGATTGCCCCTTCTAATGGTCTTCTGTGACCCAGGAAGAAAGAGGTTCAACTCATTACAGAACCTCATCCAGAACGTAACTGTGTTTTAGGGGAAATGATGGGTGGCTGATATCAGGGGAAAAAAGTATTTGTTTCTGTATAGTGACTTCATTTCAGTGGTGGTGGGGTTTGTCAACGGATGTCAGACGGCAGAGGAACCAACCCCCACTGCAGGTTGCCAGGAATGGACACGACAAGGAAAAGTCCTTACCACCTGTGTTTATTCAATATTCACAGAGAGAGGCTTGGGAATGTGACCTCTCGGAATAATGGCGTTGCTCCGAGTGAGTCTCCACCTCCTCCCTCTCTCCCATCATGTGCCATCACTACGGGTGCCTCTGAGCTCTGCTCTCCTACTTTCAATGCCTGCCAGGTTGGGGGGGGGGTCTGGAATGCTTTCTAAAGACACAGAGTCCGTCAGCTGTCTCTCCCCTGGTGCTTCCTCCTCCTCCTCCTCCTCCTCCTCCTCCTCCTCCTCCTCCTCCTCCTCCTCCTCCTCCTCATTTCCAATTATTTCCCAGCTTTTCCCCTCATCCGCCTCTGAGCTGTGACCTCCCTAAAACCCCTTATGTCTCCTCCTCTGGAAGGGTCAGGCTGGGGAGGCAGTCTTCACCATTCCTCCTCTGCCCAGTCCCTGACAATGGGCTCTTTCTGAACCTTGGAATTCCACACCCTGAAATGTTTCTATAGTCAAAATACAGGAACACTTGCCACAGCCAGGTTCTTACCCCAGGACGTAGTAGCCAATTCCTAGGGGCCGATGTACCAATAAAATATTTGAGGGTACCATCGCCCCAGTTGATGGGCATTGCCATTTAAATGGTGGGTGGGTGCTATGTCTTGTGATTGATTATACAGGGCGGGCCATACCTGCCCCCACCCAATATTTTATTCTAGTTGGTAACCCTACAGTGGGGTCACTGTTACTTAGCCTGTTGTAATTTCGTTGTTCCCGCAAGGGGACAATGACAATAAAGATATCTTATCTTATCTTATCTTATCTGTTGTGTGCTGTAGTCGTATGTACCAAAACCAGTCATTCACTGCTTTACGGGATCTACAGTGTAAAAGTCTATTTTTTAGCAAACACCCCATGACTCCCTTAAGAATTGTACCCCGCCCCATGAGACTTTCACTTAGATTTTATCTCCACCATGCAGTACTAGCAGTGCCAATGCATGGCAAGCATAATCTTGGCAAGTGCTTTCCCTTGCCTAGTCCCCTGGGAGGGAATGCCTCTCCCCAGAGAGTGTATCTGTGTCAGTATATGTGCACATGTGTCTACGACAATTAATTAGGACCATCTTTTCCATCCGGCAAATGTCCCTAACAGATTAGTCTAACCAATTAATCATTTACATGTTGTATGAACTCTATAGATTTCTGCAGCGCAACTTGCACGAGGGATAAAAATACAATTCTGGAATAAATGTACACACACACACAAACGTATTTGACCCTAGCCCTTAAATTAATAGCATAGCTTCTAATTCTCCAGTGCATCAATAATTTTACAGTAGTTTCATATTCAGACGCTACAGGATGCGGCTGACCTCTCTTGGTTTGTGAGCTGAATAGCTGATGACATTTTGTCCCGCTGAACATCTATCGCGCAGCATCATTAGTGGAGTAATGAAATGGCATGATCAGTCAGTTGGTCCTTTGAAAGCAGCAATTAGACTGCTTATTACCACTTCAGGAGTACAGTAAGTAATCTAAACTCAATTTAACCAAATTCTGCTTTAGCAGCGGGTACTTTTGCCCATTAATGAAACTACTCCCAGACCATTCCACCACAATGGCTTGCAGGGCTGGTGCAATGCTTCCATCAATAAGAGGAATGACAGCAGCGGACTTTACTTATGCAGTGCAAAATCAGGTTTTAAAAGGCATGGGAGTACACTCTACACAAATCTGGAGTGGAATCCCTAAAATAGTTGGATGGTGCCTTGTATGCCTCCTTCCAGCAACTTTCCTGCAGCCAAGCTGGCACCCACCAAACATATTGTTCTGCTTTCCTTTGGATCCCATCAGTGAGGCCAAGAGAGGTGTGTGCAGTTGTTGTCTGGGCAGCCCAGGACCTCCATACACACTTGTATGCTTGCGCCCCAGGGAGGTCACTTTGCTGCTGCTAATGCAGTGGTTTGACTTCACCCCTAGAAGTGTACTCCATTTTCTCTTTGAGACAGACAGAAGTCAAGGACAACAAAACGTTATTAACCAGCAGACTCAAAATATCCTAAAAGTCACATTTGTTAGGCCAGTTTGTAGACAGCTGTATGACAAAACTTATGTCTATATGTATGCATTTGTACCTTGCCTTTTAATTACAAGGATTCGTGAAGCGGCTATAAATTTATAATAACTCTTTCAACACATGAAACAATAGACAATAGAAACCCGATATGATTGCAGAGTTTAAAATCCTATACAGTGGTACCTCGGTTTACAAACACAATTGATTCCGGAAGTCTGTACTTAACCTGAAGCGTACGAAACCTGAAGCGAACTTTCCCATTGAAAGTAATGGAAAGTGGATTAATCTGTTCCAGACAGGTCCGCGGAGCACTTAAACTGAAAATACTCAAACCGAGGTGTACTTAAACCAAGGTATGACTGTAAACCCTATAAATCAGCAGGTAATTAAAAACAAACAAACAAACAAACAAACAAACAAAAACAGTGAGGGATCCTTGAGAGATAGGGGAACAGTATTTCAGAGATGAGGCATCAGGACTGAGAAAAGGCCTATTGAATGATGCCAAAGGTCAATCTAGTCCAGTGTTCTCACAGTGGTAATTAAATAATTATGGGAAAACTACAGTTTTCCTCGTTGTCACCCATCTCTCTTCCAAAGGTTGTAAACACCAAGATACAGGGTATGGGAATGGGTGTCCCTTTGGGAATTTAAAGGTTACAAAGAAGCATTTCAATTTGGGTGTGAGTGTGGGAGCAGGAATTTGTAGCCATTGCAGTTCATTAAATAAAAACTGCTGAGTCCTCATTAGCTACAAATGTGCACCCTGAAGTGTCTGGTGATCCTTTGGGAGAGTGACCTATCTGGGCTCTTGCCAACATTTCAGAGATCAAAAACAGGGACACCTCTTAATACTCCTGTTTTCATACCAAGGTCTGCCCATTTGGCAGCGCTATAGGTTTCCTCAGCTGTAGGCTGCATCCACTTACTTTGTGCCTGCATTAGCCAAGTCTATATCCCACTGTTTGTTTGTTTTTTTAAAAAGAAAGATACAAGAGGGTGTTAGCTCTTTAATCAAACATGTAAAAAGTTAGAAGCGCATGACATCAAAAATAATCCTCACTGCGTGTAGCCAGTGAAAAAAATAAGCTGTGTACAACATGTAGGCTTAGTGGCAATGCATATGACAGTATATGTTTGTGCATGGGAGATGTGATGATTCCACAACGCACTCCCATCCTTCTAGGGACTAAGGATTGGCAGATCAGCCTATTCCTGGACTTTGTCACTTTCATAAACAGCTGTAGAGGTGGATCTACCATGAAACCAATGAAGCTTAAGCTCCAGGGCCCCTAATCTCAGAGGGGCCCAAAAAGGGCCTTTAATCCACATTGCTTAAATTTTTTGGGTCTAGTAAGCCCTCTTTGAGCTGCACAACTCAAATCATTCTATGATACATCATGCATTTTCCTAATTTCCATCCAGCGATTTTCCAAAGACTGACAGAAAATTGAGACTGTCCCTAATAGAAAGATCGGGGCATATGTAGTTTGAAGTATGTAGTTTCCATCCTGTACACGGCTTCAATTTTTAGTTAAAACTGGTTTACATTTACACATCACATTTTTCTTTTTCTTTTAAGGGAGGGATTATGTGGGGATGTTATATATTTCATGACTTCCACTAGAGAATAAAGCTTATGATGTTTGTACTGTTGGATTGGGTGCCATCTATCAACCTCCTGGATAAATGAACCAAAGCTATTCTTCACTGAATTAATTTATTGTCTCAGATTTTCAGTGAGAAGCTAGATACTAGACCTTGAAGTGAAGTTATATGTCACCCAGAACATGCGGAGCAGAGGCTTATCTTGCAAACCAGACTTAAGTAAGGTTATCCAATACTAGCAATGAAAAATGTTTAACAAGATAATAAAGTTAATTAAAATTGTATCTTAATTAAAACAATCAAAGCAATTATAGCATAAAAAGTAATTAGAACACATAATGTGATCAAAGATTGTGTATATTTTCCTGGGAAGAGCAGAAACTGATAGTCAATGTTTTACTGCCCAGGCAGTATTTAGGAATGTGTTGATTCATGGCTATACACTTATCTTTGTCTTCCACAAGAAAACAAAACTTTTCTAGCATGTTTGGATATGAAGAACTCTGCTAGTCTTTGGGATGTTTAGCTTCTTCCTAAATTCTTATCCTCACACCTTAAATATAACAAAAGGGGCACCAAGAAATGGTCCTTGATGAGGGAATTCAACAACTGGTGTGTCACAGATGAAAATGCCCTCTCCTTTGTTGCCACATTGTTGCTCCTCATCCTGGAGAGTAGTGACTAGTGGGGTGCCACAGGGTTCTGTCTTGGGCCCAGTCTTATTCAACATCTTTATCAATGACTTGGATGATGGGCTTGAGGGCATCCTGAGCAAGTTTGCAGACGACACCAAATTGGGAGCGGTGGCTATCACCCCAGAGGACAGGATCACACTTCAAAATGATCTTAACAGATTAGACAACTGGGCCAAAGCAAACAAGATGAATTTTAACAAGGAGAAATGTAAGGTACTACACTTGGGCAAAAAAAAAATGAAAGGCACAAATACAGGATGGGTGACACCTGGCTTGAGAGCAGTACATGTGAAAAGGATCTAGGAGTCTTGGTAGACCACAAACTTGACATGAGTCAGCAGTGTGATGCAGCAGCTAAAAAAGCCAATGCAATTCTGGGCTGCATAAATAGGAGTATAGCATCTAGATCAAGGGAAGTAATAGTACCACTGTATTCCGCTCTGGTCAGACCTCACCTGGAGTACTGTGTCCAGTTCTGGGCACCACAGTTCAAGAAGGATACTGACTAGCTGGAACGTGTCCAGAAGAGGGCAACGAAAATGGTCAAAGGCCTTGAAATGATGCCTTATGAGGAACGGCTTAGGGAGCTGGGTATGTTTAGCCTGGAGAAGAGAAGGTTAAGGGGTGATATGATAGCCATGTTCAAATACTGTACATAAAAGGATGTCATATAGAGGAGGGAGAAAGGTTGTTTTCTGCTGCTCCAGAGAAGCGGACGCGGAGCAATGGATTCAAATTACAAGAAAGAAGATTCCACCTAAACATTAGGAAGAACTTCCTGACAGTAAGAGCTGTTCAGCAGTGGAATTTGCTGCCAAGAAGTGTGGTGGAGTCTCCCTCTTTGGAGGTCTTTAAGCAGAGGCTTGACAGGCATATGTCAAGAATGCTTTGATGGTGTTTCCTGCTTGGCAGGGGGTTGGACTGGATGGCCCTTGTGGTCTCTTCCACAACTCTATGATTCTATGTTTGATCTTTGATAGTTGTGGCATTCTGAGACGGTCTCCGGTGGAAGATCTTAGTGCTCAAGCAGTCCATAAATTTTCTGAAGGGCTCTAAAGTTTAGAACCAACTAGCATCCCGTGTGGATCCTTCAGAACTGGCAATCCATCCCACATAAAGTCCTGGCTGCTATAGTTTGAACTAACTGCAGCTTCTGAACCAACTCAGAGGGCTGCTCCACACACATCACCCTTCTGTTTAAAAGTAGAAAGTTCAGTGAGGCTTACTACAGGTGAAAGTCGGAAAATTAGAATATTGTTGAAAAGTGCATTTATTTCAGTAATGCAACTTAAAAGGTAAAACCAATATATGAGATAGATGCATGACATGCAAAGCAAGATATGTCAAGCCTTTATTTGTTGTAATTGTAATTATTTGTTGTTAGGCGGGTCAATTATAAATGGAATGTGATTAATGAAATGTAATAGTGATGTTTATTTGTTTTATTACTGTGGAATTTCCAAAAGAAAACATTTGTAAAAATTAAAATTAAAATAAAAAATAATAAGTTGCATTACTGAAATAAATGCACTTTTTGACAATATTCTAATTTTCCGAGTTTCACTTGTATTAGGAAAGTGCATAAAAATAGCAGTCGGTATGTGTGCACCCGTAACATTAACAGGAAGTTGATTGTATTGATTAGCAGTGAAACCATTGTCATTATCACATCAGTTCTCCGTGTGTCTGGCATCAGACTGGGCATCGTTATCATACTGTCAGTGATGGTTAGCGTCTGTCTCATCTCCTGTAGATTTGCTTCTAGGCAGCTGTCAAAGATAGTGGCAAAATCAAGGAAAGTTTGATTTCAGCCTCACGTTTAACTTTATTCTGTGTCCTCTGGTGTCACTTTTGAGAAGCACCTTTAAAGGCATCTTGGGGGAAAGCTTCCAAACAACATCTACAATAATGGGTTGCTGCAAAGGTTTTTTAAGGAGATGTAATTTATCTTTTTGGTCGGCATGCTGTCAAACAATATCATATGCTGATTTGCTGCTATAGCGTTTGAACCTAGAAGGAACACAGCTAAATCAGACCAAGGCTCCACCTAGTCCAGAAATTTATACTCCGAGACAAGGTTATGACCAATCCGAGAGCCAACAGGCAAAACAAAAGACACACACTTCTGCAGGGGTGAGGGAAAGATGTTGCTGGAACTCCAACTCCCATCAGTCCCTGACAGCATGGCCAATGGTCAGGGATGATGGGAGCTGTAGATTAGCAACATTTGGAGGGGCACGGGTTCCCTGTCTGTGATTTACTGGTTTAAGTTATAAATTTTGCATGATGTTTTCTGCAAGATGGTGGAGGGATCAGCTATACCAGGCACCCCCAAACTCGGCCCTCCAGCTGTTTTGGGACTACAATTCCCATCATCCCTGACCACTGGTCATGTTAGCTAGGGATGATGGGAGTTGTAGTCCCAAAACAGCTGGAGGGCTGAATTTGGGGGTGCCTGAGCTATACTGTATGCCGCTGCCACACAACATGAGTAGTCAGCTCAGTATATGAACAAACCCCAAGAGAAGCTGAAGTGTGTGTGTGGTGTGTGTGTGTGTGTGTGTGTGTGTGTGTGTGTGAGAGAGAGAGAGAGAGAGAGAGAGAGAGAGAGAGAGAGAGAGAGAGAGAGGCAGGCAGGCAGGCAGGCAGGCAGGCAGGCAGGCAGGCAGACACTACTTTAGTTGGTGATTTATCATAAAAGAAGATTATGCCCTACACATCCTGATGGCTATGTTCCATCTCCACTAACAGAGGCAATAAGCTTTCGAATGCCAGCTGATGAGAATTGCAGGTGGGGAGAATGCTGCTGTGCTCAGGTCCTACTGGCAGGCGAGAACATGATGCTGGTCTAAATGTGTCTGCAGCATCATCTAACAGGATTGTATTATGTTCTGAGGCCAAGCTTTCGGTGTGGCATTGTTGAAATTGAATATCCCCGAGTGCCCTTTCTCTCTCCCAAGGAGGAAAATTTCCAAACCTCTTCTCATCTAATGAGAGCACTTTATTTCCATATTAGTACAGGCAACACCCCCCCCCTCCAATTACATGGGGGTTACTTTCCAGGTTATTGTGTGTGTTGTTGGAGCATGAATACCCCACCCTGCCTCATTCTGCCCCATTTCACCTAGCCCCTGTTCTACCCCTTTCTGCCTTCTTCCGGTGCCAAACACGGTGTATGCATGCTGCTAAATTGAGAGTTGCCTTTACAAAAAATAACAGGTAAACTTTAGTTCCTAGTAAATCTTTGTGTAACCCGAGAGAGCCATATTTATGGCTTGCTGCACTAGTTGAATTGTCTATCAAGCTGATAGCTAAAGGGTAAACACTTTTGTTTGGAACCCCTGTGTAATAAAACGTACATGTAGCTCCAATAAAAGTGGCACATTACACCTGAGGTGACAGGCTAGTGGTGTCTCTTTGGACCATCAATTCCCCTACTCATTTTAAATCCCTTCTGAAAGATGTTTCCTCTTCTTGCCTAAATGTCTTGTCTTATATTTCTATTGGCTTCTTTTCAAAAAGCAACTTCTTTGTACTTATTGTTATGCACCACCCCAATCTCCAATCTCCCAAAGGCTGTGGAAGGTGATCCTAGAGTGCCCTTGGGGTGCTTGTCCATTAAGTTCTGCTTACCTGCCCTCATTGAATACCAAACAGACCAAATAAATACATGCATCAAGAAAAAAATCAAAGAATGACCCCCAAATCCTACTCAGTCCCTGGAAAGATAACACCTGGACAGGAGATGCATTCTGTGGTTTCAGTGGGTCTACTCTGAGTATGACTTAGTTGGGTACTGCTCAGGAGCTCTGGACTGTCCCCTTCCTCTATTGGATGGTTATAGTGTCAACCTTTGTGCTACGTTTACTCCTTGAGGTTTTGCTTCACAGAAACAGTGCACACCAATTTTAATAGAATAATAGAATAGAATCATAGAGTTGGAAGAGACCACAAGGGCCATCCAGTCCAACCCCCTGCCAAGCAGGAAGCCCCATCAAAGCATTCTCGATGTATGCCTGTCAAGCCTCTGCTTAAAGACCTCCAAAGAAGGAGATTCCACCACACAACAGCTCTTACTGTCAGGAAGTTCTTCCTAATGTTTAGGTGGAATCTTCTTTCTTGTAGTTTGAATCCATTGCTCCGTGGATCCAAACTACAAAAAAGAAGATTCCATTTTAAAGGTTGCTAGAATATCTTCAGATGATCTACTTCGTTAGACAGTTTGTTGTTTTTTAAAGAACCCAAGAACCAAAACAAGCACTTTGTAGGAGAACTGTGATAGTACTATTTCAAACACTTGTTGCCTCTTAATATTTGTGGTACTAACTACTATAAAAGAGGGACAGATTCAGAGACGAGTCTAATCTTTCTTATTTTAATTTCCTATTAGTCATGAAGAGACAAAAGTTAGAAGTCACAAGAAAATTGCACACACACTTATAAATGGAAAAGGGAATTCCTCATTTTATTCAGTGAAGCCCTTCCTTACATGAAAGCTTAGACTAAGCAACATTGGAGGATGACTTCAGCATATTAAAATAAATAACATCAAGAGTTTGTTGGGAGACTTCGAATTTTGGAATCTGGCGTATAATGTCTGCAAATGTCAGGCTTATCCTTTGGGTCTGAAAATGTCACCCTTTAGAGAAAGTCATTAAGGGATGATTATTAAGTTGATGTGAACCCGAAGAAACAGATTAAGAACAAAAAGAAATGGGGGAACTGAAATGCCAAGTTGTGAAATGACTATTTCTATGTTTTGGAAATTATTCTGCTTTGATACCAAAGTAAGTCCTCTGGATCATGAATTATCCTTTTATTTTGCCTTTTATCATGTTTTGCACTTCTCCAGATGATTCTGTCTTCTATACTTTCCTGAGGGTCTTTGTTTTTTAAAATAAAATAAATAAAATGTCCTCTAGTGGAGATCCTTCTTTCACTGGAGACAAAAAAATAATCATTGTCAATCCCCCCCCCCCTCCATCAAGGAGAGAGGGATTTCTTTAGCTTGTTGGTGGTTTTTAAAAGCCCTTGGTGCCTTAAGTAAAAAGAAAAAGAAAAAGAAAAATCCTATTAAAATTAATATTTAGACCCAAAGTCTGTTTTCTTCCAGTATAGCACATCAGTGATTAAGATGACTATTAAAATGTCATATCAAATCAACAATATGTAGATGAGTTGCTATGACAATCACATTGCCTACTGTGACAGCCATAAATATTGTAGCACTGCGTTTTCTAAGGTTAATAGAGGAGGCTTACTAGAGATTTGCAGGTGTTTCCACGATGTCTAAGGGTAACTTTCGTTCCTCACTCACATGCATATAAATGTTCACCATGTAATTATCTCATGAGTGAATGCAAGTTGTGTCTGTCAGCAGAACTCAATGATATTTAAACATGTTGATGCCACCCTTCTATATTCCTTCACCTTATCTCCACCTATTTGAGGATATATGATCATGTCCTCTTGGGTTTCATGATACACAGAGAAGGGAAAGCTGATTGAAGTTGGACATGCACTCTGGAATTTAAGAAGGTTGCTTTCAAAAAGCTTAAGGAACAACTGGGTGAGATCCCTTGGCCTGAAATACTCAAGGAGAAGAGAGTCTAAGATGGATGGGAGTTTCTTAAAGGTGAAATATTGAAGGCACAAATTCAGATAACAAGAAAGAAAGTTGGGAGTCATCTAAAGAAACCAGTGTGGCTTCATAAGGAGCTTACAGATGAGCTAAGATTTAAGAAGAGCATGTATAAGAAATGGAAGAAAGGGAGAATCACAAAGGATGACTGTACATGAATATCCAACAATTCCAGGGTGAAGGAGGTCAGGGGGCTTAAAGCTCAGAATGAACTCAGGCTTGCAAGAGAAGTTAAAAATAATAATAAAGGTTTATTCAGCTACATTTGAAGCAAGAAGAAGAACAAGCAAGTTGTAGGACCTATGTGTGGAAAAGATGGAGAAATGCTTTTAGGTGACAGAGAGAAGGCAGAGTGAAATATCAGCATCCAAACTGAATGGATTAAGGGTTAAGACTCACAAGACGTGCAAAGTTCTAGGAAAGAATATTTTGAGGACATACACCTTGTGCCTGAGGCAGTTGTGTAAGCTGGTGCAGTTATGTCAGATAATAACAGTCTTTTTGTCTTGTTAGAGCTGCTGAGCAGTAGGTCTGTTCAGTTCTGCTGCTGTCTGCCTCAGAGTTAGTCAGAGTCTGTGAGAGTTTGGGTGATAAATCTCTGTAACACATTAGTACCTGCCTGCCTTGTACATATATATTTAATCTAACAAGTGCAAGGGCACTGTGAGTAAAAGTTATTGTTACTTAAACGTTAGGAGATTGTCTTGTGTAGATTTGATAGAAGGGAAAATGGGGCGGGGGGGGGGAGACCAGGACCAAAACGGTTTGACAACCCAGTCTTTCGCATAAGCTCTGTTAATATGAATGAAGTATAATTGCTAAATAAGCTATCATTTATTAAGTTACATTATAACATTGAGCTAATTTACTTTTCCTAAATAAAATCTAATTCCCACATATTTGTGGAATGTGCTAAAATGTTGCAGAAAGGGAGGAGAGCGTTTGGCTGTACTCAGGCCCGCTCTAGGGGCAGTCTTGGTGGCGCGGGGCTGGCAGGAGGGCGCTGCGCGGCAAAGCCGCGTGGAAGCCATGCTGTGTGCTGCGCCCGCCCAAGAGGGCAGGGGCGCCGGAGCGATATCCGCGCCACAGCGCCAGGGCGCTCGACTGGCTTGAGACGGCCCTGATTGCACTAATAAAAACATGTTGATGTTGTTGTTGTTGTTTAGTCGTTTAGTCGTGTCTGACTCTTCGTGACCCCATGGACCAGAGCACGCCAGGCACTCCTGTCTTGCACTGCCTCCCGCAATTTGGTCAAACTCATGTTCGTAGCTTCGAGAACACTGTCCAACCATCTCGTCCTCTGTCATGCCCTTCTCCTAGTGCCCTCAATCCTTCCCAACATCAGGGTCTTTTCCAGGGAGTCTTCTCTTCTCATGAGGTGGCCAAAGTATTGGAGCCTCAGCTTCAAGATCTGTCCTTCCAGTGAGCACTCAGGGCTGATTTCCTTCAGAATGGATAGGTTTGA
The DNA here is from genome assembly GCF_963506605.1 of Zootoca vivipara. Classification (NCBI taxonomy): domain Eukaryota; kingdom Metazoa; phylum Chordata; class Lepidosauria; order Squamata; family Lacertidae; genus Zootoca; species Zootoca vivipara. The sequence goes on along the minus strand of NC_083283.1, from coordinate 69,136,314 downwards.
TCTTCTTGCATATTAAATAAATTAAAACAAAGACTATGGAAAGATTTGGTGGTGGTGACAATTTGCTGCTGCTTCAGTTTGTGCTGTTGGGGCAGTTGGTTCAATTGTTCTGTATTCGGGGAATCATAGAACCATAGAATTGTAGAGTCGGAAGGCACCACGAGAGTTATCCAGTCCTGCAATGCAGGCATCTCACTGGCACTAAAAACAAAGGTGTTTTCTTCCTTTTTCTGCAAGTCAGTGCTAAAAACTAAGAAGGGGTCAATGAACATATATTTCACACACACACACACACACACACACACACACATACATATATTTAGGAGGGAGAGAGTGTCAACCTTTTTAAATTTTTAACGCCCATGCCCTTTGTTATAATTCTAGACTTCTGATATAGCTGTCAGAAGGTTTAATTTAAATCTCCATTGCTAGTTTTTATAAGGATTAATCTAACACTGAGCAAGCTTCGACAAGATTAGCATGTCTTTCTGGTGACCTGGCGATATGAAGACACATTCAAGGTTAAAAGTGGTAAGGAAACATCTTACACACTTGGACTCACAAGTTCATAACTGTGTCTGTGAGATTTTTCTCCCTATTGTGTACAGGACTGTACCAGGGGACAACAAACAAACGCAACAGGGCATTGGAGATGGGAGAAGAGAAACACTGCAATTCTGGAATTTCATTGCGAGCCATTTTGCTGTAGGAAGCAGATTCATTTCAGCTCCCCACCACCACATTTGACTAGCAGTATAAGACAAGTACCATTCTCAGTGCTGTTGTACAGTGGCATGCACAGATCAACTGTGGATCCTGTGCACATCCTGTATATCTAGATGCATTCCACAATCTATACAATTAGTGAAGGTATGCATACACATTGATGTGCATTGTGGATTTCAAGTGTGGATTACATTGCAATCTGGACTGCACTTTCGGTCACATACAACTGTTTCCCTTTTTCATCCTAACACACCTCACAGGACAGTTGCAAGGATAAAGGGGGCGGGGGAAGTTAGGCATACTCTGTAACACTTTGAAGCCCAAATCCAGGACACCATATTCCCGGACGCCATATTCCCATTTTTCATCATGAAAGCACGGCAGCCATTTGGGTTACCATGATCTCATTGGGTTGCCATGATATTGTACAATTTTTATTTTACAGGCATGGAACCCAAAAACACAAGTTTTGGAGTGCATGAGATCACAGCCCCCCAAAAGAGCTTTTTCAGGGGAAAATTGTGTGAAATCACAGGAATCAAAATGGTTGCCTTTTCTCACGATAAAAAACAGGTTGTCCCAATTTTTCCGTGACACTTGTGGAGTAAGTTCTATGTAAAGGTAAAGGGACCCCTGACCATTAAGTCCAGTCGTAACCAACTCTGGGGTTGCAGCCCTCATCTCACATTATTGGCCAAGGGAGCCGGCGTACAGCTTCCAGGTCATGTGGCCAGCATGACTAAGCAGCTTCTGGCGAACCAAAGCAGCACACAGAAACGCTGTTTACCTTCCCGCTGTAGCGGTACCTATTTATCTACTTGCACTTTGACGTGCTTTCAAACTACTAGGTTGGCAGGAGCTGGGACCGAGCAATGGGAGCTCACCCCGTTGCGGGGATTCAAACCGCCAACCTTCTGATCGGCAAGCACTAGGCTCAGTGGTTTAACCCACAGCGCCACCTGCGTCCCAGCAAAGGGACTATGTATGTTGCCCTAAAATTAAAGGGGGAGGATGTAGGCTCAAATTACAAACATAACAAGCTAAAATGAAAAATACTGTAGCTGGTTCTGGGCCATTGTGTTTTAATAAAACCTGTATTTTTTTCTTTAGGAAATTGTTTGAACATTTCCTAAATTTGTATGTGTCTTGATATACTCTACCTCAAACTGATTCCAGATATTATCCCCTGTCTTGATCATACTCGACTGATCATATTCGACCCTACTCTATGACAAAGAATGGAATAATTTTGGTCATGTATGTTAGATTCAAGCTTTATACAGTACATATATGGGAAATTAAACAGATGGCTTTTCTTTTTTGCTAAAGGAAAGAGGAAGAGCTGCTAGTAAGTAGTGACAGGGGAGCTCTTTGCAAATGCCTCAGTCTCTTAGCCTAGTTTCCCCACAGAATCAGAGAGATTGAAGGTTAATAAATACAAGAACACTCTTCTCAGATTATTATATCTGCAATCACCAGGATTAATTTATTGACTACATTTGCAAATTTCCCATCAATGAAAATGGGCATGAACTGGTTCCCAAAGCTAATTTTGTGTGGTTGGTCTTGTGTAGAAAGAATTTATTCAAAGTACAAATAAATGTGTGGGATTGGGGCTGCACCCAATTGTCCACCCCTGACCTTCATATATTTAAGCCACTGTTTGCACAGCGAGCAGCCTACTGTTATAGACTCCTTTGCAAGCAAGAGCTTGAATACATGGGGGTTGGAGGCAAATCCAGCAGATTTGACCTTGATCCCACTTCTGTATGTTCATTTGCTCACACCATGAACCTCTGCATGGCTTTGTTGACTCATAGACATATCTTCCTGGCCATATGGTTTGTGAAGCTGCGATTGAACAATTGCTGGGAATCGTAGGTGGGGAGAGTGCTACTGAGCTTAGGTTCTGGTTGCAGGCTTCCTATGAGCCTTGTTGTTGCTGTTGTTGTTGCTGTTGTTAAAATGGGCATCTGGTTGGCCATTGTAAGAACTGGATGCTGGACTAGATGGGCCCTTCTGCCTGATCTGGCAGGCTCTTTTTAAGTCCTTATTGGGTCCATTTGCTAGATGTACAGAAGTTCCTTGTACTAACTGCCCATAGTGCAGCAGACATGAATAGGAGGTAGAAATGCAGAAGAAATTACTAATCCTCTGCCTTTCCTCTCATGCCACTGCTGTCCATTCTGCCTAGAAACAGGGAGTACAGTATGTTTGGGTAGCAGGGATCACTTTCGTAGTGAGAGGAATGGTGTGGAGATGGGTGCGAAGAGGCACCTCCTAAAGCCCTTCCCTTGGCTTGGGAAGTTGCCCATTTATTTATTTGTTTTATGGGGGAACCTGGGGGGTCCACCTTGAAGGGTTTCCTATACCCACTTACCTGAAGAGCAAACCCCATTCTATGCAATGGGGATCACTTTTTTTTCAGTAGGTCTGTATAAGAACACACTGTTGAGGCACTCTGAGGAGTCAAGCCATTTAATGAGATACAGGTGATTGCACAGTTTATGGCCTGTGGCCCCACAAATGTGATGGGTAATGACAAATGAAGAGCGCACAGCTTCTGGAAGACTTCTGCTATTTACTGGATCCTCAGCCTGTGTAGATCAGCACAAATCTTGCGGCATCATTCATTATACCTGTTCCCTGCAGTGGGTGATCTTTTATGTCTACAACAACCTATAACACAACAAATTTATTCTCTCCTGGATTTGGGGGCCCATTTATACTTTAATACATTATATTGTCTCCTTCACACATCATTTACATAATGAAATAAACTGCCAGGAAGAGAGACAACTCATCCTAATGGGGACTAAATATGCCAAGGACTCAGCCTATTCCAAAAAGGATTTTTATGAGCTGGAACAATTTGAACACAGTAGGGGAGAGATTAAATGTATTTAATATTTTCAATGACAATGAGCTCCAATTGTTTTTGTCTCCGCTTTTCCCCCCGTGAATGATGGAAATGCTTCTGAAGAGTCTGTGGGAGATGTTGACAAAGAAAATTGGTGATAATAACTCGATGAAAACTTCAGTAGGGAATTGACTGGGTGCAAAGGATTATGTGGGCCTGATATTTATATACACTCACCACCCATTTGGGACTGGTTGTTCTTCCAAGCCCTGCTCTGTTTGCCATATGTGTGTATGATGGAGGGAGCCATACCTGCAGTGGTATTTGTGTCTATATTGGGATGAGTAAATTTTTCCAGGGGCTACATACCACGAAGGGAGCCATCACACACTCTTTCCCTTTTTCACACAAGCCACAAGCACTGTGTGCTCATAGCTTCCCCCAAAGAATCATGGGAACTTTAGTTTGTTAAGGGTGCTAGCATTTGTTAGGAACCATTTCCTTCCCAGAGCTACATTCCTCTCCTCACAGGGAGCTCTCTGAAATATAGCTATGGGAAAGGAACAGGGGCCTTCAAACAATTCTCTGCACCCTTGACAAATTACAGCTCCCATAATTTTTTGGGGAAAGTCATGACTGTTTAAAGTGATATAATGGTGCTTAATATGTATAGTGTATTTGTGACCCACCATACACGATGCATCCATCCATTCATCCAGCTTTTCTGGACTCACAGCTGTCCATGGAGGTGCAGGTCAATTCTGTGTTCAGGGCAGCTGTCTACCAGCTCCATCTGGTACGCAGGCTGATACCCAACCTGCCCGCGGACTGTCTCACTAGAGTGGTGCATGCTCTGGTTATCTCCTGCTTTGACTACTGCAATGGGCTCTACATGGGGCTACCTTTGAAGGTGACCCAGAAACTACAACTAATCCAGAATGCTGCAGTCAGATTGGTGACTGGGAGTGGCTGCTGAGACCACATTACACCGGTGCTTAAAGACCTACATTGGCTCCCAGTACGTTTCCAAGCACGATTCAAAGTGTTGGTGCTGACCTTTAAAGCCCTAAATGGCCTCAGCTTGGTATGCCTGAAGGAGCGTCTCCACCCCCATCGTTCAGCTTGGATACTGAGGTCCAGCGTCAAGGGCCTTCTTGCAGTTCCCTCACTGCAAGAAGCGAGGTTACCAGGCAGAGGGCCTTCTCAGTGGTGGCACCCGCCTTGTGGAATACCCTCCCACCAGATGTCAAGGAAATAAACAACTATCTGACTTTTAGAAGACATCTGAAGGCAGCCCTGTTTAGGGAAGTTTTTAATGTTTGAAGTTTTATTCTGTTTTTAGTGTTCTGTTGGGAGCTGCCCAGATGGAGATGGGTGTGTAGTAGTAGTAGTAGTAGTAGTAGTAGTAGTAGTAATAATTAATAATAATTCTCCCTTTTCTGTTTCTTTGTCCTGTTCATTCACTTTGTCTCCTGCTTGATCTTTCACCCATTCCCCCACTCATCTCCTCTTTGCCTTATGTGCCTCCACTCCTTAGTCCCATTTGGCACGCAGCACTTTAGCCTTTTTTCCCTCTTTTTTTAAGAGTCTTTACTCTCCTTTTGATACTTTTGCTGTCAGCAGATGTTCGTCTGCAGCATTTTTTAAAGAAGGTTTGGATCGCCAGGTCACCGAAAAGTGATTTAGGGATCCCCACTCTGATGTGTACAAATCCTGCTTCACCTCTGACAAGCCATAAATCCCCCATAGGCACCCCAGTTCACCTCACAATTTGGATTCTTTTGAATCCAACACACACCTCTAGCACCAGCTGCTGTCTGTTGCTGCTCAAAGCAACAAGGTTTTCAGACTGATGGGTCAACCTTAAAACTAAGGCTTCAGTGAGTTGGGATTGACCTATTGGGCCAGTTGACAATTGCTGCAGCCTAGATAACATCCATGCACTGCATCACTTAGCCAGTTTTATAGGACAGGCATGTCCAACAGGTAGATTGTGATCTACCGGTAGATCACAGCACGTCTGTGGTAGATCACTGGTAGATCATTGGCTCCCCACAAAGAAGCTGAACAACTGCGGCTCCCCTTAAAAAAGCAAAAAGCTCAACATTTTATTTACATCCTCCTTGAAAAATCTCAACCCTGAGCCCCCCCCCATGGGCCTTCCTCCTTACTAAAAAAAGCTCAACAACTTTGACCTGAACTCCCAAAAATGGGGTAGATCACTGCCAGTTTTTAACTCTGTGAGTAGATCACAGTCTCTTGGGAGTTGGCCACCCCTGTTATAGGACATGCAGATTACTCAGGCTGCAGGAGGTAAAGTGCCAGATCCTGGTGACTGAGTGCTCTGGTTTGAGACACATACTCCCCTGGTGACTTAGTGTCATATCTGGAAGTGTCTGTAGTCCCCAACCCACACCTTTCAGCATTCCCAGAGAAGAAGGCATCTTGATTCAAACCCTGACAAGCCTGACACATTCTTAGCCGCTGCACTTTCAAATGTTCAGATGTGTCAGGAATGTTTTTAATTCTATACGGACATTAGCATCATATCTCACAGGAGTTGTACACAGGGGAAATTTCTTAATGGTTGCTGCTCAGCTTAACCCAAGTGAAATTTGAAATCAATCTGGAGGATCCTGAGTCGAATTTCTGGGTGGGGTGGGGAGATATAAGTAATGTTAAAGAATCTAGAGTCGGCAGGGGCTGCATTCTTAAGCAATGGGACCAGATATCTTTATATCTTTAGAATGCAGTGTGCATTACTGAATAATTATATAGATTTAGGTCAGACATCATTAAGATGCATTGCCATATTGCCTCTGTGTTTGTCACATCAATAAAGCATTACTAAAAAGGTCATGCTATCCTATAGGGCTGCAATGCTGTGTTAATTGATGTGGTATTATTATGACATCCCACTGGAAGCCTGGGCTTCTAACTTTAGCAGTATAACAGAATTGAATGTTTTTCTCAAAGGGCTGTTGGTTGAAAATTGGGCCGCTGGTTAAGTGACTGATAGGACTACAGGGATGGAAGTGCATTTTCTTTAATGTTCCGCACATCGTGCTTTATGAATTTAAAATGTGACCAGCCTTTCTTTCCCCACCCAAAACAAATTGAATAAAAAACCTGATAACCTTGTTGTGTCAGTTTTTCTCATCATTTGCAAACTCCTTAAGCATCCCTAGGTTGACGCTGAGCATTAATAATTACCAGTGGTCATATTCTGAAGCAGGGAAGAATGCATTTCAGCCACATCAGTATCCTTGTTTGGTTCAAAAACTGGGGCTGAATTCAGTGGCGGAGCTTCATGCTCTGGCACTGGAGGGCGGAGAGCAGGTGGGGGCAGGGCTGGCGTGCATTCCAGGGGTTTGGCACGCTGCCCACAGGGGCATGGTGTGTTTCCTGGGGGCGTGGCACACATCCTGGGGCAGGGCACGCCGCCTGCAGGTGTGTGGCGCCCAGCACGGGCAGGGGGCGGCCATGATGGCACCCTACTGGGATCACGCTACCAGGGGTGGTGCGCTCCCCCCGCACTCCTCTTCTTCTGCCAGTGGCTGAATTCACCCAAAAGCTGCCATGAAGTATATCATCTGAAGGGCCATGGTTTCCCCAAGGCTTAAGCAGTCAAAAAGGGGACATGTCTGAATATATCTGAAGGACTAGAGGGCATGTCTGAATATGTTTGAAGGACTGCAACAAGAAGCACTGTTAGCCCCACAGTTCTTCAAACAATGCATGACTTATGAGAAGTACACACTATAGTGCATGTAGAATATCTCATTGTTCAAATGTTGGCATCTCTAGGTAAAGGAAGAAAGGAACCAAATCCAGTGGTCTCTCTAGGTAAAGGAATCTCACACAGCAGATCTGGGAAGCTTGCCTCAGACCGTGACCTGCAAGCTGGAACACACAATACTGAGCTGGTTGGATTAATGGTATGATTTAATACAAGGTATTATTCTGGAGTCCAGCAGTTGCCACACAGAGAGTGAGAGAATAGCGGTGCTGACAAGGGAGGCACTGGACCCAAGTGCCACCACTGAAGCAAAGAACTGCAAGCCCAAGATGCTAGAGGCCCCTGAGACTGAGATGCCTGGTGCTCCTGAGCACAGGACACAGACTGCAGACCACAAGCCCTAATCCAGCAAAGGGCCAGTATACTCAAGTGGCAGGGATCTTGCCATGGCCCTAGTGCACCAAAGCCAGCAGCATGCCTGGGATGGGTTGGTCCCTTGAGATTCCTTAGCTAGGCAATGAAGCCAGAGACTCAGGGCTCATCCACACATCTGCTTGTCCCATGCTAAGAAAGTATGGGTCTGAGCAGTTTTCTGCTTGTCCTGTGCTTTGTAGGAAGGGGTCCAATCGGTTTTGCCTTTGCCTTGCCACTTCCCTCTGGAAAACATGCTCTATAGCACTCAAAAGGAGTGGGTGGCAATCCATGGAAAATCCAGTCGCCATTTGTTTTGGCTCAGCACTAAAGGCTGGGTTTCCCCAGGAGAAAGTAGTGAGGCAAATGGATATGTGGATAATCTCTCAGGGAATATAGGGGCAGTCAGTCAAGAAGACAGACTTGAGAGAACTCTGTCCAGGGTCCTGAAATACTTGCTACCCATTTCTCTAGACTTCCAGTATGTTAAGCTTAACAAATTCTTGCCTATCCATTTCCTGCCTGTCCTGTTCCACATTGCTTTTCAGATTTGTACCCTTCTGGTTCTGCTTTGAGAGACAGAGCTTCATACAATTAGTCTATGGTGCTATGGTAGTAAAGCTGTTTATTGTCCTAAATACTTGGAAATTTCCAGACTATAAAATTATATAAATACTCATGTGATCTCAGATTGGCATCAGCTACTGCTTCTACCAACTTCTAAGACAAAAGAACAGATTGATAGCTGTGAATACCATGGTTATTAAGGTTGCTGATTAACCATGATCTGGTATACTTTAACTTCCTGGCCATCTGTTAGAAGAAATGTAGAAACTTCATTATTAGGCAATTGTATCATAATTATTCTGAGAAAATGTCTAATGTAAATTTTCACACATACATTTGTCCTATAATTTAATGCTGAAGTTTTTAAGTCTTCTGGCTCATTGCCTAATTGTTTCCTACCAACATCTGCTAAACATAAAAGGTAAGCGAGAGAAAATTGAAAGTAGACGCAAATCAACCAAGACTTTGCCTAACATTTTATAAACTGAACAAATGCTTGGGAGCCAGAATGCAAAAGGCAGCAAGCAAACTGGGAAACTAATGTGCAGCTGTTGATGCTTTGAACTGGTCCAGGGAGATCATTATGCTGTACATACCAGGATGCTACTTGAGCAGCTGGTGTTTTCTAACTATAGATTAAATCCTGCTTATTTTAGTTAACTGAATAATCTCATTGAAGGCAATAGACTAAACCAGACTTGTGTAACTTGTGCACTACCAAACTATATCTTGCTGTCCAGCAAGGTGCTGGAAACCTGTTCTCTTTTGCAGTTCTGGGCAGATAATACACACATTCCTAGAACCATCATAAATTGTTTTGTTTTGCTTTGGTGATGGTGAAAGCTGTGCTTGGCTTTATGGACAACAAGTTGTGCAGACCTGAGCTAAATAATGAACAAGGACTATCTGTATATTAGTATCATACAGAAATTGTATCTGTGGAATCCATGTCAGAAAATAGTACAGGTATATCTCTCTTCCTTCACATCTCTCTACATTTCAGAAGAGCCAGCTGATTCCTGTTGGTCTTTTATCTGTCAGTCTGTCTGTTGCTTTGATGTGTTTGGCTTTCATTTGAAGTGTTATTCATTTATACGAGTGGTTATGACACAGGTGGCGCTGTGGGTTAAACCACAGAGCCTAGAGCTTGCCGATCAGAAGGTCGGCAGTTCGAATCCCCACAATGGGGTGAGCTCCCATTGCTCGGTCCTAGCTCCTGCCAATCTAGCAGTTCGAAAGCACGTCAAAGTGCAAGTAGGTAAATAGGTACCGCTACAGCGGGAAGGTAAACGGTGTTTCTGTGCACTGCTCTGGTTCGCCAGAAGCAGCTTTGTCATGTTGGCCACACGACCCGGAAGCTGTACGCCGGCTCCCTTGGCCAATAACATGAGATGAGCGCTGCAACCGCAGAGTCGGTAACGACTGGACCTAATGCTCAGGAGTCCTTTACCTTTACCATGCGATATTAAAATTTCTATTGTTTGTTGATAGTGAGTTGGCTCCAAACTTAGTCATGTTTAGAGTAGAAACATTAAAATGGGGTGTGCTAGTTATGAATAAGTCTCATTGATTTCAAAGGGTTTATTCTTAGCATAACTCAGTCTTGATCCAACTTAGCATGTTTCTCTACCCGTTTATTTGTGTGAGAGGGGAAGGTGCATATATTCACTTGCCACTGAATGTGACCCCTGGGACAACAAATGTTCCCAATCTCACATAATATACATGTTCACCTTCATCCAATTCATGCTCATCTGTTTATGCATACTGTAGATGCTGTGGATGAAGCGATGCATTGATTTCAGTATTGAATTCAAATGATCCAAAGAGAGATCAGAATTTCACCAAATATCTGAAGTGATCCAATTCACTCAAAAATGGTGCCAGACTGTTGCAAATGCTCCCCTGATACGGTAGGCATGGAAACAGAAGGTTTTTTGTCATTCCCCAAATATCAGGCCTCGACAACTAAACCTGCAGAAAAACATTTTAAAAAATAAATCCCTGAATTTCACCAAAAATCTTATGTTATCCAATTCACTCAAAAATGGTGCCAAACTGTTGCCAATCCTTCCCTGATACGTTTGGCGGTGGCAACAGAAGGGTTTTGATCATAGGCAAGAAAATCAGGGCCCTACAACTTAACCTGCGGAAAAACATTTCTTTGAGAAAATCCCTGGGCAGGCCGGGTCGTCCTCCTATATACCTGCTGGGATTGACAAGGCATCTGACTCTCACCTGAATCTCATAGCTCTCCTGAAGCTGCCTCTGCTTAGTTATCATTTAACTCTTGAGGCAAACAGACATCATGTGCATGATACGCTTGGCGGTGAGAACAGAAGGGTTTTGATCATAGGCAGAAAAATCAGGGCTCGAGGCTCTCACTGGACCATCAAGAAGGCTGATCGCCGAAGAATTGATGCTTTTGAATTCTTCGGCGATCAGCCTTCTTGATGATCAGCCTTCTTGATATATATATATATAGTATAGTATAGTTTTCCACCCCTTTTTAACAGATGTAGATGAAAATTACAAGCCCTGTAATTATGTAGCCCCTGCTGGGTAGATAAAATATTCCAAATTACAGACAAATAGGTCCAGGGGTTTTGTTGCTAGGCAACTTTAGAGTTGATATTTTCTCAGGGGAGGGAGAACTATAAGGACTTTTTCTTCTTCTGTGTTATTCTGTGGGTGATGATTTTATTACAATAATGACGTATGTCATGCAACTTGCTCTAAGTCCAGATGTGACCTGAAGCTTCCTATAAGTTGTTTCCTCCATTCCATCTTTCCCAAACTTTACCCCCTTGACTTACAGAGAGGTGAGAGCCAGTGTGGTGTAGTGGTTAAGAGCGGTAGACTCGTAATCTGGGGAGCTGGGTTCGTGTCTCCGCTCCTCCACATGCAGCTGCTGGGTGACCTTGGGCTAGTCACACTTCTCTGAAGTCTCTCAGCCCCACCCACTTCACAGGGTGTCTGTTGTGGGGGAGGAGGGGAAAGGAGATTGTTAGCCGCTTTGAGACTCCTTCGGGTAGTGATAAAGCGGGATATCAAATCCAAACTCTTCTTCTTCTTCTTCTTCTTCTTCTTCTTCTTCTTCTTCTTCTTCTTCTTCTTCTTCTTCTTACAGGCTATAGCTTTTGTGTGAACCCCCTGGTATGTAGATGAGCACTTCCATTTTTCTGCCTGGCATGCTCCTGAGCCCAGGGCAGTCTCGAGCAGGTTGGGCGCCCTGGCGCTGAGGCACGGAGATCACTCCGGCGTCCCCGCCCTCGCAGCGCGCAGCATGGCTTCCGCGCGGCTTTGCCGCACAGCGCCCCACCTGCCAGCCCCGCACCACCGGGACTATACCTAGAGCCGGCCCTGCCTGAGCCATTAGGCAGGTGTGATTTTAGAATTCAACATTGGGGAAAGGGTGCTCTGTTCATGTTCAGAAGCACACAGACTGAGGTGCTATTTCATTTATACAATATGTGATTGATGCCTTACAAGGAACCCTTCCCACAATGAATGTTGCATTTATTTCCAAATTATTGTCCCATCCTCCTCTAATGGTTACTGTCTTCTCAAAGAAATAATTAGTACATGGTAAAACTGTAAACATGTTATTTTTAATAGTGTATTGAGACTTTTTAGATGTGCATCTGTGTTAGATCTGCATCTCTGGGCCGAATCCCAAGTTTATTGGACTTTGAGTAATATCGCATGATAACCGCCAATCATAAATACAAAAAAATAGGATGGTGGGTATAACAGCTCTTTAGAGTAACATAAATGTGAGGCATCTTTTTGGCCTTACATGGAGGAAGCACCCACATATGGTTTCAGTAACCGTCACAGCTTCTCTGTGCCTTTTAATATGACCATGTTGTCTGGTGAAATTAACAGCAGCAGCAGCAGCTTCTAAACTGAATGGCATGGACACTGCTCCATATGCTAAAATCTTTTACTGAAGTAGTAATGGGTAAGATAACACTCAAGTAAATGTAGCTTAAGAAAGCATCTCAGAGAAATCTCAGCTGAATACACGTCACTCCAGTTTATCTGCTCTTCTCAATTCCATATCTCAGACTACAACAGAATTTTGCTGTGTACAAGGTGAAGTAAATCAAAGCTCCAGCGTCATTCTCAAAAGAGGACATCCAGAGCTGTGGCACACCCAAACAGACGGCTGTCCAGCCTCTGCTTGAAGACCTTTGTTGGGAGTGAGCCACACTATCGCTCTAGGTCAATGTTCTTCAACCATGGGTCTCTGGATCCTGTTGTGTTAGTTGGTTTATGGATTTGGACAGTATTTAGGACAGCACTCCACATCTCAGCATTGGTGACCACACACTTGGTAGACAATTTTGGGGCATCACATGGCAGGACAGAGTCTCAAATACAAATGTGCTCTCCCAAACCTGCATTTCCAACATGTTTGCACTCTTGTCTCAGTGGTGTCTATGTTGGATTGGTCATGTACACAGAATGGAAGATGGCAGGATCCCCAGGGACATGCTCTATGGGGAGCTGGCTTCAGGTCAGGCCCATGGACAGACCAACTTTGCATTGCAACAATGCCTGCAAGGCTGGCAAAATAAACCCCACCATGTGAGAATCCCTTGCAGATGACCGCAATGCCTGGAGACAATCAAGTCAGGCATAAATAGCAATGACCAGAGGAGGAATGACCACAAGGAGGACCATAGAGAGACGAAACATGCATCTGCAGCAGAACAACAGGACTCCTTCATCTGCCCTAGCTGCAACAAAACATGTCTCTCTTGTATTGGTTTCTACAGCCAAGCAGGTGCTGTAACCTTCCAACAGTTTGATTTCACTCCCAAAGGTGCACTCCTCCATTGGAGTGTGAGAGATTGATGCCAACAATAGAAAAACTAAGTCTCCCACATACTAACTTGCTGTAAAATAATGATGTTGACTGTAGAATGAAAATCTTCAAAAGCATGTCTGCACCTGAGGCTTTTAATAAGATAAGATAAAATTTTATTGTCATTGTGTAATTATAATGAAATTGGATGCTATCCCATAAAAAACAAAATAATAGCCAGATTAAACAAAAAAAGCAAAACAAAAAAACTACCAGCAACTACCTACTAGGATCATGAGAGAAGAAAGAAAGGTTTAAGTCTCTATTATGCCTGAACACAGAAATGTACATAACCCACTGCCTGAAATGGGCTTTTGAAAGATGGCTGCTCTGTACTTTTGAAATACTTCAGATATCTGTCTCCTTTGTAACCTTGCTATTTTTACACTTCCTTCGGGGAACTTTGCATGTAGATGCATCAATATAATAGAATACGTGAGGTAAAATGAAGAGACAGATTTGGGGAGGAACCAAAAGAATCAAACTCCTTTATAGTTTTCAGTTGATTTATATGGGGAAACCAAGCAGAGATGTGATGGCGGCAGACCCGTGTCTTCAAATGCTGGTCACCACCAAACGTATGTAAAGCAGTGTGTATGTAAGCAGAGGAACAATGCTGCACACAGAAGAAGCATGCAGTGGTGTGAGCCTATGGAAAACTCCAATATTCTGATGCAGTTCAATGGTACCCCCTTGAATGTCTTGGACCTGTGACAACCCGCTGCAGGCATCCCCGAATAGGCAGACACAATGGTTTTTATTTCCGCACAATATCCTCAGATTAATCGCTTTTGGCTGTGTCCTGTTTCCAGGCGTCTCGGTTGCACTGGCTCATGGGACTTTCCAACAGGGCATACTCAGTTGAAGGGTTAGGTCAGAATCCACAGCCATGTTTCAAAACAGACCTTAAGCTTTAAGCTGTCCATTTCTCCTTGCATTCATTCTCCTGCATCTGACCTACAGAAGAATATGACTGTGTACCATGTATACCCCTCAGTATGTAGACTCCTTATTGAAGCAACTCGTTCATTATTGGATCTTGATTTGACATCCAGGAGAGAGGTTAACTCTGAAGCTGCACTGTAGTCCCCCTCAGCTTCTAGAGGGGATCAAAACCAGCAAACTATGGGTTAGTCTTGGGATTGTGACTGAAACATTGTCTTGGGATTGTGACTGAAAACTACTTCAGTGTTTTCTGGATTCATGCCGTACTGTGTCCCAGGCAGAGCTGTGTCTGTTGAATTATTTCCGGTCAATGAGCCGTCAAAAGCACAGAGAATTTAGTCATAAGAACCAAAGAACCTGCTGGATCAGGCCAGTAGTTCATTTGGTCCAGCATCCTGGTCTCAGGGTGGTCAACTAGATCCAACTGGATGCCTATGGGAAGCCCACAAGAAGAACTTCAGCTTAAGAATTATTGCCCACTACTGGAAATAGACTGGGAAATCGAAACTATAGACCAAATTCTGTAGTCTCCAGACATGAGCTCCTGTAAATAAGAGATTTTAGATCAAGATGCAGATAGTGTAACTGTAACTGTAGATATAGCTGTATCTGTAGATTCAATATCTAATGGATGTTGTTATCTATAGACATTCAGGGAATGTAATTCAATGTTCTTTCTTGGATTTACCTCAACTTTCATTCTTTCTTTCTTTTTTCAGTTTTCAGTAAAGCTTTGAAGGTTAATTGCATTTTCATTTTCTATTCAGCCTGTTTCCCCTGTATCTTTAACAATTACATACAGTAGACAAGTTGCTGTGCTACCCCATGCTGAAACCTCCAAATTCATTTAATGAAATCAAATTAGAAAACCTCTGGGTGCCAATAGTAAGAATAATAATGTATGTTATTATGTGATTAATGTATGCATCAAGATGCTACAAATTCATAAATAACGGCAGGTGAGATTTCACCCGCAGCACCATTAACATTGTTTACACAAAGGGAAATGTCTTCACATACCCTGAATTGGGTGGTGGTTAATGGCCAAAAATTGTCTTATTTATTCTTATTAGGAGCCATAGCTTAATGAAAGATGGAAATATTTGTTGCTATAAATTGGCCTTTTCATCCTTTCATCCTTTTCACATTTGAATGCGAAAGGATCACACATTTTTCTTCTATTCTTTCTAATAATAGGGTGGTTTAGTCAAACTATGAATTGAATTTTTAGATGTATGGTGTTGTTGCTTTTTTGCATTAGTAGGGAATGGACATATTTGTCAATTTTGATTTCTCTTAGTTTTCTCGTTCCATTCTTAAGTATAGTTTGTCCCATTTCCACAATAGCTTGCAGGTTTGTGGAGGTTTCTCTTTTTTTGGTGCCGGGCCGGGGGGGGGGGGGAAGGTAGAAAAAGAGAGGAGAAAATGTACATGAAAATTCATACACATTTTCATGCAATTTCTCCTTTTTTGTAACAAAATAAAACAAAATTCCTTCCAGTAGCACCTTAGAGACAAACTAAGTTTGTAATTGGTATGAGCTTTTTTGTACACAGCTTTCCCAAATAAATGCATTTTTGCAAGCAGTTATCTCTAATATAATGCACTTGTATGCAGTGTTTTCATGAATGTATTTGTGCAGCTTTCCCTAATATGTACATTTTTGTATGCATTGGGGGGGGGGTTGGAGAACTTCATCATAAAATTCACAGAAGTGTATGTCAAGGTGGTACAGATCTCCTGTCTCTTCTTACACCCCCTATTTAGGCACCTGGAGTCACCTTTGCCTCCTCCACACCCTCCTGTGCAAAACATCAGTCCAGACTATTATTGCTTCAGACAACATTGCTGGAGAGCATCAAAATCCATGAATAGTGATGCACATGCCCTTCATCAACCCAAGATTTTTACCCTACCTGACTGCCAAACTACCCTTCACCGGTGGATCCACTGGTGAAGGGTAGTTTGGCAGTCAGGTAGTGTTCAGGCTGTGGAATGGGATGTACATATGATTCACAGAATTAGTCATTTCTAACTAAAAAAGTTCTTCTCAGAAACAATGCCAGGATTTCAGGAATAATAAAAAGTTAATAAAAAGTCTATACAGTGGAAAGAAAACTCCAGGCACTCAATATGCTACAGGTTATGTAAAATCACGACAGTCCTAATTAGAGAACTGAACTACCTATTAAGAAAAAGAATAGCGATGGTTGACAGCCATCAACAAAGTCAAAAGGGACCGCCTCATTATTGTAAGTGGTTTTCTTTACAACTAGCTCTCTTTAATGAGCTAGGCTGAGAGATAAAATTCTCTCTGCACCTAATTTCCCTAGCAAAATGAAACTTTGGCAATGGAAAAGAAATCTAGAAAAATGGAAATATAAGAGCAAATTATTTTTGTATGCCTTCAAAGGGGGGGGGAAGCTGTCAACATAAAAGAGAATGGGTGTGTGTGTGTATTTGTGTTTGTGTGTATGTTTATTTCAGTAAGACAAACCAGTTGTTTCAGTGACATGGTGGTTACTTTATTTACTATTACGTTCCTGGCCTTCTCTGCTGGATGGTGTCAGGGGGCTCCCAGAGGGTCCGCAGGAGGAGGGGGATCCCAAGCCCCTCCTTTCCAGCAGCACCTCCTTTAGCAGGGAAAGCAGTGACACATCCAATGAGGAGGAAGGGGAAATGGTCAGCACAGAGGAGAGAGGGCTCAGCAATGCTTACTTGGAGCCCTTGTACCACCTTTGCCAGGAGGGCTCAGGAAGGGAGATGCAACATCCGGGGACCCAGCTGCGTAGAAGGATCAAACACAAGGAGGGGAGGTGGCGCCTGGGGGTCCCCAAGTTCCTATGCTGGGGGAGGAGCAGGAAGGGGGCTCTCCCGGATTCTGCTAGTGACTGAGATGGAAGTGTTTTTGTAGCTCTGCACTGTAAATAGCTTTGCACAATAAAACTGTTAAAAGGCAGTTTGGAGGCTGGCGTCGTTACTCATGAGCAACCATTACACGCCTTTACAATGTCTCTGGCGAGACGAATTCGCTAGCCCCTGGGCAGAGAAGATACATACAAAAATCGTGTCCTATGGACTGTTTCCATCGGACCTATTGAAACTAGATCTCGCCTCGGCCAAAAGAACACTTACGCAAAAACTAGATGAGTTTGATCTCCAACAAAATGTCATAATGGGAAGTGGTACATGCTCACCGCTGAATCTTGGTATACGGCTTACACCGCAGATTCCATCTTATTTGTCATCTTTATCTGTTGCGGCCCACAGATTTGCTTTTACTAAAGCAAGATTTAACGTTTTTCCATCCAACGTTATGGGCAATAGGTTTACTAAAGGACAAATTTCAGCATTATGTGCATGTGATAACAAAACTATAGAATCTCTCCATCATATATTATTCTGTTGTCCCTTGCACACGGACTCCCGGACCAGATTTCTACTTCCCTTAATAACAGAAAGTTTGACTGAGAACTTGGAGTCTCAGTTAACATATCTGCTACAAGACAGCGACCCTAGCAGAACACTGCTAGTAGCAAGATATTTGGTTACAGTTCTCTCATACAAAAGGAAAAATGGTTTACTTCATGATTACTGAAAATCTGTTCTATTACCCGATTTATAGTGGAAACTTGTCGAAACAAATGTACTGTTCCATCTATTTTAGCCAAGGAATTCTTGCAAATTATATCTGTTTATATGTATTGAATTTTTTAAGTCCTTTTTAAACTTTACTTACTTTTTACTTACTTTATCCTGTCTTGCCCAGTGTTTTTGTACATTGTGTTGCATAAGATTATATTGTGGGCCTTTGGCCGTAATAAAGATTTCATTCATTCATACACGCCTTTACAGATGGGATAACTTACGACAAATGGGGGAGGGGCCTTGGATCCTGTTTGACTATGGGATGAAATACAGGCTTTTCTCAATGGAAGATGCAGAGGTTGTTCCCTATAGACAGTGTGTTTGCTTCTGAGGTTCTGTGAGACAGGGCCACCAAGTAGATTACTTTGAGGGTCCTAATTTTGAAGAAGACCAAATACAGAGGCTCAAACTGAGGTTCCTAGAGTCCTTGGTAGACTTTATGAAGACTCCAAGATCCTGTAATAATATGTCCAGTACTGGTGGGTTGGTGACGTATGGACCATGAAGGAATCTCCTGAAGAGTGGATGAGCCCCCAAAGGTCTGAATTTCAGAAGAGAAAGGAGTGAGGAATATGCTGCTGCTTGTCTTTTAAGTGTCTTTTGGGATTTGGCCCTCAGGTCTCTCCCCAAGCCACACACCCATCCCAGCCACAACCCTTCTCCCCTGCCCACATCCTTCACCATAGAAGCCAATTCCTAGGGGCCAAGGGGGCTTCTCCCCCCACAAATAGAATATTTGAAGGAACTGCCCCCCCCAGTTGTTGGGTGTTGCCATTCAAATGTGTGTTTATGTGCACTGTGTCATGTGATCGATTATCACATGACATTTATTCAAGTTGGCACCCCTGTCCTCACTGGTTTTCCTTTGGACCCTCCTTCACTGTTTTATCCTGGCTGGAATATGTCCTTGAACTTCGATCATTTTGTTGCTTGAATCAAAGGAGGACAGAGAAGGTTGTATGACCATGGGACAATACTGTACATTTATTGCGTTGACCACTACATCCAACCCACTTCCCCACCCATGTTGTGTGAGCTTGACCACTCTTTTTAGTGCATCACTAAAATGACCACTTCCCTGGTTTAGCAGGGGGAGAAAGCCACAATGGAGAGAAAGCCACATCTCTGAATGTGTTGTCTGAATTGGCCCTGAGGCTTGGGCTTTACTGTGGATTGCTTCCTTTTGTAGAGCTCATGGGTTTTATGCCTTCCTTTCCTGAGAGATCTTCTTTTATCCACTCCTTGCTCAGAAGGATAAAAAAAATACTCCAAAATGTGGTACAGCTCTCCTGACAAACCTTTCCCCTCCACTGTGGAATTGTTAAGCAGCTTTGAGGCTTATGTGGCTTTGGCAGGAACAGCAGAGCGGCAATGTGGAACCCCTTTGAAGTATTTTCCTATTGTTTTATAGGTTAAAACATGTATTAAATTTCCAAATGATTTACTGCCTTCCTTCCGCCCTCCAGGTGTTTGCAAATATGATGTTGCCACCGTGAAAAGATTAATTTGCATTTTAGCAAGCCCAAAGTAGCTTTAATTTAATTACTGAGGACAATTCTTCAATAATGCTTTTACCGGCTCTCCCACAATCAGAGTGGTGTAGCCTAAAGACAGAAGGGTGTTGTGAGGAAATGTAGGTGTCACATCACCCAAAGAGCATTATTCCCATTTCCGTTCTATTTGTCTTTGACACAGTAAAGATTTGGAATTAGGCCTACATACCCTGTGACCCACCGAGTTGAACATCACCCACCAGCCATGTATGGTGGCTATTTATTTATTTTTGAGGGGGGGGATTTTGATTCGGTTTGTGTTTTCATATGAACCAGTGGCATAGCATGGGATGCCAGTGCCCAGGCCAAGGAAAGTATTGTGCCCCCTAATGCAAGTATTGCACTTCCCAACCGACGCCCCTATGTAACACTGCTGCTGCTGTTGGATGGAGCTGTGGAGCATTAGCAGGACATGTGTGCATGTTTCATTGGGCTGGAGCACCACCAATGCCATGTATCACCATCTGCCCACCTTCCACTTCTGGCATGGGACACCGCACAGCTTAGTGATGCAAGGGCCTGTCCTCTCCCAGCTCCTACTTGGCGTGCTGCTCAGTTGAGGTGGGTGAGCAGGAGGGGAGGGCAGGGCAGCAGCTGCAGAGATGCGTCCCTAAAAAACTTTGCACCCAGGGCAATCGCCCCGGTAGCCCCCCAACACTACATCTCTGATATGAACATACTGTTTTTGGACTTCCCAATAGCAATGCATAAACCAAAATGCAGCAATCTTTTGAAATTTGCACTTTCACAGAGTTCCCCAACCCAAACGTTTGTACAAAAATACATTACAGTGGGCACTCGGATTGCGAACGTGATCCATGCAGGAGGAACGTTTGCAACCCGCAGCGTTTGCAACCCGCAGTGCCGCATCTGCGCATGTGCAGGTCGCGCTTCGGCGCTTCTGTGCATGCGCAAAACACGATTCAGTGTTTCTATGCATGTGTGAGCGCCGAAACACGGAAGTAACCTGTTCCGGGACTTCCGGGTTCGGTGTGATGCACAACCTGAAAATGTGCAACCTTAAGCAACCGTAACCCAAGGTATGACTGTATATATGGGGAAATTGCTTGCCAAAATGGCAACATTAGGTCGAAATTGCTTTTTAAAAAGTGTGTATTGGGAGAAATGTGCCTTAAAGTAATGATGGATTCCCACAAGGATTGAAACAACAACCACAAATTGATGCAGAAATGTGGAGAATTGTATTTAAATTTGGAAAAATGAGAAACTGAGAGCAACCAAAGTGGACTGATTCATCCATCCCTTATGGCTGTGCACTGTTTTGCTGCCTACTTTCAATTACCCGGTAGGCCACATTGCACGGTTGATGGGCTGTATTTGGTTTGTAGTGTTACAAGTCATGCAAGTAAGCAATGCAACGTTTATGGCAACTGCAAACCGACAATAATAATGATAGATGACAGAATTTTTTGAGGAATGAGGCTGAGGCTAGTTATGCACAAACAACACAGACTATAGTACCATAGACCATTCATCCCTGTCAGCGTCCCTCGTGCCACGCTAACGTAACTGAAAGGGACAGAATGGATGGCTGTGGATTCATCTTTCACACAGAGCTGCTTCCCACATGCACCTACATGATTTGATTACTGAATACGACTCACATCTAAATGTATGAACCACTTCCATTGAAGAGTTACAGCGTCTGAGGTGTGATGGCTTTTTTTTACCCATGCAAATTGTCACTTGATGTTGTCATCACTGAGGAACGAGCAAGCGTGTGCAAATGGTTCCACGATCATTAATCAGCAATGCCATTGTAGGTACATTAAGTTCCAGATTTCATAAAAGCAGAGACATCACCTTGCCGACAAAGGTCCATACTGTATAGTTAAAGCTATGGTTTTCCCAGTAGTGATGTATGGAAGTGAGAGCTGGACCACAAAGAAGGCTGATCGCTGAAGAATTGATGCTTTTGAATTATGGGGCTGGAGGAGACTCTTGAGAGTCCCATGGACTGCAAGAAGATCAAACCTATCCATTCTGAAGGAAATCAGCCCTGAGTGCTCACTGGAAGGACAGATCCTGAAGCTGAGGCTCCAATACTTTGGCCACCTCATGAGAAGAGAAGACTCCCTGGAAAAGACCCTGATGTTGGGAAAGATTGAGGACACAAGGAGAAGGGGATGACAGAGGATGAGATGGTTGGACAGTGTTCTCGAAGCTTCTAACATGAGTTTGACCAAACTGCGGGAGGCAGTGGAAGACAGGAATGCCTGGCGTGCTCTGGACCATGGGGTCACAAAGAGTCGGACACGACTAAATGACCAAACAACAACAACATGGAGCAATGGTGAACTCTTCAGTGATAGAGTAAAATATGGGATAAAGGGCAGTCCTTCTCTTCTGTTGGAGTTGCATACTTTACTGGTACCCAGGTAAATGAACCAATGGTTCAACACAATCGGAACTGGAAACACCTAGGCATGCATCAAATTCACCTGGGCAATTTTGCCGGTCTCATGAAAATGATTTTGCTTTCCTCCTCTAAAGGTTTCACCTGAGGAGAAACATCCCAAGACGGAAACTTTAGACAGATATACCTGCTAATATATTTTTAAGGACTTTGAATGCTCCTCACCACATCACTGTTATGGGGGTCATGGCTACTACAGTCTGCTCACTATTACATTCCTTTGTGGAGATTGAAAATTGGCTAAAAAAAATAGGAATCTTTGGGATGGAGCTCATAGGTCCTTCATGATAGATAGCTGCTGTAGTGGCAGGTCTACCGAGCCAATATCAACCCACTGCTATGCTGTTGATGAGGCCCACCTGAAACTACAATACAAGGGAATTATCAAGCACCAGGCAGGTCACAATACACAGCAGGTAGGCCGCATGTAGCTTGGTGGGTTACATGTTCTTTAGGCCCTCTCCACAATCTGACACTTCTGGCTCACTTTTTGCATATTCCAGAGGCCGAGAAACAGAATTGTACTCAACATGTTCAGCACATCTCTCATTTTGTTTCAATCAATTTTTTATGGAGCCCTTTCCATTGTACTTTATTGGTTTAATTTAAACTGGCAATATCTGTTACTGAATTTTATGATATTTATGAGAAGTTCTTTTATATATTCATTGAACTTTACCCTTCCCATTAAGCAGTCAGTGTTTTTCGGCCAAAATCTGTATTTTAAAAAGACTAGATAAATATTTCATTAAAATAACATATTTCCAGAGAACAAAGAAATGGGGGGGGGGGGGTGAGGTTGACAAATATGTATTCAATTCCTCTATTAGTATTTGTTTTTTAAAAAATAGTACTCTATGCTAATTTATATAATGCATGTAATAAAATATTCCATATATACGTCCAAGAGACAATTTTCCTCACATGCATTCACATATCAGTTTATTCTAATAGCCTTTTATATTTATTTATTTTCATTTCTCATATACTTAAATGCTAAGAAACTTAATACACTTCTGGTATTGTATCATAGGTCTTTTTCCTTCCATGAGGCAATTCTCTGAGGCAGTTAAATGCAGTTGTCAATGTCACTTTAGATAATTCTGGGCCTGTGGCTGACTTCTGACTCCACCTCCCTTGGAGGGGGGGGGATGATGTCATTGCAATCTATAACCAACAAAACAAACAATATATTGAATAAACATCATTAATAAAGTGCAAATAGCAACAATTAAAATCAGACACAAACTGCAATTCATAGCAGTCTCAGAAGCATCTGCTTTGCATGCAGAAAATCCCAGATACAGTACAACCCCCAGAATATTGAGGCAAGGTTGAGAAAATCTCCTATCTGAAATCCCGAAAATTCGCTGTCGGCCAGTGCAGAAAATATTGGGCTAGATCAGGGGTCAGTAAACTTTTTCAGCAGGGGGCTGGTCCACTGTCCCTCAGACCTTGTGGGGCGCCGGACTATATTTTGAAGGGGGGTGGGGGTGGGAATGAACAAATCCCTATGCCCCACAAATAACCCAAAGATGCATTTTAAATAAAAGGACACATTCAGGGCACAGTCCAACAATGGCTGCATTCCTTTATCTCAGGTCGGGGACAGAGGGTGGCGCTAGGGAGGGGGTTGTCGCCATTGGCACTCCTTGGTGTGTGGAGTCCCGCAAGGTGCAATCCTTTCCCTGATGCTTTTCAATATCTTCATGCACCGCCTCGCCCAGATTGTCCGGAGTTTTGGGTTGGGTTGTCATCAATATGCTGATGACACCCAGATTCATCTGTTGATGGATGGTCGTCCTGCCTCGGCCCCGGACACACTGACCAAGTGCTTGGAAGCTGTGGCTGGATGGCTACGTGGGAGTTGGCTGAAGCTAAATCCTTCGAAGACAGAGGTCCTCTGGTTGGGTTGGGATGACATGGGGCGGGGGGGGGGGGCAACTTCCATCTTTTGCTGGGGCTCAATTACTGTCAGCCCCTTCTGTCAAGAGCTTGGGTGTAACCTTGGATGCCTCCCTTTCCATGGAGGCGCAGGCTGCAACCACAGCCAAGGTGGTATTTTTCCATCTCCACCGCATTAAGCAGTTGGTCCCCTACCTTTCTCAGCCTGACCTGGCCACAGTGATCCATGCGATGGTCACCTCTAGGCTTGATTATTGTAACTCGCTCTACGCGGAGCTGCCCTTGAAACAGGCCTTCCCCAGGCCGCCATGCTTAGAAGTTCAGCAGACTTTGAAATCAGCTGTAGAGCCCTATCTGATTATCTTAAAAACTAGGAAGGTTGGCCTGGGAGGAGGCGTTCTTTCAGTTAATGGGGAAGTCTTGGGAAAGTTGTTGCTCACCATCAAATATGCCAAGGAGGGAGGCAGAGTCGTTGTTCAGCACTTTCATGAGTTGGAAGGAAGGAAGGAACAGAAGTTACTCTCTGATGATGGAGAAGAGTTTCACCCGCAAAGGGTCTGCTGCTGCTTTTGGAGGTTCTTCTGTACACATTAGACCGTGAACTGGGGCATTCAGGTGGCTAAATAATAAATAATAGTAATTATTATTATTATTATTATTATTATTATTATTATTATTATTATTATTATTACTACTACTACTACTACTTATACCCTGCCCATCAGGTTGGGTTTCCCCAGCTTTCAAAATACACAAAACATAATAAAGCATCAAACATTCAAAACTTCCTGATACAGGGCTGCCTTCAGATGTCTTCTAAAAGAAGAAGAGGAAGAAGAGTTTGGATTTGATACCCCGCTTTATCACTACCCGAAGGAGTCTCAAAGCGGCTAACAATCTCCTTTCCCTTCCTCCCCCATAACACTCTGTGAGGTGAGTGGGGCTGAGAGTCTTCAGAGAAGTGTGACTAGCCCAAGGTCACCCAGCAGCTGCATGTGGAGGAGCGGGGACGCGAACCCGGATTCCCAGATTACGAGTCTACCACTCTTAACCACTACACCACACTTGTATAGTTCTTTATCTCCTTGACATCTGAAGGAAGGGTGTTCCACAGGGAGGGTGCCTGGTCATGAAAGGGGATGGAGGCAACCGTGGGTCCAATGATTATTGGATTATCTAGGCTTCACAAGTCCTCTGAAACATGTACTTCTAGCACTTTCAAAATACCCACAGCTCCACTTATGATGGGCCACTTTTTTTCAAAACCATTATCAGTTATGCCATTGGCTGCCACGTTTCATTACAAAGCCTAGCATATTGCAAAAAAGGTGAACAAGAGTTCCAATTCATTTTTGCCTAGTCGACCATGTGTGTTTCAATCATATTCCACCTTAGGTGAAGAATCTTAACCTCTCTCTCTTTCTTTAGCTTCTTCCAGTATTTTAAGAGCATATTTTAAAATAATATGTGGAGTTTTGACAACTTCTGACATTACAGTAAAAGTAGAACTGATTTCTCTTCCTGGCAATGCATTCCCGTTCTGCTCTGTTTATTACCATAAAACTTCTCCATAATATTTCTTAGAATATTCTTGGATGGGACTTTATCATTTTAAAACCCCACCTAAAATACTCCAAGAAACACCTTAGTGGGATTTTATAGCAATCCACTGTAAAGTAAGGGCAAGTTAGGTTATTTCTTCCTGTATTCACTTCCTTTTTTTATACCTATCTCATATCAGAGCCTACTATAGTCCATATTAACCAATCTCAACCTTAACTTTGAATATCTATATAATCATATCAGTAAGATATTACAATCCAAATATTGTTGGGGAATGGTCACAATTCCCCATTTCCTATTTCTGCCCACCTTTCATGCAGCTGCTATAAAATGACTGTGTTTTTTTTAAGGCAAGTATATTTCTTTATGGACATACCACTTATCCTATCATATTGCTCCTCTGACTACTTCACCCTCGCATTTATTTATTTATTTATATTCACAACCATTTTATATTCAATTTAAATTTCTTATGTGAAAATACAATCTACCTAAGGAAGGTGGCCCAGGGGCCTTAGGTTCTTCAGATATCCATCTCCATGGGTGGATACAGAAGTCCACCCTCAGAGAGAGAATCATGACCTCGTACATCTCCTTTGTGAGACCGCAAAAAGATCATTGGCTGGTTCCACTATGACAGAGCTTCAATGCTGGAAGGTGAATCATGGTGCTTATTGGGCAGGGAGGAGAATGGCAGGAGAGTCTACAAATCCTCAAGTTCCAGACCATTCCACTTCTTTTGACACACTCACACATGCCATAATGTTTTGATTTTGTCCCATCCAATGTTAACCTGCAAAATTGCATAAAGCAAAAAGCAAAATCCCTTCTCTACCTAGGAACATTAGCACAAAAAAGCCTGCTGCATCAGGCCAGTGTCCTGTCTAGTCCAGCATCCTGTTCTCAAAGAGGCTGACCAGATGCTTGGGGAAAACCAGCAAGGAGGATTTGAGCACAAAAACCCTCTCCCCTCCTGTGGTTTCCAGAAGCTGGTGTATTCAGAAGCATTGCTGCCCCCAATCGTCGGGGCAGAACATAGGCATCTAGAAGCCATCTCCTTGTCTAAATTATTTTGTCTATAACAGATGATCATGATGATGATGACTGTGTACCAAAAGGGGCTTTTTGTTGCAAAAATACAACATGGATGGGGAACCTCAGCCCAAGGGACAAATTTGGCCCTCCAAACCTCTCCATCTGGCCCCCAGCACTCTCCCCAGGCCATACCCATCCTGAATTGCACCAATTCACATGCCTTGCCAGACCTACTTGAGTGTTTCCAGCACTGGACTGGAATGTGGCCTTGAACTCCCATAATGCCTAAAAATTGCCTACATGAAAGATAAGAGAAAGCTGTGAGAGTATGTATAGAAACTAATTCACTGCACAAAGGTAACATTTACATTTGCTGCCTCGCCCACTTCCATCCTTGGTCATGCCCAACAGCGGCTTGTTGGGCCTGGAAGGTTGACCAGATGCCAATATGGCTGTTTGTCTGAAAGAGGTTCACCCTATGTACCCCTGTTGCATAGGGTTGCTGTCAGTAAAGGCTACTGAGTGATCTAATGTCAGGAGTGGATGTCAGGTTTTTGTTTTCTCCTCAAGTGCAATGTTATAGGAATTATGGTATGCATTCTTTTAGACAGGGATAGGGATAGGTTGTGGGGGTCGTGGGATGTGAGGGCCTGGCCTGTTTGCTTGTGTGGGGGTGGGGGAAGCATACCTGCCAAGTCCCGGACTGCAGAATCCGGGAACGGCAGCCTCACGACACCGGAAGTTACGTAGACACAACTTCCGGTGTCGCTTTGGCCATCTATGGGCACCAAAAATGGCCGCCGACACCGGAAGTCGTGTCTACGCATGTCTGGAAGTGCGTAGACGCAACTTCCGGTGTCGCTCTGCCCATCTGTGGGCACCAAAAATGGCCACCACCGACACCGGAAGTCACGTCTACGCACTTCCGGACATGCGTAGATGCGACTTTTGACGCCAGCAACGGCCATTTTCGATGCCCATAGATGGGCAAAGCAGGAGGGGGGGAAAAAGGCCGCCGGCAGGAGAATTTTAGGGAGGAAAACGGGAGACGAAGAGATACGGGGGACCACCAGGAAACGGTATGCAAAAACGGGGGTTTCCCGGGGAAAACGGGGTACTTGTCAAGCTATGGGGGGGGGAGTCATTTAAAAAATTAGTATTCCTGCTTCCCCAGTGCTGACACACACATGCAAAAAGGGCTGTAATGCATTTTGTGAGCATGTGGCCACCATACGAAAATAAGCTGAAGTTTCCCCAAGAAGGCAAATGCAACTTACTGAACAGTTTTATCTTTTTAGAGGGCCTTAGTAGAACTCATCCTTCTTCCTCACTTCCCAGCCATGTTTACGAGGTCAAAGTTTCCACATCATAGCAGTCAGGTTTTTGATTCCGCCTCCCAAATGAGAAACACCGACCGTGCATGTCAGTGCCTGCCTTTTCTGCATTTCCTTCTTGTCATTTGTGATAAACATGGCAAGCGGGCCTTTTTCTAAACTCGGAATCTCTGGAGCTTTGTCAATTCCTCAAAGGCAGAGCGTCACGACCCTGGAGATTTATTTCTCTCGGAAGGAGGCTGGGGAGGAACAACACGTTTCAGATCCTGACAAGAGATGTCGTTATTACTTTCTCACAAAGAAACTTTGCAAATGTATTTATTCATACAGAGGAAGGTCTTCTTTCCTCCCGTCAATGGTTGCCTCTTCTTATTTCGCCTGTGAGTGTAACACCATGCCCAAATCACTTCAGGCAATCTTATTCCATCTCCCAGCAAAGGTGTCTATGGGGAGTGGAGGGCTGGGGAGAGTAGTCGTGTTCCCTAACCCTGGGCTTAAAGTCTTTTGGTGATTATGGTCACATCCATGCCATACATTTAAAGCACTACAATACCACCATTTTAACAGCCATGGCTCCCTCCACCCAAGAATCCTGGGAACTGTGGTTCATTAAAGGTGCTGAAAATTAGTGGGAGGCCCCTATTCTCCTCACAAAACTAAAACTCCTGGTGTTAATTCGGCAGGACGATTGTTTGCTAAACCACCCGTATCATTATGGCTTTGCACTGCGGCCATAAAAGTTGTAAATGGCAATTTCAAATTTCAAGTAGGCACACAATACATTTCAAGCACATTATTTTGAGTTCCCCAAAGAATCCTGGGAACTGTAGTTTATTAAAGGTGCTGGGAATTGTGGTCATTTGAGGGGTACACTACAGATCCCAAGGTTCTTTGGGGGAACTAATGTGATTTTAATGTATGATATGATATGTGTTGTGTGGCAATGTCCCTCCTTCCCGTGTAATAAAGACACAAGATGCAGTAAATAAGTTTAATTGGGTGGTTAAGGCCACAACTTTATTTATTACGAACGTTGAGCGGAATTGGCTTAGGCGTTGGAACCTATCAGACTATATCCGACTCCAACCCGTGTGTTGGAGCCTGTGAGAAGTTGACCACCAGTAAGGAGCCCAGTTATGTACATCTACCGGAACTCCTCCTGTGGCCACCGAAGGGGCGTGCCCTACAGCCGTGGACGTTTCTCTATTTGCACCACCGTGAAGTGGAAATTTATTAAACTGGTGACTCCCATAGACCACATGCCATAAGGTTTCAAGAAGGGCCCAGAGGTTAGTAGATTTTTCTTTTCTTTTATCAAGGCCTGTTCCCTCTCTTCTTTACAAATGTGTGAAATCCTGTCATGGATCCTATTTGCATTACTTGTCTGGAGGGTGGAATGTCCTAATTTGGTTCTCAGCTTCACTTTTCTTCTTTCATAACTTGGCTTGAATCATTGCATGGCAACCTGTCACACGGGCAAACTTAGTGCCTGATCCGCTCATGTGAGATGAGTGCCTTGTGCTGTCACACAATGATAATGACACTGGCTGATAATTTGCATGTGTCAATGAGCCCTCACAAAATAAGCACCAGCACTGTAATGTCACTTTAGGAACACACCGTTCTGGAGGGTCGAATTTGATCTTACACATAAATGCATGTTTTGGGTGTGGGTGTGTTTTTTTTAAAAATAAAACCTGATAGCTTCTTTTGTTTATTAAACATCAGCTTTGGGAGGAGACAATTTAGAGTGGAGGGGCAAGAATGTGCTTGTATGTTAAACCTGTGCTTTTTCCCTGTTGGGACGCAGGGGTACGCATACCCCTAAACATTTTGTGAATCTTTGTACTTCTGTCCATTTTCTGTATTTATTTTTCCACATTTGAACTATCAAATGGGGATTTTCTTGAGTCAAAATGAGAGGCCCCCTAAACATTTTTTAAGGAAAAAAAGCAGTGTGTTAAACCCTTTCCCACAGATTTTTTAAGTATCAAAGTGCCCCCATCATTTTATCTCATGTTACAAGTGTAAATATGCACCAGGGACACAGGAACATCAGAAGCTGCCTTATACGGAGTCTATCTAGCTTTATATTGTCTACGGTGGCAGTGGCGCTCCAGAATTTCAGACACAGGGAATCTCTCCCAGTCCTGTAGGTGTCAGGAACTGGGCAGAGGAGAAATGGTGGAGACTGCCTCCCCATCCTGACCCTTACAGGGAGGAAGAAGAAGAAGACAGCATAGATTTACAA
Source organism: Zootoca vivipara (assembly GCF_963506605.1). Taxonomy (NCBI): domain Eukaryota; kingdom Metazoa; phylum Chordata; class Lepidosauria; order Squamata; family Lacertidae; genus Zootoca; species Zootoca vivipara. Next base: position 69,106,467 of record NC_083283.1, on the reverse strand, counting down.
CAGTGGTTTGCAGAAGGCCACAGCTCAGAGGCAGATGAAGGGAAAATTTGGGAAATAATGGGAGAGGAGGAGCAGGCAGAGCTGGAGCAGCAACTGGCTGACATGTTGTCACTAGAAAGCATTCCAGACCCTCCATCTCCCAGAACCTGGCAAGCCTTGAAAGTAGGAGAGCAAAGAGCTCAAAGACAGAGGGCACATAGCAGCACCCATACAGGAGGAGATGATGATGATGATGAATGAGGAAGTGGGAGAGACAGGTGGTGGAGATTCACTTGGGATAACACCATTATCCAAGAGGCTGGGTTCAATAGCCTCTCTGTGTAAAGATTGAAAAGGATGGTAAGAAACTTTTCATTGTCTTTATAGTTTCCTGGGCAGTCAGACAGGAGCCACTGACAGAATCCTGACATTAGAAGATGCCATGATTGAACCTGGGACCTTTCTTATGCAAAGCATATGCTCTGTAGCTGATGTCTTACTCTTCCCCTAAAACTTGGAATGGCATGAAGCACACTTGCATCCCCCACACTTGACAATTATTCTGCAGCATGCAATTCTAGATTAAGACAGCACTTTCAAAATATCCACAACTCCTGTCAGGTAGGGCTCCTTATCCTCAAAACCAGGGATGGATGAATATATCAATTTGGCTTTCTCTCTGCCTCTTAACCCCCCTTCCAATTTTTAAATTCCGTTTGCCTATTTTTGCATCCATTTCCATCTGTTTGTTCTTTGTTTGAATCTGCTTGAGCACACACAAATGAATTCATATTTTTAGGGTGCATTTGTCCCAATGTTGCAATTTTGATGTACGCAATTTTGCCTGACATATTTTTGGAAGCACTTTCCCATAATATAATGCACTATGGTGGGTATGTTATTTTCACAAATATATACACATTTTGGTATCCATTTTTTGGTTGGAGATAAGGGGTCCCCTCAGTGCAAGGATTTACACTTCTGCAATGGAATCCACCCACCTCTCCTCCACCTGCACCACCAACTAAGGATCTCCTCTTCACCACCTGAACACTTCCTAAATCTGTTCTGTGGGTTCTCCCAACCCTCTGGATCAGATTTGGGCAAGTGTGGGGTGTATATCTTAGCACAGGCATCCCCAAACTGCGGCCCTCCAGATGTTTTGGCCTACAACTCCCATGATCCCTAGCTAATGGGACCAGTGGTCAGGGATGATGGAAATTGTAGTCCAAAACATCTGGAGGGCCGAAGTTTGGGGATGCCTGTCTTAGCTCATTATGGGTCACCCCCTTCATTGCAAAATTCAGAGAAGTGCAAATTTTGAAGAATAGCTCAATTTCTGTTTACATATTGGTTTCCGAAGTTCCAGATTAGGTATGTTTGCATTGCAATATTAACTGAATAAATTTTCCCCATTCCCACCTCACACCCTCTCCCCTAAAGCCCCACTTGGGTATTGTCTGTATATAAATAAATCTGCCATGTTCTTCTCTTATAGGATTGTATTTGAACTATGCTTTGCTTAGGCAACTTTTTCCCTTGTCATCCTCCACTAATTGAACATGTACAGATGTATACAGACAGATTTTTAATAATCCATCCACAAGTAGTATTGTGCTTCATTTAAAAGATTCCCTTTTGATTGACAGGTTGTGCACTCAGAATGACTGCTGATATTTGAGGGACATGGTCAAAGCCATTTATGGCTAATTAGCTGGGAATTAATTATGGAGTAAATGATTCACACATTTATTCATGAGTTCGAAAGGGCCAATGGTCATTTAGCAGGGACAGCATACAGGTTCTCACAAATTAAGCTAAGTAGAAAATGCAAAACATGTCAATCTGTTCTTTCAAATGTTTTATTTATGATAAAAAAAGTTCCAGCATGGAACTTAGGCTCCTGTACTAATATGTTGCCCACAAACCTCTGGTTCAGTGATTTGCTGTAGTCGTGGAGAATCCAAGGTGTGTATGAGGCTGCTACATGGATAGGTTGGCCCCAGTTATTTCAGTGGAGTTAGATTCTCTGCAGAGGTATGGCCTCCTGCATCCTCCTGCCATGCCCTTAAACTGAATAGTCAGACCATCCAGTACATGCAGGAGTTCCATGTTTCAAACTGCATCTGAAGCTTTGCATCAGAGCTAATGGTTATACTTTTGTATCTTATAAGAATTGACTAATGCACCATTCCTCATTCTGCAAATGTTGATGCTGAATACTTGTTTCGGGTCTGAACATGAAATGTTTGGCAAACCTTGGTTAGAATAAATCACAGTTCACTGAGTTCATACATAATACAGTGGTACTTTGGGTTACAGATTCTTCAGGTTACAAACGCTTCAGGTTACAGACTTGGCTAACCCAGAAATAGTACCTTGGGTTAATAACTTTGCTTCAGAACGAGAACAGAAATCATGCTCTGGCGGCGCGGCGGCAGTGGGAGGCCCCATTAGCTAAAGTGGTACCTCAGGTTAAGAACATTTTCAGGTTAAGAACGGACCTCCAGAACAAATTAGGTTCTTAACCCGAGGTACCACTGTACAGAACTGTTGTTAGTTCCAAGGTGAAAGTGAAAGCTTTTCCTCATGCATACAAAGGAGGGGGAAGGAGGATATGGAAGCATGCAAACTCAAGTATTGCTCATAAGTGCCCAAATAATTGTTTAGTCAGATCAGTGTTTCCCAAACTTGGGTCTCCAGCTGCTTTTGGACTACACTTCCCATCATCTCTGACCACTCGTCTTCCTAGCTAGGGGTGATGAGAGTTGTAGTCCCAAACAGCTGGAAATCTATGTTTTGGGAACACAGAGTTAGATTATCATAGAACTGTATAATTGGAAGGAACCTGAATAGTCATCTAGGCTAGCTTCCTGCAATGAAGAAATAATGATCATTTGAATAGGGCAATAATTTGACTTTAGATACAGCAAACTGATCTGTCTGGCTCAATTGACTCCCCTCTCCCCATCAGTGCTGCTGCAAAGATGTAGATAGAAAGATTGGCAATTTTCAAAGAGTTGTTAAAAGAATAACTGAAATAAAGGGTTGTAGCCAACTAAGTTTTACTCAGACTAGACCCGATGAAGTTACTAGACCAGACTAAGTTCCATTCATTTCTGTGGGTGCACTCTGAGTAAACCTTAATTGAATACTACCCACTGAAATGAGTTAACCTAAGTTAGTCATGTACAATAACCTCAGTGAGCCTACTCTGAAGTAGGACTACTACCATTGTATACATCCCAATGTAGGCAAATCAATAGCAACACTAAAAAAAGATGCCACATATTATTATTTGACATGCAAACCAGCTAGTCTATTAGAGATATGCGGAAACATCAGTGGCAGAGGAACATCACTTGCAATGATATTAATTATAATTATAATTATATTTCCAATATGATGTGAGAAGAGGGCCAAATCCAGAGGTTGGAAGATAATAAGATAAATCTAGGACCCTAAAAATGACAAAGGGCCCAGCAACTTGCATGCTGCTATTTTTTCCCCTTTGAGGAGAGCACGCACAAAAGCAAGAAGCAACTCAAGAGGCTTGTCAGTTTAGATATCTAGTTTCTTTAAAATTAAGGGTGGGAGGTCCACTGATAATGTATTATCTGAATGCCACCACAAATTCCTGGAGCCAGAGCTACCTGGGAGTAATCGGATGGATGAGGTTTCCTTCTGCATGGCTTGTGTCAATCACTGTATTGATTGGTTTATTTATACCTGTCCTTTGATTTTGGGAGGAAGGGGGTGTGTGCACAGCCTGGCATAAATGCAGCCCACACTTGGATACAGAACGTTAAATCATTTAACGGATTTGTGGTTCAGATGATTGAGGTCCTCGGGTCTCGGAGCTATATTGAAAGACTCTTATTCCTCACCCCATCCCACCCGTTATTGTCATTCACTGTCATTTCCACTTGGCTGTGTGCTGTGACAGATCAGATTACCAGAAGCATCTCAAATGTAACATTTCAAAGGTGGGACTTTTATGCCAATAGTGGTGTCCATGATCTCTTGACTAAAGGCAACTTTTGAAAACTGTGTGACTTCAATTCCCTGTGGGCATTAGTAGCACCATACATTTGTGCCCAAGATGCTCTCATTGCCCCACCCACCCACAAGGGTCTCACTGCCCCCAGGCCATTACTACTGCCAGGCACTCTTCATGGCACTTTTGTAAGGGAGCTGCTTGACGCTCATCCATGGCAAGTGACAGGTATCTTAGATCCTTCCAAGTCATTGCCTACCACCAACAGCAGGCAATGCATTGTGGGGTGGGGTGTAATAAGATGGCTACTGCTTACTGTTGGTGGCAGCTGAGTTGCTCCTCTCTAGAAGAATGAGGGAAAGCAGATCAGAAGTGACAGACAGGATCATAGAATTGTAGAGTTGGAGAGATCCCCAAGGGTCATCTAGTCCAACCCCCAGCAATGCTTTTGCCCAGTGTGGGGTTCAAACCTACAACCCTGAGATTAAGAGTCTCATGGTTTACCAACTGAGCTATCAGGGGATTAAAGCAAAACCAATAATAACCGGTGCTGTGCTAAACATCTCCTTCCTTTCTTCCTTCCTTCCTTCCTTCCTTCCTTCCTTCCTTCCTTCCTTCCTTCCTTCCTTCCTTCCTTCCTTCCTTCCTTCCTTCCTTCCTTTTCTCTAGCAGCAATTAATGAGGAAAGAAATTGCATGTGGAAATTATAAAAAGGGAGGGGGGAAATTGATGAAATTCTAATGGGTGAGATGCAAGTTTATTGCTGCACCTATCTTACTTCCACAGTGGCTAAGGCTTCTTTGCAAGTGTCCTTCCTTTCATTCTACACTTTCTCTCCCCAGTAATCTGCACTCTGCAGCCTTTCTGGGTGCCTTCATGTCCTGAAAATCCTATGATGTCCTTAGGTAGACTTTTTTTGTAAGCATGGGAAGGTGGGAAGGCTGCTTACTATGTGCCTGACAGTTGCATGTCCAGGTTTTATTTTTTATTTTTTAATTGAGGTCTTTTTATTTTTAAATAAATCAGTGTGGCAAAAAAATGTTTAAGGTAATAGGAAGGAGTCTCCTTAAAAACAAAATCAGAAAGTGTCCTGATCTGGGATAGAAGATCTGCAGAACACACAGAGCGAAAGCATGTGGGAGGGAGAGATAATAATAATAATAATAATAATAATAATAATAATAATAATAATAATAATAATTTATTTATTTATATCCCGCCCATCTGGCTGGGTTTCCCCAGCCACTCTGGGCGGCTTCCAACAGAAAAATACAACACAATAATCTATTAAACATTAAAAGCCTCCCTGAATAGGGCTGCCTTCAGATGTCTTCTAAAAGTCTGGTGGTTGTTTTTCTCTTTGACATCTGTTGGGAGGGCGTTCCACAGGGCAGTCACCACCACTGAGAAGGCCCTCTGCCTAGTTCCCTGCAACTTGGCTTCTCGCAACGAGGGAACCGCCAGAAGGCCCTCGGTGCTGGACCTCAGTGTCCGGGCAGAATGATGGAGGTGGAGACGCTCCTTCAGGTATACTGGACCGAGGCCATTTAGGGCTTTAAAGGTAAGCACCAACACTTTGAATTGTGTTCGGAAACATACTTGGAGAGAGAGACAGACAGACAGACAGACAGACAGACAGACAGACAGACAGAACAGCTTAAAACGAGCTTTCTCTTTCCCCATGCTTGAGAAACCAGAAATGGTACATTATAAGGAGGACACCCTTGTTATTAGATACCAGGTGGGAAGCCCCCGTGGTTTTGACTAAGCCTGTCTGTGGCCAGTTCCTCGTGTACACGTACTCACTGACTTCCCCGCACCATAGCAAAAGGATCCTTTTCATTTCTCATAGCCAGGAGCCCTCTCGCTCTGAATCCCAGCCACAGTAATTTCTGCCTCAGGAATCAGCGCACAGAACCAGCTCTGAAAGTATTAACAAAATAAATAGCAGTCTCACACTTCTGGAAATAAAGCCTGGTAATAAGAAGAAAGGCAATTTAGCTCGGGATGAAAATAGGCATACAGGTCCAGAGGGCGCCTATGAGAAGGGCACAGCAGTACCAGACTTTCTTCCCCACCCCCCTCCTATTGCAGCTATTTCAGGGGAAATTAAGATGAATGCTGCAAAAGACAGCATATTTATTCCAGCAGAATTGCCTGCAGATGAATATCAATTACATGGTCGATTCATCCCAAGTTGATTAGTGTTGGTAGGAGCGGTTTGGATGGTGACAAAGAGTCGGTCAGTCTCTGTTCCTTGTCACAGCAGATGATAAACTTTCACCCAAGTCCCATTCCTCAATGGCTGGCTCATCTCCCACTTGAGTTCTAATAGAGCTGCTTCTTCCTTTTCTCTCTCTCCTTCCCCCGTGCTCCTGTTTCCAATGCATTGTCCAGGCATGGAGAAGGGCAGTAGTTTAATAGCAGAGCATCTACTTTGCATGTAGTAGGTCTCAGGTTCAACTCTCAGCATCTCCATGTTGGGCCAGTAAAGAACCCTGTCTGCAAAGCTGCTGCCGGCCAGTGTGGACAACACGGAGCTAGATGGATCGATGGCCTGACAGTATAAGGCAGATTCTGATACTTTCCTACATGTTTATGCATCACTCAATGTATCACTTATGTATCACTCAGCCAGATATGTGAATTTACGTAGGAAGTTATGACTGTTTATCCATCTAGCTCAATGTTGTCAACTCTGATTGGCAACAGCTTCCCCACAAGTCTCAGGCAGAGGCCATCATTTGATACCTGGTTAAAAAACAGCAGCACCTGGAGATGCCAAGGACTGAACTTGGGACATTCTACTTTCTGCAGGCAAAGCTGCGTTCCCTTCTCCATCAGCTGGGTGTTAGAGTTAACATCCAGTCATATGAACCATCTGCAGAGATTCATCTATGAGTTCTCATCTATGATTTCTCTCTGGGGTGCAAGCCTGGGCTGTGTGTATGGAGGTTCTGGGCTGCCCAAATGACAACATCCCACTCCCCTCAGCCTCAGTGATGTGGATTAAAGGAAAGTAGAGCAAAACATTTGGCACCAGTTTGACTGCAGGACATTCTAGAAGGAGGCATACAAGACGCCATCCAACCATCTTGGAGTGGAGAGGTACTCCACTCCGGATTTGTGTCGGGCAGGCACCCCCAAACTTCAGCCCTCCAGATGTTTTGGACTACAATTCCCATCTTCCCCGACAACTAGTTCTGTTAGCTAGGGATCATGGGAGTTGTAGGCCAAAACATCTGGAGGGCCAGAGTTTGGGGATGCCTGGTGTAGGGTTTACTCCTTAGCCTTTCCTCTTCCTGAAGATATCCCACAAGGCAGTAGAGGTTTAGGAGCAGAGTTTTCCTTCCTAAGTTGATCAGAGAAACCTTCCTAGGTTGATGAGCCCCATCTGCCTCTGCAGAAACCACCTTCTTAACCATTGGAGCCCATATTGGTCTTGTCCACTCAATCTGTCGGAGCCTGACTTGCATGCAGGGGAAGTCCCAAACTCATTGAAGGTATGAGACCCATCAGCTACACTCACCTGGTTTGGCTGGCCAGTCAAAGTCTTTTTCCATGATGTGGCTGCTGTCATACACTAACAGCTTCCTAGAGCCACAGGCAAGAGCTGAGGGCAGGGAGGGGACCAATGGTGCACAAACTACCCCAGAAGGAGCACAAGGTGTCCCCCACGAGAGGTACTACCCCTCCCCTAACACCCCATACACCCTGGAGGTGAACACATATGTTGTCAAAGCTCTGTGTGAAAGTGAGCTCCCCCACCACACTAGCTAGCCCCATTTTCTTAATAACAAGACAAATTAATTTTTCAGAGTTTTGGTGCACATGAGGGGATGTGCTGGCCCACATAAAGGTAAAGGTAAATTAGGACCAGTCATGACCGACTGGGGTTGTGGCGCTCATCTCACATTACTGGCCGAGGAAGCCAGCATACAGCTTCCAGGTCATGTGGCCAGCATGACTAAGCCGCTTCTGGTGTACCAGAGCAGCACACAGAGACGCCGTTTACCTTCCCGCTTGGAGTGGTACCTATTTATCTACTTGCACTTTGACGTGCTTTCGAACTGCTAGGTTGGCAGGAGCAGGAACCGAGCAACGGGAGCTCACCCCGTCGCAGGGATTCGAACCGCCGACCTTCTGATCGGCAAGCCCTAGGCTCTGTGGTTTAACCCACAGCGCCACCCACGTCCTTGCTGGCCCACATAGCCAGCATTAAAACCCAACCAAAGGAAAGCTGGAGCATAATTGTCTACAGTTCTGCCCTGGTTTCTCAAGCACCTCAACTTCATTGATTTGGAGAAGGACCTGAAAATGCAGCTCTCTCCTCTGATCTACATTGCTTTTCCAGATTACCAAGCTTCATTTGAATATAACTTTTGCAAGACAGGTTGAAAGGAAGCATAAGACATGGTTTTCCCATAGTTACCCACAAGAACCTGAGTACATGGTATAGGTTTCTGTTGATGCACACAGACATATGCCTCTTCCTGTGTGCTGGAGGAGTACTGTATGCTGCCTTCCAGAATAAATGCATATCTTATACTTATGAGGTGTCATTATTTGTTGTGGTAACCACCCACATGCAATTCCTTGCCTCCTTTTGATGTAGTGCAACGAGGAGCAGCAGTAAAAAGTCATCTAGCCATCTTTTTATCCCCTCTCTCACAGTGCAGTACGTTATATGGAAGTCTAAAACAATGTTTTTAGCAAATCACTAAAGAGAAAACCGGCAGGGAATCTGAAGTCAACAATAACTTTTTATTATTTCCCTATCTATTTGCTAAGGCAGGGAATTCATTTTACGCAGCCTTGCCTTATACTAAAGGTGCAGCCAGATTACATTTTGCAATTAATTTAGAATGAGGCCAGAAACAAGCAAGAGCTCTGCTGAGAGAATATCCCACACTTGCACTTTTCCTCCTTCAAATCAAGACAGGGGTGAGGGGAAAATTGGTCAGGATTAAATATCTTCATGATGAAGTTTGCTGCAAAATTTATGGAATCGCTTTTGATCATTTATTAAGGTATTTACTTCACCCACCCAATACAACTCTGATAGATTCCCCCCCCCCAATAATTTCAATGATCCTTGAATTTCACAAGTGATAACCAGTCCTGGTTCAAAGTTAAAGGATATAAGCCTCTTTAAAACTTCCACTGGTCCTTATTGACCAGTTTTGGTTCTCCAACTGCAGGTGGATTCCTGATATTTCAGTGTAGCACATCTGGAAATAGACAAAGTGTAATGGAGAAAAGGTGGAGAAAAACAAGCTGAGGAGGAAAGGAGCAGAGGGAAGCAAAGGTGTTAGCAGAGAATGTGTGCTGCATTAATTTATTCATTTAAGAGAGCCAGCCAGGTCTGCCTGCAAGATTCCAGTTTATAGTAATTACTCATCTGATTCATGCACACACTTGCCCATCTGCCTGCTGTTGCATATTTGACACTTTAATAGCTAGCATGGATGAATGGCCACCCCTGTGGATGAAAGCCGATTATAGTATTGCTTAATAGCCACGGAGCAAGTTATTTTGAAGTCTGAGATAATGTAATAGATCCTAAAACAAATACAGTATTTCTCCACTGGTGTCAAACCACCAGCACCTTCTTTGTCTCGACATAGACAGGCAGTTTGAAGGAACTCTAGGCTTTTAATCACCAGTATCTAGGAAATAAAATCTGTGATGGAAGCTGTCAGACTGATGCCATCCATCTCTCAAACAAGTCTATCCATCACAATCTTTCCCACTGTCTTCCTGCTTTGGTTTCTGAACTTTCCGATGGCTGGGATTCAGGACTAAATTCATGGTCCATAAAGCTAATACAGAAAACCACAGACAAAGCTTGTCTGCAAGCCATTTTTTTTTAAAGTACATTCCTACCCCAAATATTTATGGGTTCTGTAGTTTGTTAAGGGTGCTGTGTATTGTGGCTTTGTGAAGGGTAATCTACAGTTCCCATGATTGTGTGTGTGTGTGTGTGTGTGTGTGTGTGCAGTCAATGTCAACAGAACCTGTAAACAATATAAGAAACAGTGAATAATATTGTTAGAAATAGCAAGCGATACAATAGATAGCAAAACATAAGAGAATTCTCTGCCCATTGAGATAAAGCAGACACCTCCATTGTACTTTTTTTTGGAAACTGCTAAAAACATTCTTGTTTAGATTAGCCTACCCATATGCTTAGAAAGCTGAGGTAATTTTAATCTGTTTTAGTATTTTTGAATGGTTTAAAGTATGGTTGTGAGTTTTTCTTGATTCTATTGTTTTTGCCTCTTGTAAACTGCTATGAAGTGCTTTTTTTTTACAAGCAAGCAGTGTATAAATCTTATGAAATGAAATACAATAATAAAAACACATGTAATATGAATTGCAACAGTACATAGAAGACTCAAATGGCCAAAAGGTTAATATACTAGCAAAAACAAAAACAAAAACAAAAAAAAACTCCTGGTATGAGCTATTGCCCAAAAAAATTCTCTATGAAGCTAAAACTTGGATGATAATGTAGTAGAGTTGCTGACAAGATCTCCAGATTATTTCTCATTCCATTACTTCATCAGATCCAAATCAGAAATGAGGAATATCTCATGAATGGTGACCTAAAATCACACTTATGCATCTCTTCAAAATGGTACCATCTGATGTAAATCATGCAAAGTAGCTTAACTGGCAGAACTTCCCAAATGGGGTTTATCATGCATTAGAAGATTCAAATGGAAATACAAATCCACAAATTAGAAAGTTGGCATAGGGATGCTGCTCTTTTTTGTGTTTCTGAGCTGAAGTTAATATGCCCCAGTACTGCTCAGTCTGCCCAACCCATATCTGACCCCAGTTTGTGGACAGGAGACATGGGGACCTATAAGCCCATCCTTTCATCAGCAAACCCTTTCTGCAACCTATTGCAGTGTACAGTCACTCACCTGTTGGGTCACAATGTTGCTTAAGAGCTAGGTATGAACTATTTGTCCATCAACCAAATTGGTACCAGGGAGTTATTTTATTTTCACCTACCCTTCACTGTTTACTTAGTGCCAAGGCTGTGCATGAAATAACAGTTACAAACAACAACTTGATGCACCGAGAAGTTGAAAGGACTTCCCTGTGGGTAAAATCACTCCTTTGGGATTTAACCTGACTCACACACCTAGAATTGTGGAACGCAGGACTGATAGTGACTCAAGAAGGACACCCTCAATAGCTGAGAAGGCATGACCAGATGAGGAGGAAGTAGACCACATACTACCTCACAATCAAGATTGGTAAGTCTTGCCCTAAGTCAGGGATGAGAACTTGTGGTCCTTCAGACATTATTGTACTCCAGATCTCATCACTCCCAGCCACCATGGCCAATGGCCAACAATAGTCCAACAGCATGCCAAGGGCCACTTGGGTCCTCATTCTTGCCCTAAGTTAGGGCAGTCTCATAGGCACCTCCTATATTATTATAGTGTCCTGTATGTTACTGTATGTTGCACATCTCAGTGGTGTTTGAATGTAAAAAGGTTGTGGCTCTAGTTAATCCAATGACCAGTGTCTTGGATCTTTCTTCCCAGGTGTGGGTGCAGTCCAGGGAGCCCATTTAGGTATATTCAAGGACTTCTGTGCACCCATGCTTTTGGAGCTCTTTCCCCATCCCCTGAGATATTTCATCAGTCTTATTAAAACTCCTTCATGTTCCCTCAAAATTCCTTAGTTGTTGTACTTGCTGTAACTGGAAATTTCAGTGCAAGTCTAATATTTTAGTACCATGTTGGCCAGCTCTTCACATCTTGTGTTTCACCAAGCACAATCAGCCCTGTAGCATGGTCTATCTGGTGCTTAGTGGTTGTCCTTCTTGTGTTTTGGTTTTCATCCTAAGTCAGGCAACACAATTAAGTGTAGCAAACCTTTGGTTGGTACCCAGACATGGGTAACAGGCTGCATTTGCGTGGGTGGGTGGATAACAGGTTGAGAAGTATTTCCTTGGCCTTTTGAAAAATCAGATTTAGAAGGTATGGCTCTCTCAAAGGAATTGAAATTATGCTGCCCACAGTGTCAGCCCACCTTTGGGGCAAAGATGAAATTGGTATTCTTAAATCATATAGTTCAAACTGACCACCATTATACCTCTATCAGCAGATACTTAGTGCTGTACGACTAACCCCTGCCACAGATGGAAGTTATTGAATGACTTGGAGTTTTTCATTGGATGAACCCCTGTGCAATATAAATCCCTAGCACAATGTAGGAGCATAGCTGCAAGTCTCCCATATTCCCCGGGAAACCCCCGTTTTTCCAGCTGTTCCCAGCTGAAAAAAACAGATTTTTTTTCCCAGTTTATTCTGGCGCGGTGGCCATTTTGGAACTGGGCGGAGCATTCTCAGAAGCGACTTTTGGTGCTGCTCTGCCCAGTTCCAAAATGGCGGCAGCGCCACTTCCGGTCTGCTACTTCCGGTCCGATCCCTTATTTTTCAAGAAGGAACTTGGCAGGTATGTGTAGGAGAGAGACTAGAGCAGGCTTGCTTAACCTCGGCCCTCCAGATGTTTTGAGACTTTAATTCCCATCATCCCTGACCACTGGTCCTGCTAGCCAGGGGTTATGGGAGTTGTAGGCCAACAACATCTGGAGGGCCGAGTTTGAGGAAGCCTGGACTAGAGAGACTAAAGAGAGAAGGAAAGAAGCCAGAGACATTTTGGAAAACCTGTAACTAACTTCTCCTTGTGCAGGGAAAGATAACACGACCCATCCTTCACTTCCTCCTCAGCTTCTTGCCGAGAAGGGTGAAGCCTTTGGTGACAAGAGATCTGTGAAAAATATGGGCAGCTAAGATTAAAAACTCAAACAGGCTATTGATTTCCTGCACCATCGGTCATGACTGTCATGACTAGAAATAGAAATCACTGCTTTATGGAATTTTTTTGGGATATGTTCTTTTTTTACCACACTGGCCATAGAGAGGGGTTGTGGCCTCTGAGTAAGAGAATTAATGCAACTTTATTCTCTGGACAATATGGACTTTATGGTTTTCTGCTTTATGTTTTTAAAAGAAAGAGCTTGGCAAAGTAAAAGAACGATGAACATGGCAGAGAGAACATACGGTGCCAGATGTATCAAATTTGTTTTTTACATATGTTTATTACTGTTCAATTGCTTTGGAATGCTTTTTTGGAAGTGATCCAATAAGTAAATGAATCCTCACCATCAGTTTATTTGCACCCCACTTTTCAGGCACCCCCCCCAAAAAATAACAATATAAGCAATGATTATTTCCTTTTTACAATATTTATTTGGGGCAAATAAAGAAGGGGAGAAGTAACGATGGAGATGTAGTCAAAATAAAAATAAAAAATCCTTCCAGTAGCACCTTAGAGACCAACTAAGTTTGTCATAGGTATGAGCTTTCGTGTGCATGCACACTTCTTCAGATACACTGAAACAGAAGTCACCAGACCCTTATGTATAGTCAGATGGAGATGTAGTAATCTAAAATAGAAGAAACTATGGTCTTCCAGATTCTGTTGAATTTCAGTTCCCATCAGCCTCACCTTGCCTGGTCAATCAATCAGGATGTTTATCCGGCTTTACGCCCATCATAAAACACAACACAACAAAATAAATCAAATAAAACAGCGGACTCGTTCAAGCCACAAATAATAAAACACAATTCACAGCTCACAAGGGCAAATATTAACAAATATTAACAATTAAAAAGAACAGTTTAAGATAATGATCAGTGTACCAAGGCTGGATGATGGAAGCTGTGTGGAATAACCACCTGATTCACCGCAGCCCCACATTTTGCCACATATATGTCTCACAGCAAACTGACATTTGCCTCATGGATATTTGCAGCATCCCTGCCTTTTATATCTTCCAGGTGACTTATTTCTATTGGAGGAAAGCAAGCAAGAAAAGAAACGTCTTTGCTCAATCAACGTCATCTCATGAAGGAAGTGGATTCTTGAATTGATTGAGAAGGGACTCCTACCTTTATTTTAAACGAAAGCGATGATTGCATTGGAGCTTGCATTTATAGGAGGAACGATCTTCCCAGAACTCTATCTCCAGGGAGCACCCATCAAATTCAATGGAAGAGCTCGTGACATATCCTGAAATGTTCTATTGTGACTCCCCTTACACAATCCACCTGCAGCTGCTCTACTGAAATGAATGGGATATATCCAAGCCATCTTGTGCCATTTCTGTTCAGTTCAACAGATCTGATGCAAGAGGTGGTCCCAGAGGATTATGCTCAGAGAATAGGAATCAATTCCTTCTCAGAATATGGGCTCCAGAAAGTAAATTTCCTATTAAGTTTATATGTGCCATATTTTGATTTGTGTATCAGGCAGACAGCCAAAATAATAATATTGCCTAGTAATAACACCTAGCAGTTATACAGTGCATACGCAGAAAGCAATTTCCAGGAAAACTAGTAATGCATGGTTAATGAGATTCAGATATACAGACAGATTCAAGAGAGAGAATATCCCATAATGAATGTTAATATAATCCCATAAAGCAGATGATTCTTTGCAGAAATACAGGAGACGTTAAATGCTTGTCTTCTTAAAATAAAAACTCAGAGATGAAATATACAGCCGAATTGCTTATGACAACTTAAATTTAACAGCATTTCATTTATTTTAGAATAGATAGGATTCCGACCCTTCTCATATCTTTGAAGAAAGAGCCAAACAAACTTTAAAAAAATTCATCTTTCTGATGTTGCAACCCATAGCAAATAGTCACTGGTCAGGAATATACTGATCTGAATTCATCAGGGCAAATTTAGACAGCGGTACCATGACACAATTGTTTTAGGCAGATGGTTCCTGGGACTGGTGGTCAACACTGAATCCTCCCAGGGGTAGATTTTTTTCTTCTTTTTTTGGCCTGAGGTCTGTATTTCTTCATGGTCAAACTTTGGGGGACCACATCTCAGTGGTGGACAGGGCTGGAGGCAAAAACTGTGTGGGACCAAAAGCTAAAGAGCAATGGGTCTGACTCTTACTTTTGTACAGTAGACTACATTCCAGCATACAAAAGCCAGAGGTTTCTGCACCCACATAACCCTCTATCTTCCTGTCCAGGCATACAAGAGGCATTACTCCAGTTCAAGGGCACATTCAAACCTGTTTGAGGAGAGGGGAGAGGACAGGACTGGTATGAGCTGTGTGGCTTGGGTAGATGTGAGTGGCCGGGGAAGAGTCACAAGGGGTGGATGGAGACAACTATTCAACCCCCAGATCTGAGGTCCCCTATCCCTGCTAAACTTCAGTTTGCATATGCTTAAAACATTCATTTTGCAAGGATTCTGGAGGCCAAGCGCAACCTTTGGAACTCTCACCAGGCCACACCCCTTGTCTCCAGGCCACACCCACTGCTAGCCCTGTGTGTTTTTGTCTGGAGAGAATGTGTCTGATAATGCTTCTTTGCTTTAATGATGGGTATGTGAGTAAATTAGCATTAGTATCTCTACCCACTTTTGCTTCTGGCTGCATCCAGCTCTGGCATGTGACCTCAGAAGTCTGTCTAGAAGAAGACATGGCTCCTGGGCTGAAAAGGTTTCCTCATTCCTCCTTTGATATTTCTATAGAGCTTATTCCGAAGGTGCTCAGGCAGAAAGCGGCATAGTCTCCAACTGCCCCCCAAATGCCAGGACTGTCATGAAAACCCTTAAGCCAGGCATGTCCAAATCTGGCCTGCCAGTCCATTTCATCACTTTGTCACACAGAGTCCCAAGTTCCCAAGGGGCCTTTCCTTCAGTACAGTGTTCCAACATGTTACTGGAAGTTCAGATCGGTTCATCTCCCAACACAGTTCTTGGATGTATGGCTCCCGTTCCTTCCCTCCCCCACTCAATATGGAGCCACTTCCTGTTTTTATGAAAACAAGATCGGGGTCATGTGAATGCCCATAAGAAAGTCTTTCACCATTTCCCGTCTCATTTGGCCAGTCTCTCATAAAGAAAGCAGTGGGTGGGGAAGCAAAGGGGCGGGGCTTGTCCATGAGGTCACTGCCATGACTGTGAGGGACATTGTTATAGTCACTTAGTTCTTGGTTCTGGCTTGATTTGTACAGCATCCCTGCCCCGATCTCAGAGGAGGAGGAGGTGGTGCTGGGTGGTAGAAGCTGAAGGATGGCCAAATCTGAAGCATGGTGCCAAGGTGGTGACCCTGCAGAAGAAAGTGGCTGTGCTGTAGGTGGAGCTGAGCGCCTGCCAGAAATGTCTGGAGAGGGAGGAGATGCTGTACCTCAAAGCCCAGGCCAGCATCCCGAGGAATGTTTGAGGGTATGAAGTGAAGGAGATAAGGAAAAATAGAAATTGAGGAAGAAAATGGACAGGACTTGTAGAAAGACCTGCAGAACAAGAGCAAATAATAAAGGTGTGTGTGCATTTCTCACATCTTGAACAGTTTGACCCGAGCCTTTTAAAACACAAGCTACAGATGGGTGCTATTTTCCTGCCTCCAATCTGCATTGAAAATGAGCTCCAGGTATGACCTTTTGCTTCAGGAGCAAGTATGTCTAAGGCCAGGACCATTTCGATCCCCTGTCAATCAGTCTTAAGTGGTTTTTATTTACTCTAGACATCCCATTAGGCAATGTGAATTGCAGCATTTATTTATTTTCTCCAGGTAATGAATTCTTGGCCCTCTCTCAAAGAGGAGAAAGAAAAAAGTTACAAGAACCCTTTAATGAGATTAATCTGAACTCTAATTAACAGCAATAGAAAACTCCAGTGTACTTGACAAAAATAGCACCGGAATCGTTAACTCTAGACATCGCTAAGTGTGTGCGTGTGGGTGGGAAAATCCAGCTGAAATGGCAGGACCTTTACAGCCTGGAAATGGATACTGAGGAAGATTAAACCAGCCAGGCATTAGGGGGTGGCATGAGGGTCAGTCCAATATTTCTTTGTGGAAGAAAGGTGATGCTTAGAGAGTTGCCCTGAACATTTTTGCTGGCCTTACGGAAATTCTCTTGAGTTCCTTTTGAAGGTTGGATTGCCTTCAGCAAATGTCAGTTATTACCTAAGTCCCGTTCAGTTAGTTGTTCCATGAGTGGCAGAGTGGCACCACAGTGACAGGCCCAATTCATCCCACTTGCAAGTGTTCAGTGAACACCAGAAAAGGTCACTTAGATATGTAGCCGTACACTTGGATAACTCTGTCCACAGTTAGAAACCCTGCAAAGGGGACATTGTTCAGGGGTTCAAATGAAGCACATGGGGGAGGAGGAGGAGGAGGAGGAGGAGGAGGAAGAGCATGACTGGACATGACTCAAGTATCAGGGCTCAGCTCACCTGAGAGGTATAAAGTAGGAATTTATAGTTCGAACCATCACACAGCTATGAACAGAAGAAGAAATTACTGTGCAACACAGGCCGAGAAAGCCCTTTTTATACCAGTAATGAGTTATAAAAGCTTGGACTTGATAGCTGGTCTGAGCAATTGGGAAATTCATGCTTGGCGGCCACAGCTAGACTTCCCCTCCGTTCTATCTTTGTTTTGCCAGAGTGGGCACCTAGGGATAGGTGTTATCCACCCTACAGTACTTGCTAGTTTTATTTAAATTCATTTCCTTGGGTGTTTCTCAGGTGTTTTGCCAGAGGAGGAACCCTGTTACTTGGTGACAATCAAGAATTTTAGCTAAAGTATCTTCAGCTAACAATGTATATTGTGTTTTTCTATAGGAGCCTGCAGCTTCCTCAATGGGAGCTGAGAAGAGAGGTGGAGCCAAGACATTTGGAACACAAACCAAAGCCTACAAAAGTCTAAATTCTTCATACAGGGGAGGAGGGAGACAACTGCAAGTCTTGCCAGTTCACCGCTGCCACCACACTCAGGAGAGAGCAGCCCCATTCCTCCACTGGATACCTCATTACTTCTTTGAGTTGAGTGGCTTTGGTGTTGTTTGGCTCTGTCACCATCATCTCAGTCAGAACTGAAGCCTGGTTTTCCTTAAAGCTAGATTTGCCTCTTCCCTGTTTCCATGAAGACAACTGGAACAGGGTTCCCTAATCCCCTATGAAGAGATATTGATTGTTGAACCACTCTTGAGAATTGTAGCTCTGGGAGGGGAATAGGGGTCTTTGTGTATTTGCAAAGCCCCATTAACAGTAATCTTTCCATCTCTCAAGCTTAACAAAAAATAAAATAAAATGATGGAATTCAGCCAAATTTTACTCAGAGCTGACAGATTGAAATTAATGGACCTAGCTTAGTGATGTCCATTAATTTCTGTGGGTCTACTCTGAGTAAAAATTGGTTAAATACCACCCAATGGACACAGTCTACTTCCTACCAGAGTCAATGACAAAAGTCCTATCCAATTTTTTATTTATTTAAAAATTGCTTTGTTTCCAGACACTTACTTCTGTGGTATTAATCCCTGGCAAGTTTGTTTATTCTACAGAGGCCTGTAAGAGGACATTATCAAAAAAGTTCCTAAGGGTAACAACACAGCCACAACCTTGCACACCTCAATTTTCTACCTTTCTTGGGAGCAGGAAGATAGCTGAACTCTGGTCTCTCAATTATAGGCAAACAGATGAGACACGGCTTGAAAAAGATGACTGTGCTTATTTCACGGGCCTACCCTTCAGGATATCACAGGGATGAATCCATTTATAAGCAACTTCCTCCACTCTTTATTTTCCACATAATTCATGGAGATAAGGAGCTGCATGAAGATATAATAGTCCGCCATTAGGATGAATTCAATCAGCTTTTCATATGAAGATTGCTTTGACATTACCAGGCAAATGTAGGTTTCATTTAATTTGGCACTTCATAAGGTTTGCTGGAGGAATGAACATAACATTGGAAGAAGGAAGTTAGAAAGCTAAACAAGTATTTCATCTTCCCGGCTCATTAACTCCAAAATGAGGAGGTACCTTGATTGGTCATAAAGGTGTCTCGAAGGCCCCCAAAGCCACAAGGCAGTAACTACAATTAGTTTCTCTTCAAAGAAATATACGAAGGAGATTATGCGCTGAACAGTAACGGCACCCAAATTGCAAATGTACCTTCAGAACTTTGGCAGCTTTTACATTTGAGTGCCATTTGCAGGATATAGACTTATAAAACCATGGAAATTCACAGCAGAAAACCTGTGAGTGAGTGTGTGTGTGTGTGTGTGTGTGTGTGTGTGTGTGTATCTTTTGCAGAAGCATCTGTTCATTGCTGTAGTTATTTAAGGACCTGGATTACTGTTTGCTGGGACAAGGAGGGGCTACTACAAACCTATCGCTGTGTCTCCAAACTGCCTCCCACCTTCCTGATTAGGTAAACATGTGGAGGAAGTGAACAACCCTAATAAAACCATAAATATGCAGGAAACACAAAGAATAGCACTCCATTACAATAAAAAATAAAATAAAAATCACTAATAGCAACTAGCAAAAAAACAATGAGAAAACAGCATCAATGCATGTCACAGAAGGCATGTCCAAGGAGAACTCTCTTCACCTTTCCCCTGAAGATGCTAAGGGGCAAAGGGATCTGAATTACTCAGAAAATAAATAAATCTATAACCTGGGTGCCACCATCAAAAAGACACAATCAAGTACCCTCACATTCTACATTTCACATGACAAAGGAATGGGAAAAAAGCACATCTCCTTATGATGTTAGTATACCATAGGATCTGGAAAGTAGATGTAATTTTTCAGACATAGAATCATAGAATCATAGAGTTGGAAGAGACCACAAGGGCCATCCAGTCCAACCCCCTGCCAAGCAGGAAACACCGTCAAAGCATTCTTGACATATGCCTGTCAAGCCTCTGCTTAAAGACCTCCAAAGAAGGAGACTCCACCACACTCCTTGGTAGCAAATTCCACTGCTGAACAGCTCTTACTGTCAGGAAGTTCCTGGTCCTAAACCTGTTAGGCTTCAAAGATGGAAACCAGCACCTTGAATGGGTAGCAGCCCATGCAAGGAGATCAGAAATGAATGGAGGGGGTTTCTTCCAAGCAATTCTGATTTCTTCTTTTGAGGAATCTCTATCCAGATTATTGTCTTTGGTTTGGTGGAACACACCTCACTCGAACAGAGTGTCTGATGTCTTGAGCATGATTCATGGAAAATCATTAATATATAAATATGTTTAAGCCATACTTGATATGAGCCTACCAACTATAGGAACCGAGTGTCCAAGAACTAGGCTTGATGGGTTAAGGAGAAGAATCCCAATTCACGGGAGATGACAGCACTTCAGCACCGCATATGAAAAAGAGGTGGTAGTGAATTCTTTTTCTCTAGACTCGAGGAAAACAACACCCAAAGGAGTTCTGAGAATGCTGGTTGAATCCAAGCAACACAAGAAACAGGGTAAGGAAACTGTTATTCCCCACTGAGGTCCTTGACTTTTTTGCTCTTTGGTTTCTTCAACACCCTACCCTTAGCCTCCTGGCCAGTCCTAGGAGGCCTTGTCCCACACAACTCCATTACTCCTGGAGGGAGATATCAGCCTAGAAAATTGACAGAGCCAACCATGCACACATCAATAGCTCAACCAGCACTCTGAGGAAAGGAATTCAAGCATTACAGCCACAGGGGGAATATGACAAGCAAAGGCAGCTGCATATATGGAGAGGGGAGTATTTTGAACCAGTCCAATTTAGGTGACTTCAATGCAGGTACTTTGCACAGATTCAGGTTTCTTAAAATACCCATAGTCATTCTGTCCTCTTAATGAGCTTTGGGAGATGCTGTAAAAATTGTCAGGTAAAACCATTTGGGCAACCTGTGGCCCAGCTTAAACATCCAGGAAGATCTGTATGCATTTTCTCCTTTTAACTATTATGTATTTATTGATGTTTTAAAATTATTTGTGTGTGTGTGTTTGTGTGTGAATGCTTTTCACTGACTTTATTCTTATATGTCGCATAGCACCTTGATATACGTTCATGAAAGTGCAGATTGTGGGACGAATTCAGTGCTGTACTCTTCTGATTATTCCAATGGCACAAACAGTTTGGTTTGTCAGACACAACCATTCCCCCTCTCCTCCACTTGCATACTGTTATGGGGTGTTCTCCTGACACTTCCCTTGACAATTTAGGGCTGCAGGCAAAGAAGGGGAACCTCGTTTCACAACCGGAGGTCATTGCGCAGGGCTGTCAGGATTCATGCGCTGAATTCCACCCTCTAAAGAGGTAAATATAAATAAATAAATAAATAAAATTTCTAGTAGATAGCACCAGGGCCTTTCAAAGACACAGAACACAGTGGTGCAATATATCCTAGTGGAGCAGCAATAAAACTGCTAGCACATTTACAAAGTGAAGCAGCGTCAAGTATAGTTTCATACTGGATGGTGAAATGTGTGCTGGGATCCCTGCATTGCAGGAGGTTGGACCTGATGATGCTCAGGGTCCCTTCCGACTCTACAATTCTATGATTCTATGATGTAATGGATAGCTGGTGCTTTCCCGACCCCCTGAAAACAGACCTATATTAAAATGAAACAAAGCAAAACACCAGCAGTAGATAAGAAAGTGAGAGCCTGCTGGGTTCAGACCCTCCAAGTGTCCCCATTTTCCAGTCCCAGATATACAGAAGCTGCCCTGGTTTCTGATTTGATTCCAGAATATCCTGCTTTTTAGGGACTTCCCTATTTTCATCAGATAAATGTTGGAATGTATGGTAGGACGTCGTACGGGAAATGGATCTGTAAGATCAAATGTATTGAGGAGTTAGTGATCTAACACAGAGCTCTTCCTGCCTCTGTTCCTTCCTCTTCCCTTGCTCTTGTTAAGTTTTTTGATGGTGTTAGAACAGTCTTAGATGTTTGAGAACATTGGAAGAGGAGAAACGCCCCCCCCACCCACAGGTGCCTTAATCAGTTTGGGAGGATAGTGCTGGGCACCATCTTTGATGTTGGACATTGTTTTGAGAAAGTGAGGCATTGGGAGGGGTGGCTAATGGATGGTCAGCACGTAGTCAGTCTTGAAAGCCACACAGGCTACCTATAACATCAGACGGTTTGGGCAGAGGTTCTCTGAAGCTCATGCATGGACTGATTGGCCACAGGGCCGTCCAAACTGTGACTACCTTCACCACTTCTTGAGGGCTTCCAAGTGGCAGATTGAAGTGCTTGCTTGGTATGTATACATTGCTTGCTGTTTTAGAATAAAATCTTGAATCTTCTCACTCGCTTGTGTATTGTGTATTGCCTCTGAACCTCATTTTTAAAGAACCACTTGCCTTTGGCAAGACAGATGTCTCTAATTTCATTGGCGGGTATGGAGCTATGTGACCTCTGAGAAAAGGAGATAAGTAAATATGCACCCTTCAGAAGACCACTAAAGGCAGCCCTGAATAGAGAAGTTTTTCAGTGCTTAATTATGTTTTATGTATGTTTGAAGCCACCTAGAATGGCTGGGACAACCCCATCAGATGGGCGGGGTAATAATAATAATAATAATAATAATAATAATAATAATAATAGGTAAAGGTAAAGGGACCCCTGACCATTAGGTCCAGTCGTGACCGACTCTGGGGTTGCGTGCTCACCTCGCATTATTGGTTGAGGGAGCCAGTGTATAGCTTCCAGGTCATGTGGCCAGCATGACAAAGCCACTTCTGGCAAACCAGAGCAGCACACAGAAACGCCGTTTACCTTCCCGCTGTAGCGGTTCCTATTTATCTACTTGCATTTGACGTGCTTTCGAACTGCTAGGTTGGCAGGAGCTGGGACCGAGCAACGGGAGCTCACCCCATCACAGGGATTCGAACCGCTGACCTTCTGATCAGCAAGCCCTAGGCTCAGTGGTTTAACCCACAGCGCCACCTGGGTCCCTAATAATAATAATAATAGGAAGCCCCTATTTTCATTGGAGAAATGTTGGAGGATATGTAGACCAGGGGTCCATCTTCTCCTGCATCTTGTTTCTCACAGTGGCTAGCCAGATGCCTGTGGGAAGCTGACAAGCTGCATTTGAGCACAACAGCACCCACTGCTCCTGCAGTTTCAAGCACCTGGTATTCAGATACAAACTACTACCAGTAGAGCTTACCAGTAACTTCAGCCTACTGTAAGGCAGGGGGCAGTGAGACAGCAGGAGCAGGCACCTTCCACTTACCTGCTCATATCCCTTAGAAGAATTTATCTTCCCTTGTCGCTGTTAAATCTCCTTACCATGCACATGTCGTGGCAAAGGGACCCAGATCCCCTCCTCTTTTGAGAAAAGTCAAAGTTCTGAAGTTTGAAGCAGCCGTGTGCATCAGACTCAGCTCCTTGTACAGAACTTCTAAAGGGGTTCCAAGCAGCCGAGTCATGGAGGTGAGCGATATAACTGGCGACGGCTTTAACTTTAAATGCTCGTGCCTTTGTCACTTTGTCAGAACACGAGCAGAAATGAATCGTAGCGCTGCTACCGATGTGACAGAAGGGACAGAGGACAGCACATCTATTTCCTTGTGTCAAATGAAGAGGGAGAATTTTAAAAAGTCCATATTTGCACTGGGGGAAGGGGAGGGAGTGAAAGAAAATGGCCTTTTTTTTGGCCTCCCACTTTACACGAAAGGGTTCTTTCTGTGCGGTTTTACTTTCTTCATTATCTGACAGCATTCCCCCGCAGCGAACAGAAGTGAATGACAGGCTACTCTGGAATGCTTGAGGCCACGTGAGAAACAGAAGTGGAGGAAGGAGGCAGCCGCAAAACAATATTTTATATTGTGTTCTTTCTAGAGATGGTTGAATCAGCCTCTTTCTGGGTTCTGTCACTTTGTATACGTCTCTTCTGTCCCAATCCTGCACTGAGCTACAATTGCATTTTATTTTTAAATCCACATGGAAATTCATATTTAGACCCATATTTAAATATATACTTCTGTTTTCTCTCAAACCCAAGCATTTCTAAAGGCTTTTATCTGGAAATATGCCTTTTAAAGGTTCGTTTTGATACATTTCGAGCCAAGAACATGTGTCAAAATATTCGGGAAGTGTCAAAGCTGGTCGGTAACTGAGGATACATTTGCACTATGCATTTAAAGCATGGGTCAGCAAACCTTTTCAGCAGGGGGCCGGTCCACTGTCCCTCAAACCTTTTAGGGGACTGGACTATATTTTGGAAGAAAAAAAAAAGATGAACGAATTCCTATGTCCCACAAATAACCCAGAGACGCATTTTAAATAAAAGCACACATTCTACTCATGTAAAAACACCACGCAGGCCCCACAAATAACCCAAAGATGCATTTTAAATAAAAGGACACATTCTACTTATGTAAAAACATGCTGATTCCTGAACCGTCCACAGGCCGGATTTAGAAGGCGATTGGGCCAGATCTGGCCCCTGAGCCTTAGTTTGCCTACACATGATTTAAAGCAATATGATGCCAGTTTAAGCAGTTGCGGCTTCCCCCAAAGGATTCTGGGAGCCATAGTTTGTTAAGCATGCTGAGAGTTATTCAGAGTTCCCGATTGGCTTGACAGAGCTACAGTTCCCAAAGTGGTTAAACAATCAATTCCTTTACACAGAGAACTCTGATAATCGTAGCTCTGCTGTATTGGGGGAGTGAGGATCTCCCAAACACTTTTAGCACCCTTAATGAATTACAATTCCCAGGATTCTTTTGGGGAAAGCTGTGGTTGTTGTATAATAATGTTTTAAATGCATGGTGTGAAAGGTCTGGTAGTTGTTGTTCTCTTTGACCTCTGGTGGGAGGGCATTCCACAGGGTGGGTGCCACTACCGAGAAGGCCCTCTGCCTGGTTCCCTGTAACTTGGCTTATTGTAGCGAGGGAACCGCCAGAAGGCTCTCGGCGCTGGACCTCAGTGTCTGGGCAGAATGATGGGGGAGGAGACGCTCCTTCAGGTATACTGGACCGAGGCCGTTTAGGGCTTTAAAGGTCAAAACCAACACTTTGAATTGTGCTCGGAAACGTACTGGGAACCAATGTAGGTCTCTTAGGACCGGTGTTATGTGGTCTCGGCGGCCGCTCCCAGTCACCAGTCCAGTTGCCGCATTCTGGGTTAGTTGTAGTTTCCGGGTCACCTTCAAAGGTAGCCCCACGTAGAGCACATTGCAGTAGTCTAAGCGAGAGATAACTAGAGCATGCACCACTCTGGCGAGACAGTCCGCGGGCAGGTAGGGTCTCAGCCTGCGTACCAGATGGAGCTGATAAACAACTGCCCTGGACACAAAATGACTCCCAGGCTGCACACCTGGTCCTTCAGGGGCACAGTTACCCCATTCAGGACCAGGAAGTCCTCCACAGCTGCCCGCCTCCTGTCTCCCACGAACAGTACTTCTGTCTTGTCAGGATTCAACCTCAATCTGTTAGCCACTGTAGAGCTGAAATCAGAACTCTATGGAATTTTCCACTTTGAGCTTTAAAATACTTCCCCCCCCCCCGAGCATTTTCAGGCTGTTCTTTTATAGCTGTGTAGATGCAGTCCAGGACTGTTCATATCTAGCAGTTGCAAAGATTGAAATCTTCAAGCATCCCTGCTTTAGCTGAGTCTCCTGCATTGCAGGGGCTTGGACTAGGTGACCCTCAGGTATATGATTCTATGGTCATTTGCATCAGGCAAAGGCATATTTAATCTCTGACATGCCCAGATCTCAGGCAGAGATCTTTACCACTGAGGGATTGAGGCTGGGTCTGTGATTTCCCTGTGGCGCTTTCCCCAAACACTTTATAGGACTGAGCGTAGTGTGTGTAAAAATCGGGATGCTCACAGGGGGAAAAGAAAGATCAAAATAATAAAGATTCAATACCAAAAGTTTTCAAACACTGCTCTCATATGAGGGATGAACAAACACTGCTACTTTTTAATGAAATGCAACTGAAACTGCATATTTCATCTTTGTTGGAACCTTTATCTTGTCTCCAATTTACCAGAGGTAAAAATTACTTTTTTTCCTAAGTACTGTGTGTTTCTGTTTTCAGCCTTAAAATCAATTACCACTGGCAGAGAGTAATTAAACAAGCTAATGAGATGTTATTTTAAATTACAACCTGATTTTCTTTCAGGCATCTTTGCAGTGAGCCTTAACTACCCTTTTCTGCATTGTTGAGTTTCATTCCCCCCCCCCTCCTCCTTTCCTTTTCTTCCTGGGCTTGTTTTCCGTTCCATGATTTCAGTGATTTGCCGCCTACTTTCATACCAGGAAATAATTAGCTAAATATTTTAATTAGAGGTTTCGAAAAACACCGGCAGGGCATTCCCTCAATGGAAAGTTATTTGATATTGGGGTGGGGGAAGAAAAACCTCACTTAACCGTGTGGTGTATGGAACTCTGCCATATGAGAAATTGCCTTCCGCAGCTAACTTCAGCAGCCGGGTTAATTGTATTCCATTCATATAAGAGCACCATTGAGTGTGCTGTGGAGTCATTTAAATGGGTTACTGACCCTTTTCTGCATTAACTTTCCAGATGTGTGTACTAAAAGGCTCTCATCTGAAGATGATGCAATACCATGGCCAATTATTCTGATGGCAGATGGGTGAGAGAACAGTGAATTGGATCTCCTCCTCCTCCTCCTCCTCCTCCTTTTAAACATATATAAGGTAAAAAGGTCAAAGGTAAAGGATCCCTGGATGGTTAAGTCCAGTCAAAGGCGACTATGGGGATGTGGCGCTCATCTCGCTTTCAGGTCGAGGGAGCCAGCATTTGTCCACAGACAGCTTTCCGAGTCATGTGGCCAGCATGACTAAACCACTTCTGGCACAATGGAACACCGTGACGGAAACCAGAGTGCTCGGAAACACCGTTTACCTTCCTGCCGCAGCGACAACTCTTTATCTGCTCACACCTGCATGCTTTTGAACTGCTAGGTTGGCAGGAGCTGGGACAGAGCAATGGGAGCTCACCCCGTCACAGGGATTCAAACTGCCGACCTTCCGAACAGCAATTCCAAAAGGCTCATAAGGTAACAAACCAAGGACCAAGAGTGTAAGGGATGCCTAATAACTGCAGCATCAAATGATGAGATGCAAGCTTTGATGAGACACAGATTCAAATTCTCACTGACTCCAGTTGGATGTCACAGAATGACAATGGATCCATCACTCTCTCTATACTTGACCTACCTCAAAGGGGAGCTGCAGGGATAAAATTGAGAGGAGGGAAGAACACTATGCTTTCTTGTATCCTATGGAGGAAAGGTGGGATATAAATATAGCAAAGAAGGAAAGAAGGAAGGAAGGAAGGAAGGAAGGAAGGAAGGAAGGAAGGAAGGAAGGAATATCATTGGTATAGCATTAATAATGTCACTGTTTGGTAGGGATGTGTTTCTCATTTGTCCGCAACATTGAATCACTTCTTTCCACTTCTGAATCCGTTTGCATTTTAACAATAAAAATCTTGAAAATTCATGCGAGAAATTTCTCAAAATGTGATGCGTTTTGTACACTATTTTCAAAAGTATGTGCTCATGGGGGGGGCACAGACTTTCTCCTCCTAGGTGCATTTTTGGTAAGAAAGCCACTTCCCAAATTTCAGAGAAGTGTGAATTTGGATGCATTTGCAATTTGTGTATTTGATTCGTGTATTTGTCCAAAGATGGCAAATTATGTAGCTTCACATTAAAATGCAGACTCAACTAACCCCCCTCCAACTAATTTAAAGGCAATTAATGGGCTTCAGAATGCCCTGCACAGCTGGAATGGAAGATGATGATCTGCATGCAGAGAGAGTCAAATGCCCCACATTTTATATGAGTGAAATAATTCTGCGTTTTCCATCAACCTAGTTAGGTTTCCTGAGGAATAAATGAGAGGATAACTCCACCTGATGCACAGTAGTAAAATTGCAGTTGTTAATGAAAACAAGGGGTTGTGTCATCTGCATATCTGAGGTTGTTGATATTTCTTCCGGCAATCTTAATTCCGGCTTGGGATTCATCTAGTCCAGCCTTTCGCATGATGAATTCTGCATATAAGTTAAATAAGCAGGGAGACAATATACAACCTTGTCGTACTCCTTTCCCAATTTTGAACCAATCAGTTGTTCCATATCCAGTTCTAACTGTAGCTTCTTGTCCCACATAGAGATTTCTCAGGAGACAGATGAGGTGATCAGGCACTCCCTCATCTGTCTCCTGAGAAATCTCTATGTGGTCCGTGCTATGGTCCATGGGGTCACGAAGAGTCGGACACGACTAAACGACTAAACAACAACAACAACAATGAAAACAAGGATTCTGCCCTCGCTCCCTTCACTGTAACTGAATTTCCTTGCAGAAAAACAATAATATCCGTGGTATTCAGGGGGGACATGCAAATGGCTCTGAGGAATTTTTGCTAGCCTTATTCAGTTGTTTTTCACTCTCTTGGAAGTCCACTGTGATTTTGCTAAGCAAAATCACCCTGGAACGTTACTTGAGGTGAAACTTGGTTGCAATTTTAAGAATGTGTCAAATTTCTTGGAGAAATGTTGCTAGCCTTGGCAACATTTCAAGTGCTCAAGTGTTTCCTTGAACACTTTAGGTGTTTTACATGCATTTCTGGATAGCTCAGTCGGTAGAGCATGAGACTCTCGGCGTCATGGGTTTGAGTCTCACGTTGGTCAAAAGATTCCTGCATTGCAGGGGGTTGGACGAGATGACACTCGGGGTCCCTTCAAACTCTACAATTTTCTGTTTCTATGAACAGAAACAGCCCTGTTTATAACTTCAGATGATATCCAGTGACAGCTTCAGTACTGGGTTGTACACTGTTTCATCGGTCAAGAATGCCAGCAACTATAGGCAAATTTTCCCCATCATGGCCTCTCCCCTGGGATGGGAACTGCAGGGAAATGAGAGAGGCACCATCCAATTAGGAACATAGTAAGCTGACTTATCCTGAGTCAGACCATTAATTCATCTAACTTTGTATTTTCTGCACTTACTAACAATCACTCTCTAGGTTTCAGAAGAGGGATGCTCCCAGCTCTAGCCGCAGATACCAGATTTTGAACCTACAACCTTTTGCATGTAAAGCAGGTGCTTTACAAGCAAGTTATAGCCTTTCCCTGTTGGCACCGGGTAGCCAAAGGCTGGGTTTTGCTACACGTGCTCAAATCCTAAACGAAAACACATACACAGTGAGATTTGATTTTTATAGTATTACACCGCATATTTGTTGATCCAGGGCAATCACCTTAAAACAGCTCCTCATGGACTTTATTCTGAATACTGCCCAGGACATAACCCATTGAAACAAAACAAAATTTAATTGATTTAATTGGCCTTTGGATGAAGCTCTTTTGCAAGCACTATCAACAGAGTTAATGATATTAGAGTCAAGCCCCTGATTAATACACCCACTCACCAAAGTTTATTTTTATTAGGTTAATTATTTACAACATTCCCTAATTTACAATAAAGCTGTCATTCCACTAGCTACAAAAGTGGCCATTACTTTGTTTCTTTTTAATTTAATCAGATATTTAAAATCCAGTGTCGTCTTCTTCTTTCTGTCATTTAATGACTTCTAGTAGTGGTATTAATTTAAGGGAAGATGGGGGGAGAGCACTTTCCAATCAGATTGGTGAGTAAATGTATTTATGTAGGCAACTTTTAGCTAATTTAGTCTGTCGAAGTGCAAAATTTTAAAGGACAGGAGCTCCATCTTGTGGACATGAAGAGGTGAAATATATTTTGCACTTTTCGAAATTATTTTATTTATTTATTTTTAAAAGCCTGCATAATTTGTGCCCTATGAAGTCATATGGAGATTCTACTGCTTGACAGTGTCCTGCTCGCCCATTTTTATGTTTCCAGGCAGATACGAAAACAAACAAACAAAACTCCAGGAAGTTTATAATACCCTTTGTGCATCGCTAGAGCCACATTCACACCAAACACTGAAAGCACTATGAAAACACTTTCGGCAAGGAGGACTTTGCCCAGAGAATTCTGGGAGCTGAAGTTTGTTAAACATGCTGACAGTTCTTATGAGACCCCTTTCAGCACCCTAACAAAACACAGCTCCCAGAATTCTTCAGAGGAAGCCATGACTGTACAATCTTGCTTTAAATGTATGGTGTGAAAATGGCCTATCTGGGTTCCTGAGTTATGTTTGACTGCATGCTGTGCAGGCCTATTTCAAACAGGTCCCCCCAATGACAATTTCACTACACTGTCAGAGTATGGAACAGTGGGGCCCATTCCATTGGCTCAGCTGTCATTTGGCTCCTCCCTTCCCTGAGCTGATTTCATTCCAGCTGGACATTATCACAACACCTTTTCTCTTCCCTCTTCTCCCTCCTCCCCTTTTGTGTTTCATCCATAAGCAAGCAGGGACTGCCTGCTTTTTCCTATGTTGTATAGTGCTCAGGGGGGGGGGGCATTTTAGAAATCATTATTAACAGTGACAATAATAATCTACCCCCAAGGTTTTGTTTCTGTAATGTAACATATAGGTAAAGGTAAAGGGACCCCTGACCATTAGGTCCAGTCGTGACCGACTCTGGGGTTGCGGCGCTCGTCTCGCGTTATTGGGCTAGGGAGCTGGCGTACAGCTTCCAGGTCATGTGGCCAGCACGACAAAGCCGCTTCTGGTGAACCAGAGCAGCACACAGAAACGGCGTTTACCTTCCTGCTGCAGATGTACCTATTTATCTACTTGCACTGGCGTGCATTTGAACTGCTAGCTTGGCAGGAGCTGGGACCGAGCAATGGGAGCTCACCCCATCGCAGGGATTCAAACTTAAAATTTAAAAAGGCAAAGGACCCCTGGACGGTTAAGTCCAGTCAAAGGAGACTATGGGGTCACAGCGCTCATCTCACTTTCAAGCCAAGGGAGCCAGTCTTTGTCCACAGACAGCTTTCTGGGTCATGTGGCCAGAATGACTAAAATGTTTCTGTCGCAACGGGACATCGTAACAGAAACCAGAGCGCATGGAAAGCCATTTACCCTCCTGCTGCAGCGGTACCTATTTATGTACTTGCACTGGCGTGCATTTGAACTGCTAGGTTGGCAGGAGCTGGGACAGAGCAATGGGAGCTCCCCCTTCATGGATCAATACCCCTTCATGGATCAATGCCTTGTCGTGGCGAAGGGGCTTGAATAACTCAGAGAAGCTATGAGCTATGCCATGCAGGGCCACCCAAGATGGACAGGTCATAGTGGAGAGTTTTGACTAAACGTGATCCACCTGGAGAAGGAACTGGCAAGCCACTCCAGTATCCCTGCCAAGAAAACTCCATGGACAAAGACAACAGGCATATAAAAGTTATGACGCTGGAAGATGAGCCCCTCAGGTCAGAAGGCGTCCAACATGCTACTGAGGAAGAGCGGAGGACAAGTACAAGTAGATTCAGAGCTGATGAAGCGGCTGGGCCAAAGCCGAAAGGACGCTCAGTTGCAGATATGCCTGGAAGCGAAAGGAAAGTCCGATGCTGTAAAGAAAAATATTGCATAGGAACCTGGAATGTAAGAACCATGAATGGAGGTAAGCTGGATGTGGTCAAAAATGAGATGACAAGAATAAATATCGACATCCTGGGCATCAGTGAACTAAAATGGAAGGGAATGGGCGAATTCAGTTCGGGTGACTATCATATCTACTACTGTGGGCAAGAATCCTGTAGTAGAAATGGAGTGGCCCTCATAGTCAACAAAAGAGTGGCAAAAGCTGTAATGGGATGCAATCTCAAAAATGACAGAATGATCTCGATACGAATCCAAGGCAGACCTTTTAACATCACGGTAATCCAAGTTTATGCACCAACTACCGGTGCTGAAGAAAGTGAAATTGACCAATTCTATGAAGACCTACAACACCTTCTAGAAATGACACCAAAGAAGGATGTTCTTCTCATTACAGGGGATTGGAATGCTAAAGTAGGGAATCAAGAGATAAAAGGAACAACTGGCAAGTTTGGCCTTGGAGTTCAAAATGAAGCAGGGCAAAGGCTAAGAGAGTTCTGTCAAGAGAACAAGCTGGTCATCACAAACACTCTCTTCCAACAACACAAGAGACGACTCTACACGTGGATATCACCAAATGGGCAGCATCGAAATCAGATTGATTATATTCTCTGCAGCAAAAGATGGAGAAGCTCTATACAGTCAGCAAAAACAAGACCTGGAGCTGACTGTAACTCAGATCATCAGCTTCTTATAGCAAAATTCCAGCTTAAACTGAAGAAAGTAGGAAAAACCACTGGGCCAGTAAGATACAATCTGAATCAAATCCCTTATGAATACACAGTGGAAGTGAGGAACAGGTTTAAAGATTTAGATTTGGTGGACAGAGTGCCTGAAGAACTATGGATGGAGGCTCGTAACATTATACAGGAGGCAGCAACGAAAACCATCCCAAGGAAAAGGAAATGCAAGAAAGCAAAATGGCTGTCCAACGAGGCCTTACAAATAGCAGAGGAGAGGAGGCAAGCAAAATGCAAGGGAGATAGGGAAAGATACAGGAAACTGAATGCAGATTTCCAAAAAACAGCAAGGAGAGACAAGAGGGTCTTCTTAAATGAGCAATGCAAAGAAATAGAGGAAAACAATAGAATGGGGAAAACCAGAGATCTGTTCAAGAAAATTGGAGATATGAAAGGAACATTTCGTACAAAGATTACCATAATCAAGGACAAAAGTGGTAAGGACCTAACAGAAGCAGAAGACATCAAGAAGAGGTGGCAAGAATACACAGAGGAATTATACCAGAAAGACATGGAGGTTTCGTACACCCCAGGTAGTGTGGTTGCTGACCTTGAGCCAGACATCTTGGAGAGTGAAGTCAAATGGGCCTTAGAAAGCACTGCTAATAACAAGGCCAGTGGAAGTGATGATATTCCAGCTGAACTATTTAAAATTTTAAAAGATGATGCTGTTAAGGTGCTACACCCAATATGCCAGCAAGTTTGGAAAACTCAGCAATGGCCATAGGATTGGAGAAGATCAGTCTACATCCCAATTCCAAAGAAGGGCAGTGCCAAAGAATGCTCCAACTACCGCACAATTGCGCTCATTTCACACGCTAGCAAGGTTATGCTTAAAATTCTACAAGGCAGGCTTAGGCAGTATGTGGACCGAGAACTCCCAGAAGTGCAAGCTGGATTTCGAAAGGGCAGAGGAACCAGAGACCAAATAGCAAACATGCGCTGGATTATGGAGAAAGCTAGAGAGTTCCAGAAAAACGTCTACTTCTGCTTCATTGACTATGCAAAAGCCTTTGACTGTGTCGACCACAGCAAACTTTGGCAAGTTCTTAAAAAAATGGGAGTGCCTGATCACCTCATCTGTCTCCTGAGAAATCTCTATGTGGGACAAGAAGCTACAGTTAGAACTGGATATGGAACAACTGATTGGTTCAAAATTGGGAAAGGAGTACGACAAGGTTGTATATTGTCTCCCTGCTTATTTAACTTATATGCAGAATTCATCATGCGAAAGGCTGGACTAGATGAATCCCAAGCCGGAATTAAGATTGCCGGAAGAAATATCAACAACCTCAGATATGCAGATGACACAACCTTGATGGCAGAAAGCGAGGAGGAATTAAAGAACCTTTTAATGAGGGTGAAAGAGGAGAGCGCAAAATATGGTCTAAAGCTCAACATCAAAAAAACCAAGATCATGGCCACTGGTCCCATCACCTCCTGGCAAATAGAAGGGGAAGAAATGGAGGCAGTGAGAGATTTTACTTTCTTGGGCTCCTTGATCACTGCAGATGGTGACAGCAGTCACAAAATTAAAAGACGCCTGCTTCTTGGGAGAAAAGCAATGACAAACCTAGACAGCATCTTAAAAAGCAGAGACATCACCTTGCCGACAAAGGTCCGTATAGTTAAAGCTATGGTTTTCCCAGTAGTGATGTATGGAAGTGAGAGCTGGACCATAAAGAAGGCTGATCGCCGAAGAATTGATGCTTTTGAATTATGGTGCTGGAGGAGACTCTTGAGAGTCCCATGGACTGCAAGAAGATCAAACCTATCAATTCTTAAGGAAATCAGCCCTGAGTGCTCCCTGGAAGGACAGATCGTGAAGCTGAGGCTCCAATACTTTGGCCACCTCATGAGAAGAGAAGAATCCTTGGAAAAGACCCTGATGTTGGGAAAGAATAAGGGCACTAGGAGAAGGGGACGACAGAGGACAAGATGGTTGGACAGTGTTCTCGAAGCTACGAACATGAGTTTGACCAAACTGCGGGAGGCAGTGCAAGACAGGAGTGCCTGGCGTGCTATGGTCCATGGGGTCACGAAGAGTCGGACACGACTAAACGACTAAACAACAACAACAATGGGAGCTCACCCTGTCACAGGGATTCAAACTGCTGACCTTCTGTACTGTAGTATACAATATAGGGAATTGACCTATCACATGTAGCATCATTGAATTGGAGAGTTGGAAGGGACCTTGAGGGTCATCTAGTTCAACTAGTCCTGCAATACAGGAATATGTAACTGTCCTATACAGGATCAAACCCACAACCTTGGCATTATCAGCACCACAGTTTAACCAACTGAGCTGTCCATTGTGTTTCTCTTTTCTGGTACTTATCCCTATTTCACCCCTATTTTGCTCTCAATGGCCGCGAGCCACAATAGCTATGCTTTGCATCCACAGTTAGAGGCAGCAATGCTTCTGAATACCAGCTGCTGGAAACCACAGGAGGGGAAAGTGCTCATGTCCTGCTTAGAGGTTTCCTAGAGGCATCTCTTTGGGCACTGTGATAACAAGATGCTGGTCTAGATGGGTCATCTGTCTGTTCCAGCAGGCTCTTCTTTTGCCATAAGGTAAGACTGGTGGAAGAAGCCTTTTTAAAATAGTGGCTTGCATCTAACAAAGTTGTCCTTTCACTGCAAGGGATTTTGCCTCCATTGTAGGACTTTCCCTCCTCCTTCTCTCCTCCACGCACCCCAATCTGTTCTGCGTTTCCCTCCTACCAACAAGAGCAGGTTTTCTTTGGGGTCTTTGGGGGCAGTGAAGAAGAAGGAAGTCCTATTGTGAGCTGGCAGAAATCCTTGTATGAATATGTTGACTTTGTTTGATACAGCCCAATTTGTTGGCACATGCATTAGAGCATACTTTTCTTTTCCTTACTATGATTTGCATTGGCTTCAATAAAAACATAAATGAACAACCATAGAGAGGGCCAGTAATATAATCTGTCCACAGAGGAAAAGAAAAGCGCCGGTTGGAGCAAGCAGCCACATAAAGTAAGGAATAAGAGAGACAAAAGACTGAAGGCAGGGAAAGGGAAAATGGGATGTGTTAAAGGGGAAGTGCACAGTGCCACAGGACTACTGCAGTGCGCTCTACGTGGGGTTACCTTTGAAGGTGACCCAGAAACTACAACTAATTCATAATGCGGCAGCTAAACTGGTGACTGGGAGTGGCCATCAAGACTATATTACACCAGTACATTTCCAAGCACAATTCAAAGTGTCGGTGCTGACCTTTAAATCCCTAAATGACCCTGGCCCAATATACCTGAAGGAGCGTCTCCACCCCCATCATTCTGCCCGGACACTGAGGTCCAGCTCCGAGGGCCTTCTGGCGGTTCCCTCACTGCGAGAAGCAAAGCTACAATGAACCAGGCAGAGGGCCTTTTCGGTAGTGGCGCCCGCCCTGTGGAACGCCCTCCCATCAGATGTCAAGGAAATAAGCAACTACCTGATGTTTAGAAGACATCTGAAAGCAGCCCTGTTTAGGGAAGTTTTTAATGTTTGATGTTTTATTGTGTTTTAATGTTCTGTTGTACCAAGAAGATCTCTGCTGGATCAGTCAAAGAGCCATCTAGTCTAGCGTCTTGTTGTCCCAGTGGCCAACTAAATGCCTAAGGGGAGTCCCCAAGCGAGACATGAATAGCATGTCATTCTCCCCAGTTGTGATTCCCAGTAGCTGGCATTCGGAGGCATGTTGTCTCTCACAGTGGAAGGAGAACATATTCACTTGAGCTCAGTGACCGCCCCAATTCCTTTAATTTCTTTTGTGCTTGGCCAAACACTCTCATGGACAATTACTGACTTCTTCAGCACAGTATATGGCACACTCGCAAATTACCTTCCTCACTATCCGAGAAAGAGCTGCTCTCATTAGAAACATTTTCTTAAAATTAAATTTTAATCCTCGGGCAGCAGTGTTTGCGAAGATGTACTTGATCTTGACAGACGTGATTTATGTTTCCCAAAGTAACACTAGATTGGACTCAGCACTTCTATTACTTTTAATAAAGGCTGATAAATGAAGCTGTGCACTTTTGGAACACTCCTCCCTTTGCATCTCTTTTTCTTTCTTTCAGTGCTTCATCTGAAGTTTTTAAGTAGCTAAAAAATGAGTGGGGCAAGGGAGGAGGGAGGGGAAAATGATAGAGTTTTTATAAGTTGTTTTTGTTTCCTTTTTCTCTTCACCATGTGGTCATGATGCCACATACATGACTTGATATCCCATAATGGAGAGAAGTCACAAACAAATGTGTTTGTATTAATGGAACCAGAATTTTGCCATAATGATTCCTAGCAGGATCTAGAACAAACTTGTATAAAGTGCTATTTGATGCTTTCATTATTATTTGCCTGTTTCTCTGTCTGCCCATCTATCTACACACACACTAGAAAAGCAGTTAAAATGTGTCTTTTGAGATAAAATACTTTTAAAAATTGCGTGTTTTCAGAGAAAATACATTTAGAAACATGTATTCAAATGCAAATTTTCGCCTGGTATTTGTTTTTCACACAGATGAGTGCTGAAATAAGTTGCTGTAGACCCAGTAGACCCTGGGGACCCAGGTGGCGCTGTGGGTTAAACCACAGAGATAAGGGCTTGCTGATCAGAAGGTTGGCGGTTCGAATCCTTGCAACGGGGTGAGCTCCTGTTGTTCGGTCCTAGCTCCTGCCCACCTAGCAGTTTGAAAGCACATCAAAGTGCATGTAGATAAATAGGGACCGCTCCGGCGGGAAGGTAAACAGCATTTCCGTGTGCTGCTCTGGTTCGCCAGAAGCAGCTTTGTCATGCTGGCCACATGACCCGGAAGCTGTCTGTGGATAAACACCGGCTCCCTTGGCCTATAGAGCGAGATGAGCGCCGCAACCCCAGAGTCGGACACGACTGGACCTGATGGTCAGGGGCCCCTTTACCTTTAGACTTATGAATGAACACACATCAAAGTGGAGGGAACCATAAATCTTTCAATCTCTACACAGCAGCTTTCTTCATATCAGCAACCTCTTATTCGGAAGTCTCTTCTCCAGAGCAATTGGCATTATTCATACCCATCCCTTCCTGGAAAGAATTCAATCTGATACTCTTAGGGCAAAGCCTCTGTTACGCACACAGCCAGGTTTATTCACAGAGAGTATCTCTTTCTTTCATCCTTCGCCCTGGGTGTCTCTTGTATCTTTGTACCCCTATGTAAAACCTGAACCCTTGCTTCTTTCCACAGACTTACAAAAATGTGATCCCGTGCAGCGCAGCAGGCCTCACACCACCCCTCTGAGGACCAAGAAAGGCTTCTGTAGTACAATGTCCATTATCTCCAGAGCAAAGGGATTCACAAAGCCTATTGAGTAAGAGCACATTCCCATTATCCTCACTGTGCTTTCCTGTTGTGCAGACTTTATCGAACGGCCGGGATGAGCTGAGCAGAAAGATAAGGCCTTGGCATATGTTGCAGGGTCTGGCTGTTGGTTTGCACTGAAGCTAACAATGGACTGAACATTACAAAAGTGTTATGAGGTGGTGTTCTTTGTGTGTCTGTTGCTTTGTTCTTTGCTGAATCTTGCTTGTTCTTGTTTTTTGTGGAGGAAGACAAAGGGGAGAAATGAAACATCCCACTCTTACATAGCATTTATCTCTTTCGGCCAACATTCTCTGTCTAGCCTTTGATAGTTGGCAGAAAACAATGGGGGAAGGCAAAAGAGCAAATAATATTCGGTCTGTATAGAATTGTCAAGAATTAGTGTACCAGAAGCAAAAGCATTGTGTTCGATTGCTTAGAATGTGGCCCCTTTGCAAAACAGTGTTTCCAAACATTTCCCTTAGGCAATTTTAAAACCATCCATTGCAAAGATGGTGGTGGATGAATAAAAAAAGCTGACAATGGAAATATGAAATTTTACAGGCATGTTGAAAAACAAGCTAATCTGACCCATTTTTAAAAGTTAGTTCTAGAGTAAATTCCATTACTCTGCAGATGGATTTCATCAATTTCCTTTTTTCAGAGTTGAACCAAATTACTTGAATGGAAAAATCTGTTCGCTGAAGCCAAATTCAAATCTGTGTCAGAGTTGCCTGTTTTCAGCATTGTTCAGTAGAATCAGTAGCCCAGAAGCTGTCACACACTTGTATTTCCCCTCACTGACACACTGGCCAGATTCAGATATAAGATTGTTTGCTGAGTTTGAGCACTCTCCCTTTCTACTCTCTCTCCCAAACCGCTGTTTCATCCTCTCACACGCATCTCTTCCACGTTTTCTAAACCACAGTTCCCCATGATCTCAAAACTGGGAAACTGTGGTTTGAATGCTCCTACAAATCAGGATTGCATACCTCAGTTTGATGCTGATTTTTAATTCTCATCTGTAGTGGGCGGGAGGAAGCTGCCAATCAGACGATTGGTCCATCTATCTCAGCATTGTCTACCTCAGGGTTTCCCAAACTTCAGTTTTTGGACTACAAATCCCATCAACCTGGACCACTGGTCATGCTAGCTTGGGATGATGAAATTTGTAGTCCAAAAACTGCTGGAGACCCAAGTTTGGGAAACCCTGGTCTACACCAACAAGCAGTGGCTCCCCGTGGCTCTCTGTCTCTCTGCCCTCCCTGGAGATGTCAATGATTGAACTTGGAACCTTCTGCATGCAAAGCTCTACCACTGATCCATGGCCACTGATCCAAGCCCCCTCCCTCCCTCCCTCCCTCTCGTTTCCCAGAACCAGAAGAGACATGAAAGAAGAGGAGCAAAGACAGTCCGCAGACACAGTCTCGGATTGCTTGTTGACAGTGGGGGGTGGGGGAGAGACGACAACCCTGGAAAGGAGGAGACATAGATGGCTGTGGGGAGGCAGAGACCTTCAGTCTCAGCAACTGAGCTACTGAGGGTGAGTCCCTGTTCTCATTAGGCCTGACACTCTGACCAGGATGTGCAGATTCTGTTGTTGCTAATTAAAAGTTCACACCAATGTGTATGGTGCAATTTACTGCTGGCTCGCTCCTGTCAGAAGATGGGGAGAATACTGCTTAACAGAAAGTTGCATAGAGTGAATGTTTTTAATAATTTACATTCTGTAACTGACAGAAGGATTATTGGGAGTCTTCTCTTGCTTTTTTTTCTTGCTTTTTCTTTGGGATCCTCTGCACTGGGCCATTATTGGAGCCCAAGGACTGCACACATACACAAAGGTGGCAGATGGTTGGTGGCAGGAACCTGAGTGATAGGCAGGGAAGCAAAGATCTCCTAGGGTGGGAGAGTGGGAGAAGGAAGGAAAGCTAGCGGGTGATAGCTTTCTCTGTGTAACAAGGGTTAAGAGCACCTTTGAGAGTGGACCACCCATAGAGGAGACCTGGGAGGGTTGTTGGAACAAATGCATATACTAGGGGAAAGTGCTTCCAGAAATGCATAGATCAGTGAAAAGAAAATACACAAAATGCATTATATTAGTGAAAAAGGAGCTTTGCATTTTGCATGCCATTAGAAAATATCAAAATAAAATGCTAGTGAATGGCATCAGAACATCTGGGAAGTGCAACAGCCAGTCAATAAGTAAGTTTCCACCTGCAGTGTCTGAAGGTATTCTTCTAACCCACAATTTCAGAAGTATTTTCTAACGTCCAAACGCATGTATTGCTAAATAAGAGACACATTTTAAAGAAATGGCCACCAGGAGGCAGTATTTGCTTTGCTATGGGAAACTTAATTACAAATTCGCAGCTTTTCCTTATCTCACTTAATAAGAACTGGACTCCTTTCTCGACTAAAGCAAAACTGCAAAGGGCCAGAATATGTTGTCTCAATGGTTCCAACTTTATTTCTGACAGTGCTATTTATTTATGGAAGCTCTGTAAGCATATTTTATTTATTCATTTCAATTTCTATGCAACGTGTGTGTGTGTGTGTGTGTAGAATCTCAAACCAGATAACACAACAAATAAACCCAAGTACTGTAGAACACATTAGGCTAAGAAGGTTAGCCCACCCAACTTGATCAGCTGTTGCAAAAGGTGCACAACCCTGCTTGGTTTGGGGTGGCAACGCAAACTACAGCAAGATTGCATTCTTGCAATTTTGTTATATACTTTTTTTTAAAAAAAAGGTAAAAATTATTTAGGGGAATTTGCAAAGTAAAGAAAATAAGATATTCATCATCATAAAAAAAACTCTAGACTCAGCCAGCAGCAACAGTCTTCTTCTTTAACAACAACAACAACAACAGCAACAACAACAACAACAACAACATCAAATTCATGAAGGTAGTTCACTACCATCCCAAATTATTGTCATTCATATATTAGCTCAGCTACAAAAAGAAAGCTTCAAAAACGTGTGGCATTTTGATATCAGTGACCTTTGTTTGTTCAGTGGGCTTTTTTGGACTGATCAATTCAGTGGGCTTTTTGGCTCTGAGTGCTTATTACTTTGCCCTTGACGTCTTCCCCTAAGCTCTCCTCTGACAACACCACTAACCCATATTGCTTGAGCTTTGTCTGCTGTTCAGTTTTTGTTTGCTGTTTGCATTCTTGTTGTCATCATTGCTTTCCCCTGGCCATCCCTGGGCTACGTTGCCAGTCATCGCATTTTTGTGCTAAACTGACTTGCCATGCTTTCTGTGGGTGGGAAAACCTTTTCAGACCACATTTCCCTATGGGCAACCTTCCATTGGTGGGTAGGAGCAAATGAAAAACTTAGCAGAGCAACAAATGTTGACTTTTGTACAGTAGAGTATTTCCTACAAACACTCTCTGTCATCCATCTAAAACAAAAGATATTATCAGAGCTGAAGGACCATAGCTGCCAAGTTATCCCTTTTTTAAAGGGATTTTCCCTTATGCTGAATAGGCTTCCTCGCGAGAAAAGGGAAAACTTGGCAGCTATGTGAAGGACATAGTCAAGTCAGGCAAAAACAGTCAAGGGGGGCACAAAGCAGGTTTGATGAGGGGTGTGACACAAACAACCACCAGAAAAAAAGATCTTCAGAAAAGAAGGAAGTGAAGATGGAAGAGACTAACAAAGCAATTTCATTCCTAAAGTAGAGCAAAGGCTCATTGACTCATGTTCTGTTACAGAACTTGAAGTATTTGCCCCAGAGACCCATAAAAAGGTCTGCCACATTCAAGAGCTGCAGCATTTTACAAATATATATATATATATATATATATATATATATATATATATATATATATCAATCTGAATCTTTCAAGTATTTGATGACTCTTTTGACTCTGTATAATTGAGAAGTCATAACTAACCATTCAAAAAGCAATCAGTCTGGTTTATGTGTAATATATATATTAATATATAATATACATGAAAG
The DNA here is from genome assembly GCF_963506605.1 of Zootoca vivipara. Classification (NCBI taxonomy): domain Eukaryota; kingdom Metazoa; phylum Chordata; class Lepidosauria; order Squamata; family Lacertidae; genus Zootoca; species Zootoca vivipara. The sequence continues at coordinate 69,065,066 of NC_083283.1, read as the reverse complement.
TGGACATGGATGAATCCCTAGATCCAAGCATGGGGCAGAATACTCTCCGATAGGAGAGCGAGAGCCCCAGCAGAGGCTTTAAAAACACAAAAACATGTAGCAAAGTGTGGGAATATAGATGGTTAGAGCTTTTAAATATCCCGTTCTAAGTCACTTACAACAACTTCCCCTACTTTCTACCCCTTTTGCACAACAAAGACCATATAGTTTGGCAAGTTTACTTACAAACTTCAAAGGTCAGTTTCATGTGCTTTTCCGTGCAGCATAAAAAAGCGCAGGTTGAAAGTCTTAGTAAAAACATTTCTGAACAAACAGTCAGGACTTGGAACTCTTACCCAGTTCATCCTGCCTGGTCAGATTCACATAGTGGAAAGAAGCTGAACAAATGAATTTCCTTAACTGCCCATCACTGGATGTGAAGGGCTATAACCTGGTCAAGTCTAGCAACAGCTTACTCTGTGGTCTTAACTCCTTAATGCATTTAACTACAGTTGCACATGCTAGTTATATGAAACTGCATTTCCCATAGTCAGAAAACTCTGAAGTCACGAGAAAAGCATATCCATAATTGGTTCTTCCCAGAACTTGCTCCAATGAAGCATGAACAAATTAGATTTTAGTTCAATTCCAGCTTCTCACAGTTACAAATTGGTCTGCACTAACTAAAGGAGAAATTAACTGTCTGACTAACATGGAGAAATTTATTTTTTGTTCAAATTTTCAAATATAATTCCAGTGGGGTGAAATGGTACCTTGTAATTACTTTTAGACTGAAATCCTATATACACTTTCTTGGGAGTAAATCCTGTTCAGTTTCATGTGACTTTTATTCTGCAATGTACAGTGTTGTGCTAATAGTATACCAAACTGATAAAAACTAAAATATGTGAATCTTTGGACAGGCGCACCAGATATAATGGAGTTTTTCCAGGAAACCCACATTTCCTCCAAAAGAGCGGAGGTTGGATTTTGATTACATAAACCAGGTTCACTGATACCCTTAAAAAAAAAAAAAAGAATCATGGTATTGTGAAGTAGAATGAACTCATACAAAACCAAAACAATCTAATGATGTACAGTAGTTGTCTAGGTCTTATGCATGCTGACTAATTATTAGGGGAAAACCTTCTGTCATATAGCAGGCAGCAGGCTAGGACCGTTTTGCTAATCTGAACTCTGCTCCCCTGTGGCCCTGGGATGGAGAAGGGGAGGGGCAAGGTGGTGACAAGGTAAGCATGGTGGAAACACACTGGCAGAGTCAATCTGACACTCCTGTTGCACCACACCTGCTTCATGCCTCCCCGTCTCCATTGTGGCCTGGAGCAGCAATGCTGATGACGGGAAGTCACACAAATTCCTCCTCCACCACCACCCTAGACATTTGCTACTGCTTCAGTCACCACCTGCAAATGCTGAGTCTTGTGAAGGAGTAATGCCAGTGATAGCTACGAGTCTATTCATTTGCCGACAGGTTGTGATTATATGCAATGTTGAGCGAAAATGCGAACAAAAATCTCAGGGTGAGATTTAAAGCTGAGTAAAATATTTGCGTACAGCTTAGAGCAGAAGTCTGTGTCCAGGGAACCCTTTCTGCATCGCCCATTGTTCCATATCTTTTAGGCGTATTTATCCATGACATGATGCTATTATCATGTACAGTTGTTCCTCCTCCCCACCATTACTAGCCACTCATTTCGGGTGTAGGGAAATGGCATGGAGATGGCTGGCTAAATGTCACATCAGAAGCTGCCTTATCCTGAATCAGACCATTGGTCCATTAGGTCCAATCTTCACAAACTAGCAGCAACTCTCCAGGGTGTCATACAGGAGACTCTCCCAGCCGTACCTAGAGATTCTAGAGCAGGCATCCCCAAACTGTGGCCCTCCAGATGTTTTGGCCTACAACTCCCATGATCCCTAGCTAACAGTGGTTGGGGAAGATGGGAAATGTATTCCAAAACATCTGGAGGGCCGAAGTTTGGGGATGCCTGTTCTAGAGACTGAATGGAGGATTTTCTGTATGAAAAGGAGATGCTCAACCACTCTCCCTTCATACAAGGCTGTCATATTTTGGTTGCAAATTCTTCTGAGGTTTTTTATAAAATAAATAATAATCATAATACCGAGACAAAATAACAAAATGTGCTCCCCACCCTCCGCCTTTTCTGTTCTGGATTTAGGATGTGAATATCAGGATATGCATACCAATTATACCTTCTATTTGCTAACTTATCCTCTGAGTGACTTTCACTTACTTTATGACCATGGAAGATAGACAATGTTCTCTGTGGCAATATATTTTAATGTAGCACCTCCTGTCTATTTTGTCAACAGTGATTGCACCGGATGGTCTGCCTGTTTGACAGGATGACATGATGAGCGGAAAGTGTCTATTTTGTGACTCAATTAGGATAAAATATATTTTATTCCCCAAGTCGATTGGACAGCTGATCTCACTCATTTCAGCAACAGATTGCACCTGGGTTGATGGAAATGTTCCTTGACCAAAAAAAAGAAAAGTAAACAGGCTTTGACAAATGGCGATTTGGCCACGATGAGTGGAGTTTTCTGCTTTTCAACATACAGGTGGCCAACTTATTATCCTGGTGCACATGGTCTAATTATTTCCAAAATGAATGTCTGGAACAGGAGATGTGACCTTGGCTGGCAGAAGCTCTGTAAATAAAACCTCTGCACATCTGCCTTTTGCAGAAGATGCACGGCTGTGACTGAAATACACCCATTTGTACTCCCTGGTAAAAATGCCTGCATGCATACATAATTTTATTTGTATGCTGCCTTCCCACAACTCAAAACATGCTCAAGGTGGTGTACAACATGAAAAAAATACATAACTGCAACATTACAAAAGTAGTCAAAAACAATACATTTTCTTCCCATCTGACTCATCTGCTCGGATACCAGATGCTGATTGCAGCAGCAGAAGTCCAGAATCAGAGGAACGCCAGTTCGAAAAATCAAGCCTTCAATGCCATCTCTGTTGCTGCCTTAGAAGAGCATCAGCTAACAGCAACAGAGGACGGAGTTATTAGTTGGCCAAGCACTTATTGGTTTGCTATCTCTCGTATTCCATAAAAAGAAGCACAAACAGGCAGAGAAATTTGAATGAAGTGCCAGGGAAGCATGAAGTGCTAGATTCACTATGACTTCTGAAGCCCAGGTGACTCCTCCTAGCCAGGATGGAGTGATGGGTGGTGGTTCATTTTTTTATTGCACTAGGTCCAGGCCCCACCTACTGTGGAGGGGATGGTGGTTGCAGCTTCTCACTAAGAGAAAAACTGGCAGTAGTTTCCTTGCCACTAGGGTGAAGCTGAACCACCTCCACCAGCAGTGGTTTTTCTTTGTGGGATAACCAGGCTCATATAACCAACATGCTAAACTTTAATTAATGCATGAAGGGGTTAATACCATAGAGTAAGCTGGCCTGCCATGCTTAACTAGGTCACTTTCCCTTACCTTGGGAGGAAATAGGTCAGGCATCCCCAAACTTCGGCCCTCCAGATGTTTTGGACTACAATTCCCATCATCCCCGACCACTGGTCCTGTTAGCTAGGGATCATGGGAGTTGTAGGCCAAAACATCTGGAGGCCCGCAGTTTGGGGATGCCTGAAATAGGTAATCAAGCCTTTGTCTTGCTCTCCAACCCCCTAGTCTACCTGTGAACTCAGAGTGTGAGGAGGTCTAAGATGGTTGCTCCAGTTCAGCCACACGGCTTTGACTAGCCTCTTTCTTGTTCCTATACCAATAGTTTAGGAACTTGTGCCACTTTCTAATAAACCTACATTTTACTCCCTGTGCAACTTTTCTGACTGCTGCGTGGAAAAAGCACATGAATCTGACCATTGGAGAATTTGTAAGTAAACCATTTTTAACTTGCCCAATGTGTGGAAAGAACTTTTAAAGGGGACAGTTTTGGAACTCACTTGGATGGGCATATCTTAAAAGGTTTACAGCCTATGTTTCTATGCTATACTTTGCTGCCTATTTTGCAATTTTTAATCTCTGCTGGCATTCTCTCACCAAAGAGTACTTTCCCTAAACTTGGATTTCGGCATCCTGGAATTAGTCTTCTTTTAGATTATTTTCTTGACCCAACGCTCTGCTGGTGGAAGCTGATAAAGAGGCAACTACCAACAATCTTACCATCACTACCATCATAAACATTGGAAGTTTAGGACTGCAGTCTAAAACAGCAAGGGACAGTATTGTTTTTTTAATTTTCCCAAAAGTTTTCTGTATTTTTAAACAGTTTTTTACCTCTTTAAATGTGCAAACACACACAAAATCCCAGAGCTAAGGTGCCATATTACTATGTCTCATATATATATATATATATATATATATATATATATATATATATATATATTCCTGTCAAGACTAGACTGTGCTGTGTGCTGTCACCTAGACTGGGCCTAAAACTGGAAGCTTGTAGCTGCAGTGTGACACTTAGCAGTTGGGTGTCTGATGTGCTTTTCAAGTGCATTGTCCAATCTAAACATCTCATCTGTCTACCAAATAGAATAGTCCTATTACAGCCTCCTGATATGCAGCACCAATGATGTAATTTTAAGCTGCACTCTGGGTACAGTTGACACCAAAACGTTTTCTACCTGTCATAATGATGGAGCTGAAATGCTTCGAAGTGAAACAAGTGCAATCATACTTTTTGAGCAGAAGGTTGCAGTAGAAGATCATGTTGGCAAATGTCAGGAGCTCGTCCATTTAGCAATTGCCAGTCGATTAGTAGTTACCCACAAAAATGTTTACAGCATTTTCAATGGGATTTGATTGCACAAAAGCTGTTTTCAAAGGTTCTGAACGGTGGCTCGGTTAGTGCTGAGCACGTAGCGAAAAAAGTGCAGTGTTTTTGTGTGTGTCCCTTGATCTTTCCATCCAACATGTAGTAAATGATTACACATCCAAGTCATTATAAAATTCCATTTAAATTGCCTGGCAAACCCCAGCGATGCAGACCAACTAAATAAATCAGTATGCAAGATGGGTGAGATGAAAGAAACAGGGCTGAGGAGAATGTTTGGGAGGGAATGTGAAAAGGGGGACTTTCAGAGAGACCCCCAATATTTCCTGAGAGACCCTCAAAAGCAGGGGCATCGCAATAGGGGGGCAATGGGGGCGGTGCACCCTGGGCTCCACTCTGTGTGGGGCAGCGTGGTGTCCCCTCACCACCTCCACCGACGGCTGCCACTACCGTGGTGGCGGCGCAACCGCCATTGCGGAGGCCCCGATGTTGCTGGCCTCGCCCCTCGCTTCTTCCTGGTGGGATGGAGGCAAGGTGCAGGCCAGAGAGCAGTGTCAGCGGCAGCTGCTGACGCCCCTCGCCCCTCGCCGCTCCGCCTGAGTAGCAAGAAGCCCCTCGCTGCTCTGCCTGAGTAGGAAGAAGCACAAAGCGTGCAGCAACCCGATCCATAGCGCGCTTTGTGCTTCTTCCTACTCAGGCGGAGCGGCATGGGGCATCAGCGGAGGCACCCCTTGCCGCTCTGCCTGAGCAGGAAGAAGCAGCAAAGCGAGCGATGGAGGGGGTTGCCGGCACCACTGCTCTAGCATCAGGATCCTCGGATCCGGGCGCTGGAGCACCACCCCCGGCAACCTGCTCTGTAGTGCGCACGTGCGAACAACCCGCTCCGCCGTGCGCATGCGTCATGACGTAGTGGCGTTATGTCACGACACATGCGTCACAACAGAGCGGGTTGCCGCCCTGGGCAGCAGAGAGGCTCTGTACGTGCCTGCTCAAAAGCTTACCCCTTTTCTTCCCATTTGCTGCTAAAAATGTCAAGGGCAATTCCCTCAATCTGAATTAACTTTGTATTTCATTAGTAGCATTGTTATGTATGTCCACTCGCCTTTGTCAGTGGGCGGTGTTGCAGCCAGGTTGACTTGGGTTGAGTTTTCCCTTAGAGCAGGCCCAACCAACCAATCAATCAGGATGCTTAGGCCTGCTCCCAGGCGTCGTGAAATCACAGCTGGAAGTCTTCCCCTCAACCCTACTGACTGAGGGGAATTCCCCACCAATGGTTGGTGAGCGAGTGTGCCATGGCTACTAGAGATGAAGGCGGAACACGAGGGGACACAGCCATTGGGGGGGGAAATGTTACACCATTCCCTCCCCCTTGGCAGAAACTGATAAAATTTGCAGGCACAAAAACTGATCCAGAGTGGATTGCAGGTTTGGGGCTTTTGTGAGAGAAGGAAAAGAGTCATGTTCTTCCATAATCCACATAATCTTTCTTAGGCCAGGTAGCTCTTCAAAATCCATTTCATTTTCATATTATTATATTTTATTTTATTTTTGGAGGAAGAAGGAAGCAGGGGCATGTCTCTTGCCCTTTCTCACTTCAAAATAACGAAGAGGCGGTCAAGTGGTGTGTGTTCTTGTTTGTACATTTTTATTTAACATCAGTTTCATTCTGCCCGGCTTATCTCTCCTGCTGCTTGTTTGTGTTGGTAGAGATGTTCTCCAATAAACATCACAAGGTGAGTCTGTCCTTAATACTTCATGTGGTGTGCTGAAGAGCTCCGGATGTTTCTCCCTCCCTCCCCCCCCCCGGTCCCCAGGAAGAGCAGAAGGCTTTAAAAAATTGAATAAACCATTTAATATTTTTTTATAGATAATCCACAGTTAAGGCTTAAAAAACAGCAACAATAAAAAAAAATCACCCCAAGCCCTTCAGTGCTCCACAGGTAGAATTTAGAGACATCTACTTCTTGAAAAGCCTGTAAACCTAAAGTCGAGAAACAGAATGACATAAGACATAGTGTACAAAAAAAAGTAGAGAGCACAGAAAAGCAGCAAGAGAATGACATGAGGATTGGTGGTGACTCTGATTTGACTTAGGACACACTGTTGACATTGTGGTTTGACTCAGGGAAGCGTAAAATCAGCATAGGTCACCCCAATTCACCTCATTACTCTGTGTAGCACAGAGCGGTTATACAAAGTGTGGTGCTCCTACTGCCAAGGTTGCAGGTTCAAATACAGTAAAGCACAGCTGCATATGTGGGTTAGACTAGATGATCCTCAGGGTCCCTTCCAACTCCATGATTCTATGAATCTGTGAATTTCTAATGACTCTTCTGCTCCAGTTAAGTAGTAAACAAGGTCTTGGGGTAAAAGTAACATTAGAGAAATATGTTTAAATATATGTACCATGTTTCTCATATTATAAGTCATGTCTTATAATCTTTTTTTCTCAAGAAAATAAGCCTATGGCTTATTTTCGGGGGGTGTCTTATTATTTTTTTTAAAAAAATTACAGTATGGTACCTCCCCTGTCCGGAGCCAGGAACTGGCTGCTGCTGCGCTGCTGGGCGCGTTGTCGGCGCTTCAGCAGGGCACGCTGCTGGGTCCTGCCGGGTCGGGGCTTCACGCGGCACGCGCTGAGGCTCTTGCCCGATCCCGGCTCGGAGCAGCGCGCGCTGCGGCTCTTGCTGCGTCCCGCCGCCGGGTTGGGGCTTGGAGCAGCGCCAGCGCCAAGCGCCAACCCAGCGGCGGGACCTGCAGCGCGCGCGACAGGAAGAGGAGGGACCAGCGAGTGGCAGCCGCGGCGGCCAATGAAGGCTCGGCCGGGTGTTTTTTGTCGTTGTAGCTGTGTCCCGCTGCGTCCCTCCTCTTCCTGTCGCGGCTCGGCGCCCGGAACTGGCTGCTGCTGCGCGCGTTGTCGGCGCTTCAGCAGGGCACGCTGCTGGGTCCCGCCGGGTCGGGGCTCCACGCGGCGTGCGCTGAGGCTCTTGCCGGGTCTCGCCGCCGGGTCGGGGCTTGGAGCAGCGCGCGCTGCGGCTCTTGCTGCGTCCCGCCGCCGGGTCGGGGCTTGGAGCAGCACGCACTGCGGCTCTTGCCAGTCCCGCCGCCGGGTCAGCGCTTGGCGCGGTGCATGCTGCTGGACATTTTGGAGGGGCAGCAGCAGCCGGTTCTGGGCGCTGACAGGCATCTTCCTCTTCCATGGCGCCATCCAGACCTGCTCCCACCACTACGGCTTATTTTGGGGGTATGTCTTATATTTCTTCAACTCAGGAAAATCCTGCCATGGCTTATTTTGTAGGGATGACTTAAAATATGAGAAACACGGTATCTTGGAGAAAAGTGAATCAGAAACTCCCAAATGTTGAAACTGACCAATATTAATTATTACATAAGCTCCTCCTCTTTGAGGGCCGTTTGCTAACACCCCCATTCATCTTCACTTGGGCGATACTTATGGTGAATAAAGGTTGTATTTTGGCCACCATGCACTTCCTCAAATACTTCACTGCTTCCGACCATGTTTGTACTGAAATGGCAGGGGGAGGCAGGATAGTATCTGCTAGCCCCACCCAATATGCTCATCCATTTGGCCATTTGCCCCGCAGAGGGCATTAAGGTCCACAAATAATAACATACTGGAGATCCCGAGTCACAAGGTGGTTAGAGTGGCCTCGACCAGGACCAGGGCCTTCTCAGTACTAGCCCTGACCTAGTGGAATGCTCTCTCTCTCAGGAGACTAGGGCCCAGCGGGAGTTGTCATCTTTTCGTAGGGCTTGCAAGATGGAGCTGTTCCACTTGGCCTTTGGACTGACTCAGTCTGACCCCGGTGTTACCCTCCCTTAAGGCTTTATCCTACAGATATTTAAATGAGGTTCCACTTGTAGATTCCTAATTTTAAAATTGAAATTTAACATTGTATTTCATCTGTATTTTGATTGAATTGTTTCTTTTATGCTTGTTTTGATATTTTTGTTGTTAGCCGTCTTGATTGGGAAGGGTGGGGTATAAATAAAATAATAATTATTAGTAGTAGTATGAAAGGGGCCTGTGCACATACAACTGGGCATGCGCAAGGAGCCTCCTCCACATGATCAGGAACCATAATTCTCCTTGTGATGCCACATCAAAAGGCCTCCCTCCCTCCCAGCCCTACCTTCTCTTTGAGATATAACACAGCCTCAGTAATAACACGGGAGGTTTTGTGTTCTGATTCTAGTGACCCTGCAAATGCATATAGAAGCAGTTTTGAACTTGCTTTGTTTTCTCGCCAGTAGTATCTATTGATGTTCATATCCCCATTTTCTTCCATCATAGAGCCCAAGGAAGCATATACAGTGAAACCTCGGTTTATGAACACCTTGGTTTATGAATTTTCGGTTTATGAACGCCGCAGACCCATCTGAAACGGATTAATTCATTTTCCATTACTTTCAATGGGAAAGTTCGCTTCAGTTTATGAACGCTTCAGTTTATGAACAGACTTCTGGAACCAATTACACCCATGCTTCAGTTTATGAATGCTTCAGTTTAAGTACTCCGCGGACCCGTCTGGAACGGATTAATCCACTTTCCATTACTTTCAATGGGAAAGATCGCTTCAGTTTAAGTACTCCGTGGACTGTCTGCAACAGATTAATCCACTTTCCATTATTTTCAATGGGAAAGTTCGCTTCAGTTTATGAACGCTTCAGTTTATGAACAGACTTCCAGAACCAATTGTGTTCATAAACCGAGGTACCACTGTATGTGGGTTCTCAGGAGACCACACTTCCAGTCACTGACCAGATCCTGACCTGCTTACCTTGAGCAAGGGTGGAGTACAAATAACATTATTATTATTATTATTATTATTATTATTATTATTATTATTGCTTGCTATATTTCTATGTGTCAGGCTGCTAATAAAGGGAGACGGAGCTGAGAAGAGGGGAAGTTGAAACCGTCATTAGGATATTCACTGCAGTAACTGTGAATCTGCAAAATTCCAGCTTGCACCTGAACTCCTGCCACCACCCATGTTTTTGGAAAATCCTCTGAGATTTTCGAGGCCTGAACTGTGGGAGGTTTCTTTTTCTCTTTTCTTTTTTTGAGTTTGTAACTCAGAAAGTTCCCCAGTTTAATCCCTAGTGTAACAGCCTTACAAAAAAGAAGAAAAAGATGGGGGGAGGAAGTCACACCGCAATATTAGAGTGACAGGACACCATTCAGCTCCATGGAGCTAAGCTGTAATAATAGCAGTAATAATAAAAAAGCCATGCTTCTCTTCTGACAGGGGCATAAGGGTCACAGAAAATGATGCACAGGCTCAGATTTCACCCATTAGATCTACGGGGGTGTGCAACAGACTGGAAATCACATTCCATGCCCTTGATTCAAGAGAAAATCCGTATATACAAACACATACCTAATCACTCAGATAACTCACACATACACACCCGCAGGCATGAGCACCCACATACAGCTAAGCACTCTCCGAGAATATCATTCTGCTTTTGCAGGATAGCTGGAGGCTGGCATGAGAGTGCATAATTTCCAAAGAAGATGCTTTCTGCTATCCACGTCGTCCTGCTCCCTGCCATCTTTGATAAGTCTGCTAGGTAACTTAGGTGGAGGAAAGGAAGGTTCCTCCGAATCAGCCCAAGTGTATTCAAGAGCACTTCCCTGGCTCTGTCACTCAAGCGACTTCATTTTACAATCGTGTCATGCACCTGTTTCCCAAGCCCGTAATGTGATTACAGTTTAATGGGAATGTAACCTGTTATTCCAGATACTGTACCTTCTCAAATATGCACCACGAGACGGTTTTCAATTCACTTTCGAGTAGCGAACATCAGATTGAATTACTGACCTTTGGAGTGACACATCGGGCTATTTGGACCTCTCATTAGAGCAGTGCTTGCATGTAGTAGTTACATTTTCCATACCATTGCCTCGTGATTTGTCTCTCTGGCTGCTATCCTGGGGAGAAAACTCTCTGCTTCCTTTTCCCCTTTGAGTGGCTGTTGCTCCAAGTGCGACAGAGAGGGTTTTTGGGTATGCTTACAGACATGGAAACTGGGACATATGCCAGGGGTGGGGAACTTCAGGCCCAGAGGTCAAATCTGGCTCTCACATCTCCCCCCAAGCTGCACCCACACTTCCCAGGCCACAGCTTAATTTCCACCCTCCTTGAACACTTTTGTTTGGCAGGAATGTGCCCTTGAGATGTAATATTGCCTCTTGCTCAGCCTGGAGGGGTAGAAGGTGGAATGACTCCACCTGCAGCCTTCAAAGATAGGAGGAGAAGGCACTGATGGCTCCAGGCTTCGTAAACAGAGCTCTCAGCAGCAGTTTAATGCTGGAAACAATGTCTGTGGTTCCTGTCTCCTCCTTACTGCTTCCTGGAGAGCCTTGGCCCTGTGATGATGTGGATTTCCTGACCTTTGGACTGTCTAACTTTGTACGTGGATTCTGCTCTCATGCAAGTGTTCCTTGGAGATGCCTAGCCCCTGCTTGCTCGACAACAGCACTTGGAAAGGGCTATGACAGTGTGGGAGTGTGTGCAAAAGCTTGCCTACTGTACAAAGGTGAAATTTACATTTCTAACCCCACATCTTTTTACCTCTGACCCTGCCCACAGAAGCTTGCCCAATAGGGAATGTGGTCCTTGGGCTGAAAATGGCCACCCACCCCTAGTAAAGGGCCTGATTTCAAATTGAAATGAACACTGCAGAATAAGGTAATGGCAATGCAATGTAAGATTGGTTGGCTTCTGTGCATTCAAGTATGGAATGGTGCAATCTTGCCCTGTGCCCCAAGCAGCCATATAAGTTTGTTTGTTTGTTTTTTGGTACAGTTCTTCCTTATGGCATATGAAACCAGCTCCTTTTGACACAGGGTGAAGTGCCTTGCCTTTGGCATCACAATTGGGAATACCATCAGAATGCAGTAATGCAAACATTTATCTTATACAGTGGAACCTCAGTTTACGAACACCTCGGTTTACGAATTTTCGGTTTACGAACGCCGCGGACCCATCTGGAACGGATTAATCCACTTTCCATTACTTTCAATGGGAAAGTTCGCTTCAGTTTATGAACAGACTTCCGGAACCAATTGTGTTCATAAACCGAGGTACCACTGTAGTTCTACCACTATTTGGATTTTCTGCTTCATTCACCAACATTGTGCAGGTGATTTTTGGTGACCCAAAGTTGAACCAGATAGCCTTTATGCATCTGAATCTCCCGGACCCTCTAGGCTAGACCATGCCAGTCCTTGAGGATCTACTGCAGCAATCAAGCATTCCCCTCGTGGAATGTGTAATTGTTTCTTTCCTCTCTTTTGTTCCTCTGTTGCTTTTTTCCAGATGCTTACAAACTGAGCAATCATTCCAAGGATCCTGTGGTCTAGAAATGCTACTTTATCAAGGCATCCAGAGGTATCATTAAATAACCAATTAGCTTCTGCAGAGAAATGTCCACAAAATGACATGTTTGAGCCACAAAGCATGGCAGTCTTGGTGAAGTATTTTGACACGTCCCTGGGTATGTAGGCAGTGAGAAGATATGTGTGCTACTCTAGCAGTATTATATGAAATAATTCTATCTTGGCTTTTTTATTATGATTATCAGAAGAAAAATAATCCTGCCTTGAAAAAAAGAAGAAGCATGAATTCCAGCAGACTTCTAGTTGAATTGTGTGAAATGCATCGGAGCTGAGGAACAAATCTTTTTAATCTTTTGGTCTGTCAAAAATCCCCGCACAGTATAAATAAGCAACTGAAATGCTTCTTCCTTCAGTTATACATATTCATTTGGGGCCCACTGATACACACAGGCAATGAAGCTTAACGGAAGTAACCATTTCCAGTTTTGTCCCAAGTCATTTGGGTGTAAGTTTATTATGGGAAAACACTACACAACTCAAGGATTGAATAGCTCTTCCCATATCTTTAACCGTCAGTGCCTTAAAATGACTCCATAAAACAAATCTTCTCAGTAGGTAAGACTTGCATACAGCAGTTAAAAATGCCAATTCCTTTGTCAGTTTTATAGCAATTTATCATAGTAGAGGTAGAGGTTGGGAGAGCTCTTGCAGTTAAATAACTGTATGGAACTGATGTGTGTTGTTCAGCAGTGCTGAAGTATTTATTTGGCCCAAATTTATTGGCCCAAACTTATGGACTGCATTCAACTAAATTCTACTCAGAACAGACCCATGGAAATTAATGCACCTATGTTAGTCACATCTGTTCATTTAAGCGGATCTGTTCTGAGTACAACTAGTTTTTGTATACAATCCTATCTTGATAGCAATGCTTTTGTTTCTCTCTCCTGTGGACTTGATAGCTCCTTCGGATAATAAGCAGAGACAGAAAACCTCTTCAGAAATTGTAGCACAAGAAGGTTCAGTAGCCTGATCTGCAGAAAACAGGTATATGCATAGATGTTTTGCTTATTCCTTTGGGTACTCTACTCATTTTCATCAACACTATCTCATTTGTTTCTTTATTCATTGAGTATGTGTGTGCACATACAAGGGCGGGCAGCAGACCATAAAGAAAAAGACTGAGCATTTCCCCCTTAAAATGTATCAGGGACCTTTAATAGAAATCTGCATTTATTGGGAGGTCTGTATGGACCTTCTAGCTCTCTCCTCCATCCTGGCACCAATCTTCTTTCAGCCCTCACCATAGGGATGTTCGTTGCATTCAATGAGTGTTCAGTTTTTGTACCTGAGTAAATAAATAGTTGAGCTGCAAGCTTCTACAGTTATTTACATGTGTTAAGAGACTCTTAACACTCTCCTGTGATATATTGATTGACTTGAAGGATGATGACGGAGACCTGGCTGAACCCTGGCTCCCAAAAATGTATGGGGCAGGCAACCCTCCCACAGACCCGGATGACTATAGCCTTGGTTGAAATTTTGAGGTTTTACTTCAGTTTGGAACTGGCATGCCTGGGTTAAAAGATGGCGGTGACAATAAGTTGTACCATCAGTTTCTTATAAATAACTATGCAGTAAGGTGGGGTTTTTTTGTTTTTGTTTTTCCAAAGCAGTGCTATTCACACCATTTTACAGCATATAAGTCAATACAAAACATACAGTCCATTACCCAGGCCTAATTAAAACACTGCCATGTAAAGTTCTGTAAATATATAATTAGACAGCAGAACCTTCAGGCATGAGACTAAGCTTTTCATAACCATAAAAAAAATTAAAAACTTCATGGCATAATATGTGGCTCAATTATCTTCCTTTGTACCAAAGGCTGTTTGTCATGAACACATTCACTCTTTCAGCTTGTTAAATGATATTCTCTCTCTCTCTCTCTCTCTCTCTCTCTCTCTCTCTCTCTCTCTCTCTCTCTCACACACACACACACACACACACACACACACACTTTCTTCAGGGAACAATTGGGGAGAAAAGGCAGAATCTGAAATGGATTACTAATGAGCCTCATCCTGCCACCCCTGTTTTGCACAAACTCTATTAAATAAACCAGGACTTAACATTTAATAATAAACCTACTATAACATGAAATTAACTTTAAGCCTATTCACCTTACAAATAAGTCAGCTGTTGCTACAGAAAGAAAAGACGAGGCACCCTTCTGATTCCCACTGACAGCAGGTAACGAAGCAATATTTCCTGGGCATCTAATTATTGGTGTGTGCGCCCCACCCCCACCGCTATGTGGTCTGTTAAAGTATAAAGCTGCTATTTTTTTTTTACTTTGTTTTTTATATAGATGGAAAGTTATGCATCATAGTTGCATGGTAAATCTCCGAGGAGCAAATTTCTCATTATATCTCTGAAATAATTCTTGCCTTGTCTGCCAGTTCAGTGCTTATGTATATAGGTGCGCCAGCAACTTGCTTTACCTTTTAATTGTGCTCGGGGGAATGTATTAGTGTCACTGAGTTTAATCAGCAGGCTCTGATCCATTCTCTGTGCCGTTTCCAATGCCTAGACTTCCTCCGTGATCAAACCGCGCTGGTTTGAGGCTGTAATACTTGAATTACTCACCAGCTTGTGTGACCCGTTGCAGAGAGGGAGGCAAATTAGGAAGTCATAGGCTTGGCTCACACATGCAAGGGAGTTTGGCTGATTGATTGGTCTGCCTTTGATGACTTCAGTTCTGCTGACTGACAGCTGAATATGCAAATGGACAGACTCTACTGAAAAGTACTGCATCTGAGTTATGGGGAAAGGTCTGTTGTGGCCCCTTACATAGGCAACAATAAGTTGCTGTTGTCAATGTCATGTGATTGTCATGTGTGCCATAGCTGCCAAGTCTCCCGTATTCCCCGGGAAACCCCCGTTTTTCCAGCCGTTCCCAACTGGAAAAACAGATTTTTTTGTTTTTTCCTGGTTTACTTACCGGCTGGGGGAGGCTCCTTCTGCGCATGCCTGGAATCTCTGGACATGCGCAGAAGCGATTTCTGGTGCGACGGCCATTTTGGAACTTGGCAGAGCAGCATTGAAAGTCGCTTCTGAGCATGCTCTGCACAGTTCCAAAATGGCTGCAGCGCTACTTCCGGTCTGACGATCCCTTATTTTTCCGGCAGGAACTTGGCAGATATGATGTGTGCACGGGCCATGTTGCTATTGAATTGTTAGTTGGCACCCATCTGTTTCAAGAAACAACGGAAGAGTACACCATCAGGGATAATAGCAAACTGTTGGAGAGTTACACTGCCAGCTGTGGCTGTAGAAACACTTTGGAGAATATTTTGGCTTTTCTTGGAACCAGGACGGGATGCTTTTGTTAACCTCAAGGTCATCACTCAAAGGATGCTTTGGTTTATCTAAAGGCTAACCCTCAGCCTATTAGACAGTGACCTTAACAGATGGCTGCATATCATTCAAAAGATAGTGTCCTGAATGTTAATACCAAGGAAAAAAGGAGTAGCACCATCCCTCTAATGTAAAACAAGATAAACAAAAGAGAAACTATGAACATTCTAGAAATCTACATCTGAAATACTACACTATCTCAAACTACATCATTGTTTTTTATAGAATATACCAACTTTAATGGTTGTATCCAATGTTTGCTCTACTCATAGTAGGCTCATTGAAAGTAATGGGCACGGCTAACTTAGGTTTATTAATTTCAGTAGGTTTGATCTGAGCAAAACTTGGTTAAGATACAATCCTAAGTATGGAATTCATCCAGCCTATCATCCTATAATGAAATACGATTCAAATGGCTATTTTTCCTTTCTTTGCACTTTTTTTAGAGGGGGATTGGAGGTGCAAAAAATTTCAAGTTAAGTCTTGCCCTAAAATTGGAGAATGCTATTGACTTTTGGTTGGGGAAGGTGGATTGCTATAAGGATAAGGTGACCAAGCTTTTTTTTTTAATAAAAAAAGTTATTTCTTTAATAGCAGCCCTGCTATTAAATAGAGAGGCTTTTAATGTTTAATAGATTATTTTGTTTCATTTTTCTGTTGGAAGCCACCCAGAGTGGCTGGGGAAACCCAGCCAGATGGCCGGGGTATTATTATTATTATTGTTATTATTATTATTATTATTATTGGGGGTGGAAGGGAATCAAAATTTTGTGGACCCACCATAGTGTGTGCTAATTGGTGCAAGAGACCTCCAAACACTCAACTTCTGTTCTTGAACAACTGAAGATTATTGGCCGTGAGTCCTAGAAAATCTGCTCCCTGCCCTGCAGGTCTTTTCCCACCTGGCCTGGGAAGCTGGAGCCCTGATTGATTTGAGATATGAAGCTGAGGCTGCTGAACAGACTCTTGGGTTGGGGTATTATTTAGCGGGGTTTCATGGTGGTGGGGGGAGATGGTTGCTGTCTTTTATATTACTCTGTTGTATCTTTCTTTTTCGATCATGCTTTGATTTATGTGACTTTATAATTTATTGTTAATGACTACTTTAGTTATGTTTGTAATTATGTCAATTTTTTCATGTTATAAGCCACCTTGAGCATGGATTTAATTATGGAAAGGCAATATACAAATAAAAAGATGGGTGGATTCAGCAATCCTGAATTAGTCAGCAATCCTGAATTAGGTTCTGAAGAAGTGTGCATGCACACGAAAGCTCATACCAAAATAAAAACTTAGTTGGTCTTTAAGGTGCTACTGAAGGATTTTTTTTTATTATTTTAGGTTAGATTTCGTTATCTTGGCAGTATGCAATAAAGTAGGGTTTCTAAAGCTTGGGTCTCCAGTTGTTTTTAGACTACAATTCCCATCATCCTTTGCTGTGGGCCCTGCTAGCTAGGGATGATGAGAATTGTAGTCCAAAAATAGCTGGAGACCCAAGTTTGGGAAATAAAGTCTGCAATAAAGTCTGTATTGTGCTGTAAGTCCCCCCCTTCCGAAATTGGTGCCAATGTAAGACCACTTGCCACAAAAGGGATGGACAAATTAGTCACTTTTGTTTCTCTCCATTTCTCATTTTTGCACTCTTACTTAAGTTTAGTTCTCCACATTTCCACGTTGGCTGCCTTAGCTTTGCAAAAACATGAAACTTAGGCAACATTTGCATTAAAATGAATGGTGAATTTTCCTGAGGGTTTTAACTTTTTTTAAAAAAATGCAAACTGAATTTCAAATGTGGAGAACAGAGTTTAAGACTCGAAAAGATCAGAAACTGAGAGAAAATAAGAGTCAGATTTGCCAGTTCCTAGCTGAAGCCTTCTAGATGGCGTAGTTTGAGTGTAGGTTTGTGCCGTCTAGCTTTTAATGGATTACTCTAAGGATAATAAAACTAGATAAATGTTGCAGCCCTACTCGTGATAGATTTGACTAATATGAAAGAAACATTGCTAATTTATCTGGGGGGTGTCCAAATACAGTGAAAATTATGGGCAACATTTTATTTCAAAGGGCTGTTATATATTGCTCCTTACATCTTGCTGTCCAACAGAGAACAGAGAGCTCTTCAACAGAAAATGGAGTGGGTTTCTTAATTTTTTCCGTTTAATTTGTCATTTTGGACCCGAGAGACAACAGAGGCCGATATCTCAGAAATGGCACAAATTCAAACAGCAAGAACAACAAAACCCTATTTGATTCTCTTTCAGCTTGTCGAGCATCTAGAGTAGGGTGAAGCTGAACTTTGCAGATAATAGTTTTCTACTCTATTTTATGCTCTTTGTACCATTAAGATCCAAATAAAAGCATTTTAAAATGAATTAGTCTCATAGCCTTAGGATTGGTTGGTTTGGCTGCTTTTCTGGGCAGTCATATAACATTTTGTAATCAATTTTTTAACAAATACAATAGCCATTAAGCACTTATCTAGCAGTATGTCGAATAGTGTTTTGTTTTATCCATTCTCTCTAGACATACACTTACACATTTCAACATTCAAACATATTACTTAAAGTAAGCCCTCCACTGAGAATTTTGAGCAGTTGGTATAAGAAGGCCTTGATGTTGGCCATTAACATAGTTAAAGAAAGGGGTCCACATTTCTTGGATACAAACATTTAAAACAAGACAAGCAGTAATTTAAATACAACTAATTTTTCAATAATTTTTGGTGGGAATTCTAATAAAGAGTTCACAATACAATCAAAGTTCACAATACAATCAAATTAAACCCAGAACAAATGAAATCTAAAAAGAAAAAAAGACAAAAAAAACAACAAAAGAAAAGAGGGGAAGGCAAAGGAAGTAAGGAAATTATCACACACACCACACTGCTAATCTTCAATCCACATACATAGAAGTGAATCTCTGCAGCTCCCACCTGGAAAGTTTTCAACTTTTCCTCAGTCTCACACCCTGAGAAAAACCCACTCTTGCTTGTCTCCCACACAGGCCCCTTCCCTCTAACCGTCACGACTCTAAATACAACTAATTTTAAGCAAAATGACCATATAAAAGCAGCAACAATTGTAACACACGCTGAGCAAAACAGGAAAGCTTTAAATGTCTGTTTAAAGAGAGATAACCTATGTCTCTGGTACCCTGCAATCTTCTTGGCCTTGGTGGCTAGGGAGACAACAGAGCTTACCAGAATATTGCAGGTGATGAGCCAGCCTAAACTGGAGGCAACCCTTTGACATTAATTGACAGGATAATCAGTTTAGGATCAAGCAAGTTATGCTGTAACTGTGTAACATGACTGTAATTTACCAAAAAGGCGTAGGAATAAATTTTCTACCAAAGCTTCCCTAAAGTGAAATTTCTAGATGAATGTGGAGATTCTTGGTCAGGATTTTATTTTTAAGAAAAACCGTAACAAATTTCAGAGGAAACAAAAAGAAAAAAGGCTGGCTAAATGTCTCAGTGTACCATAGCTGTCAATTTTCGGATTTGAAAATAAGGGATCAGCAGCCTCACCTGTCCCAGGGACAGTCTACAGCAGGGGTCCCCAGACTTACCCGCCTTCAGGCCGGTGCCCGCCGCGCCGATCGTGCGGCAGGCCGGAGGGCGGGAGAGTGCGCGCGCAGTGGGCCAGAGGGTGGGGGAGTGCGCGCCAGTGCGCATGCGCACACCCACTTACTGGCGCGGTGGCACGCTTCCAGGCCGGAAAAATCGCCGAAAATTGTTTGGCCTCCCCCGACCCGGAAGTGCACCTCCCCCGACCTGGAAGTGCACCGGAAATGACCTCTTCTGGGTCGGGAGAGGCCCATACGCATGTGCAGAAACGATTTTCGGCAATTTTCCCCCGATCTGGAAGTGTGCCGCCGCGCAGCGTGCCGCAAGAGCGGGCGGCGGCAGCGGGGGGCGCTGCGGGCCGGATTGGGAGGCCAATTGGGCGGCATCCGGCCCGGGGGGCCGTAGTCTAGGTCTACAGCATATCTAACAATCCTGGATAGCAGTGGGAAACGGCGCTGGAATAAGGGAATTTCCAGCAAAAAAAGGGAAGGCTGACAGCTGTGGCTTGGAATAAGGGAGTTTCCCGCAAAAAAAAGAAGAAGGGAGGCTTGGCAGTTATGCAGTGTACTACTGTATCATAGAACAGGAGGATTGGATGTACAGTCATACGTACGCCTCGGTTTGAGTATTTTCAGTTTAAGTACTCTGTGGACCTGTCTGGAATGGATTAATCCACTTTCCATTACTTTCAATGGGAAAGTTCGCTTCAGGTTAAGTACGCTTCAGGTTAAGTACGGACTTCCAGAACCAATTACACTCATACCTCGGGTTAAGTACGCTTCAGGTTGAGTACTCTGCGGACCCGTCTGGAACAGATTAATCCACTTTCCATTACTTTCAATGGGAAAGTTCGCTTCAGGTTAAGTACACTTCAGGTTAAGTACAGACTTCCGGAACCAATTGTGTTTGTAAACTGAGGTACCACTGTATTGGTTTATCTACTTTTGGTCTTGTGAGATCTGAGAGGATCAGAAGAGGAAATAATGGAGGAGGAGAAAATAATGTTGTCAATAGGGCTGAGCGATATATCGTCCCAAACCTGTTTGAATGCCATATTGTGATACTGTATCGGTTTCATAATTTTTGACCTGGCAATATATCATAAACCATGGGTGTGTGTGTGTGTCCTATGCAAAAATCACAATATGGAGAAAGTCGTGAAGTCAGTCAATGCTTCTCTTGATTCTTGTTGCCCCTGTTAACTCTGCAGGCTCAGCTTCCCCCTGCCTGCTGTAGGAACCTGGGAATTTCAACAGCAGGTGGTAGCAAAAATGGCGATGCAGAAAAAAAAACTGTAGACTCAGCTAGATTGGTAAAGAAAAAGTGTTTTATATGTGTTTTATATGCCAGGGACATCCGACTTCCAAGAGACTGTGATCTACTCAAACAATTGAAATCTTGGCAGTGATCTACCCCTTTTGGGGGGTTCAGGTCAAAGTTGTTGAGCTTTTCTGGGGGAGGAACGTCCTGTTTTTTTGGGGGGGGGGGTTCAGGTCTAGTAAATGAAAAAAGGTACTCACATAGAGTTCAGTAAATAAACAGTCAGCCTCACAGTGAGAACTCTGTCTTCCGTTCTAGTGATCTAGGGGACGGGCAAGGGGGCGGGGGCGGATGGAGGAGCCAGTTACCTAAGCCTCCCAGGGATCGACCAGTCAACCTTTTGAGCTTGGTGTGTCAAAATTCGCCAAAGAACCGAGCATAACTCGGGTGGTGTGTCACTTCGAGGAAAAAAACCATAATTTCGTGATATTTATAGTTTAAATAACAAAAATGTATAATTGTAATATATAACTGTATTTAATAAACCAAAAACTAATTATTTAACCAAACCAAACCAAAAACCCCTTATTTATCACAAAGTGCCCAGAGTTGTTGAGCTTTTGGGGGGGAGCTGTTTTGGAGGGTTTTTTGGGGGGGAGTGAAAAAGTTGCTTTGGTTTTTGGGGGGCGGTGCGCCAAAGCTGCTGCACTTTTTTGGGGGAAAAGAGAACAGAAATAAATGACGAATAATACCTTCTCTGGAACTAACACGCAGCACCGACATAGTCTGCTAAAGTGCCAAAAAAACCCAGCACAGAACGGGTTTAAAAAACAAACACTGTTATACCCAATCATAGTCTGCCAAAGCTCCAGAAAAAAAACAGGACAGAACAACAAAGGATCCGGGTTTTAACAGCGGAGACAAGCTGTAGTGGAGACAAGCTGTAGGAGCAGCGGGAGAACAAATGGGGAGGGGGAACCAACAACCACAGCGTGAATGGGCCGATGGGGCATGTGCCAGCAGTGAGGGCTCTGCGTGTCATGTCTGACACGCATGTCATAGGTTCGCCATCACTGGACCAGTCGATCCTGATCGACCTGTTGGACATCTCTTGTATAGGCGATATAACACTGTGACACCAGATGGCGCTGTGGACTCCCATCTTTCCCTAGTGGATTTCCCTGTATCAGTTACAGGTAGGTAGCCGTGATGGTCTGACGTAGTCAAAACAAAATAAAGAAATTCCTTCCAGCAGCACCTTAAAGACCAACTAAGTTTTTATTTTGGTATGAGCTTTCATACCCAAATAAAAACTTAGTTGGTCTTTAAGGTGCTGCTGGAAGGATTTTGTTTCCCTGTATCAGTTTACAATGCGTTTAACTGAACCGCTTCTTCGCCATGTCTATATCTAGCCTGGGTGAAACCAGCAGGTGCCTCTACATAGCTCCATCCTTATTCCAGATTCCATGATATATTGGTATATTGCCATGTTTAGCTGGCGATACATCAACAACATTGAAAACCAGATATTGCCCAACCCTAGTTGGCAATGAAACAGCATCATAAAATAGTGAAACTGCTTTGAACCACCAAATTGAACCACCAAAGCTTCTGCCATATGACCTGAGGTTCACCTAGTAGTCAATGGCATGATGGGGTGGTGTGTTGAGCTCCCGGCAGCTGAGTTGCCACTGCTCACCAAGAGGGAGAGGGGAGAAGCAGCAGGGAGGTTGGTGCAGTGCAAACACATTACCAGGAGAGCCCTATTGTATCTGCTGGTACATTTGCACCATGCTAATGTATCTACTGCCTCACTCCTTTCCTCTCCATCCTATTGGGAACAGGAGGTTGAGGAAGCCCCACTCCCCCATCATGCCATCCTGCTCCTGGGCTCACCTGTCACTGTTTTGTAGATGGATGACTAGATGGATGACTGTCTGTTTCCTCATGAATTGTTTTCTCCAGCAAGTTTGTAAGTGTAAAGTGTGTCCTGTTAGGACATAAAATCAATTTAGTATCACGCTTCAACCTTTATACACCCTGAGTAGGTGATTTATTCATGTTTAGTTTAATGAAACTAAATATAATTAGGACATTTATATAACCGAAGAGATTTTTGCTCATATGAATTGTGGCATTTCTTCTATCAGTTTTCCAGGAACACTATTAATCTTAATGGCCGACATACATTATTAGCCATATTGAGTTATTGCACAATCAATCTGACAAAATGCGCTCTTGACGTGGAGGAAAAGGACACCATTAGCCACAAACATAATATTTAATAGAAGATGGCATAATGATGAAAATACACCCAAATGCTGTATAATTACAGAATTTATCCGCTAATCGTATCTGCAGATGGCCAGTCTATGTGAGAGATGGTCTATGTTCAAAGGAGAGATTGGGAGATTATAGAAATTTAGCACCAAAATATTCTCTATTGCTGCAGTACTGAATTTTCTGCCGAGTAATACTTTATGCTTAGTTTTTTTAAAAAGACAACGTAATAAATGCTTGTTCTTGTGTTCATAATCAGGCCTTGCACATATGCATTTTGTCATTTTGTAAGGCATTAGGGAAAGTGTAAGATTCCAGAAATGAACTGTATATATACTGCTGTTTACTAAGACATTTGGTATTGGTGATTTTATTTCATGTGTTTGCTTGTTTATTGCATTTATTTAGCTGCCTTGTAACAGGAGTTCTCCAGGCAGATCACAAAGCAAACCCCTCTCCAATATGCAACCCGCTAACAACACTGGAATACAGTATAGTGTAAAACAATATAAACTACTAACATTCCTTAAAAATCATATATAGAATTAATGGTGGTGAAACCCCCTGTCATGAATGGCTGTACTTTCCACATATCTCAGAGAGGCAAGGAAGGGCAGGAATGCCTCTGACTTTCATTGGTTGCATTGATCCACTTCTGGTAGGGCAAGGAAGACATGGTGAAGGGAGGGATTTAAGAAACGGGGTCTACTTCCCAAGTGTTTCTGGTGGAAAGTGTCACAAAGACTCTGTCCACAGCTTCTTGGCAGATGCACTTCTCAGCAAAATTCAGTAAGATAAATAGCAACTCTAGAAAAACTGAGAAATATCTCCCCCACCCCTGTAAAAATAAATAAAAACCAGCAGAAAATTAGCCCCCATTTCCACAAGCAGATAATATTTTCAGGAAACTGGTATGTGTGCCATTTCAGCCTAGCCCTAATAAGATTCGCAGTCTGCATCAGAGATGATTCTACTCACCAGCAGGTGCTCTTTTGCTCTGAATATTTATATCCCGAATAAATCTTTTTTTCCGTCTCCCCTCCTCTCACCGCAAATACACTAAAGGGCAGCTTCTCTGCAGAAGTGGGGCAGGCTGACAGTGATCGATGACTAGAAAACATCTGCCTCCACAGAGTTCAGAAGACTCGAGAAGTCTGACCTTCTTTAGGACATTATTTTGGCTCTGCTCCTGACTTATCTACTCTGCTTCAGTAAAGCAGGAGGTGTCAGGAGGAGGGGTATCTAGAAGTGCCTGGCTCTAAAATGTGTGAGACATATTTCTATTTCTATGGAGCTTAATTTGTTTATGGATCTACATCTGCATGTGCAATTTAGTTTATGCATACAACCTTTGTGCAAATCTATGTCCCCTTTCTCTCCCTTTCTATGTGATGCGTGTGCGCACACACACACACACCTGGGGATGTGCACTCTGCAGTAAGCTTTGGGACACTCCAAATCAAACATCTACACCACTAGGAGAGTCTCCCTCCTATAATGCTTTTTATGTATGATGGTACTCAACAGTGTGAATTGCCACCACCTCTCTTTTTGTTGTTGGTTGTGCTGACACCCACAACAATTTTATTCATTTATTTATTTAAAAAAATATAATTTTCAGTTTGCATAATACATCCATTCATTGACTTTTCATTATCTTACATAGACTTCCTGATTTATCTTTCATCGATATCCTATTTCATATTCTTTTGTTTGCTACATAGCCATATATTTATTCATCTCTCCCTCCCCCATCCTTTCTGATCCCTTATCTTGTCTACTGCTGATCATAGGCTTATCCCACTTGCCAGTTAACCTTAATACCACCCTTTAAAAAAACATTTCCCAAAATATTCCCATGTGCTTCTTCTTCTTGTTTTGTCCATCATATTTTGGCCGTCAAACTTGCTAACTCAACAAACTCTGCAATTAACTCAGCAAATTTCTGCAACCATTGATCCTTTGTTAGAACAATATTTTCTTAAGTTATTCTTGCAGCCGCTGTTGCACATAAAAATAAATTTATTACTTTCCTTGGTATTTATTCCCGTATTATTGCCAGGAAGAAGGCTTCTGGTCTCTTTGGGAAGGTAAGTTTTACCACCTATTTAATTTCCTCATATACAATTTCCCAAAACGTTTTTGAATGCTTGCAGAGCTACCATGCATATGGTATAGAGAACCTTCTCTATCTCAGCATTTCCAACAAACATTGGATCCTCTCTTGTACGGTACATTTTGGTAAGTTTACTCGGTGTGTTTGATTTTTATAATGATACGAGTTGGCCCTGCCACGCGTTGCGGTGGCTCAGTTTGTTAAATGGAGCCTCAGAGTTCCACTTCAGACTCCCCTCACCTTCAGAGTCCCCCTATTTCCGTGTGTTATGTTTACATAGGTGCATCCCTGTGTCTCCCCCCACCCTGTTCTGTCCCTCCCCCATCCCCCAGTTCATCCCTGTGATTGGGCCCACCCTGTCCCAACCTATGACCTATTTGCCCCCCCCATGCTCCACCCAGGCAGGCCCCTACCTCCACTTGGCCTAGTATGGAAAGTAGCCTAGTCTGCAAAGCCGAGGCAAGATACCGTGGAGAGGGCAGGTTTTATCCCTGTGTCTCCCCCCACCCTTTTCTGACCCATTACCTATCCCTGCCCCCTATTCAGCCCCCCACCCCCCCCAGGCAGGCCCCTACCTCCACTTCGCCTAGTCTGGAAAGTGGCCTAGTCTGCTGCGGCCTATTCAGACTGCTGGGCAATGTTGGGCCTTGTTGCTGCAAAAGGCCTGTTTTCAGTTGGTTGCTGTGGAAGTTTGTGATGTCATCTGGTGGCACGGCTTTGGAGGCAGCAGCGTGCGATCTGTCTTTCTATTGGATGCTGCTGGAGTCTTCAGACCTTCTGCTGGTGAATTTAGGCACCACTTTTTTGTGTTTAATCATTATTTTAGGTGTGAAAGGTGTGGTTTTTTTATAAAAAATTATGCCAAATCCCTCCCTGATGGGCAAGGTACGCTTTGTCCTACTTTGATGCAATTTGGTTCAGCGGTTACGGAGCAAGGCTGTGAACTCCGCGCATGCAGTGGGAACATATATATAAGCGTCAGCACCTCACTTTTTATCTCCAAATGAACTGCATAAATTTATGCGATAGCATAGAACTATGCACAACACCAGTTTAGACACTACACATTGTCAAGCACTATAATAATAGAGTACCACAGCCATTAACAGCCTGCTATTTTCCACCCATTTTCAATAACAACTGGAGACTTTAAAATCTATTTTGCATTGAGCTGGATGTGGCGAGTTTTAATTTGTTATACAGTAGTAGACTTTTCTCTCACAATATATTTTCATTTGCAGCAATGTTAAAGTTCACTCTTCATTTTATTGAATTATCTCACTCTTCAGCTGAGAGACACTAGACTTGGCTGTGCGGGGAAAATTGACTCTTTTAACCTATCTCCAGTATTGTAACAACTGAACCCTTTGAGAATTTTGATGTGTTTTAGAAGTCTTGCTACAAGCTCCACAGACCTGCCCCCCCCCAACCTTGGCTTAAGTGTCTCAAGAAATATTTGTTCTCTCCCACGGAAATCAGCAAATGCTTATGGGCTGTTTTCTCACCTATAATAGACAATGCCTTTAAAAACATAAAAATATAAAAAAAACTCTCACAAAATTTGTCCAGCCAATATCGATCCCTTTTTAACACATATGTTGTAGCATCTCATTGAGTTTCCCAAGTGTCAAAAGCCAGAGCATATCAACAGATGAAGCATAAACTTGCAGCTGCAAAGTGCATGAATACTCTTTAGCAAAGGTATCACCTAAAATTTTTACATCGTGCTTGTTGCCATGGCAGGGTAAATGAGGGCTGTAGGAAATGGTGACCCACTGAGCGAAATGCAGGCCACTAGGTGAGTTGCTGTGAATTGTTGGTACTGTACTTTGAGACTCTCCTTCCTCAAGCATCACTGGAAACAGAGATATTAAACATATGATGTAACATCACTCCAGGGCAAAGAAATATGGTGGCCGGCAGCCAAATAGAGACAGTATGAGGGCCAGTGAGTGTTGCTCCCTGAAATTCATCCTGCGCCAAGTATGCTTAAGGAGTTTGAATTCTGATGCAACTTTTTTTGCCCGGGGGGGGGGGGATTCAAATGCATATCACAACTTACAACTCAACTTTTAAGACCACAAAAAAATTAAATAAACTTTTTGCAGTTTGGAAAGTGATAGGGAAATACATTGAAAGGTGTGGGATGAAAGAATGATGAACGAATGCAGTATTTATGCTCGTTGTCGTATAACAGCACCTCAAACAAATCAGAATGAATGCAAAATAAAGACATAATCTAACCACTGTGTAAGCTTTGTGCAGTCAAATCAGGATGAATGCTGATTGAATATGTTGCCTGGAGGAGCCCATAGGTATTCTCCAGAGCTCACACTTCACTGAATTTTGCATGCAGTTCTTTCTCAAACTGTTTGCCAAAACGCATTTTTAAATGTTATTTTATGATAAAGTGTCTACAGATGTGTACTTTCGAATGACATACATTTATCAATGTGCATTTAGTGAGAAAACATGTTCAGAAATACATATTTAAATGTGAATATAAATACATACTTTAAAAAAGGATTAATACATTAGTCAGGCTTTTATTGAATGAACACAGGAAAAATGATACAGACCCACAACATACTAATCCATACATCCTGCATCCTCTCCCCAAAAGCAGCAAAATATCACCTCCTTTTGCAGCCTGTGAATTGGGCTGCAAAATGGGGAGCATATCAGCCCAGCCCTAGTAATTGTCTTAGATCTTTGACCCTGCTTGCTAAGTCTGATGGGATTTGTAGTTTAGCATTATCTGGAAGCAAAAGGTTGCAACACTAGACAGCCCCAAAAGTTTAGATTACAGATGACAGTTTTCCTAGTGAAAAGGTGTTTTAAGGAAAGGTGCTCGATACTGTATATCAAACAAAAATCCAAAGCACATGCATGTGACGCAGTGAAGGTGATTTAAATCAGAAAACCAAACTTCAATTACAACAAAGTAGCTTTTAGATATGTTGCTGGTTTCAACACAGATACTTCTCGTGCTGCCTGCAATACGCTGACTTGATTCATGAACAAGTTCAAATGAACGTGTCCCTTAAAGCTGAATATCTTTAGCTTGGGTGTTTACTGCCACCCAAAAGGCATATTGGCTTTTCATCATGAAAGCTGCGCTGTTGCACTAGCAACATGTTCTGAACATGATCTTTTTGTTGCACTTTTGTGTGCAGAGGAAGACTGGGGCCGGCCAGCTGAGACTGTCAAAGAGACTGAAAGGTTCAGGGCAGAGGGAGTGACAGACTGAAAAATAATATTGGGAAGGGAGGTTGTGGGATTCCAATGCATTGGGTAAATGAATATGACCAGTATCTGTAGATAGAACTTCAAATTTTCTTGGAGGGGGGGGGGAACATCATTTTTTCCTCATATTGCTATTTAAAGCTGAAACTTTTTGGGAAGGAGGTAATCTGTTTGCCATAACATCAAACTAGACTTGATGTTAAGCATAGAGACTGGACCTTGCACACTTCATTTTTTAACTAAGTAGCAGTCACTGGGGTTCACCACTGATCTGGACTGATCAAGTGTAGGGAGAGAGGAGATTTTACCTTGCCATTGTCCAAATCCAGATCTGGATTCTCCCCCCCCCCTTGCCAATATTCAGTAAACCAAAAGCAAACTTTTGCTTAACATGACAATTAGTCTGGCCCTGGGATTCGTGAACTGAATGGGAGTTGCTAGGAGGAAATTAGACTATTACACTCCAGTCCTTTTTAAGGGGATCTAATCATGTGGCCTGTAAAGTGGTTACAAACACTTTGGGTTACAGACTCCACTAACCCGGAAGTAGTACCTTGGTTTAAGAACTTTACCTCAGGATGAGAACAGAAATTGTGTGCTGGTGCCGCGGCAGCAGCAGCAGGAGGCCCCATTAGCTAAAGTGGTACCTCAGGTTAAGAATGGTTTCAGGTTAAGAATGGACCTCCGGAATGAATTAAGTTTGTAACCAGAGGTACCACTGTATGTGCATAGCTTGGGGGCAGGGGAGCATCCCTGATCTCTACATCTTTATCTTACTCATCACCATACCTGCCAAGTTGCTGTCAGGGAAATAAGGGGCCGGGCGGAAGTAGCAGACTGGAAGTAGCACTGCCACATTTTGGAACTGGGCGGAGCATGCTCAGAAGTGACTTTTGATGCTGCTTTGCCCAGTTCCAAAATTGCCGCCGCGCCAGAAGTCGCACTGCAGCCATTTTGGAACTGGGCAGAGCAGCATCAAAAGTCGCTTCTGAGCATGCTCTGCCCAGTTCCAAAATGGCCACCGCGCCAGAATAAACCAGGGGGAAACAAAAAAATCGTTTTTTTCCAGCTAGGAACAGCTGGAAAAACGGGGATTTCCCGGGGAATACGGGAGACTTGGCAGCTATGCTCGTCACAATGAGACTGACATATAGAAAGTTACCCACACTCATCTCTCTGTGTGAATGAGAACTCTGGCTTAGAGAATGGACATAGCAGCACTTTAATATTAGTCACTGATTGATTGATTTAAGCAAGCAAGTCTCATTCTGGAACACCTTCAATGTAGGGCTACCAAATCCACAGGGATTTGCTCCCACCATCCTAATTCAAATTGCATTGGTGATCTGTTATTCTCTGGGATTCAGTCTTCTTTAGACAGAATAAAATTCAGAACAGGATGTAGCTTGTTACTATGCACAAGCTTCCCTGATAGTTTGAGTTTCCCTTTCAAGTTACGATTTAGGTTGACCACATGCAACGGATAAGGGGGCAGTAGCCACATCTTAAATAGCTGTGCATTAAGGGGCATCTTGGGGTGGATCTACACTCATGATTTATAACGTTAAAATGTGTTAATAAAATGTGACACCAGAGGGCGCTGCGGAGCAAAAGGAAACCACATTCACCATTATAGAACATTGTATCTAATAGCGTTTAAAAGATCAGTGCAGATCCAGCCTTGGTAAGAGCATCAAGTCACACAGGAGCAGTAGCTTTTTTGAAGTTCGTCTGCACCAGTTCTATTCACCACAAATGTGTTCACAAATAATCCTCACAACCAGGGTTCAGCTAAACCAGATAACAAATTTACAATACATTTGAGGATAAGTAAGGTGTTCTGGAGCACAGTTCACTGAGAAGATCTCCTGCATAAGTAAGAAATCACTGTATGGTTTGAAGGCACATAAGGCCACCACAATCTTCAGCCATGGGTCCCTATATGTTTTTGTCCTACATCATCTCCAATCAGCATGGCCAATGGCTGGGAACAATGGGCATTGTAGTCTAACCCAAAGGACCCAAGGTTGAAGACCACTGATTGAAGCTAAACAGGCCTTCTGAGTCTGACTGGTGCTCTGATGGAACACCTCCAAGGAACCACATGCACACCATCTTGAGTTCTATGATGGAAGAAATATGGGATACAAATGTAGGGAATAAACAAAGCTAATTCCCTTAGCACACACTCCCTTCTTGCTGAATAGGTGAGCACAACTGCTGAGAACTATTTTGACACATGATCTAATAGAATGATGGAACAAACTGTGTGTATAACTTCTCTTGCATAGGAAGATGCCAGCCAGGTTATGACCTAGATCATCTAGGCCTGGAGTGTAAGAGGAAATGTAATATTCTACACTCTCCAAAATCTACCTATTCTACCTGAACCAAAATGCTTCACAGCATATGAAGAGACACACATTATATTCTTTCTAGGAATATTCCTCATATGTTTTAGGCATACACATTAAAATGCAAAGGATGTACAAGAAGTGAAGACAAATATATGATGTCTGTTATATATATGAATACTCAGTAAGGAACCAGAACTGGCTGAGATTTCATACCATGTGTAATTCCAGTGGGCAGTCTTGTAAAAATGCGTAAATATCCAGAGACAACTAAAAGCTACATAAAACAATAATGGGATTGCCTTTGCAACGCTTAACTTAATTTCATATTAACTTGTGTGAGAGACGTACTCAACTGACAGCCATCACACTCTTGCCTCTTCTTAATTGCTATTTTTACCAGCTGCCAATTTTATCCTCACCTTTTTGATGACTTTTTCCTTTTCCTGTATCATCTTGCGAGTTTTGCTCTGCCTGTCATAGCTGCAGTTGAGATGAGTGAGTGCCATGAAGATGACTCCATCAAGACATCAGCTGTTGAGGTTGGATGAATGACAGATAACCTTCACTGTGCCCTATGCATATTACATCTTCAGTGCAGGGAATCATCATTAGAATGGTGCTGTTGTCACAATGATTTTTAGTGAGTTTCAAGATGGAGACATGGGGAAGATTAGAGAGAGGGAGAGATATGCTCTCCTGGAATCTCCAGTGTAAATTTAACTGATATATAAATGATCTAAGCGTAATAAAACCGAAAATGTAATTTGGTAGTGATGGCAGTAACCTCTGTACTCTGCCAAACGTTACGTAAATATTGACAAGCCTACCTATACCAATTCAGCTACCTGCATTTTATTTTAATTTTTTGATTGGTTTTGGGTTTGTATTCAATGAAGTTGCCATGTTAGCACAAGGAATTCTGCCTTCACAATGGTAGGTACTGGATTCAGCCAGGGCCCAGTGGCGGAGCTTCAGCAGGGGCGTGGCGTGTGTCCTGGGGGCGTGATGCGCCGCTTGTGGGGGTGTGGCACCCAGTGCACAGGGGGTAGCCGCGATGGCACCCCACTGGGATCATAGTGGATCACAGCTTCCCCCGCACCCCTCTTCCTCCACCAGTGCCAGCGCCCAGGCCAAATGAACATATGGGGATCAGGCAGGAAGGAGAGGGAGGTAGTTCACATAAAAGACCAAGACCTACCTATCTGGTGGCTGCATTTTCCCAGGAGAAGGTAAGCCCATGTTGCAGCTCCCCTTGCATCCCACCCCACAGGATCAATCCCCTGGGGTACGGGTGCTGCTTCACAAATTCCTTTCCTGTGACTAATAAATACAATAACTAATAATCTAAAATGTTGCTTACTGCTGCCATTTGCCTCCTGTCGTGCTAGAGCTCCTCCTTAATCTACTATGCAATTTCATCCTCCAACCTAGAATTCACCTTTAATTCCAGCCTCCCCCCCATTCTGTCCCCACCCTAGCTCACAATTTTGAGCCAGTTCTAACTTCAGACTGTCCCTATTTTTTTTTATAAAAAGACATTATTCTTTCCCTTTCCTGCCCCCTTAACTGAAGCAGACTGCGTCTTGGTTCAGGGACTCTCTGATCGGGCATTGGGTGACACCTGAATCGCACCTGGCACCTGCATTCCACATGGCTTAAGGAAGGCTTTCATTGAACAATTTTGTGAAATCCTGAAAATCAGACTGTGGTCTTTGGAAGAGCGGCCTGGCTGACTGACCGTATTGCCCCAAATATAAGCCACACCTTTAAAATTCAAGGGGAAAAATGAAGGGGGGAATAGACAATACCCGAATATAAGCTGCTCCCTTAAAATTCTGCAGGCACTCACACCCGTTCCGTTTTACCTTATGTCTGTTTCAGTAGCAATAGCGTAGAAGCCAATTTTTGTAAGGTCGCAAATTTAAGCAGCACTTTTCACAGTTGGAATTTGGAAAAAAAGTGAGGCTTATATTCATGCCAATACGGTATTTTACTCAGGAAAAAAAGAGCCAATTGTCTTCAAACTAAGCCATGCTGCTATGGGAAATATGTGCTAATTTCTGACACTGCCTGGACCTGGCTTTGCATTCCTCTTGAGTTGGTGAGAAGATGTAATGTGGTTCCTGAACAAAATGGCACAACTCTAGACTTCATTGCTGAAATGAAACTGTTTGACTTTTGCTGCTGCTTTGGCATCTTTGAAAAGTTTTTCTCTCTTCAAATTATACCAGCATCAATATTCCAGTTATGAAAGTCTTGTCTTGATGTAATGTATTCCAGTAGAAATGGCACAGTAATAAATGAAATGATCCAATTCACAGTGGACAGCACCATATCCTATGCATCCCTCAAATTGATGGGATGTAGTTTTCTTTCCTCCCCTCACTGATGGAAAAATAACACAGTTGACCTTTCGAAACAGTGACAGTGTCTATGTATCTATAGAACGTTGCCTGTCTTATAAATGTACAAATTGTTTCTGCACATTAAAATGTATACTTCATTTTCATTACTACAATGAAAATTTATTACACTTAACAAAAAGTTTTTTAAAGTGCATAGTGGTTACACAAAATTGTAAGTTTGCTAATAAGTTGCAATAATATAAAATAAAAGTAGCACTTAAAACCATGGAGAGACCTGGTCTGAATAGAGACATTGATCTCATTATACATGATAAAGCTATTTTTAGCCACCTCACGCCTTGCTTTTTCCTGTAAGACCAATTGCAGTTGTTAACAGTAGTCAACAGGTTTACCACACCTATCAGCCAATCCCCCATTCCCACCACCCTTCTTAGTAATACCCCTCCCCACCCTCTCACTATATATAAGGGTCTGGTGACTTCTGTTTCAGTGTATCTGAAGAAGTGTGCATGCACATGAAAGCTCATAACAATGACAAACTTTAGTTGGTCTCTAAGGTGCTACTGGAAGGATTTTTTTTATTTTGTTTCAACTACGGCAGACCAACACGGCTACCTACCTGTAAAAAAATACACATACTTTGGTAAAGGTCACATTACAGTGCATAAATTTAGTGTTGCAAACATACAAAATGTGGAGATCTATTCTTAAGATTGGGACCCAGGTGGCACTGTGGTTAAACCACTGAGCCTAGGGCTTGCTGATCAGAAGGTCGGCGGTTCGAATCCCTGTGATGGGGTG
Organism: Zootoca vivipara; assembly: GCF_963506605.1. Taxonomy (NCBI): domain Eukaryota; kingdom Metazoa; phylum Chordata; class Lepidosauria; order Squamata; family Lacertidae; genus Zootoca; species Zootoca vivipara. The sequence goes on along the minus strand of NC_083283.1, from coordinate 69,031,504 downwards.
AGCTCCCATTGCTTGGTCCCAGCTCCTGCCAACCTAGCAGTTCGAAAGCACATCAAAATGCAAGTAGATAAATAGGAACCGCTACAGCGGGAAGGTAAACGGCGTTTCCATGTGCTGCTCTGGTTTGCCAGAAGCGGCTTTGTCATGCTGGCCACATGACCTGGAAGCTATATGCTGGCTCCCTCGGCCAATAATGCGAGGTGAGCGCACAACCCCAGAGTCGGTCACGACTGGACCTAATGGTCAGGGGTCCCTTTACCTTTATTCTTAAGATTAGAGGAATGAGAAACTGAGAGAAACCAAGGTTGACAGATTTGCCCACTCCTACGATGCAGTGTTATCCAAAATCTCAGTTCTCTGAACAAAAAAATATAGCCAAACTATGCTGCACAAATGTCTGACTCAGATTTTTGAACAGCTGGAGTTCGCCTACTTCCTTCCTTGTTTGTGTTTTGCTGGTTAGTGCTCCTGGGTCCAAGACCAGTATTTCAACCTTTGGTTGTTAGTGATTTTCATGAACTTTGGTTCACTGCTGTCCTTATGGTTTTATTTTTCTGGATTTTGCTGCTGTTGTGTCTTCTTTGGAAGTAGCAAAGCAACAGTGCCCAGTGGAGATCAAGCAATACTTAAAAAATAAATTAAAAAATCAGCTACTTGATGAATGAGATTTTTGAAAATAGGATGGCTCTGATCTGGAATCACTTTAGGAGCAAGCTTTAGATATGTATGAGGCAGCAAGGCTTCAAAGTTCAGCTGCTTACCTAAACCTTATTTGAGCTGGTCAGATCTCTCTGGGTTTGCCACACACAACTGATTATGCTGTATGAAGAGATTTCATTACTGGATATTTCTGAATTCCCAGGAAGAGAGACATTGTTAAATGAAAATGGAAACACAACCTTTCCCAAAGTTCAAAATGGACAACTCATGAATGTATTTCTACTTAATCTTTTAAATCCCTTATTGGATACCGCATTGCAAAACTCTCTTTTGAATTCTAATCCTTGCAGTAGTCAGAACAGGTGGCCTTGAAAGTCGCCTGCCAAGCTCTGCTCCTACATAATGCCCACTAAAGCAGGGAGGCGGACACATCTGGCCTTATAGTTGTATAACTACAATTCCCATCATCCCTGACCATTAGCTATGTCGGCTTCAGCTGATGGGAGTTTGAGTCTAAGAACACCTAGAGGGCCACAGGTTCACCATCCCTACTCTAGGAGGGAGAGGGCATAGGCTACCCACCCCAAAAGGTGTCTGGAAAAAAGGCTAGTTTTTACCTCAGGGAGGTTGGAAGCTTCTTGGGGCGCTGACTGCCTCTTTGGTTATATTATAGGGGGAGGGAGCAGTGGCTTTTGCTGCTGTGGGTGTGTTGAGCCGTTTACCTCCACCTCTGGTCTCCATGTATATTTGTGAACCAACTCAAATATTGCAAGTAGGGATGTGAAGATCTGTCAGTTTCCGTTCTCTCCATTCCTGATTTTCCAACCTAAAATTCAGTTCTCTACATTTATGTAGCAATTTGTGATTTTCTTAAAAGATAGATATTTATTACGGCTTTAAGCCCATATAAACAAAAACAAAAGCAAAACAAAACAAGACCATAACAGAACCCGGCAAAACCATTACAAAATCACAAGACCATTTACAGATTTCCTTTAAAAAATCCTCATGAAGATGCACAACATTTTGCCCCTAATGTATGCAGTTTTGACATTATTGCGAGCAACTTCCCCTCATAGAATACATTTCCGTAAGTTATTTTCACTAATATGTCCATTTTAATGCACACATTCCCTTAATAGGTGCATTTTTGTAAACACTGGTTGGTTGGACAACTGCAAAATTAGGATAAGTGTGGATTTTGAAGGATGGCTGTGTTTCAGTTCTCATTGTTTTGGAATGTTTTCATTTTATAAATTCATTTTTAATTGTGAGCTGGATCAAATTGCTACCCCGTTCCTAACGATCATTTGCCTCCAGCAACATCTCCATCTACAGTATAGGAAACCAAATTCCAAACCCAGGTACGCCCCCAGTGCACTCTGGGAAGTAGAGTGTGCTTAGTGATACAGACCCAATGCTTCACAACAACACTCTCTCAAAGGTCTTGCTTGCACACAAACTTACCTGCATGGGGCTTCTCCACATGGTTGTGCTGGTGGGTTTCTGATGTATGATCCTAGGTCCACTGTGGTGAACAGGTCTTCACTTTGAATTTCCTATAGCCTCCAATATGAACTTCCCTTCTGTCAGTTGGAACTGCACATTTTCTCAGAGAACCAAAAGCTTTTCTTGACAGAGGAAAACACAATTATTTACCACCCACAAGCTTGTCACCCCATTTTTTCGGTTGCTTGACGCTGTGATGTGATGTTTTTTTCTCAAGAGGACCCTAGTGTCTTCCTGTGTGGCGCTTGGGCTCATTGGGTGTTCCCTGGAGATTTGTTACCTCAGCAGGACCTTTGTCCACCGAGCCTGACTGAAAGCTGTGTCAGTCCACATGTCACTTTGTTGATCTCCACATGAGGTCTAGACTACTGAGCGGTCTTTCTTGAGTTTTGTCTGCTTTCTTAAGTCTCAGGCATATTTTGTATGCTTTGTATACTTCAAGCATTTCAAAAAGCCACAGTATACTTGTTGTTATTGATTTTCATCAGTTTCTATGATACATGGACTTGTCCTGTCATATGATACTGAAACCTAATGATTATTCAATATTAATCAATAACAACAAAAACAAATCGCTATACAATGGAACCTCAGTTTATGAACACCTCGGTTTACGAATTTTCGGTTTACGAACACCGCGGATCCATCTGGAACGGATTAATTCACTTTCCATTACTTTCAGTGGGAAAGTTCGCTTCAGTTTATGAACGCTTCAGTTTATGAACAGACTTCCAGAACCGATTACACTCATATCTCAGGTTAAGTACGCTTCAGGTTGAGTACTCTGTGGACCCGTCTGGAACGGATTAATCCACTTTCCATTACTTTCAATGGGAAAGTTCGCTTCAGTTTATGAACGCTTCAGTTTAAGTACTCCACACACCGTCTGGAACGGATTAATTCACTTTCCATTACTTTCAGTGGGAAAGTTCGCTTCAGTTTATGAACGCTTCAGTTTATGAACATACTTCTGGAACCAATTGTGTTCATAAACCGAGGTACCACTGTATACATTTACAGCACTATGGTTGCACTTTAAACAGTCGCGACTTCACCCAAAGAAATCTGTGAGCTGTGGCTTGTTAAGGGTGCATAGAGTTGTTAGGAGACAGGGGTGCCAACATGAAAAAATATTGGGGGAGCAGGGAAGCCCCACCCCATGTAATTGATCACCTGACACGGCACACACATACCATTTGAATGGCAATGGCTATCAACTTTTGAAGGGCAGCCTTCTCAAATATTTTATTGGGGGATGAAAGGACCTCAGCCCTAGGAGTTGACTTCTGTGTTAGGAAACCCCATATTCCCCTTGTTGTTGTTTAGTTGTCTTAGTCGTGTTTGACTCTCCGTGACCCCATGAACCAGAGCTTGCCTTGGAAACTCTCACTTTCTTCTCAAAGCTTCTCCTTTTATATGTCCATGGAGTTTTGTAGGCAAAATACTGGAGTTCCTTCTCCAGGTGGATCACATTTAGTCTAAACTCTTGGCTATGACCTGTCTGTCTTGGGTGGCCCTGCATGACATAGCTCATAGCTTCTTGGAGTTATTCAAGGCAGTGATCCATGAAGGGGCATATTCTCCTTACAGAGCTATAATTTACAGAGTGATTTAACAATCAATCTCTCTTCACAGCGAACTCTGTGAGGGGTCTACCAACAATGCAACTCAAGAGCATGGTGTCACGGTCCGGTCGGCGGGCGTCAGGACCAGAGGCAAGATGGTGGTGAAGAAGCAGGGTCGAAGGCAGAGGCGAAGGTCCACAGGGCAAGAGCAAGGTGAAGGCGAAGCAAGGGTCCAAGGAGCAAGGAGCAAGGTGAAGGATCCAGGAACGAGAAGCAAGGCGAAGGTCCACGGGGCAGGAGCAAGGCGAAGGCGAAGCAATGGTCCAAGGAGCAAGGAGCAAGGCGAAGGATCCAGGAACGAGAAGCAAGGCGAAGGTCCACGGGGCAGGAGCAAGGCGAAGGTGAGGCAGGGGTCCAAGAAGCACAGCAGCAACAAGGCAAGGGTCCAAGGAACAGGAGGCCAGATGCAACCAGGCAGGGATAGCGTTGCTGTGGCAAAGAGCTGAAGGGAAATGCTGGGCTTTTATCCCTCCCAGCTCCTGCCACCAGGTGCAGTGAGATCTCAAGTGGCCTCACCTGGGTGATTACTCCTTGCTTCTCCAGCACAAGCTGAGGACTTCACCTGTGTGGCCACGCCTTGCTTCTCCAGCACAAGTTGAGGCATGCCCCAGTCCTGCAAAGCACTACAGGCCCCAGAGCCTGACTCCTGCCCATACTCCTGACACATGGATTGGGACAATCTGTTTCACATCTGTTTTGCGTCTCTTACTCAGATTCAGATTCATTTATTATTACGGTCGAGGACCAGCTCTTAGAAGTAAAATAAAATGAGAATAAAATAAAAATAAAACGGATCCCTTTGAGAAACAGTTTCCGGGAGCATAACGTATAAAAGTTGCTTTGAACAAGATTTAAAAGAAAATTATTAATTATATAACAGTGCTAAAAGTTTAACCCTTAAAATAGTGGCTGCAGAAAGCTGAGCCTAGCTCGCTCGGGGTGCCATTGAGGAAAAAAATCAGACGGGCTGGGAAGAAAGTCTGAGTCTGCATATTTGGGCACAGAATCTGGCGACCGCCCTGGTTATTTTCAGGTCTTACTCTTCTCTCCACCCACCTCTCCACCCCTTCTTGAAATTGTCTGAAACAAACATCTCAATACATTTCATAAAACTGATGTCAGCACATCTAATTTCCTCTCCCCAACTCTTTCTACTGTTTGATCCAACTTTGCACTGTTTGAGTGCTGCTGAATTCAGAACACCTTCACTTTCCTACACATGGCACTTCTTACTAGAAAGTCCATTGGGGCTGGGGTGGCGGGTGGCTGAACAATGAGACTCTGACATTTTGCATACTAATTGCTTCATTTACCAGCATTCATAACCATATGAGACATCTATTTATAAAGTGACAGAAGGAACACATTTTAATATGACAATGTAATTTTAAAATAACATCTAGGTACAATTTGCATTACAAGATATGAAAACAGTAATTGTATAATTGCATACGGTACTTAGCTGAAAGCAAGAAATCCTTTTTTATGGTTCCTTGAATCCTCTTTGAATTACATAAATAACAATAGCTCCAATGTAATTAAACATTTTTCGGGAGAAAAAATTATAAACGTTACTAACCTCCGCCTCAATTTACAACAAAATCTCTGCTCAAATTTCTATTACGTAAAGTACAAGCAAGTGTATCACCAGGTTATAAAAGTTTAAAAAGTGCCCTCAAACTAGTGAAATTTGCATTTGCAATTTAGTGCCCATTGTATTCTGTTACTTTAAATTGTATCTACTTTGAAGTTAACTTCCTCTTTAGCCCTTTTTGGGCATTTAGAAAAACTTATTGAATCTCAAAAACAGTTTAACAGGCACGAGGGAGATATACACCAGCCCTGCCCCAAAACATTCCCATCTACCTGGCTCCACCCCACATCATGTGACCTGAGCACATTGAGCATGAAAGTCTGCAAGGAGATTCAGCTGAAAATGGCTAGCCTCCTCCATTTGACTGGGAACCTTTCTCAACCCTGCCTTGAGGCACTAGACCAGGGGTCGGCAACCTAAGGCCCTTGGGCCAGTAGCGGCCCACGAGGCTTGTCTAACTGGCCCATGGAGCTCCCTGTTGCCCCCTGCCCCCCACCCACTCTTACCAGCATGGTGCAGTGCGGCACAGGGACCGACTTCCGGGTTGATGGTGCCTGTGAGCATGTGCACAGGCGCTCCTCCGACCCGGATGTGTGCCGGAAATAGCATGTGTGCACATGTGTGGGACGGAGAAGTGCCCGTGTGCATGAGCACATGCCATTTCCGGCACACTTCTGGGTCGGAGGAGCGCCAGAAATAGTGTGTGTGCACATGCATGGGTGCTCCTCTGACATGGAAGAGCACATGCTCCGGCCCATCCTCCGACGGACGAAGCATTGACCGGCCCATCCTCGGATAAGGTTGCCGACCTCTGCACTAGACCTAGAGACTGTATCTGGGAGCTTTTGCACATTTGATCACTGAGGTACAGCCTACACTTAACCCAGGTCTAGATAAGCTTGCCTTTCAAGATATGGTTTTACACTTCAGCTGTATGCTTGGTGGTTTTAACACATAATGGCTATTTTTGTTCTTTGCTGTATATATTCCTTATGCTGGTTGGTTGTATGCTAAGCTTATTGTGTTTGTTTGTTTGTTTTTAAAAAACCTGGAATATGACTTTGGAACAAGCATTTCTATGAGACAAAAAGTTGGTGCACTTTAATGGTCATGCAGAGGACTGGAATGTAGCTTCATGATTGTTTTTGTTCTTTTTTAAACTTTGTATGATGCCTAAAGGATTTGTTTTCTGAGGAATCTCACAAAACATAAAACAAAAGTCTATTCAGAAGCAAGCTTCACTGAATTCAGTGGGACTTACTCTGAGATATCTGCATAGGATTGTGGTGTAAACGTATGAAAATTATTACTAAAATTCACTCCAAATTCTGGGCTAATGGATTCTGCCAACCGATTCAGTTCAGCAAGTTGGGCCCAATTGCATTAATTCTTTTACTTCACACTTCCTCAAACTTGGCCCTCCAGATGTTTTTTGGCCTACAACTCCCATGATCCCTAGCTAGCAGGACCAGTGGTCAGGGATGGTGGGAATTGTAGTCTCAAAACATCTGGAGGGCCGAAGTTGAAGAAGCTTGTTTTATTTCACACAATATATTCTTAATTTGTGCTTTGTTTACCTTTTGGTTGTTGTTGTTGTTTTTACTTTTAAGGAGGGACAGGAAGCTAGAAAAGACAAGGAAGTTTACTCAGACTTCCCTCTATCGTCTGTGATTTCATCATACCTTGCCTACACACTTCTGAACATATTTCCACAGGACATGTTTTCAGATTTTGATGAAACCTGATGACCGGGATGCTGATTCTAGTACCCAACTCCACATCCTGATTGTCTGTCTCCATGAACCCTGGCCTTAAGGTGTAATGGCTGTTGATGTCAAAACTGCAGAAAACAAGGAGGGGAATCTGCAAGATGAACAAAATTTGATTTCCAAGGTTGTTGTTTTTTACTCCAGAGCCTGGTTCTGCTTCTCTCAGAGAAATCTCACAGGCATTTCCTTTCACTGAATTCTGAAACCAAGTCCTTTTTTATTTTTTATCCCTGTGACCCTTTTTGTTTCCCTTGATACTCTGTGTCAGTGCCTCCCTGGTGACTCAGGACAAATCTCTCCCCTTCTCCTTTTTGACAGGTGCCTGCCTTGTCCTCGGTTTCTGTCAATGGAATCATCTGACACTGTCACCCTATCCTCTCTGCAGGACGACACTCCCAAGGTTTGAAAGTGTCACTTTAGTCTCAGTAGACTAGAGTAGTCATTTTAAAGCCTATTGGCACCAGTTCCACATCCCACAGTAACCCAGCAACACCACTGAGAGGGCAAAATAGATGAAGAACAAATGGGGAGGTCATAATTCCCCAAGAATTGGGTCTGGCAAATTGGGATAAACAAAGTCAGGCTTTTATCACTAGTCTCAGTGGGAACTTGAAGTACACTTAAGACTATTTCTTTATCTGTTACTTTCTCCCAGCTTAAAAAGGAGCCATTTGTTTCTCATGGAGCCAATGTGGTAGAGTGGATAGATCAGCCCTCCTCAGTCTTGGACACTCCAAATGTTTGGACTTTAGCTTCTGTTGCCTCTGACCATTAGGCATGCACTGCCTAGGGCTTATGGGAGTTGGCATCCGAAACACCTGAAGGACACCAGGTTAGGTTGTGTAGGAAAGAGTTCCAATCTCTACTTAATATAATAATATTCAATTGATCAAACATTAATTTTCTATTAATCTCTGCTCAATGTAATATATAATATATGACTGTGGTACGCCAAGTCATAGATGGTTCTATCTCTCATTTCTACTTCAGAAAACATAACATGTTGAGAGACTTGTTTTGGGACTCAGTTGAATGCACTATGATTGCCTAGAATCAAAGGATTATGCCTAAATGACATTATTTATTATTAACATTTATTTGCAGTGTACATTTGGCCCAGAGGCTCCCAAACTAGAGATGGGTGCATTGATAGTTTACTACATTAAGTTAAACATGGAAAGAGGGGAGACAGCTGAGGAAGATACCTGTCCTACCAGCTGGTAAAGGTGAAAGGTAAAGGACCCCTGGGCAGTTAAGTCCAGTCAAAGATGACTATGGGGTTGCGGCACTCATCTCGCTTTCAGGCCGAGGGAGCCGGTGTTTGTCCACAGACAGCTTTCCGGGTCATGTGGCGAGCATGACTAAGCCGCTCCTGGTGCAACGGGACACAGCAGCAGAAGCCAGAGCACACAGGAATGCCATTACCTTCTCACCGCAGCGGTACCTGTTTATCTACTTGCACTGGCGTGTTTTTGAACTGCTAGGTTGGCAGGAGCTGGGAAATAGCAATGGGAGCTCACTCTGTCATGGGGATTTGAACCGCCAACCTTCTGATCGGCAAGCCCAAGAGGCTCAGTGGTTTAGACCACAGTGCCACCTGCATCCCTATCCTACCAGCTGATGATATCACCAATGGCCCTTAACCCCTGCATTTTCCTGACTGACTCCTGCTCTCTGGCTGATGTGAGGAATGAGCTGTAAGCAGATCTCTGTTTCTCCAAACACAGTGTTTTGCCTGCTCCTTTCTGTCCCCTTTCTGATGGTTCTTCTGCCCACGCAAATGAAGTATTGCAGGAGGACTAGGCAGACATAGAGTTGTGCTAGCTTTTAGACATCTAGAACATTGTAATAGGAAGCATCTTCTTCCTTCCCAAAGAACAACGGCATTTTAAACAAAAACAAAAACAGATTGCCTTGCATTTTCCAGACATTTCACTCTCCATGTAATCCTCTACATTGAGGTAGAGAACCTCTGTAGAAATGTCTGGATTCCAACTCCCATCTGCCCCAGTCAGTATACACAATGGGAGTTGGAGTTCAGCAGCATCTGTGGGGAAACATGTTCCCAAACCCTGTTATTCAAATCTACAGTAGTAGGGTTGTGAACGGAATCCATTCCGGAGGTCCAGCAGCATCCTGAGGAATTCACAATGGGAAGTGCTGCTTCTGCGCATGCACACAGCGTGGTTTAGCACTTCTGTGCATGCACATGCGGTGAAACCCAGGCAAATACTTCCGGGTTTGCCGCATTTGCATCCTGAAAGATATGCAACCAGAGGTGTGCTGTATTCAGAAATTCAGAAACACTGAAATTCAGAAACACTGTATTCAGAAATAAGTCCCATTGAATTCAACAGGGCTTACTCCAGGTAAAGGATTGTAACCTAAATGTTCTGCATATGTACAGAAGAGTAGCAGCTGGTGAGTCATTGTGTTAATGCATTCTTAAAATTATCATGAATCACTCTGTAGTAAAAGAAGTGATGGAGCGGGGGGGGGGGCTTTTTATCAGATTTTTGTTTCTTAAAAATAGCAAGAACCAATAAATCTTGTCTGAGTCCAGTAACCTTCCCAGGATAATTTCAAGGCATAAATTGGCATTAAAGACCATCAATTAATTTCTTGTTCTTTGCCTGTCATCACTAGGCCACAATAGTTCATGCTTCATCTGAAACTTCTATCAGTTGCTGATCATCTAGTCAAAAACGGTCCTAATTTCCCAAAAGTACTTAAATGTTGTCCTAAAATTATGCTGTGTTATATATTAAACTATCAATCAAAAAAGCGTGAAGGATTAAAAGGGCATGCCAAAGAATAATTCAATTGCACAGCTTGGAAGTAGAGTGTTGCTTTGGAAAAGATGCAGTTTCTCAATACACCAAGGTTGTTTGTCTTTTCAGATAATGCATACCACACTGGAGCACTTCAGAAGTGGGCTTCTAATGTAAAAAGTCAACAATTAAGGCTCTTTGGGGTTAGACTGATAAGTAGCTTCCATACAATATTCTTGAACATGTGTACGATTGTACTTACGGAACCTGCTCCTTAGGGATGGGGAAGAAAGTTGATTCAGTTTACATTTAAAGCTGAATGTATTTAATCTTCACATTTTGGAAAGATACCGTATATAAACCATCCTTTGAAATTTACGGTTCGCTGAATTTTGCAATGCGGTTCTCCAGCCAAGTAATCTTTCCAAAATGTGTATATATGTGCGTACATTAGTGAAAATAACATACAAAAAATAAATATATAAGAAAAATGTGCCTTTTTTAAAGTGTATGTTAGGCAAAATTGCATAGAAAAAATGTGTATTCTTGTAGAAATTTGTATGGACTGATGAATTTTCACAAGGAACGCTGGTGGGTTTTCTACAAACTGATGCAGATTCTGAGCCTAAGATTGAAGATAGAAGAAATGAGAAAGTGAGAGATACTAAAAGTGACAGCATTGCCAATCCCCACTTCTAACACTGAGCAAAACCCATTTGGCCTTTTGATATACACTGAAACCAAGAGCTATGAAGCAGGTTTACGCCAGTTTCTTCTGCAAAAGATCCTGTCCTAATACACCATCAAACACCGTGCTTAGCCAATGAGTAACACCAATCAGTATAATCATCATAATATTAATAATTGTAGGGCTGTCCACTAAAATACTTTACGTATTTAAATCACTCTTTCAGCACACACCTATGGAATGGATTCAGTTCAAAATAGCTTGGAATTGAAGAGCAGGGTGGTGATTGTTCTAGATAAAATTGATCAAGAGTAGAAAAAATGAATGCTGTGCTATAATGTCCCCTCTTAGTTAAGCCAATGTAAAAGCATTCAATCTTATTTAGTACCAGTGACTTCAGACTGAAGTCAAGAATGACTTAATTAGCTGATAGGGCAGGCTGAAAGGAAACAAATATGGTAAGCAGTTAAGAGCTTTTTATATGTCAGTGCTCACATGACAATTTCTTGAGATGCAGGTAGCTGTAGTGAACCTGCTCAGCATGTATTTGCAAATGCCAAACTTCTGTACCTCTACATCAATATTTAGGAAAGATTCAATAACAACATTAATTTTGAAGAAACGGGTTAAGTACTTAATAGGAACGTCATTGTGAATAATCTGCATAGCTTCTCAGAAGAGCTGGTGTAGAACAGTGATTTAGTGGACAATCATATGGGGATGAGGAGTTTAGGATGCAGCAGATTTTCAGCCAAAGATATGAAGAGCTTGCTTATGCCGGCTGAGCAGGCTGGACCAAACCTGGTTGAGTCAGAGCAGGTACAAGTCTCTCCAAAAGGGGTATTCTGGGGGCATGGTGGTGTCAGGACCAGAGAGGGTCACTTTGGCTGTATTAGCTCAGTCAGATGACCTTAGGGAGAGCAACAGCAACCATCCGACTGCTGAACAGGGTTTGCTTCTGGTGTAACTTTATTTCTTTGTTATTCTGTTTCTACAGAGCAACAGGTACTTTCAACGGCTTACTAAAGAAAAGAAATGAAGTGCAAATAGATGAGAAGCCAACTACATGATTTAAGTCACTTAAAGAGGCTAAGAGTTCAGGGTAAAAATCATGGGGATTAGACCTTAAATTTAGGAAGAAGGAAAAAGAAAATCATTTAGCACAAAAAGCCTAAATCAGGCATGGCCAAACTTGGCCCCCCAGTTGTTTTGGGACTACAACTCTCATCATCCATAGCTAACAGGACCAGTGGTCAGGGATGATGGGAATTGTAGTCCCAAAACATCTGGAGGGCCAAGTTTGGCCATGCCTGGCCTAAATGATCCCCCAAAATGTAGTACTTCCTTTTTCTAATTAACGATATGGAAAACATTGCACTTTCTATAGCAGCTATCATAATTAGTTTTTGCTGTGTATGCAGGAACTGACATGTCTTCATGGCTATGGACATTGATCTGAATGGCAACCATAAAATTTCCTAGACCAGTATGTCATGTAAGGAAGCAATGAATGGGCAAAGAAATGGCTTTGTGGAACTGACATTGGAAGCTCTGTAGGAAGCAGTTAAGGCAGTCCTAAACATGTTGATGCCATGAAAAATGACTCCCCTCTGATGAGTCTTCCGCTGAGCTTCCACCAGCTATAACGTGGAAGTGTCAATCACTGTATGAATTCAAACCATCATCACCATGGTGAGTTTTTCAAACCTCCAACTAAAAACTAAATCAGGCCTGTAGACCTTAAACCACAATGCTTAGAATCGTCTGTGAATTACTTGTTTTCTGATAACTAATGCACCTAGCGTGATTTACTGGCCAGTTTTAACTGTTGACCATTTAGCTGCATTTAAGTTAACAAACTGGAAGGTGGGTAATTCTTTCCTTTTTGGCAGCTGCACACAGACTTGCCAAGACCATAATTAGAGATGCAGTCATGTATTTCCATGCTCTTAAGAATCACTATTAGCCCCAGATTGTAAGGATCTCATATTGACTTTGTAACATAGTTTTCTGCCAGTGGAGTGGGCATGATCACTATTGTAAAGTTCACCCATAGAAAGAGCCTGAATGTATCTAAAATGAATTTTAATGGGAAGTTGCAATTTATAAGTACCCAAGACTATCCATGCTTTTATATGTCTGATAGTGAATGACATAGTATCCTGTATCCATTTCAGGAATAACAAAATGACAACAAATAAGAAATTGGAATACCCACTTACACAGGGGTTATGTTCCCAGGTACTGCACATATATGTGAAATCATATACAGTGGGGGACACCATCTAAAAAGCCAAACTCCACCCAAAATCCATAAAACTCCACCAAACTCCACCACAATCACTCCCTCCAGTCCTCCTTTCTCAAACACCAACTCTCCACAGGCCTCAAGGGTTGGTGCAAAGTCTCATGGTATTGCAGATTGATTGCGAGCTGTTTTCCCTCTCTTTTTGCACTTTCCCCCCTGCTTTTGGGGTGTCATTTTTGCCCTTTTCGTGCTTTTTTTGCAGTTTAAGTCCATTTATTTAATTATTCCCCGGTGCTGCACATATATCCGGTCATGGACGAGTCGAATGCATGTAAGTAGGGAGACACCTGTATAGCAAATAGCGTTGGGGGTCACTGTTTGTGTGTGCTGGAATGGGATGTCTCTACTAAAAGCCATATCAGAAATGTAAAAACATGCAGCCCTCCTGCCAAAAAAAATGGTGCTCTTCAGATCTTGTTGGACTCCAGCTCCCAGCAGCCCCAGCCAGCATCACCAATAGCAATGAGACTTCAGGTTCCCCATCCCTGCTTAAGGTGAAAACTCATGACAAGTATGTGCTATTCTTTCCCTTTCATGTTTTCTTCTGCAAGCTAAAATGGGGAGGAGACATAGTTCAGAACTATGTCAGGGTTTGCAGAGCAGCGGTCAAACACATGTTTTGAATGTATAAGGTCCCCAAGGTTCAACCCTTGACATCTTTAACTAAAGGTCACAGCTACCAAAGGTAGCCTGGATCCTTGGAAAGACATAGCCAGTTAGGACAGATGTTATCATGCAAAATGAAGCAATAGTTTGACTCAGTATAAGGCAGCTTGTGTGTTTAAAATGTATATTGCTTAACAGTTGACTAGGAATCTGTTAGTGGGAAAACAGAGCCATGAATTTTATGAAAATCTTAATGATTATGGTTGAAAGGCACGGGTAACATTTGTATTTAGATTTTCCACAGTTATGATAATGGTACCTTAAGAGAACTCTGTTTACCATACTGTTTAAGTGAAGTTTTAAAACCTAGCATCTTCAAATGATCCTTCTTTTGCTCATCATTTTTCCATTATAATGAGTCTTCTACAGGGGCAGAGCGGGCTGCTTAAAATTCAGCTTGGTGTCTTAGCCGATACATTTTTTATTCAGGAAATTCAATTAAGTTGGATCTACACTTCCTTGCTCTGACAAACTACCTCAGTTCACGTCTTTCTCTTTGTAATTACCTTAATGGTTTAGCTGCCTACCATTATCCACGGCAAATGGAAAGTGCTTTGCCAAGTTTATCTTGAAAAGCTTCTAACAGCAAAGGCTTGTTAACCCAGTGTCAGGGCTCATTGAAATTTCAGTTAGACACTAATATAGCATAAGAAAAAAAAGGAGGGGGGGAATTCAAGAAATAAGATTTGTATTGTCATTATTAATGAGATATAAGGTTCAGAAAGAAATCTAAGCCATCTGTGGTTTGTATAATCATTTATTGGTTATGATAGACATCTTTCTTCGGGCAGATTTCCACCTGCCCTCTAAGACCTGGACACATTAGTGTAACAATTCTTGTGTTACTTACCGTGGTGACATGACAGCTAGGACCTATATAATTAGAATATTTGCAGAACTATAAGATATAGACAGATATAAGCAGGGCTTTTTTTCAGCTGGAGCTCATCGAAGCTCAGCTCTGGCACCGCTCAGGTGGGCGCCATTGCCATTCTAAGAATACAAGGGAGAAGTTCATGACGAGTTCTGACTTTTCTAGATAAAATAGCACTGAATATAAGGATATAATTCAAAGATGAGAAATGGTGGCCTGTACCTTTTTCATGAGAAGTAGCTCTTGGTCAGCAAAGCTGCATGGGTAAATACGCGTTTTAAGGAAGAGAAAAATCCTTTCAATAGGTGGCTAGTTAATCGAGAGACTGAATAAACTTCAGACTGCGAGATTATGCTGGACTAAAGGATCAGGATGCAAAGAGGGATGATGAGAGTGGTCAGAGAATCGCTCTAGTATGTAAGTAGCAGAAGTGGCTGCCTGCCACAGTCCATGAAGTGGACTCTGATCCCATCCACACTACATTTATAAAAGTATTATGCCACTTTAAATATTCATGGTTTCTCCCAAAGAGTCTCAGGAGCTGTAGTTTGTTAAAGGTGTTGAGAGTTAGGAGGCCCCTACGCCCTTCATGGAGCTACAATTCCTACAGTTCGCTGGGAACAGGAATTGATTGTTAAACCATTCTGGGAAGTGTAGCCCTTAGCAAACTAATACAGTCACACCTCATGATATGTCCGCTTCATGTTGCGTCTTTTCAGGTTACGGACGCGCCAAACCTGGAAGTCTCGGAACAGGTTACTTCTGGGTTCTGCGCATCCGTAACTTGTGCACATGCGCCGATGCGCCACATTGCATCACACGCATGCGCAGATCCGGTGCTTCATGTTGCGGCCTTTTCATGTTGCGAACGGGCTGCTGGAATGGATCCTGTTCACAACATGAGGTGCCACTGTATAGTGAAGATGGGACCTATGGCTTATATCTCCCTGGTAAACCATGGAGAAGGGAGTGCAGTAGCCATGTTTTGCAACAGGGGATTTGCATGAGTACACTAAATACTTTTGGGAAAGCAACAACTCATCATTTCCCCCGTCACTGGGAAAATGGTTGTTCATCCCAACACATGGGCATCATGAGTGTCTAGTCCAGGTGCTGGCTGTACATGTGGAGGAGACTTTTGTGAACACCCTATAGTGCAGGTGTGTATGAGCACAGTGCTGTCCTCACTCTGACTTATGTAGCTTAATCAGAAGACTTTATACACATAGTGGAACAGGTTCCTTCAGAAGGTGGTGGACTCTCGTTAACTGGAGTTTTAAAAGCAGAGCTTGGATGGCCATCTGCCATGGATGCTTTAGGTGAGATTCCTGCATTTAAATAAATATTTAAATAAAAATACATTGCATTTCCCCACAGTGAGAACTGTTATGCCTGCTCAGGCACCATCCAGTTGCTGCTTCAAGGCCCCTTCTCTCTCATCTTATATTTTAAAGGCACTTGGACTAGACAGTAGAGGACACCATCAAACAGGGGACTCCTTCTGAGATCTTTTCAGCTAGTAAAGCAGGACACATAGCCATCCAAATGAAGGGTTTGAAAGCCAGGTGCTGATGGGAAGCAACCGAGAGCCAGGGGGAGAGAAACACTCTCTGTGAATCTCTCTGCTGGGGAAGGAAGATTGGGATAAGAGAGAGAAAAGCATATTCACTGCCACTTCAGGAAAGCAGAAAGCCAGTTACCCTGAAAGGGAAATATGGCTAGAAGGAGATGAGGGGGAGCCCAACCCAGCCAAGGTGATGCAGTCTACAGGTAGGGAATCACATTTGAGAGAGTCTCTCCAGAACTTTCCAGAACATCTGCATGGTGCCCATATGTCTCTCCTCCAGTTCAAAGCTTATCTCTTCCTCCAGGGTGCATTAATTTGCCATTCCAGCTGAAACTCCCTCTTATAACTTTGCTTCCCCATCCTTTCTCTCGGTGAAGTCCTCCACTACTAAAATTCAGACTGTGTGTTCTTCAGGAACAACAACGAGCAACCAAATGGATGATAAGATGCAGAATAAGGCTCTTATTTTCTTCAATTCATCAAGGTAATGTAAATTTCCCCTTTACAAGAAGGCAGGTTTAGAACGGATCCATCAAATTTCCCAAGCTACATTACTTTTGTAGTTTTTGTAACATTACTTTTGCTGCCTTTAGCTGCCATCTTGTGGCGGGTTAGCTTCATCTCAGGTGCATACTTTTTGAACAAGGGATATTTATTTTCCCCATCTGTGACTCTGATGTCTCTTCCACTCCCGGGCTAGTAATTGCCAGCACAGCAGCAAAGTGGTTTTACTTCTGTCAGCTGTTGTGTAAAGCAGATGGATTTCCATGCAATACCTGTGCATTAATACTCATAAGAACATACAAGACTGGAAAAATTGCCAGCAGTAATGGCAGCTCAAAGTCTTTGGGAGCCATCCGTGCTTGTGAGATAATTTTCTGTTTGCATTAATGGGTTGATCTGGGTCTACACAGTTTGAAAAGGTTGACAAATGCAGAAAGATATTTATCACTTGCTATTTTCTTTTCATCTTCTCTTCTTAGAGCTTACCACAATTAATTATCATAGCAAAATAAAGCAACTTTAAAGCAAGACATCCAATTAAATGTGCAATGCAATAAATGCCACCTGTACTACCTTTCTGGGGTTTGAAAAGCCCTCCTAAACATGAAGGTCTTAACCACTGCTGAATAAGAAGTCCAAGAGTTATTTGATTTTAATTGTGTGTGTGTTTTACCCATCCTTTGCTGCTGCAGTTTATATCTGTGCATTTTCATTTTTTAATCAGACATTTTATATTTGTAGGCTTATTTTTGGCATTGTTAAATAGAAAAGCAGGATATAAGTATTTGGGGATGGGTTCAACTAACCTGGTGTGCTAGCAGATGCCAGCACAAGGATTCCCGCTGGTGACATATCTTGCCACCCCACTCCATGCTACCCTCCCCTCCTCCTGTGCACCTTGTTGCTCCCCCAGATCCACTCTGGAGGGTCAGGAGAACCCCCTGAACAATGTGGGGATGGGTGGGAAGGAGAGTGGGATTCTGCCATCTAGAAAGCAAAAAGGGTTGTGGTGATGAAACAATGGTAAGTGTGAGGTTGAATTCCACAAGGTTTCAAAGAGGCCAGGAAGGCTTGCCTAGTGCACAAAAAGCATTACAGAAAACAGATCTCATTACCATCACCTTTGCCTTCACCAAATAGCAGGACTTTTTCTGCTGAACTTAGTACATGATGTGGAATACAGAGGTTTCGAGATACTTTGACCTTTAGGGAAAGGAGCAATTTTCTTTTTATACACAAGCCATTACTTCGGTTTGCTATGAAGTCATCACCAAAAAAAGAGGGCCAATGGGGTCACTGATGTGCAAATGTAGAAATAATTGCAGGCCGAAGCCACACACCTCCCTTCCCTCCGCTCAAATGAGTTACCAATAAAAGAGACCACACCAATGAATGGGTTAAAATCAGGCCACAACTTTATTGACTACAGGTGAAGTGGTTTGGCATAGGCATTGGCTAAGCATGTGTTTCCGGCCCGTCTGAAAGGGTCAACCCGAAGGCGGGGATTCCTATGACTTGCATCAAATAGGGGGATCCCCACAGGGATCGTTGCCTCTAGGAGCACTGAGGCCCAACCAGTCCGGGCAAATGAACAGATGCAACTCCTTCACATTTCCCTTTAATGGGATGCTCTATTTCTGGAGGGTACAACCCCTACTCCAATCAATAATAAGGTTAAAGGTAAAGGTAAAGGGACCCCTGTCCATTAGGTCCAGTCGTGACTGACTCTGGGGTTGCGGCACTCATCTCGCTTTATTGGCCGAGGGAGCCAGTGTACAGCTTCCAGGTCATGTGGCCAGCATGACTAAGCCGCTTCTGGCGAACCAGAGCAGCGCACGGAAATGCTGTTTACCTTCCCGTCAGAGTGGTACCTATTTATCTACTTGCACTTTGATGTGCTTTCGAACTGCTAGGTTGGCAGGAGCAGGGACCAAGCAACGGGAGCTCACCCCATTGCAGGGATTTGAACCACTGACCTTCTGATCGGCAAGCCCTAGGCTCTGTGGTTTAACCCACAGCGTCACCCGTGTTACCCAATGCTTAAACCACCAAAGTTGTGACGATTGCTATGAGATAGTAAAAAAACCCAGGTCATAGCCAATTCTCCGGATAGGCAAATTCTTACCCAGCCCCAAAATATGGTGACCACAACAGCCATAGTAAGGTCAATTCAATGAGTAAATGCAAAATGCAAAATTACCGGATGGCTCCTTCTCTCGCCTTCTTAAGTACCTTTAAGCCAGGCAGCCCTTCAAATAGAGGACTGTTCTCTGACAGGTCTTCCAATATATAGTTCTGGGCTCTGCAAAGCAGGACAAACAGCCAGCATACTGTTACTGGCCTGAGACACTGGGATATGGCAGAGCACAGGTATCTGTGTTTGAAGTTTTACTAGAACTTCAAATTCTACCAAGCAGAAGTAGGAACCAAATACATGGCTTAGATTTTAAATATTTATAACCCTCACATTCATAAAGTATATTAATGTGCTTTACAACATACAAAATATAGTAAGAGCAGTCATTGAATAGCCATAAAACATAGTTTAAAACATGTGCTAAAATTGATACAAGCCTAACATTGAATATCACCCAGGGTTTGTATTTATTTTAAAAATATTCATCAGGGCACAGAGAAGTGGCATTTACAGTTGAGTGTTCCCTTAAAAGATTCATTAAAACGCCTCCAAGATGCCTTCATTTGGGGCATTAATTTAATTTAATCATTATAGCTCAAAAATAAGAATGATGTTTTATTGAGTATTCATAAGTTTCCAAAGTGAGTTCAGGCAAAACCGAGTCATTCTCTTGTCCATAAGCTGGAGCCATAACTTAAGGTGTGGGGAGGAATATCTAAGCAACCTCAAAATAGGATGTCATATAATCCATAATATAAAGCTCTGGAACATCCAGTGATTAATTTTGAGCAAGGAGATGTTTTTATATCAATATGCACAAAAGAGCAAGGCAAGATTGTCCCAATTAGTTTAATGAGAAGGAATGGAAATTATCTCTTAATGAACACGTGAAAGAATGCTCTTTGGGGCATACACAATTATTTTAATGTGGTGATTCAATTTTGGGGTCTTGTAGCAAACAAAATGCAACCTTGTTGTTCATTTCAGCCCAAGGCGAAGCTAAATCAAACCTTTCCATCTTTTGAAAATTTAATGAAGCCTCAAACTATTGGTCTCGGGCAATACAGCCATTATAAATATATGATTGTTTGTGTTTAAGGAAAAAGAAAACTGTTTTATGCCACTGCACAACTTCACTCTCTGGGCAGACAGACATCTCATATCCTAGTCAGCAACTACTTCTCCTGGAGGCCCCTGTTGAGAACAAAACAAAAGAAATTGTTGCGTTCTGATCTCATATTACAAATGCATGGCAGGCTTAACAGTTAAGGCATATTGTATAGAAGCATTAGGTGTTGGGAGCTACGCTGCCTTCTCATCTTCATCAGCTCTGTGGCTCTGCTCGCCCATTTGCATGCCAAGACCCCCAGAAAATTCCCCCCAATAACTCAGACAGACACATTATTTTAGGTTTTGTTTTTGGCATAATTTTGGCCACAACTTTATTCAAAATTACAAATTAATTTGAGTGTTGGCCTTAGGCTTTGGTTAATCTTCTGCCCCACGGTGGGACAGGACCAGCTCTGACTTCCTGCAATAGGAAAGTCAAGTAAACACTGCATGGAGGAGGAGATAACTGTGCAACAGGCAATCTCCCCCTCCAGAAATGTTCTCCAAGGCTCATGCTCTGTATAGGCCCCAGCCCCGCACCGTGCGGGGGTGTAAAGACTAGAGCCCCGGAGCCCCAGGATTCCTTTAACGGAATACTTCTATAAGAGCAACACTGAGGGGCATGCACCTCCATGCGATGCCCCTCCCAAACTCATCAACCAAAGCCTAACCTGCCAACCTAACAAGTTGTGACTATTGCTAAGCAGTAGGCGAAAAACCAGATGGCAACCGCCAATCAGCCAAATGGAAAAAAAAATCCTACTGGCCCCTGAATACAGGCGGTGCCATAGCAAGGTCACTCTAAACCTGCAAAGAAAAGGAGGTGGGTGGGAGGGAGATTCAAATCACTAGCTAGGAATAAGCTTAACCCGAAAAATGCTGAGTACCTAAGCACTCACCCTGTCAATCAAAGAATGGATACATGCAATTTACCCCAGCAACACTCAGCCCTCCAATCATCTTGTCTCTTTAAGCTTTGACCCACCCCTTAACACACACACACAGTCTTTTCTGCTGGGTCCGGCCACAACACTCATTATTCCCTATGGGGTCATTGAGCTTTGCACAGGCATACTGGAAGCGACATAGCACCCCTCAGTGCTGATGCACAGCTGTCTCATCTTACTCTAGAAATCTTTAAAAGGTTTCTCCCCAGAGCGATGTGGTTCACCAAGGAGCAGGATCCACACAGAACCCTAGGCAGTAGGAAAGCAGGCTGTGAAGGATGGAGCCACCCCAATGAACAATGGAGCTCATCCAGGGGCAAGATCTGCATGAAAACCTCAGGTGAGCAAGCTGTGATGGAAGGAGACACCCCAGTGAAGTCTGGATATCCATGGACCATCCATGAGTATCCTTGGAGTATCCATGAAGATACTCCAAGGCCCTATAAGCAACCCAGTGTAATGAGGACGACAAAGGGATCAGTGGATATATTGCACTGTGTTTAGGACCAGATGAAAGAATATTTCCGGCAGCAAAATTCCATAGTTCTGAAAACAGGTTTATTGGTTCTGTCAGACAGGATCAATGTGATGCAGGAGAATAATGCTTCTCTATCTGCATGTCCACATGTGCATGTACAGAGTATAAATACAATCTTATACAATAAAGGTCTGCCCCTTACTGCACCCCTATTTAGTATCTCTTCAGCCAATTAGAAATGGTGTCTGATTTATTAATCTCAAGCTACAAAGCCCTTTGCCTACTCCACTAGGTGGTGCTGCATAACTCTTATTGCATCTAAGTAATTGGTAAGTTCCAGGGGCAGGTCATTTGCATGCGGTCAAGCCAGTTTCGCTTTGGCCAGTTTCGAGTCGGCCCAAGGGAATTTCCCAACAGGTGCTTCGGCTTGTGTGTGACGGAGCACTCAAGCGTGAGGGACATACTATTTTTGAACTGAGAAACATATCATTTCTCTGAAATCTAAGCTTGTATAGGTCAAATTGAGGTTTGCTCTAAAATGGATTCCCTTTGGTCAAGGGGACCGTACACACTGTCCATTGGTCCATTCCTACAGATACAGCCAGACAGAGGTTGTTGTGTTAGTTTTCCTGGTTGTAATGCTAGCACTTCTGTTCTTCTAATGTTCCTTTTACACTGTGGCTTTTTGATCAACATAGTGCCATGTAGGCATGAGGTGTCACAACAATAGACATCACTGCACATCTTGCTACCCCTTCACCATTTATGCTGAGATGTGCTTCTATTCTCCAATGATTCACCTGTTAAAATGACAGAAAATCACTGTACTCTTTCATACCACCACAAATTTCATCCCTTCAATTTTATTTAATAGATTGCAAGCACACACACACACACACACACACACACACACACACACACACACACCGCCCAGGAACAAGTAACAAAGGAATGTGCATGAAACTTCCACTAGTTTCTGCAAGGTTTCTGGAAGTAGAACGATTATGTGAAAGATACAGAAAATGGGGATGTAATGATCAGGTAAGACATTGAGAAATTGGAAGAATGTCTGTATGCAGCTAAAGAATTTCTTATGCATGACATAGTCTCAGGTTCAGCAGCCAATGGCTAATTGTGAAATGAAGTCATATCTGCCAGAGAACCAGGTCTTAGGGAGTGGCCTCGGACATCCAGCCACCAAGTAAGTGCTGAAGACTGACATTGTGGCCTCTGAGATAAAGATGGAGTAGTTACGCTCCTGCGGAGAAAGTCTCCCACTGAATCAAGTGGGAAGAAGGCATCATAAGATTTCAAGTCCTGGCAGACCTAACCGTGATTTACTAACTGCTTCAGGAAGAGGAAATAATACTAGACTACATAGACCAGGCACCCCCAAACTGTGGCCCTCCAGATGTTTTGGCCTACAACTCCCATGATCCCAAGCTAACTAGACCAGTGGTTGTGGAAGATGGGAATTGTAGTCCAAAACATCTGGAGGGCTGAAGTTTGGGGATGCCTGACATAGACCAATGGTGTGGCTCACTACGTTAGTCATTTTGCCACTTGACTCTAGAGATCTGTAAATCATATCACGGAAGCAAAATCCCTGTCCAAATTCATTTGGCTCTTTTGCACTAACATTATTATTATTATTATTATTATTATTATTATTATTTTAAAAAGGTAAGATGTGATTTGAACATCCATATATATATATATATATATATATATATATATATATATATATATATATACATACATACATACATACACACACACACACACATACATATATACAGTGGTACCTCGGTTTATGAACACAATTGGTTCCAGAAGTATGTTCATAAACTGAAGCGTTCATAAACTGAAGCGAACTTTCCCATTGAAAGTAATGGAAAGTGAATTAATTCGTTCCAGACGGTCCGCGGAGTACTTAAACTGAAGCGTTCATAACCTGAAGCGAACTTTCCCATTGAAAGTAATGGAAAGTGGATTAATCCGTTCCAGACGGGTCTGCGGAGTACTCAACCTGAAGCGTACTTAACCCGAAGCATGGGTGTAATTGGTTCTGGAAGTCTGTTCATAAACTGAAGCATTCATAAACTGAAGCCAACTTTCCAATTGAAAGTAATGGAAAGTGAATTAATCCGTTCCAGATGGTTCCATGGCGTTCGTAAACCGAAAATTCATAAACCGAGGTGTTCATAAACCGAGGTTCCATTGTATATATTTACCATTTACCATTATTTACTTTGCTTCAATTCTTGCTACATGGAAGCTTTCCAACCAAGGAATTGCAAATTATAAGAGTTGTGTCTCCTCTAAACTAAACTAGCATGAGGTGATGGCTCAGCTGCAATTCGCTGTGTGTCACCTACCATAGAAGTGTTGAATATTTCAGGTCTTCAGGGGGAGCGTTTGCATTATGCTTGGCAAATTGCAAGGTGTCAAGCAAGATAACACGTAACAGCATAGATTACCATTTGGACAATGTCAAGGCAGAAAAGATCCCGGAGCGTTGTTTCGACATAGTTAAAGTAATGACGAAAAGAAAAGAAAGCAAGAATATGTCTGAGAAATCCTCGTTCCAATTAAGTCAACAACAAAATCCCACTGAAATCAAATCAAATGTATGTCAGCCTAGGAAGGTAGAGGCAGTTAAATAACACTGAGGGGGGAGGGGAGAGGGAGAATCCCATATGGCACAATATAATATTTATTGGAAAATGTTGTTATGCATTTTAAGTAAACAGTCATCTTCAGGGGAATAAGTGTCCAAAGAGCAAATTTTATTACTTCTAGAAAGAGAAATCCATCATAGGAATATAGCAGGGGTTGGCATCCCAAGGCCCGTGGGCCGGATGCGGCCCAAACGCCTTCTCAATCCGGCCCACAGACGGTCCGGAAATCAGCATGTTTTTACATGAGTAGAATGTGTCCTTTTATTTAAAATGCATCTCTGGGTTATTTGTGGGGCCTGCCTGGTGTTTTTACATGAGTATAATGTGTGCTTTTATTTAAAATGAATCTCTGGGTTATTTGTGAGGCATAGGAATTCATTTATCCCCCCCCCCCCAAAAAAAATATATAGTCTGGCCCCCCACAAGGTCTGAGGGACAGTGGACAGGCCCCCTGCTGAAAAAGTTTGCTGACCCCTGCTTAAGAGAATCTCCATTCAAAAATCTATATTTAAAATGCAGATAGATAGATAGATAGATAGATAGATAGATAGATGCTGGGAAGAGCACAGAGAGAAGAAATGCCATGGTGCCCATGTAGCAGCAAAGTCAGGTGCCTTCATCTGCCCCACCTGCAACAAAACATGTCTCTCCCATATCAGTCTCTACAGCCATAGCAGAAGCTGTAACTCTGCAATGGCTAGACTTTTCCCTCATAGGCACATTCTTCCACTCTCTCATGAGAAAGCCAACAACAGCTTAATGTAGAAACAGGAAAGGACAGACTTGAAAGATAAAAAGATGATGATCCATGCACAAGAGAGCATAGAGTTGTTGCTTTAAGAAGCTTTAAAAAACTACAATACACATGGTTAAACTATGAAATTCACTGCCACAGGAGGCAGTGATGATGACCAGCTTGAATGGCTTTAAAAAAGGATTGGACAAATTTGTGAAGGTAAAGGATGTCAGCGACTACTGTCTCCACACTCTGAGTCTTTATGCGTTTGAATACCAGGTGCTGGAAATCACAGGAGAGGTGAGAGCTCTTGTGGTTGGGTCCTACCTGTAGGGTTCCCATAGACATCTGGTTGACCACAGCAAGAAAAGGGTTCCAGACTTGAAGGGCCATTGGTCTAATCCAGCAGGACAATCCTTACATTGAAAGCAACTCCCCAAACAATATTTTTGATGCAAAAATTCAGTACATTTTTTCCCATTTGCAATGAACAGTACGTAATCATAGTTAATCATTCTTGACAACCATGCAAAATATTCAGAAAAAAAAACAATGGATAGTGAGTGTTAGTAAACACAATGTTGAAAAAGTTATTCCTAAGAAATACAAATCTGGGTGAAAATGGAAAGGGCATATATCTGAAACAACATGGTAGTTAATTCTGTTACTTGCTCAAGAGAGAGAGATGATTACTAATTCAAATACTGTTTAATGCCAAGTTGGCTCCTAAGTGGTGTACAAAACATGAAAACCAAGGCTTGCCTCCAACTC
This sequence comes from Zootoca vivipara, assembly GCF_963506605.1. NCBI lineage: Eukaryota > Metazoa > Chordata > Lepidosauria > Squamata > Lacertidae > Zootoca > Zootoca vivipara. The sequence continues at coordinate 69,006,109 of NC_083283.1, read as the reverse complement.
AGAGTAGGCACATTGGAATTAATGGTCCTCAATATTATTTTTAAATTTAATAATTAATAATTTGGATTGTAATTTGTCTGTTTTTTATTTTATTTTATTATTTTTAATTGGATTATGATTTGATGGATTTGGTAATTGGATGTTCTTATTAGAAAACACATATATATATATATATATATATATATATATATATATATATATGTGGAATTAATGGTCCTCAGTTAGTCATGTTCGTTGATTTCAACAGGTACGTTCTGATAAGCATAGCATTGGCTACCATCCCAACTGCACAACTTAGTTAAAAGGCAGAATAAATAAATTTTGGGCACAATCAAAATACACAACAAAATAATCCCATTAAGTCATTAAGATTTAAAAGCACATGATTCAAAGATGCAGTAAGACAGTGGCATTTAAAAAAACCTGTGTAGTAATCAAAACAGGAATCTTGCTTAAATAGATCAAGACAGTGCCTCTGTCAACCAGTGCATCTTCAAAAGCAGCCAGAATATGATGAGGCATCTCTTATTTCAGTAGGGAGGATGTTACACTGTTGGTGTCAGTGCAAAAATTCTCATATGCATGCATCAAAGGTAATAGGTTCCAAAATAAACGGGTGGGGGATGCACATCGACTTCACTGTTGTATCTCTAAGATGGCCATTACATACATACTTCCACTCACCTGCATGTGGCCAACCTCTATAGGTGATGTTACACATATTGCACAGTTTGCATTTATGTATGTGCCACTGATGTTGTGTTTCTCATCTAAATGGGCACACATGGTGTGGATCCACGCAGGAAGTTGTGTTATGCAAACCTATCTAACTCATTCTTGATCCTGGCTCTCTCTCTCTCTCTCACTCTCTCTCTCTCTCTCTCTCTCTCTCTCTCTCTCTCTCTCTCTCTCTCTCTCTCTCTCTCTCTCTCTTGTTCCCGTCACTAGCCAGAGATGCCACAGATTAAACTTGGGATCCTCAACATGCAAAGCATTTCATCTCCCAAAGAACTATGGTTCTTCTGCGACACAACTGCATGCCAATAATGATTGCATATGTCTGCAGTATTTTCCCACCTACACCACTGCTGAGTGATATAAGTGATATAGTTATATAGTGATATAGACACAGCTTCTATAAAGCTCAAAATGTCTTCGAATCTGGTCTGATATGGTGGGATTTAGCAACCAACCTCTCCCCCTTCTTCTTCAAATCAGAGAAACAGGATGACCACACGGAAACAATTCTATTGCTTCTGCAGCTTTCACAGTATAAACCATGTGGCAGAGATTATAGCCAAACAAGAGTTCTTTTTGGGTAGTCAAATTCCTTCTCCTTCCTAATTATTGGGTTTTCAATTCTGTTTCAGGCTTAATCCATATCTTAATCCTTTTGAGCAAAAGGCTTGGTTTTCTTCACAGTTTTGAAAGAGAAGTATGGACTTATTCCACTTCACGGTGCTTTATTTTTTTCATGGGACTGACAGTAATGCTTCATGACCTGTCTAAGCCCCGATGTGTTCCTTTCCTCTTCTTGTTAAAGTACTGTACCTCTGGGTAGCCACAGACCCAAATTCCCTCTGGCTAAACACAGTGGGCTAAAATAGAAAGCAGCGGGGAATTGTAAATGCACATCCATGCTTCAAACACGTCAGGAAAAGACAACTTTTCTTCAGTATAAAATTTCAACCTCCTTGACCCAGTTCCTATATTTATTTATTTATAAACTATTCCTTCTACATCTCCATTTGGTTTTCTCGTGAGGGTTCTGGCCCCGCAGAAATGGTGAGCGTGACCTCAAACTACAGAAGTGCAACAATGACTGCAGAACCAAGCAATTGAACTCATCACAAATGGGAGACAAAACCTTCGGAGCGTTCGCGCTCTGTCTCCTTCTTTCTGCAGATATATGAAAACTCAAGTACCAAAGTCTTGTACTAAGTCTTTGAAATCAATTGCAGTCCAGCACTATAAAATGTTAAACAAACTCCTGCGCTGCATTTTTTTTTGGGGGGGGGGGAGTCCCTGATTCAAATACAACTGAAAAATTAGGTGTGGATTTTCTGTCTCTCTGCCTGCCCCCTATGCCTCAAATAACCTGCTCTGGAGGGTCGGGAGAAGTCCCAGAACAGAGCATAGGGGGAGGAAAGGGGGTATCATTCAATCTAGCAAGCAGAAATTTTGGTGCCGATGGAACAAACAGAATAATGTGGCATTGAATTCATTCATATTACTTTACTATTTCCCTTTCTACTTTTAGACTCATCTCTGACCTACCTGTTTCAGGTTGCTGCAGGTGATTGTGGCTTGCTTTCCAGCCCCTTGGAATAGCCAGATTCCCATTAGTGACCATTACTAATGTCAAAGGAGCAACAGTTCTCATCACATCAGGGTGTTGTTACACCAACCATGCTAAAGCACATGGCACAGTGTGAAAAAGTCCTATACTTCACAAAAAGGATGCTTTGAAGAATTCAGACTATTCTCTATATATTTGCCATGAACAGGGTTGGCCCTATCATTAGGAAGATGAAAATGACTGCCTCAGGTGGCAGATGCTTGGTGGGAGGCAGTGACAACAGCCTTCCAGCTGCAGTTTCAGAAGAAAGTCAGGAATACATCACAAGGTATCAGTGAATTTAATTCTTTATTCAAAGAAACAAAACAGCTTAGGTCTAGTGAGTACAGCAACTCCTCCATGTAGGTCTTGCCCCAAGGAGGCAGTTGCAAGGAATGTGGTTTCCCTTGAAATCCCTCAGATAGCTTACCCAAGCAGGAAACTTCGAATTTGCTGTCAGCTGAGCTTTAGGCAAAATATATGTGCCAAGCCTAATAAGGGCAACAAGAGGAGATCAGCAGAGATGCCATAATTAAGTCTCTCCAGGGCTAACACCTGCACACTAACCAAAATATTCCCTGGCGTAATGAGTGGGCATGTGGATAAAAGGTAAAAAGGTAAGGGGCCCCTGGATGGTTAAGTCCAGTCAAAGCTGACTATGGGGTTGCAGCACTCATCTCGCTTTTCAGGCCGAGGGAACTGGTGTTTGTCCACAGAAAGCTTTCTGGGTCATGTGGCCAGCATGACTAAACCACTTCTGGTGCAAAGGAACAGCATGACAAAATCCAGAGTGCACAAAAATGCCATTTACCTTCCTAGCACAGCTGTACCAATTTATCTACTTGCACTGGTGTGCTTTTGAACTGCTAGGTTGGTAGGAGCTGGGACAGAGCAACGGGAGCTCACCCCGTCACGGGGATTCGAACCGCCGACCTTCTGATCTGTAAGCCCAAGAGACTCAGTGGTTTAGACCACGGCGCCACTCGCATGTGGCTATGCACAGCCTGTAGCCCAAGGTAGTTTGAGAGGGAGAACATAATCTGCCCTGCCCGTGGAATGTCCTCTTGAAGACATCCCACTTTGTCAATCAATATAGAAAGTGATGTGTCTAAATCACGGATGAGGCACTGTTCAGTGTTAATCCTCCTTTGTAAAATATTTGAGCTTAATAAAAGGGGGACATGGGTAGCCAGTGGTGTAGCTTAAAGCAACATTAGGAAAAAGACGGACATGCCTGTTTAACCTCATTCAGAAGCCTACCTGTGTGCAGCCACACTTGACAATTTGAGCACTAACGCCAGTAACCTGACTTCACAGAGCAATATTTTTAGCTCCGATGTTTCCTCCCCATGCTTCAAAAGGCAAGGTCAATTGTATGATCCCCCTCATCTAGCTATTAAATTGGGTTACAAGCTGTGACCTTCGCAGCTGCTTTCATCCAAGATTGCGCACCCAACAAGTTTCCCGCTGTCTTGAGCTAACAGACCATAGCTTTTAAACTTCGCATTGTGGCTTTTCTTTTGCAGCCTCAAATCTTTGCTTCTGACCCTACTAATCTCTTTTTTCTTCCTTCCCTACATGCAGGGGTAGTTTCAGAAACTTGAAAGGTGAGAGACATTGTTGCTCTGCTAGGAAGGTAGAATTTGGCTCGTATCCAGTGAGTTTTCCCAATCCTCCTCCTCTCTACAGATCAGTTACTTTCTGTTCTGTTCAACCCCCCCGACCTTTTCCTCTGTCACTACCACTTCCACAAGGTTTTTTCCCTTTCCTTTTCCTTTTTCTACTTAATAATAAAAACATTAAGTGTAAAAGTTTGTGCTAACAGCTAAGAATTGCATCTTGGATAGGGATGGGGGAAATTCATTCTGTCCACACGTTCATGTGAATTGACTGCATTTGCACACTGTGAATCAATAGATTAACCACAATGCAATTTTGTAATGCTTTTCTACATGAATCACATGCAAAAATGTGGGGATGAATGAGAAGAGTGTGCAAGCAGCCATTGTACTATGGGAAATTGCTTGCAAAAAAATCCATATATTAGGCAAAATTATGTACAGAAATCTGTGCAATAGGGGAAATGTGCATGAAAAGTAATATGAATTTCTACGAGGACTTTTTTTTTTTTTTAGATGGAGTGTATGTGATTGACACCATGGATATTCCTCAACTGTAGAGGTTTTGTGAATTGAAGGAATCTGTTTATATATGCACTACTAACTTTGAAATGGAATAGGTTTTGCATACAATATGTTCCCTGACTAGTCTGTTTTGGGACAGGATCTGGCAAAGGGGTTGAAACCCATGGCTGTTTATTTATAGGTAAAGGTAAAGGGACCCCTGACCATTAGGTCCAGTCATGACCGACTCTGGGGTTGCGCACTCATCTCGCATTATTGGCCGAGGGAGCCGGCGTACAGCTTCCAGGTCATGTGGCCAGCATGACAAAGCCGCTTCTGGCAAACCAGAGCAGCACATGGAAACGCTGTTTACCTTCCCGCTGTAGCGGTTCCTATTTATCTACTTGCATTTTGACATGCTTTCGAACTGCTAGGTTGGCAGGATCAACGGGAGCTCACCCCGTCACAGGGATTCGAACCGCTGACCTTCTGATCAGCAAGCCCTAGGCTCAGTGGTTTAACCCACAGTGCCACCTGGGTCCCAGGTTTATTTATAGAAGTGTTTAAATAAAATAAAATATTGATGCACAATGTATACAAATACAAGAAAACACAAAATAATGTAAAACAATTCAAAATGATCACAAAAATGACCCGTGCATCTAAAAAGGAATTTAAACCACTAAATCATTCTGTTGACATTAAAATGCCTTCAAGAGATGTGAGAATGCCTGTCGAATCTCAACTGGGAAAGGATTCCACCAGTGACACTAAATACATGATTTCTACTTGAGTCCACTTGAGCTTTTGAGATATGTGGGACAGCCAACAGTGTTACTCTGGATGGCCTTTGTGGTCAAGATATGTGGAATATAAGGGTTCCAGCGGTCCTTACAGTATTTTGAACCCAAGTTGTTTATGGTTTTGATCCTGGGCTGGTAGCATACTGGCAGTGCAGGTAGAACATAGCTCTTGGGTTCCAGAGACAGACTGTAGAAACCCTGATTGCTTTCCTCCTCAGAATCAGTACTACTGAAATCATTGCAGGGCTTTAAAAATGTGTCCTACAAAGAGTTAATGGTTAATTGGGTCTCTGGTCTTTATTTGAGCATGCGAGCAATTGATTGGTTGGTGTTGCAGAAGTCTTGGTTAACCTATTTCTTATTTGAATAATCATTCCATCCCAAAACAATTCTGAAATGACTTGTTAGGTTCCGGGAGATGGCTGTTGGCTTGGAATGCCATCGCTTAAGGGAGTCCGATTGCTTCTTAATGCAATTTCTCTCCTAAGAGAACCGTAACATCTACATTCATATAGCACCTTCCCTCCCAGAGAAACCCAAAGCACTCTGCAGACATCAATAAATTATACATTCACAGGAATTACCCTGACCACTTGTGAAAAGTAAGCCTGAAGCCTCTTAATGTCAAAGGGATATGGCTTGTTTCGTTTTCTTGTTCCATTCTCTCAGAGAGAGGGGGAAGTAGGGAGTGAGATGGAACAGATTCTTACCTCCAACTCTCTCTCTCTTTCAAAGCACTCACATTGATATTTTCTTTTCCTTTCCGAAGCACGCACATCCAGATTATTGTTTTTTTCTACTGCCAGGGGTGTGAAAAGTGCTGTATAAGGCCGGGATAATCTGCTAGGCAAATAACAGGTTGCTAACATCTGAGAATGGGTGTGATTGTTAAGGGCACAGCACCAAGTGAAAGGATTTAAAACAAATCATTGTGGTAGAAGAAGTGCAACAGCTCTGAAACACTCGCAGAGATTGTCAGCTGATGAGTGGATTGGTGGGTGAGCCAAGTCAGTAGCTGTGAGCTTGCATGAGACAGGGTGAAAGGCATGGAAATACATGTAATAGTTGTTGTTGTTGTTATCATCATCATCTCCAGGCATTCTCTTGAATGCATGAAGGATTAAACTGTGGACACCCATGAGCCCCTAATATCCCCAGATGTGTGGGTTACTCTTCAGACCTCCGTACAATTGGCAGAAAAGTCTGAGTTGTTGTTGTTGTTGTTGTTGTTGTTGTTGTTGTTGTTGTTGTTGTTGTTGTATTCAGTTGAACATGCTTATAAAAGCTCAGTACAATTGGGAACCCTGATGAACTAGACTTCCTGTTTCTGCAGAGGTTTCTGGGCACATTCAGCTGAATATGTTTGGAAACCCTCTTCAGATTTCTGCGCTAATCACAAAAAGATGTCAAGGGGCAGGCGGAAGTTGGGCTTAGGGCTTGTGCATGCTCCCTTGCCCTCAATTTCTCCAGAGTTGAGACCTTGGAGTGTCCAGGTAAATTCTTGGCTGGGGCTGGGGTTGGGGCTGCTGGGGGAGGGGAGAATTTAATTTCAAGTCCTTCCTCTCCCTGGCAACATCTATTACAGTGGTACCTTGGTTCTCGAATGGCTTGGCTCCTGAACAAATCAACTCCTGAACACTGCAAACCCAGAAGTAAGTGTTCTGGTTTGTGGACGTTTTTCGGAAACTGAACGTCCAATGTTGCTTCCACAGCTTCCGATTGAGTGCAGGAAGCTCCTGCAGCCAATCAGAAGCTGACCCTTTGTTTTTGAACCATTTCGGGAGTCGAACGGACTCCCGGAATGGATTAAGTTCGAGAACCGAGGTACAATAAATTCCAACCAGCATCAGCACAAACAAGATAATTATAGCGTGACAGGCAGGGCAAATCGTTTAGAACAGTTGCTCCCTGCATCCTTAGGAGTGATCAGGGGCAAACATGCAAGCCCCAACCTCAACTTGCCATTTGGATCCTTTCTATAGTTAGCACTAATTTCTGAAGAGGAGTTTTAAGCATGTCCAACTGAATGAGATCGGAAACGTCCCCCATGCTTCAGGGTCTTCAAAGGGGGGGCTGTTATCTTTGCACACCATGTAGATCAATCTATTTTGTTTAGGAACTATTCAAAGCAACTCCAGGAGAACGGAAACTTACTTTTCCTTTGTCTATAACACTTATACCCTGCCTATCTCAAGGTGGTTATGTAGGGGTCCTGAATGCTCTCCTATCAGAGCATGGATCATTTCTGTTGTGGTGGTTAATTTCTCTGACATGGGTTCTGGGTAATTGGAAACATATAGATCTATTGAAAGCATACAGATAATTTTTTAAAAAACCACAATAAAAGCAGGACAGCACCAGCCATTTCATTAAAAGCAGTCAGTTCCCTCAAAGCCTCTTGGAATAAGAAGGTGGAAATATAAGAAATGAAGCTGGTCTAACTTCTCCCTCACATGTCTTAGGTATATATTTTAAACTTGCATTGGTTTCCATGTGTTCCTAGTGAGCTGGATGCATATCTAATTTGTGGTGTTTATTTTGTTATAATCAATCCACACATTGAATAGGGGAAGTTGCGGGAGGCAAAATCAAAACTCGTGTACACCATTATTCAGGACGATAGACCTGGGTGACTTCCACCCTCCTCCTTATTTTTTTTCTCTTATTTTGCAGCGCATGATTGAATGTAATGTGCCAGATCTTCGGTGCTGTTTCCCTAGTAAGCATCCTTATTTTAATTTTAAATGGGCAAGCCGTAGAGATGGTCTGATTGCTTTAAACACTGAATGCCCTTCACATTTCTAATTTGAACCAGAGTGATTAGCAGTCTTTCAGAGCTGAAAAAAATGAACTGTCAGTGGGAGCACCGAGGGCTTAACCCTATCCAGACCAGCCATTTCTAACGAGAACCTCTGACCATAAGCTCTGGATATTGGAGAGCCAGCAGTTTCACATCCCTGCCCTAAACATTGCTGTAGATTAAATGCAATTCTTTTATCCATTTCTTTCTTGATATTTGCAAATCATATTATTCACCAGTGTTCCCCTGTTCTATCTAGTTTAAACTCTCAAGAATGACTCTTAATTCTTTCTATTATTATTCCCATTCCAATAATTTGAAGTCCAACAAACCAAAGAGCGGCAAAGCGAGAGGCTGCATTGAGCTTATGACTTTCCCTCCCTCAATGCCTGGATGTAACACCCTCAAGCACTGATCTGGATTAAATGATTCCTCATACATTCCAAGGCTAGTAATGAAGTTGCTGAAAGTTGCAGAGGAGAGGACACTTCAAGATCATCGCTGAAAACGAGTACAGAAAGTCCGTGGTGGGAAAGGTATTTCCTGGATGTGACCTTTAAAGCAACAGCTGGGGGGGGAGGAGTCCTAGCATGAGACCATCCTGTGGATCAGCAGGCCAGTTGTGTTCATTTATCTCTCAGCTGGAAGTGTGTGTAGGAAAATGGCACACCAGGTAGTGAGGAACTTTATGAAGAGTGATCTGGGACCACGCAGAAGATTGCTAGGGGAGGGGGAGCTGATGAATCAAAAGTCAGGTGGCATTTTTTAAAAAAATGAAGCAAATCCTTATGAATTTGCACATTTTGGAGCCTCAGACTTACTGCAGCATGAGTAACTAAAGAAGATAAACGAGAGCAAAAAGATTGCAGCATGGAGTACCGCCCCCACTCATAGTTCTAACTTTAAATTTACTGGTTTAAATTTATTTTTTAAACTAGTAAAAAAAAATCAAACAAAATATGGCACTGCCATTGGAGAGGCAGGGGGTGGCATTGCTTTGCAGCCTAAATCCAGCCTGTAGGGCAGGGATAGGGAACCTCAAACCCATGGTCCAAAAACATCCCTCCAGGCCTCTCTAAATGACCCCCAGGGCACATACCTTCCCCATGTCTCCTACTGGACTTGTTTTTCACATCCCTGGAGTGTTTTTGACCTGGCTGAAATGTGCCCTGGAACTCTGTTAATGCCTCTTGCTTGTCCCAGTGGAGAAAAGACAGGTTGTGAGTGTCTGTAGAAACAAGGGTAAAATTTACATTTGTTGCTCTGCTCATGTTCACCTCTGGTTTTGCCCACCACTGGCATGCGGCCCCTGGAATGTTCACCAGAAGAGAACGTGGCCCCCAGGCTTTAAAATGTACCATACCTGCTGGAGGGTTGACACCTCGTCATTCCTGATCAAACCCGAATGGACAAATGTGCGTGAGGAGGAAGTAGAATTATGAGGGGTCCTGTCTGAGCTAGGCTTGAGAATCATGAGCATGTTTTAACTGTCTGCACTAGAGAAAAGGTGGAGAAAGGAAGGAGGGGTATCTTTGGGTAGTTTCATGAACCATGTAGTGGTGACTTGCTTCTGGAGGCACCACGAGGGTGAATAGAAAAGGCCAGCCCTTCAGGTAAGTGGAGTGAACCACTTCCTGCAGTGGAAGAAGCTGCCCCATTGCCGGAGTCCAAGTGGAACCCAACTTCTCATCCAGCTGGTTTCTATATGTGGAATGTGGTGGTTATGGGGAGAAGTGCCATTTTATCTTTCACTTTAGGGAGCCAAATGGTTTAGGCTGGCCCTAGAAAGAAGTCTTCTTAAAGCATTGGCTGTATCAGGCAGAGGGAGCCATTAAGCTCTGCTTTAGGTAGGAAATGGACTTGGGCAAGTACTGATGAAGGCTGAAGACGTGACTGCAGCATAAGTACTACATTAAGAAGCAAACAGCCTTCCTTTATTCAGGAAACTTTTAATTCAGACTGACCATTGGGCAGCCAGTGAAATTAAGGACACAGACTTGAAAGAACAGTGTTGCCACCAGACCTTATCCTGATGTCCTGCTCTGCTTTCCGCACGGATAATTGCCTGCTTGTAAAAGTGACAAGGATAAATGTCATTAGTCCCGAGTTCTTAAGCACGTCAAGCTGAAGGATAATTTTAGCCAGGGCTGAAGATGTCTTTCTGCTGCCCTTGCCTTCTGGGAGTCGTATGGAGGCAAGTGGGTTAACCATCACCAAAAATCCATGGGATAACTTGAATAGTGTGGTCTGCCAGGATTCCTGATGGAGTAAGAGATCTCTTTGTGGGGCATCCCTGGGAAAAGTAAGGTTTGTTGGCTACAGGGAGCAGGAGGACAAGTAGAACTTCCCCACTGCTGATGAAGCAAGGGGGAAGAGAGTGACACATGCTTCCAAAGCAATCTCTGCCCTGACTGTAGCACATAGAGAGGGGTTGGAGAACATCTGTCAGGAGTCACATTCACTCATGGATAATCCAGGCAAGCGAGATTCATTATCGGAGCTCAATGGCACAGTCCATCCAGGCAAAAGCATTCAGTGAGGATTTGAAGCAAGGCTTCATGATGACTGGTGTGGCCAGGGGAAAGAGGGTGTGGTTGCACAGGGTGTGTGTCCCAGGTAGAGGGGAGAGTCAGATAGAGATAGCCACTCAGGTTGGCATAGGCAGGGGGTGTGTTTTGGTGGTACAGCACATGTGCTTTGCACACACAAACATTTTAGTTAGGATCCCTAGGTTCATGTAGGGCAGGGAAAGATTCCAGCATGGAGCTGTTGCCAGTGTGGAGATGAACCCATTGATTCACTCTTCTGTTTCTATGAGTGACAGATGTGCAGTTTTATTTTGCAAGGTACACATGACTCTCTCTTCCCCCTGCTCCTCGGTGTGCCAGTGTACCCTGCCATGAAGCAATAGTAATAATAATAATAAGACACATAATCAACTTTCAGACTTCCGAAACAACTTTCCGGCCTTAGAAGTCACAAATTAACCAGCTTAATTTCCCTAAAAACTGCATAGTCATATCCATGAGTTTCATCCTGCTGCTTTGTAATAATGCAATAACCAGTACTGGCTGCCTTGGTCTCTAAGGCCTGGCAGCTTCATCTCTTGCTCAGCCTCTGTAGTATTAAAGCTGCAATTCAGACTGAAACCCCAAAATGAAACACATGTGATTTAAAATCTGCACTCGTGCTGCTTTGCCACCTGCTAGCCTGTCTATTGCAGCAGCATCCTTTCCTCTCTGGCAAGGCGATTTGTAAATGCACGGGCTCCTTTCAATTATTTTTATCTTTATTTGGTTCCTACTTCCATATATACTTCCTTGGTAGAAGAGAGAGAGAGAGAAAAGAAATGTATCTATGAGCAGGAATGCTTGGCCTTGTCATAATGTGCTCACTTCACAAAGGATAACCCGTGGTCACTACAATCTGGTATCTCATTTCTATTAGTACTGTATGCTGGTTCTCCTTTTCCTCCTCCCCTGTTTTTTCAAAATATATATATTAAAAATACAGCAGAGATGGAGGGTTCCCCCTGCTTTCATTTTATGCAAATACTTTTACTATTTTTTATGACATTGTGCACCAGTATTCTTTCCCATTCCAATGCATCCATTGTGTTGCTCCTTTGCATAACTGATGATACCGTGTTTGCCAAGATAAACACTTAGCAGTAGATGGGGGAAATTAATTGACTGCAAATGTCATACACTGGCTGAACAGCAGATACAAAAGAAGCATGCATCATCTGCACAGAAGCCATCTCTTCTCCCTACCACCACCTGCTGCCCCATAGATGTAGCACAGGAGGGGATTGGCATAGGCTTCCATGGGGCCCCTTTTCATGTTTCCCTGTTGGTTCCTTACTGTGTTCCTTATTATGTGTGCATGCATAGGCATGGATCTCAGTAATAATGGTAAATAATTTCAACAGAAGGTGTGTGCATGTGTGTGTGTGTGTGTGCCAAGGGCTAGCTCAGTTACAGAGCCAACCCGGGCACGTGCTTTGGGTGCCACAGTTCTGAAGCAACCTATCTTTGCTATGGAAATAATCACTGTGTATAGTTTAACATCTTGTTGGCTGGGTGATAGCCTTTGTGTTCTGGTCAGCATGACTGAGACCATTCAAATCTACATGAAGTGTCCAGACGTAAGCCCAGTTTGCATGTAACGCTAAGGCAAGCCATGATTTAGTATGGACACATAAGCATATGGGCTTGCAAGAGAGGAGGTCACAACCTTCCTCTGGTCCCCCTGCTGTTGTATGATGGCCTAGCCTGTGCTCATGATTTGTCTCCTCCAAATAGTATAAAGCCATAAGACAAACCTTGGCTGTAGCTTGTGGTTTATCTGGAGTGAAGCAATGATGTTTCCCCCAGGATGTGCTAGCATTGCATGTGAAAAGAGATTTCAACATAAGGACATACTCAAAGATGCAATCTATGGCATGTTTTTTGAGGTGGTGCCTCCTGTCTTCAGTATTGCCGCAAAGCAGGCAGAGGGAATTTTGATTGATAAGGGGAAATTATGGCTGACCTTTGCTGTAGATGCAGCAAGACTGATACCTGTGGTACACTAGCAAATGAAAGAGCCTGTCCCTTTCTGGGAGCCCATATGCTCTCAGATGGAAGATGGAATAACAGAAGGCCCAATGCTACAGGGTTGCAAGGGATCCCACTGGAAAAAATGATGGGTGGAAAGGCCAGTAGCTGAGGGTTAGAATTGGGGGGGGGGGGCAGCAGGCAATTTCAATCAGGTGCCAGAACTCTTTGAGAGAGAGGTCAAATCAGACCCCAAGTGTGAAGCAGCTGGTAAGTGTAGCCTGATGAATTAGAGGACCACACAAGCTACAAGTCCAGACAGGATGAATGATGTGTGGCTTGTAATCACATACAGGATTTGAGTATGGCAAGCCAGTGTTGAGGAAAATACACCATAAACATTCTTATGAATACTTGGAAAAATAGCTGGGTTGTGTATTATATAAAGTGTGGATGAGACAAGGCAGTATCCTGCAGCTGCACTCATCAGGAAGCACAATTTAGTAACTTTCTTGTTATATTTCTACTCTACCTTTCCATTAAAAATGCTGACAGCAGCTAACAACATCAAAATCCAGATTGGTAGATAAGGACAGAACTTTTTTTGGGGGGGGCACAGGGGGACGCATACCCCTAAACATTTTGTGAACCTTTGTACTTTTGTCCATTTACTGTATTTATTTCCCCCGATTTGAACTATAAAATGGTGATTTTCTTGAGTCAAAATTAGAGTACCCCTAAACTTTTTTTAAAGGAAAAAAAGCACTGGATAAGTAGATAGATAATATATAGGACCAGGTAAATACAAACAAGTAAGAAAATTAACTGTGTTTCCTCTTATATACTGTATAAAATGACTCTAGAACTTCCACCTAATACCCAACAGAGGATATTCAAATTTAATGGCATGCCTTATACTTCTGAAGCAGACAGCTGGGGACTGATCTTTGAGGGCGATTTTTCTGTTATTTCCTTTGCAAAAGTTTTAGGGCTGAGTGAAGATTAACCCTCTTCATGTCTCCATTTGTAGTTTATGTATGTAGCAGCACATTTTGGCTGGGGAGTGGGGGGAAGAATGCATTATTTGGGAAGGAAGGCTCACCACAGCTCCCTCACAGCTCTGTTGGATTAATGGCCACCATCCTCCTCCCAGAATGCCCCTTGGAATGAACAGTTATGGTGGCAATTGACCCAACAATTGGTATGTTTCATCAGGCCCTCCCCAAATTCAAAAGAGAGGAAGGAGTTTTGGCCCCACTTTTGGAGACAAACTTTAGGAGGTCTGAAAGCTTGGCCCAACCTCTAATATTCAGAGAAACCAACTGAATCTACATCAGGGATAGCCAGTGTTCAGATGTTGTTGGACTACAACTAACATCAGCCTCAGTTACCATGGCCAAGTTCAGGGATTATGGGAGTGGCAGTCCAAATGTATTTGGAGGGCACCACGTTGGCTACCTATTTCTATTCAGGTCAACTTTATGAGTGGGGGTTGCAATGTGTGAAATATGGCTACAGGTGCACTATGGCTATATTTCTGTTGAATGTTGGGTGATTCCTCAATAGGAATCACCCAACCTCTTACCCACTCACATCTGCTGCCCTGGATGCCTTATATCAGGCATCCCCAAACTTCAGCCCTCCAGATGTTTTGGACTACAATTCCCATCATCCCTGACCACTGGTCCTGTTAGCTACGGATCATGGGAATTGTAGGCCAAAACATCTGGAGGGCCGCAGCTTGGGGATGCCTGTCTTAGAGGGATATAAGGCTTATATCCCTCTAAGACAGGCATCCCCAAGCTGCGGCCCTCCAGGTGTTTTGGGCTACAACTCCCATGATCCCTAGCTAACAGGACCAGTGTTCAGGGATGATCGGAATTGTAGCCCAAAACATCTGGAGGGCCGAAGTTTGGGGGTGCCTGCTCTAAGAGAATGCTCAATAGCAGAATAGAGAAAGCCTCTTCGAGTACAGATAATCAACACCGAATATTGAAGCTGGGTCCTGCGGTGGAGTGCTGTAAAACACTGGCTGAAACTGAGTCCCGATTTTCTGCATAAAACACTAAAGTTCCACTCAATAACACGACACTTCCAAAGATCTTCAGATTTAGAAGCCAATTAGAGTATGAGTGTCGTGATTGCTAATAGTGTATTAACATGCGCCATTCAATCAAAACTGGATTTATATTTGCAAATGTACCATCAACACAAATGGATGGGAGAGAACAATGTTTGATGCTCTCATTCTCTCAGTTAATGAGGTGAGAAGAAAACACCGAGCAAACAACTGTGCATCATTTGGAAATATCCATTATATTATCTTGGTTTCTATGAATAAATCTATTGAATGCCTGGAATACAGCAGAGCAGGGCCACAGAAGTCATGATAGCCAGCTTGTTACTACTAATATAGACCTGATCCTGCATGAGGTTAATAAAGACCAAGGGCAGTGTCAGGCTGAAGCCCAGTGTATATTTAGGTTGCTATGTCTCATTGACTTAATTGGCTTTTAAGCAGCCTATGTGTGGGATTCAAGCCAAAAGCATTTTTCACTCCCGACTTTGTTGCAATAACTTTGTTCCACTGGTGGCGAGCTATGGGGAACCAGTGGTTGGCTCCAGCTTTGTGAATGGTGTTAATGGCTTAGCACTATAGTCCACTTCAGCTGTTCTACTAATGTTCAAAACTGACACATGAATAAGGAAAGCAGGGGTGACTCTCAGTCCCCCATCACAATTTCTTCATGAATCACAGGGCAAGTATCTGTGGTGAGGAGTCTTTTGTACTCAATGGCTGTTCTCAATGTGATTTAGAACCTTGAGCTCCCGGGTTCTGAATCATGCAGAGAGGCCTCCATGGCTCCAGAAGGATTCCAGCTTCATGGGTTTGTTCTCCAATTTATGGATGGTAGATGGTGATGGAGGAAGAATTTAGGAAGTTCAGCCCTGTCTCACCCACTTGCAAGGGTTTGTTTGTTTGTTTGACCAATAAGTAGAACAGATGAAGTGGGTTTATTCACTTGGCAATGCTCGGGGACATAAACATTTCCCTAAAATGGACACCCCAAGGTGAAGCATTCCTTCTGCTCTTGTGAAACATCTGTAGGAAGTTCAAGAGAAGTTTTGCAGTGTTTTTTTTTTTTTGTCATGAGGAACAACCCCAGCTCAGTGGGAAAGCATATATATACTCTGCACACAGAAAGTTCCAGTTTGAGACCCTGATATATCTGGTTTTTGAGAAGGATCCGGTACCGGATGACATGAAACATATCTTTCTGAGACTGTGAAGAACTATCGTCAGAGCAGAAAATACTGGGCTAGATAGATTCATAGTCTGATCTGGTTCATTCAGCAGCTTCTTAGATTTCCTAGGGTTTTTCTTTTTTTTAGTCAGTACCTATAAGACAATAAACCAGTAGTGGTTAGTGAAGTGATGCTTCTTACTTGACCTCCCATCATGGTCATCAGTGGTGCAGGTGAGGGGTAAGGTGGTGGCAAGGTTGGTGCAGTGCAAACACACCAGCGAAGGCAATTCAGTGCTCCAGCTGGTGCGTTTACATCATGCAAAGATCACCACTGCTTTGCTTTGCCCCTCCCCGATCACCCACAGCTTGATCGGAGGTCAAGTCAGCACAGTCAGTTAATATTTGTTGTAAATTCATACAATGTAACTGTTGGGAGATGTTATGCAATCATTTTCTAGGAAAAAGCCATGGAACATTTTCATTAAACTGAATTGATTTTTTTTGTGGGGGGTGGGGTGGGGAGGGACGCTTTGAGGCTGTAAGTGGGAGGGGAAATAAGTGAAAATGGCATCCCCTCCTCCTCCATTACTGGATGCCTCCTGCTGGTGCATCAGTACTAGAGAGACCAATTTGATTCCACTCAGAATAATACATCTTTTAGCATCTGATGGAACCATGCAAAATTTGCTGGAGTTACATGGTTCCCTGAGGCATTCTGTGGCTGGCTCAGTTAAGAAGAATTGCTCAAAGGGCATTACACAGCCTTACTGACAACAGAGGAAAATTAGTAATTATGTGGGGGAAATGTGAGAGAAGAGAAACTGTCCTGTCATTGTTGGCTGGGGTTAACACAGAGCTACCAAAATGTGTTAACTATGTCTGTTAAAATGACACTCTCTTGTCATGCCATTGGGTTTTATTTTATTTTTTCATATTCTAATGCATTTTATTTGATGCCTTTAGAACATTAATGGAATGAAAGCCTGAGGTGTTTTTTTCTTTAAAAAAAATAACAACACAGCTTTGATCTGTTCTTTTTGCCCAAGGAAATCAAAGCACTTTAAAATATTCATTCTGCCTCTCTCGACTCTTCTTTTGAAGACGGTTACCCAAATCCCCGAAGGCAGAGTACATGTCAAGGTAAATTCGGCTGGTATTTGTCTCTCGTTGTTGTTGTTTTTCATTGGTATTCTAATGATTGATAATTAGGGGAGGAATCAGAGCTCATCATCCGAATGAGAAGTGTGTAGTTGAAGGATGGATCTGGAGGCACGAGGGACCATCTGGCCATTAAGACCACAGATGCCAGATTCTTCTCCAGCTGTGAAAAGAGGATGGGCTTTCAGTCTGCCAACTGCTGGGAAGATTGCTGCTGTGTCTCAGACTAAGTTAAAATGGCAAATCATGGGTCTTGTGGCTATGCTGAACCCTCACTGAAGTTGGGCTGAACTTTCTTGGATTTGCCTCATTTCCCCCACCGACAGAACATGCCCACCCTCCCACACCATTCCTTGTTTGTTTTTCCCTTGTCTTTCTATTCCCTTCTCTCCCAGCTGCTGCTGCTGCTGCTGCTTCTACTGAATGCCTCACTCAGTGGTTTCATCTTTCCTCCTCCTCCTCTTCCTCCTCCTCCCTGCCTCGCTTATCCTCCCCACCCATTTCCTCAGTTAGAAGACATACAGCAAAGGTAGCCCACATACCAGTCTCTACCAGTCTTAATGGGTGCCAGGCACTGCCCCAACAACCTCACTTTCCCCATTTACTTACATGCAACCAATCAAAGCGATGGCACTCTCTATTGGATTCCTTCTTCCTTGCCCTTGAAGAACGTAGCAGGGAGGGTGGTGACAAAACTAGAATTAGTTGCCTTAGCTTGTCAATGGTTCTGGCTCCACTTACTGTTTGTCTCCCTGCCTTCTGCCCTACCAGCCTTAATGGGCACCAGCCACCAATCCCTTCAGAGGTTGTTGGATTAAAACTCCCACCATCCCTGGCTACTGATCATGCTTCAGTTGACGTGTGAAAGGTTTCTACCCACATACTGATTCAGTTGTGTAGTGCTCCTTCATTCAAGGGTCCCTGGTTGATTCTGGGCACTGGAGGCGTGGCCACATGATTCTTTCAATGTATCGGGGGTTCATATGGACTGAATGCCACACTGGTTATTATTAGCTAATGCTGGAAATATTTAGCATGGATATTAATTATGATTTAGATTTTCTTTTCTTTTAAAGCTTACTGTCATTTCTGGCACCTACAGTTTATTGATGATGAAACTTTCCAGCATGCCCTTTCTGTTCTGAGTAATTTTATTCCTGGTAGTTCTAGTCTGGATGGGCTTTATCCTGGAACTTGTGTTATACTCCCAGAATCCTCATGACATGAGCCTTCTCATAATTATGCAGAATGTGCATTTCCTTCCTCACATGATGCTGGTGGCAGCTACTGAGTGTATTTCTGTCTGAGCTTTGTACATTCAACGCACACCCACACACCCACACACCCACACACAAACATTATCTTTTCAACAAATGTGCATGGCCCTTGCTTTTATAAAAGCTCTTAGCTACATCTCTGCAAAATCGGTTCATAGATTTTTACATCCATTTCATTTTTACAGCAGTGGTGTTATACATTCTGCACTTTCAAGAATGGGCAGCGTTTAAAAAATGTGAATAAATGTATGCTTGGAAACTGGATTTGGAGCTTTTTCCAAGATGTTTAGTTCCTGCGTTTTAAATGCATGTGTTCAGTGGATTTCATCGTAACAACTCCATCCAGCTTTATAATTCAACAAATCTAGAGTCTCCATATATGTTCATGTCAATGGGAGAACCAACGTAGTTTACCTTTTACATTAAATGATGAGGAGTAGAGTTAATCCATAAATGTATTTCTGGATATTATTAGTAAGTCTGATAAACAAGTTGAAGTTCCTTGAGGAAGAGAATTGCATTGGACTGGAGAGGATGCGAGGCTTAGAGACAAACTGTTTCTCATCAATAAGTCGGCAATCCCTTGCTAAGAAGCTTTGCTTTTGAAACCCTCTTGGGGTTTACTAAATGAATTTAAAGCAATACAGATACCTCCCAAATCCCACTACGGAATTCACAAGTAAGCCAAATAAGCTGGAAAAATTCCGTTAGTAGCAGAATCAAAACTGGAGGGGAAACATTTGCCATGTATGTTTTCCTCAGTTGTATTTAACCAATCACTGGAAAAATCTGGAAAGGAATATTGTTATAAATAGGCTTAGCTTCTGCCTCCCATGTGAGCTAGGACTTCAAGTTCCCTTGTGCAATTTACACATGAGTGCTGTCATCACCACCTTACCAGTCTGAACACATGGAACTTCAACCCGTCTGTATCTTAAAGGAGAATGAGACTGTTTGAAGTTAGCTCCCTTTCTAGCAACTGAATACCATTAGCCAGAACAGAAGAGTTGGTGTGGTGGAGGGTCGCTGAAGTCAAGGCTCATCACACTGCTCCAGGTTTCTAATTTAAGGAATTTATTAGAAATTGAACAGGAAAGCAAGTGTGAGAAACTGAAATTGTGCTGAAATAAAATAAATGGCATTTTCTAACTGACCCTTACACTTGATTTAAGAAAGCCTAAAATTAGTTCCAGTAACTCACATAGAAATGATGCACCCTTCAGTGTGCCAAGGACATGAACTCAGTTCTGGCAGGGAGGAGGCAGAGCTTTTTCCAGGCCAAAGCAAGTTTTTACAAATTGCAATTTTCACGCTGTGTTTGAGCTTGGGTGGTAGGTTGGCATGGGAGAAAAGCGAGTGACCAATCAGATTTGTTCTTAGATTTTTGAGAATGCCCACTCAGGATGAGTGGCTGTGGCAACCGAGTCAGATGGGAAGGGTGCAATGACTGCTTCCCACATCAAATGGGGGGCGGCTTTTGCGTGGTCGCGCGCAGCCCCCTGGACCCCAGTGCAGCTCACGGTAGTTTGGGCTGGCTTCATCCTCCCCAGGCTGGATACCTGGGGTCTCCGCCTACCTCAGTCATCTGCCCAATCCTGCCTGGGAGAGGCATTGCCAGGGGATTGGCCAGGTAAGGGGAGGGACCGCCCAGCCCACACAATTGAAGGTGAAGTTTACCTGTGAAGCGGCAGTTGGCTCCAGAGCTTCTCCCACCCTCCCCTCCCTCAGTTAAGTCATTTTTTTTGCAGGTTAACCTCTTTTCCACAGGTACGCAGGCGCTGCTATGTCAGGGCCACTGTTGAAGGGCCGGAAAGGAATTTTCCTGCATTAGCAGGTTTCGCCTTTCCCGTAGCAATATGTCACAACTTTGGCGGTTACTGGCCTTGGGCGGAATCCCTTAGTCTATCTTCCTAAATTGGGGGGGGGGGCATGAAGCGGTGACCCTGCTCATCCTGGCAGGGTCATTTTGCCATAAGATTTTCTTGCCCCTGCCCCCTGCTAATAGATGAAGATTGATGGTTGAAATTGAATTGGAATTAGTTTGCTACAGAGCCGATTTGCAGGCCAATAAGGTGGTGTTGGTGTTGAAGACATCTTTATTTTTTCATCAGTGAAATCCATTTCATAGCTCTTTCAGATAGTATATACAGGATTTCTAGGACGCTATTAAAACAGTCTTAGGAATGCTTCTGGGAAGGAAATGATAAGACTTAGGGCTTTGGTGTTGGTCACTGTGATGTTTAATTAATGGCTAGTGGGATAAGTTTTTTTTAATAATAGGGGTACATTTACACGGAGCACCTTTTTACACCTCCTTGTTGACTGATCATGGCATGTGGAGGGTAGCATGAAAGGAATGCTCTTAAGGATTGCCATAAGACATAAATCCCCCCAAAGCATAAACAACGCTTCTGCTATCACCGTCTGTTTATTCACATATTGAGTAGTGCATGGTTTTCTACATGGAAAACCTTGTGCTATCACTACATCACTTGTTTGCATGAAGGAGCTACTGCAGATTTGCTATCATAGATCATCCCCTGTTGTCACATTAGCTTATCGCCTAACAAGGCAAGGCTGTCTGGGATGTGATATGAACAATCTGTGACAGTGAATCCCTGATAATGTAACTGCACAAAGAAGTCAGCTCCTTGATGAATCGAAATCAACTGAATGTCTTGTCAGCGGCATGAACCAGCCTTGTGCCTTAGTGAGCAAATCTTATGCAGCAAGGGTGGGAGGTTTCCAGCATCATTGGGGGGGGGGGATATGAGTAATACTTGGAACACATTGTGATGCATTTATTCACACTCACTGTTTGCAGTGAGAGGGAGGGAGTGCAGTGGGGTGTCTTCCATATAGACACGAAACAACTGGAAAGAGGACAGGCTACATGATACTGGGTGTGTGTAGGGCTCTATGTATGAATATACAGATATATATATCTATGGGTGGATATACATACAGGGGGGAAAGTGCTATAATAAATCAGAAATTAAATTAAATTGTTATAAATGATAATAATAATAATAATAATAATAATAATAATAATAATAATAATAATATTTTATTATTTGTACCCCACCCTCCCCGGCCGGAGCCGGGCTCAGAGCGGCTAACATCATATAAATAATACAATAATACAAAAGGGGAAAAAAACACTATGTAAAATCACATAGAAATTTTCGTTGCTCTCCAGCACCATCTGGTGTTGCATGTTTATAACAAATGCTGGGAGTCAGACAATGCCCAGAGGGTGCCATGTTAAGGAAGGCTGGCCTAGTTCAAAATTTGTTTAGCCCTGCGAGTCATACTGTCCCTTGTGCCCTACCATTCCCATTTTGAGTACAGTGGTACCTCTACATATGAATAACTCTACTTACGAATGTTTCTACTTACAAACAGAGCTCCGTCCGCCATCTTGGATGTGGTTTAGATAGGATTTTTTCTACTTACGAATTTTTAGATAGGGTTGCTTCTACTTATGAATTTTTATTCCCAATGCATTCCTATGGGATTCGACTTACAATTTTTTTCTACTTACAAATGTGCGTTCGGAACGCATTAAATTTGTAAGTAGAGGTACCACTGTATAAATAATGTCCACGGTGACAATACATGGGGGAGGGGGGGAGATGAGAAAAGGAAGAATCTCAGGAATACTCTCAGGAAGAATGTTTTCTGAGAAATTTCGACTCAATTTGTGTAAAAAAAGAAAAGGAAAGGAAAAACAATGGATTAGTGGTCTTGGTTCAGGCACAAAGGAGGGAAAAAAGGCATTCTTGTTACAGCCCACAATATGTGTCAAAATGGAGGCTGCATTTTTTAAAAAAGAAACACACATCCTCAGAATTGATATATATAGAAATTCCAAGTGAACCTGGAAGACTGAACAGGATCATTTTATATGTCATTTAGGCTAATGGTGTCCTATAGATAGAAAATTAGTAATCAGGAATCTAGGTCTAGGGCTCAACTGAGACCTCTCCAACTTTGTTGGCATGTGATGAAAGGAGGGGGATGTTGATCATGTTTCAGAGGGGTAAGGGCGATTTTTGTTGGTGAGGGTGAGAACTTACCTCGTGGATGTGTTTTCTCCTCCTAATTCTTCCTTTGAAAAGGTTTGTCCTGCCTTTCTGGTGCACACACATCACTTAAGGTGACTTACATCGATTAAAATGACAAGCTCACGAGTAAACTCAATAGAGACAGACATGGTTGACAAAGCAGCTTCTGAATTAAAACACAGTGAATTGGTGGCATAGGAAGCCTTGTTGTTTAACCATTAGGGGGCACAAGGGGGCAGCAAGTGAAGTTGTGTCCGGAACAGATATAAATTAGCTTGTTTTAAGGAATGCCTTCATCTGAATTTAGCGTGTGCTTTGATTATTTCCCAACTCTTGAGGTCAAATGGCAAATTAGAGTAATGTGTTTAGTAATGGGTCCTGATATCTGAGTAGGAAGGTTAAGGTCTCCTGGCTAATATTCTTTGCTGTCAATCTAAAGGAGAAAAGACTGATGTTGCACATCTCAACTGTCCTTGTAGGTAGGTTATGTTTCAAGCGACAGCAGATCGGAGAATGCCCCAGAACTCTCACATCTCATTTGGAAATAACTGATATTATGTGTATGCGATGTCAGGGTTGCATGTTTTATGGATGGGTTTTTTAAAAAAATAAAAATAAAAATCTTGATTTGTTTGGTGGTGACCGGGCCTTGCAGCATGATGTATGGGGTTATTGATTAATTCCTCAATCAAGGTAATCTTGGAGGAGATAGAGAAGAAAACCTCAGGTGTTCATGTCACCTTACCAGTGGTCTCAAATAAAAGTCTATAGTACCCCACCCCTCTGGTCATTATTTATGATCTTATGTAGCAGAAGGGATGAAAAAGAGCAGCTCTTTTTAAAGGAAAAGGTGGTATGCGATGTACATTATGAAAAAGTGATGCCAAAATTGTTTTTGCTATAGAAAGAAATCATAATACTGTAGCAGATTTTCATCAAGACCACAGAAGATGAGGAGAGGCAGTTCATCCCTTCCCTCCTCAGCTATATAATGATGAAAAAATTATGCTATGCTTCTATTAGCCCCCTACCATAAGAACCAACTCCTAGGGCCTGAGTTCCCTTTGGCTCCTCCAATAAAATATTTGAGGGGCCACCCCCACCCCCAGTTGATGGGCATTGTGATTCAAATGGTGTGCATGCACCATGTCTTCTGATCAGTTATATGGGGTGGGACTTATCTGTCCCCCCCTCCCCAATATTTTGCATCCCTGTCCCCCACCAATCTAAGCTGGACCATTTTCATTAGGATTGTTGCTGGGGAAGGAAGAATTCAACCTCCCCTCCCCACATACCATGATCCAGACAAAAAGTGCTCCTTCTGCACCTGCTTTTCATGAAAAGAAAGAAAAAACGACACTCCTGATATGCTTCACAGAGATGTGTCTAGTTTGGTCCAGTGACAAAATATCAAAAAATGAAGAAACGGTGAAATAATTAAAAATGTATTGTATTCTGGAAAATTGCTTGGCGAAAATGTGCATATTATGAAACATTTGCGCTAAAATGCTGATGAACTTTCAAGAGGATTTTTTATTTTTTTAATGCATAATAATATGCGGAGAATTGAACTTAAGACTGGTAAAATTAGAAACTGAGAGAAACTGAAATGGGCAGATTCACCCTCCAGATGCTCTGGAGGGGCTTGCATGCCTGTAAATTTCGTCCACTTCTGTCAAAAGGGAAAAAAAATGCAGGCCTTTGATAAAATTCCCTATAGTAAAGGGAGAGGGAGATAAAACATACAGAACACAAGCTGAATCAGGTATATTATGAACTATCTCAGACTGAGTTGGGCCATTTTTGGGGGGAAGCACTAAATGAAAGTCTAAATCAAATCTTGTGGTCAGTGCACACCCTTAATATCCCCAGCCCTGAAGTAGCTTTTCGGATCCCAGTCCCAAAAACTTTCTGCACGTTCACTCTCAGAATACTTCAAGTAAATTATCAATCACTGATAAGATATTGGGAAATTCCTCTTAATTAATTTATTCATTTTTAAAATAAATGAGATACAGTTTCAGTGTTGCACATATTTATTGTGCTATCTTGTGCACAGATTAAACATACATGAAATATAACATAATTTGCTGGGTATGTTTTATGATCTCCTAGGGAAACATATGCAAGGCGAGGCTGTCTATTTGTATTGCTACTCTGAAGCAATTAGCATTGCTGCTTTCCAAGGGCAAGAGTACAAAACAAGGACTTCCATCTTTCCGTTAAGAACGCTATCGAATTTCTTCATTCTGACAGGCAAGATAGGCTAGAATAAATGGATAAAGTATTTATATTATCTAAGCCCTTCTCGACGAAATCTAAAGCTCAAATAATTAATCTACACAGAGGTAATGGAATTGTAGGTGCATGTTAGGCCAATATGGACTTTGCAGCATTAATGTCAATTATGTATAGCATCGAAAATGCACCTTATCCTCGGTGCTAATGCATTTTTGTTAAATACCTCAGTAACTCTGGCTACTTACAGGATCTTATCCATAGGCTGGAAAATGCTCCAAAGGAGGAGAGAATGATTGAAACAGCTTTGTTAATCTCTACAGCACATGATTTATAATCCTGTCTGGTGAAGTCAGAAGATACTCCATTTCCCCAGGTCTGTATTATGGAAGGAATTCAGCAATATTTTACTTTCCTTTTTTGCATTTCATGGACCAATGTAGGGTAATCTTATCATTTCTTTTCTCTCTCTTTTTATATGCCTCAGAGTAGATGACAGTAAGATTCTACTATACATCATGACATAGTTCCACCAGGAAAAAAAAATGTGCTACATTCTTAAGCAAAGACCCTCAACAATAAATGTGAGATTATTTCAGGAATGTCTTTGTGCATGAGGAGATTCTTCACATATTCTGAAACTAAACAACAACACAACATATTTGCAGCATTTCCTTCTTTTTGTTTACTGACCCTGCTGCCGTGATTTTAACACAAGAGACACAGAAATTTCACAGGTGAAGCATTTCACCCCAGCATAAATTATGAGGGAAATTTCACTTGCTTAAAGTAGTGCGGTATTCTTACAGTCATAGGAGTGGAACCAGAAACAATGATGGCAACGTAGCAGCGCACGTTTTTGTCATTTACACCCACATAATTATGAAATGTGATAATGAGGGGAGTGACTGCATTGGGTACATCTCAGTCAGTGCTAGGCTATTAAGTAGGATAAAATTGTGCGCTTCAGTAGCTTAGGGTACCATGAAAAGGCATAAATTGTTCAATTATTTTGTATTATTTTACCACCCCAGTTTGATTTTCCGTTTCAGGCACGCAAATGTGTTGGGTTGTCTCTATGTTTCTTTTCTCCTCAGTGCATCTTAAGCCAGGAATGTTGTTCACAAAGTCCCATTGATTTAACTTTGTTTCATTGTGATTCGTCTGTTTCTTTATTGCAGGATTTTCCATGTATGTGTCTGTGCAGCCACACATAGCAATCAATTTAACTTCATTTTCATTATGATCAAGAAGAATATTATGTTCAAGAAGCACTTGCATTTGAGCGGGACACTGCTGGCCATGAAATTGTGCACCTATGTGCGGTTACACACAAACACACACAAAGTAGTATGGCCGCTTCTGATCTCTTGCACATTTTCTACACATTGGGCCTTTTTTGAACACAATGACAAATTATGGCTTAGTGTTACATGCATGTGCCTGATGCTTCCGCATCTATTTTTAAATTAGGACTCAGTTATACAGCTGCAAGTATAACATTTTAAGTGTGTTTTAAGTGCATTATACAAATGTGACACTAGATGGTGATTGTGAGCTAATGGCAAATTCTATCTATCATCTATCTATCTATCTATCTATCATCTATCTATCTATCCATCATCTATCTATCATCTATCTATCTATCTATCTATCTATCTATCTATCTATCATCTATCTATCTATCTATCATCTATCTATCTATAAATGAGCATTTCCAAGCGTTTTTTATATGTGTCTAGATTCCACCCTAACGATGCTTCCTTATTACATGTGAACTCACAGGAATTCTGGTTCCCTGAGCTTGGCAGCTTAAATTGCCAAAACCACAGCAACTCACAAATGTCTAGATTAGGCTGCCCTTGTGTTTGAAACTATCCCAGACTACTGTATATTTCCCCTCTGAATCTGATGGCAAGTCTTTCAGATATATAATATCCCTGTCTAATTGTACTAATCAGATTTTAATCACTTTTCTTTCTGAAATGGCTCCCTGCATTTCATAGGCATATTGATAAACATATTTTCTGGTGTGGGTAATATAATGTGAACTGGGGGGGATTTCTGCTGGTCTGAAGAAGTTTATAAAGCTTCCATTTTAATTTGCCCTAGCAAGACCACTTACTTCGGTCACAGGTAACAACCGCACATCTGTAAATACAGTTGGGCATTTATATTTAGATGCAAGTTTCCAGCCGTTGCAAATATTAGTTGTACTATAGAGAAAGTTGCTTCCCACTGGTGCAATTCTGGAAACTGAATGGATGTTTATCCTGCTTTGTGTAATGTCACAAATAATGCATTGTACAATGCCCAGTATGAGATTATGATGTTAGTAATTTACATCAGTAAAAGGGCTAATTGAACCTTTGGTTGAGTAGTCAAATTGGCTCCCACCAGCTAAAGCTTTCCCTTGTTGTGACAATGGTAATCAGAAGGTCTTTGAGGACCATCTTTAGTAGTAGTTACTAATCACAGAGCCATTCACTGCACTGCTTGCATAGGGATTTTGTCAGCAATTACATTTACTTAGAATAGCTAGAGTCCCTTGGAAAGATTGTGCACTAGAGGATCAAAAAAATCAGCCCAGCTTGCCAGAGCACTGGGCTAAAATAGTAGATAAGCATTTAATAGGAGCCTCACAGCTTTGTTATTATTATTATTATTTGCAGACCTGTGAGGATGAGAGCAACTCAGTCAAAGATTTTTTACGGGCATCTCTGGAACAGAATGACAACATGGCTGACAACAAAAGAAGTTACTTATTCAGGAAGCAGTGCCTATCAGACTGGCTCACATATCACAATGATCTCTGTACAATCATCCTAGGACCACTTGACACCATTATTGGAGCTTGCTGTTGTGCCATGTTTGCTTGAAGTTGCCATTTGAGTCAACTGGTGACCCAGAGGAGATTACAGGAGGGCTTCCCTGAGTGTGTGAATCAGCCCAAAATAAGACTAAATAATATGTGGGCCATGTCATCTTTTCACCGTGGAGCATGTGGTTCTCTTTCAATTGTAGCATGTGTTTATGATACCTGAATTAAGTTTTTCGGACAGAGCTGCATTCCAGCAATGGAATTCCCTCACTAGGGACATCTGCCTGGCACCAAATCTGCTGCCATTTTGCTGCAAGGGTAAGTCCTACCTTAATCTTTTACAAGCTGCTAGCATTGAGTTCTGTTTGCTCATAAGATTTTTATTTATTTATTTTTTAAAAAAGATTGATCTTTGTTGATTTTTGGTATCTTTTATCCGCTCTGTCTGTTTCTTAGTTTGTTTGCATTTTAATTGTTTTGAAACCCACCCTGGGATCTTAAGATGTAGGGCAGGATAAAGGTAAAGGTAAAGGGACCCCTGACCATTAGGTCCAGTTGTGACCGACTCTGGGGTTGCACGCTCATCTCGCATTATTGGCCGAGGGAGCCGGCATATAGCTTCCAGGTCATGTGGCCAGCATGACAAAGCCACTTCTGGTGAACCAGAGTAGCACACGGAAACGCTGTTTACCTTCCCGCTGTAGCGGTTCCTATTTATCTACTTGCATTTTGACGTGCCTTCGAACTGCTAGCTTGGCAGGAGCTGGGACCGAGCAACGGGAGCTCACCCCATCACAGGGATTCGAACCGCTGACCTTCTGATCAGCAAGCCCTAGGCTCAGTGGTTTAACCCACAGTGACCCCTGGATCCCTCATCCACTCTGTCTGTTTCTTAGCTTGTTTGCATTTTAATTGTTTTGAAACCCACCCCGGAATCTTAAGATTTAGGGCAGGATAAAGGTATACTAAATAAAACACGTTAATAAATTAAACTATAACTGGTCACCCACCAACTCAACACAGCAGTCCGGCAGACATAGAGGCCTTCATAACAACTCTAACTGCTTTTCAGTACCCAGGGGTTTATTGCACTCTCCCGGTGGCCTGTTGTGCATATGCTACAGGTGGGACGTATTTAGCTTCTCGGGTCACAAGTTGGGAATTTGTAATAGGATTGGTATTTGAAAAATTACCACAGGTGGGTGGGAGTTTCTAGAAGACACCACAGTAATGTATGTCTGTTAGCAATTGTTAACCGATTGCAACTATCTTTCCCAATAGGGCAGCAGAAAGTTGTAGGGCACGGACCTGTGGTTTGGGCATAGCTGCCAAGTTTTCCCTTTTCTCGCGAGGAAGCCTATTCAGCATAAGGGAAAATCCCTGTAAAAAAGGGATAACTTGGCAGCTATGGGTTTGGGGGATTTTATTGGACTCCAGCTTCCATTGGCAATGGCCAATGGTCAGAAATGACGGGAACTGTTCTCCAGCAACATGTCCTGTTTTAGAGAATGAGAATGGGTTGTCATTATATACCGGTATTTTTAATTCAGCTAAGTGCTCTTTTTCACCCTCACATTAAAAGGATGGAGTTTTATCAGCACGGCTGAATACTGGGGGGAGTCTCTAAAGATCCACTCAAGTGATAATTATGGCTGTTGCTTGCTAACCCAAACATGTGAAAGTGCCATCATCAGTTATCATGTGATCAATCATCATGGATCATTTGCCTCAGGCAATTATTTCAAGCTAGGAGGTGATAAATCTATCTGGGTTAGCTATTACCCAACATATATTAGCTATCATTCAACTGAAAGTATCTGCTTACCTCTTTTAATTGCATCTCTTAAATTTATAGGGCCCCATGCTCTCTCCTCTCTGTCTCCCTTCCTCTCTCTCTCTTCACACACATACAGACACACTTCCATGGAATTAAATACAATGCCAAGTCATTATAACTGAGTTCACTTCAAACGATGCCACAGTGGCTATCAGACCCTACAGAACAATGCAAAACCATCATATATTTTGGTAGGAAGAGCTGAGGGGGGAGAGATCCTATGGAGTGTCATCACAGAAGAGGTCCAACTTGAGTTTTGCAAGGAGAATCAGAGCAATGCCACATTTATAGATCATGGAAAATGTGGGGATTAGTTGTTTGACAGCTCTGTATGATGCAGAGTTCTTGTACATTAGGGTAGAATCTAAAGGTAAAGGTAAAGGGACCCCTGACCATTAGGTCCAGTCGTGACCGACTCTGGGGTCGCGCGCTCATCTCGCATTATTGGCCGAGGGAGCCGGCATATAGCTTCCAGGTCATGTGGCCAGGATGACAAAGCCACTTCTGGCAAACCAGAGCAGCACACGGAAACGCTGTTTACCTTCCCGCTGTAGCGGTTCCTATTTATCTACTTGCATTTTGACGTGCTTTCGAACTGCTCAGTTGGCAGGAGCTGGGACCGAGCAACAGGAGCTCACCCCGTCACAGGGATTCGAACCGCTGACCTTCTGATCAGCAAGCCCTAGGCTCAGTGGTTTAACCCACAGTGCCACCTGGGTCCTAGGGTAGAATCTACACACACACACATATATATATATTTTAAAAAAACTTTTCATGGCATTTTTTTATATAGGGTAGAATCTACACACATATAAAAAAAATGCAATGAAAAGTTTTTTTAAAAAAAAAGTTTTGAAAAATACATTGAATTTTGCATAGCTCGTTGTCACCATCTAGTGTCACATTTGCATATTGAACTTTACAACACATTTAAAACGTTTTATTTGCAGCTGTTTAGCTGAGTCCTAGGTGTGAGGAATGTTTGGACCGACAGAAGTTGTTGAACTACAACTCTGATCAGAAAGCTGGCCCAACGTCCAGGGCACATAGGAGTTGTAGTTCAGCAAAATTTGGAGGGATGAAAGCTCCCCACACCTGACATTACACACACACACACACACACACACACCCTATGTATACATAGCTAGAACTGTAAGCTAAGATCTTCCAGTCAGGAGTGGTAGCAGGGAGTGAAAGTGCCATAGACTGTGATCCTGGTGTACCAGAAAGCGGGGAGGACAGGACTGGGAGATGGGGGTGGTTTGGGCACACCAGCAGAAGCACTGGATTGGATCTGCTAATGTGCTAAAATTCCCCCATCGTTTCACCCTGCCCTCTCATGGGCTTGGTTGAGGGCAGTAACAACACTGCTGAGAGGTCAGGTCTGCAGCATTGCCACTCCCTGTTGGCTGCTCCTGATCCCAGGGAAGTGATTTGGAATACAAATCGTTAGCATTTCTGTTTTTCATTCTGCTGGCAGTTTTCCTTTTAATTCCAACAAATCAAAAGTAAATTTAATCAAACCTTTGAACGTCTACTTTAGAATGATTAAAGGCAACACACTTTGATGGTTGCAATTTTTTTTAAGTGCTTTTGTCATGGATATTGTGATTCAGAATGTTTTCCGACAATCCATTGAGATTGCTAGGTAATTTGTTTCTTTTAATTTGTAACCATAGAGATAGGACAAGATTGAAATATGAACTTCCAATAAAAGGGGGGAATAAATTATAAAGCCATCTACTTAAAAAATTATTGACCAGAAATACATCAGGGACGCATTAACCAGCATTTGGGGACATTGTATTTAAAGTAATTGGACCAGACATTATGCATGCTTATTTATGAATTTTTAAGGGTTGCTTTTCATCAAAAAATCAAAGTGGCATTTAAAATAATTAATAATTCATGCTGATGGAAATGGCAAAGTTGGCAAAGCTCTCCCTTGTCCTTTAATTGAAGCTAAATAAATAAGCGGCTTAGGAGAAGCTTGAATATCTTCCACTGCTAAGACAACGTAACATTGAACAGTAGGTCTTATATCATCGCTGAAATAAACACACTGAGCATTGCAATGGGAAAAAAATGCAGTCAAAGATATATTTTAGCTAAGATTGTGTAGACGACAAATCCACACAAGCAGAGAAAACATAACATTGAGGCATTTTTGTGTGAAATTAAGGTTCCTGACAAACTAGCTTTCTATTTAAGAACCCCCGGCACGTTTCTAGTCCACAGTGTCAGAAATATACACCTGAAAATGTCATGCCTATCAAAATCTTAGTAGTCAGAAGGTGCACAGAGAAAATTTTGCAATAGTCAGGAGTTGGGTTTTAGGGCCTTGAATTGCTGTGACTAGTAGAAAAAAAAATGAATAAGTCATGCAACATAGGAGAAATCCGGGGAAATTGCTTAGTCTGCATAATTTATGCAGGCTGCGGAATCCAGCTTTTCCTAGTTCAGAATGTAGAAAAATATAAATCCCATCAAGTTACCCTTGTTAGTGTATAGCAAAAATATGTGTCATACATAATGCAAATCCCGACACAGAGAACTGTATGCTGAGTTTTGTTTCAGAGTTCCTTATGTCTGTATACATAGCTGTATACATAGCTCACTTCACCCAACAAGTTCTCATCCACACACACACACACACAGAGAGAGAGAGAGAGAGAGAGGGGGGGGGGAGATAACCGTCCGGGAAGAACCCAGTGCCCTCTATTACAGTACAAGGAGAAGCAGGAGTCTTATTCAGGGAAAGCAATATGTGTTTAGAGGACTGGCTGTGCACACTGCCAGCTCTGCCCCCAAGTATTGTCTGTGTGCCAGACATGCCCCCTCCTCACCTGACCTTCACATATTTAGTGCAAAGGTCTGAGGGGGCTTTAAACTGCATTCAGCTGAATATTGTAGACACACCCTACAGAGTGCCCTACTAAGCATATGAAGGTTGGGGGACCACAAGCTTAACACATGAGTCAACAGTGTGAGACAGCAGAAAGGGGGGGATCTAATGCTGTTCTAGTGTCCAGATCTAGGGAAGTAATAGTACCAGTCTATTATGCCTAGGTGAGACCACACCTGGAATACTGTGTCCAATTCTGGGCAGCACAATTCAAGAAGGATGTTGACAAGCTGGAATGTATGCAGAGGAGGGCAGCCAAGATGATCAAGGGCCTGGGAACTAAGCCTTATGAGGAACAGTTGAAGGAGCTGGGTATGTTTAGCCTGGAAAAGAGGAGATATGATAGCTATCTCAAGGGCTGTCATATGGAAGAAGGAACAAGCTTGTTTCCTCCTGCCCTTGAAGGTAGGACTCAAACTAATGGCTTCAAGTTACAAGAAAAGAGATTCCGACTAAACAGCAGGAAAAACTATCTGACAGTAAGAGCTGGTTGGCAGTGGAATGGACTCCCTTGGGAGGTCGTGGACTCTGCTTCATTGGAGGTTTTTAAGCAGAGGTTGGATGTCCATTTGTCATGGATGCTTTAGATGAGATTCCTGGATTGCAGGGGGTTGGACTAGATGGCCCGCGGGATCCCTTCCAACTCTATGATTCTATGAGGGCAGGGCGTGTTCAGCATATAGGTGTGCAATCTGTGCCGTTCATCTTCATATTGTTCCAGTTGTGAATGGAGAGCCTTTTAAAGTAATGCAGTTAGAAATTCCAGATCTCCAGTTCCTTCTCCCTCTTCCAGGAAGTAACAAATCCTGCCCTTTTTTCTAAGCTTGCTTTGGTGTCCTATGTATCCCCACACAGGCTGCCCATGTTATGAATGGGATAGTGATACATTCATGTCAATGTTCCAAATAAAGTATACAAACAGCAGCTTAAGTGTGGGTTATGATCATTACTTAAACTGAGTACTACAGGGGTCAGAATCATCTGATAACTTACCTGTTTAAACATTTGCTTTCATCTATGGAACTGATAGCTTGGGGCTCTGTTCTTTTCCCTTTCAAAGCTAGGCTGGTTCGTCTCTGAGTAGAATTTCAATGGGTTTATAATTTGTTAGTGAATTTAATGCAGGGTTTGGTAGATGATGACACAAGGATAGTAGAGAAGTTAATCAGATTTTCCAGATTTATAAATTAGGGGGATAATGAACTGATAAATCAGTAATAAACCTATTCTATAGAGTAAGACACTTCTGGCTCTCTTCATTAAGATTTGTATCTCCTGAAGCCAGAGTGATTTTCTTACAGCTAAGCCCTCTAGAAGTCATGGTGACCTAGTTTTGAGAACAAAATTCCCAAAGATAAAGTTTTTATTTGAAATTTGAAGGTACTGCAGGAACAAAATAAAACAAAAAAATGTCACAGGCAGAATTAATTTTTGGGTAGATGCAGATACAGCATATTAACCACTTATAAAAGGGGCTAGGAAATGTTCTTCAGGCTTGAACTGTTGGCCCATGTAAAAAAAATGCTGAGCGAGATGAACGAATGATCTGGCTCAGGGTATGTTCCCCATGATCACAGTTACTCAGCTTCCTATGTTTCCTGTTATAACAATTACCATGCTGTGTTTTCATTTGTTGTACCAGTAAAATAATGGGTAGTAGGCAACCCAGTTTCAGCTCCAAGGTAGCTTCTGACATCTCAGTATAATTAGTCATTCTTCCAAAGACTAGGGGGAGAAATGATTCTTTAAGGCCTTGGATATTCTCTAGCAATGTTCATTGTTATGTATAAGTTCAGCTGGCTCTCCGGTTCCTTAGCTGTATGTTCTAATATGAATATAAAAGCTGCTGTTCCCTTGCTTCCTCCCACAGCCTAATTTCCCCTCCTTCATCTCCACTAATGGATGGGAAGGGGCACTTGAAAGTGCCCTTTAGGTTCATCTGGCTCACTGCTAATAATGAATGAAAATGTGCAAGCTATAAGATTTAACACAGTTTCACTTCCTTCCCTGAAAGCTACACATTTCCATCATTATTAGCATGGCACCCATTAATTAACTTGTCTGTCTCCACTTTTATCACTGTGGCTACAGTTAATGGGACTGTTACGTGGAACAGTCTCCCTCTTCATCTCTCCCATTCCTAACTTCCTCCTCTTTCTTGCCTTTCCCACAGACAAATCCAAGCTGTTCTTACCCACGCCAGTCCCCACTTTAGCTATGACCCAGTTCTACCTCCAATATCTATTATTAAGTCATCCGTTCAAGGTCTTCTGAGGGAAGAGAGAGAAAGACCAGCTCATCCTCTTCACAGAGGTCAATAAGATGTAACAGTCTCCTGTCTGTTTTCAATATGATTTCCTCAGCAATTGTCCTCAGATTCTCTCCATGCCAGTATCACCTTACTAAGAATGCTGTCAACACCCAGACATTTTCTCTTCTGTAATATTCATACTTTTCTTTTAAACATCTCTGGCTCGATAATTTTAGAAGCAGAGCCCGCTACATTCTGAAATAGCTTTTCCATCATTTTTATAGAGTTCATTCGCCCCACCTTTTACACCAATTTCATGTTTGGATTTCTTTTCACACGCAAAAATGAACTTTTGTAAGATCAAGGCTGCAATCCTCTACTTGCTTGGGAGTAAGTCACACTGGCACTGTAGAACTTACCTCTGTGGAAACAGGGATATAACTGTGCAATGAGTTTGCATATGCATCTGGGAGAAAGGTAATTCCCAATCTTTAAATTTAGTTCTCCACATTTCCACAACAGGCTGTGTGTATGTCTTTGTGTGTTTAAAATGTCCTTGTGAAAATTCATTAGCCTTTATTGGCGAATTTCTCCTAATTGCATGCAATTTTCTTGTCTGAACTCTCACAAACTAATTTCCCCTAACAGAATGCATTCTTGTATGTTATACACATTTTATACACATTTTAATGCATATTCTACTCTAGTATGTGCATCATTGTACATATTATTTATCTGGATAACAGCACTGCAAAATTCAGAGGTGTTCAAATTTCAAATTATGGCTTCTCCATAATTCTTTGTGGGAAAGAATATGCTTTGAAGGTATAATATGTGCACAGTCATAGACCAGATAGCTATGCAATCTCTGAGTACCATCTAAAGAACGTCAAGGAGTATGGTTCAGTACAAGGTTCTAGGACTAAACTGCATTCCAGAGGCTAATACATAGCCCTCCTAATGATTATCATCCTAGGGCTGCCACTTCTGGAAACTCATTTTTTATTGGAAAGCAAAAAAAGAAAGAAAGAAAATATTGCCCTTTTCTTTCATGCAAGTGCTTTGTTTTGAAGTTTCGCTAAGGAACAATATCCGAAGTGGGCATTTGAAAGTTGCAATTAAAACAATTTGAACTTTGAGGACATCTCCCATAGACTCCCATAGACTGCGCTGTTGTAAATTATGCAAATTCTCTGTACAATGTATAACTTTGAACCCTAAGTCTATTTACATACTTAAATTCTCCATTCTCCACTTTAGTCCTTAAGGGAATTACAAGTCACAGTTGAAGCAGAAGAGAGCCAAGGAGAATTAAAACAAGGGCTTTGTGAATGTAAACATCACAAGCATGCAAATTGTGTCATTTGGGAGTTTTTGTTATTGTCAAAGCACTTTTCTTTAGGCGTTTGAAGTATCTAACAATGCAAATCTCCCCAACACCCAGTAATAACCGCGGTGGTGGTGCTATCTTTGATGTACTACTCCCCCCCCCAAAAAAAAGGATGTCTATCTGAAACTCTTTGGGAGAAAATGAAAATGTGTGATGCCATTTAAGAGGTATTAAGTTTACAGATCGAGATATTAGATTCTACCACTATGGGCTGGGACACATTGATGTGCCTTTAAAGAACCCAACTTGTTGGATGGATCTAGAACTCCAAGTCTCTAATGCTATATGGGCAGTGATATCACCCTAAACAAATAAAATCATAATGATTCTCTAATGCAGCCTACAGTATAGATGGTCATTGGCACACAACCAGAAGTATATTTCTAATGGACTGGCTGAGTTGGCAAGAAGAGGCATGACTCAGAACAGGAGCCAGTATTAAGTAGACCAGGCATCCTCAAACTGCAGCCCTCCAGATGTTTTGGCCTACAACTCCCATAATCCCTAGCTAACAGGACCAGTGGTCGGGGAAGATGGGAATTGTAGTCCAAAACATCTGGAGGGCCGAAGTTTGGGGATGCCTGAAGTATGGACCTGAACCAATTGCTTCAAGATGCAAGAAAGGTGGTTCTTACTAAACACCAGGAAGAACTTCCTGAAAGTAAGAGCTGTTCAACAGTGGAGCAGACTACCATGAGCCTTAGTCTGTCATCTCTAACTTAATCTAGAACTAGTTGGGCAATCTACACATGGTTTGAAAGGCTTGCGGAATCTGAGAACCAGCATACATTCTACCATAGGATTTAAAAGAGGAGAACAATTATCTACCCATACCTCATCCTCCCTTATATAAAGCTATAATTAAAAAGTTGCTTAGGCACAGGAATAGGCTATAATGGGTGGCATCAGAACCACTGAAAGCTCCTGTTTCCCCTATAACTCTACTTAGACTCAGAACAAGACTGCAGTCATCTAAAGTTGTGATAATAGGCAAGTCTAGTGATTGCAATATAGCTGTCCTGAAAGACAATAACATTTTCTGCTTCTGAATCTCATTGTCCAGTATTGGAAACTCTCTCTTGTTAGCTCTATTAGATCATATCACACTTTGAATCAGTCTACTAGATGACTTGCCATTTGTCATGTAAGAATGCGCTGTTGTTACGGTGAGCTCTTTGTCTGCTATTCCCAGCCAGTACTATAAAATAATAAAAATAAACACAGAACTGCCTGGGTACTGTAATCCTATGCACTTACATGAGAGCAAATCCCATTGAGTTTATGTTATGGATTAGGACATGACTTTCTGTATATTTAAAGCCACAACTCCCAGAAACTAAAAATGGGTAATCACATCAAAAATATATCAATGTCTTTAAAAATCATTCAGAAAACAAACAAGAAGAAGGTGGGAGTGCCACTTCAATTTCAGTAACGAAAGAATCAATACTATATGGGCTTACTCCGAAGCATATCCCTCTTTCATTCAATGGGGTTTATTCCTTCTTAGGGCTAGGATTTCAGCTTTAGTGATATTCATTTCCCAGTCCACCTTTGTTTTCCTCTTTCTGGTGGAACAAAATGAGTTAAATGTTAGGGGTACGCATAGTCCCTATGGTCCCCAGATCAGGCAGATTCACCCTGTCTCACCCCACCTTAGATCCCTCCCTGGGTTCTTAATGCCCATTTTAACATAAACTTAAAGTAGGGTTTTAAAAAAGTTAAAGGTGCACAAGCTTCCCCGCTTTCATGGGAAGTTGCTTATGAAGGAGCAACAACCGCCCCCTACAGGATCTACAGGAGAAAACACCATGAAAGGTTGTTTTCTGCTGCTACAGAGAAGCGGACACGGAGCAATGGATTCAAACTACAAGAAAGAAGATTCCACCTAAACATTAGGAAGAATTTCCTGACAGTAAGAGCTGTTCGACAGTGGAATTTGCTGCCAAGGAGTGTGGTGGAGTCTCCTTCTTTGGAGGTCTTTAAGCAGAGGCTTGACAGGCATATGTCAAGAATGCTTTGATGGTGTTTCCTTCTTGGCAGGGGGTTGGACTGGATGGCCCTTGTGGTCTCTTCCAACTCTATGATTCTATGATCCTCCCACGTGATAAGTGTGAGGATCTGATCCTGTGCAGTGCTGCTCCTTCATGGGTGGCTTTCTTTCATGTGATCAAGCCACTCTAAAAGGAGCACCAGCTACCAGCACCATTCAGGATTACGATCCTGCGTAATGCTGCTTTGCAAGCGGCTTTCATGAAATGAAGCAGCACCCCAGGGGCAGACTTTGGTAACATGGCACCCTAAGCGACAACAAAATTTGGTGCCCCTCACAAACGTTTCTTATTTCATCATCAGATTGTATTGGTCAACCAAATACAGGTTATTGCCAAGAACAAACAAAACAAAAACAGGTCTCCAAAACATATTACAGTGGTACCTACAGTTGCGGACAGGATCCGTTCCGGAACTCAGGTCAGATCCTGAGGTTTCTGCAACCAGAGGGATTGTTCTGCACATGCGCACACAGCAAAAATCCGGAAATATACTTCCGGGTTCACCGCTTACGTATCCGGAATTTTACGTAACCGGAGGGATACGTAAGTGGAGGTACGACTGTATAGCCCATACGATTAAAACATTGCAAAACACTTCACAGGTATACACAAATTTTACTTCACAACCATTCTTTATTTATTAATATTTTGCGACCCCTCAGCTTGGTGTCCTGTGTGGCGGAACCACCCCCAGTGTCCTTAATCCAGCAATGAGCACCCACATCCCAGCGATGTTCAGTAGAGGTAGAGGTATTGATTATGTGGGGTGTCAGGCAGGAAGGAGAGATATGGTCCTTGGGCCTACATTCTCCTGGGAAAATGCAGCCACTTCACAGGCAATAGTTGGCCTTCTAGCTGTGGTTTTCCTGTCCTGCTCACCTCTCCTTCCTCTGTGATGTCATGCCTCCTGACAGCCATGGACAGCTCTGGACTCATCCAAATCAATTTACAGCAATGTGTCTACGGTAAAGGGACCCCTGACCATTAGGTCCAGTCGTGACCGACTCTGGGGTTGCGCGCTCATCTCGCATTATTGGCCGAGGGAGCCGGCATACAGCTTCCAGATCATGTGGCCAGCATGACAAAGCCGCTTCTGGCGAACCAGAGCAGCACATGGAAACGCCGTTTACCTTCCCGCTGTAGTGGTTCCTATTTATCTACTTGCATTTTGACGTGCTTTCGAACTGCTAGGTTGGCAGGAGCTGGGACCAAGCAACGGGAGCTCACCCCGTCACAGGGATTCGAACCGCCGACCTTCTGATCAGCAAGCCCTAGGCTCAGTGGTTTAACCCACAGCGCCACCTGGGTCCCTAGGTGTCT
Organism: Zootoca vivipara; assembly: GCF_963506605.1. Taxonomy (NCBI): domain Eukaryota; kingdom Metazoa; phylum Chordata; class Lepidosauria; order Squamata; family Lacertidae; genus Zootoca; species Zootoca vivipara. The sequence continues at coordinate 68,966,941 of NC_083283.1, read as the reverse complement.
ACGGTATGTGTACCTAAATTGTCTGAGGCTCTCCAAATATTCCTGATTTTATCTGGAATATGGGCCTTGGCTGAATTTTGTGCACAGTCCTAATAAATATCCAGCTCTTGGATCAGATTTCAGCTCGTCACATCTATTTGCATGCATGATGTTTATGTAAACCTGAATTCACATAAGTATGGATCCTGAGTGGACATGAGCCTTTAAACTATATAATTCCAGGAAAGTCTGGATGTTTTATCCCCTAAAAATACATACGGAAGGAAAGGTATCTTAATTCACAGAGCATTCCTAATTTAAATCCTAGCAATATCTTTCTGATCCAAGTGGTATCTTTCTATTGCGCACACATTTTCTCGGGCTTTAGTAACCAAGACAAAATCAGGCAGAGCATTCACATAAGAGAACAAAATATGCAGCTTTCTGCTCTCTAACTTTATTGCATTCAAGTGAGCATATATACAGAATGGGATTTTTAATTAAAGCATTATTTTTGTACTGCAGCCTGTTCCATAACTTATCTGGATTTTTCTCCTTTTTCTGTTGGAGAAACCTGTTTTATTTTTGAGTAGCCTGTAGTGGACAATTTCCAGTTTGCCATGTGTGTGTGTGTTTAGGGAATACATTCATTATTATTTCACATATTTTGCTGTATGGAAGGCGAGCAGAGAAGGACAGCATTAGAATTTATTATTTCATCAGGGCCAGAAGGCCAGCCCTGTCCTTAGATAGAGTGATGCAGCTGCCTGGAGCGGCAGATGTTGAGAGACAGGGAGAAAACAAAGCTGTGTATATCATAACACCTGCCCAGCACTGCTTAAGCTAGCCTGCTGGCATCAGGTACAGTAGATGCTAATGGCTTTTTGCTGATGTAGAATAAGATTCTGCTGCTAGTCTGGTCAGCTTTTGCACCTTGGAATACGGAAGGCACTATATTGGCCTTTACCTCAGTAGGCAATGGAAATGTCATGAACTGGTCCTAACTATAAGTCATGTCAGACTAATCTGATCTCATTTTTTGACAGAATTACAAGCCCGATAGATGAAGGGAATGCTGTGGATATAGCCTATCTTGATTTCAGCAAGGCCTTTGGCAAGGTGCCCCATGATATTCTTGTAAAGAAGCTGGTAAAATGCGGGCTAGACAATACTACCATTCAGTGGATTTGTAACTGGCTGACTGACCGAACCCAAAGGGTGCTCATCAATGGCTCCTCTTCATCCTGGGGAGTAGTGACTAGTGGGGTGCCACAGGGTTCTGTCTTGGGCCTAGTCTTATTCAACAACTTTATCAATGACTTGGATGATGAGCTTGAGGGCATCCTGAGCAAGTTTGCAGATGACACCAAATTGGGACGGGTGGAAGGATCAAAATGACCTTAACAGATTAGACAACTGGGCCAAAGCAAACAAGATGAGTTTTAACAAGAATAATTGTAAAGTATTACACTTGAGCAAAAAATAATAATGAAAGGCACAAATACAGGATAGGTGACACCTGGCTTGAGAGCAGTACATGTGAAAAGGATCTAGGAGTCTTGGTAGACCACAAACTTGACATGAGTCAACAGTGTGATGCAGCAGCTAAAAAAGCCAATGCAATTCTGGGCTGCATCAATAGGAGTATAGCATCTAAATCAAGGGAAGTAATAGTACCACTGTATTCTGCTCTGGTCAGACCTCACCTGGAGTACTGTGTCCAGTTCTGGGCACCACAGTTCAAGAAGCATACTGACAAGCTGGAACGTGTCCAGAGGAGGGCAACCAAAATAGTCAAAGGCCTGGAAACAATGCCTTATGAGGAACGGCTTAGGGAGCTGGGTATGTTAAGCTTGAAGAAGAGAAGGTTAAGGGATGATATGATAGCCATGTTCACATATATAAAAGGATGTCATATAGAAGAGGGAGAAAGATTGTTTTCTGCTGCTCCAGAGAAGTGGACACGAAGCAATGGAGTCAAGCTACAAGAAAGAAGATTCCACCTAAACATTAGGAAGAACTTTCTGATGGTAAGAGCTGTTCGACAGTGGAACTTGCTGCCAAGGAGTGTGGTGGAGTCTCCTTCTTTGGAGGTATTTAAGCAGAGGCTTGACAGCCATCTGTCAGGAATGCTTTGATGGTGTTTCCTGCTTGGCAGGGGGTTGGACTGGATGGCCCTTGTGGTCTCTTCCAACTCTATGATTCTATGATTCTAAATGAAAACATTTCATGCATTCTTTTTTTAAAAAAGTCTGTACAGTTATTAATGTGCAATGTTCAATTAATCTGCACAGTCTGTGTACATAATATCCAACTTATTCAAATCAACAGGTTTATACGTGTTCACATAATTGAGCATGTGTACACCACTTCTACTTGTACTCATTGTAATGTGTGTACAGTATAGTATAGGACGTGTACAAATGATTGCAGCTATCTGAATCTTTGAGTGAATAAAGGATGGCAATTCCAGATAAAAGTAGTAAGTTCTCACGGATCTCTTTTCTTCCAATTGCAATCAAAACCCTTCAAATGAAAAATTCTGAAATCATGTTGAATGTACACTGCTGTTTGGAGCTGATGAGGAGAAATTGAACTCGGTATAATCTTGCTAGGGAAATTAGTGCATAGATTAGGTCTCAATCAAGTGATTAATACCATGGTACAGAAAGATCATTATATGTATTGCACAATTCTGTCCAATCAGAAAGCCACACTTATATACATTATCTACCAGCTGCCTGAAACTGCAGGAATTGCTGCTTGGTTTAGTGGGTCATAAGTTTGTGCAAGCATATGCTAGTCTTAGCCGAATCTTTTTAACTTCCCTTGAAATTCTAACAGATGTTTAGCTGTACGAGGGCTTGTTTCAAGGACAAAGTATTACACCATCAGGAAACATCTGTGGAAATTTAATAGTGATGTGTCACTTGGAGCATATTACCAGAAGACACTTTTCACATGCCCTTATATGTTTAATACAGAGGTACCTCGGTTTACAAACACAATTGGTTCCGGATGTCTGTACTTAGCCTGAAGCATACTTAAGCTGAAGCGAACTTTCCCATTGAAAATAATGGAAAGTGGATTAATCTGTTCCAGACGGGTCCGCGGAGTACTCAACCTGAAGCGTACTTAACCCGAGGTATGAGTGTAATTGGTTCCGGAAGTCCGTACTTAACCTGAAGCGTACTTAACATGAAGCGAACTTTCCCATTGCAAGTAATGAAAAGTGGATTAATCCGTTCCAGATGGGTCCACGGAGTACTTAAACTGAAAATACTCAAACCGAGGCGTACTTAAAACGAGGTATGACTGTAAAGGTAAAGTGACCCCTGATAATTAAGTTCAGTCGCGAATTACTCCGGGGCTGTGGCGCTCATCTTGCTTTACAGGCCGAGGGAGCCGACATTTGTCAGCTTCCACAGACAGTTTTTTCAGGTCATGTGGCCAGCATGACTAAGCTGCTTCTGGCGAAACCAGAGCAGCGCATGGAAACGCCATTTACCTTCCCGCCAGAGAGGTACCTATTTATCTACTTGCATTTTGACGTGCTTTTGAACTGCTAGGTTGGCAGGAGCTGGGACCGAAAAATGGGAGCTCACCCCGTCGTGGGGATTCAAACTGCCAACCTTTTGATCAGCAAGCCCAAGTGGCACAGTGGTTTAACCCACAGTGCCACCCGTGTCCCTACTATATGTTTAATAAAGGTAAAGGTAAAGGGACCATTAGGTCCAGTCGTGACCGACTCTGGGGTTGTGGCGCTCATCTCACATTATTGGCCGAGGGAGCCGGTGTACAGCTTCCAGGTCATGTGGCCAGCATGACAAAGCCGCTTCTGGCGAACCAGAGCAGCACACGGAAACGCCGTTTACCTTCCCACTGTATTTATCTGTATGTATCCCGCCTATTTATCTACTTGCACTTTGAGGTGCTTTCGAACTGCTAGGTTGGCAGGAGCTGGGACCAAGCAACGGGAGCTCACCCCGTCACAGGGATTCGAACCACCAACCTTCTGATCAGCAAGCTCTAGGCTCTTTGGTATAACCCACAGTGCCACCTGCGTTAATGTTTAATAGTGTGCACTAAAGTAGGAATGGGGGATACATTTGAATTAGTTCACTTTTGTATAAGAGCAATCACTTAATTTAGTACAAGAAAGGCCTATCTATTGAATTTTCAGAGGTGAATATGTTCGTGAACTATATACCCATTGTATGGAAATTGACAACAGGACAGAGAAAGTGGATTCTACATGCCTAATGATGACCAAGAGACTGATACTGATGAATTGGAAGAATAAAGATATGTTTCCCCTTAATTAATGACTTGACAGCATGACAACATTGGCAACATAGGAACAAATAGCTTACAGAAGCAGACGTTCTTTGGATGAATACAATGATATTTGAAATGAGTTTACACAGAATATATTAGGTTACTGACAATTATATGTATATTAGGATAATAAGAATATACACATATGTATGTTAATGTATGGTGATGTAACAGTATTTATTTTTTCATTCCCATTCACTTTTTTCTCACTCTGTCTTTTTATCAATGACATTCTCTTAATTACACACACACACACACACACACACACACACACACACACACACAATGTTAGGGGAAGATATTTGGGATGAAAATGTTTATTAGGCAAAATTGCATGTGAAATTACCCAAATTCCAGGGCAACAGACATCCTTTGAAGCTGTGAGGAAATAAATGGCTGGTGCCTTAACCTCCCTGTCAAACTCAGTGAAAAGACGAAATGGTCCTTCTGTAAAGATTTAATGCTTTCTCTCCTTAAGGAAAACATTAAGTGTCACAACGAGCCTTTCCAAATGCAGAGCATGTAAGCGGCAGCCATGGAGGTTTAGAGGATTTGTTGCTGGTTAATGCAATCTTAGCTTTATAGCAATTCCCCAGATGTTAACCAGGAGGACACATGAATAAATTTCCCCTTTTAGCATCTGAGTAAAAACCTGTAAGGGGTGAGGGGTGGGAATGCACCACTCAATTTATTATGCATGCGAAGTTAGTTCCAACCAGAGTAACTTGTCAGGTACAGCTAATGCAAGTGACGCGTGACCTCGAGATGTTCTCTAGTCAATTCCTGTAAAAATAAAAAAAGATTTTTTAAAAACTACAAAGGTCTTCAAGACTTCCCAGTTTGTCTCCAAACAGCACGTTTAAGAATGATGTGTTGGGCATGCAGTGAAGTTATGAGATACTCGCCCTGTCACTAGGAAGCAGATTTCTTTCCCTGTTTAGAGCAGGAATGTGTGGATCCTATGGGAATTCTGCCCCCCCCCCCATTGAAATTCTTTGGATGTTCCACTTGAAATGATGTCTTCACTGGCACTTCTTGACAACCAGTATATTGAGCATTCATCCAGGGAATTAGATCATTGGCTTCGAAGGAAGGCTAGACAATGTGTCAAAGCAAGTGTTATTCCACATTTCCCGCTGCATTTTCTTGTCACTTCCCTTATCACAAACGTCTGAGGGTTTGTTGTTGTTTTTTTTTGGGGGGGGGGGCAGGTTTGCTACGCAAGAGATCCAAATCAGCATTAATTGTGTAACCTGAATTCACCTTGATGTGACTGACCCCCGTTCAAAATCAGCAACATTTTGGAAGCACCAAGAATTCACCTTTATATTCCGTGTGTCTCCCAAGATAGATGGATACCAACCATTCTACTTTAGGCAAAATTCAGTATCAACTTCTAGATATGCAGAAAGCTTCAGAAAATGTTGCTAGTCCTACAGAAACACTTTTGCTTTTCGTTATATTCTGCAAGTATTCCTTGAGCAGGAACCCCCTGCTTCTTCTCAGAATGTCACTCTACATGATATTGGGTGGCAGCCAGAATTGTGCAGAAACCCCAGTGGAACTTCTAACAAAACTCCCCCCCCCCTTTCACTTGGAATTTTTTGGAAGCCTCACTTGAGCAGCAGCTTCCAACTTTCTATCTGCATTTTGCTTTAGACAAAACGTGGTGGCACCTGAAGCTTTAAAGCCGGTTATAAATAGGCATGGTGACTGCAGCATAATATGGCCTTCAACATATCTGTCTTTCTGTGGACAGCTGCACACAGTAGAAAAATAATAACAATGCAACTGGATAAATTCCAAGTGGGAGTGACAATTCATGTTTTGGAGGAGCAAAGATGTTCTAGGGAAATAATATGTACATGATTCACAGCGATACAGATACGTTTGAGGCCAATTTGCAAATTGCAGATAGTGTTTTATAAGCAAAAGAATACGTTGTGGTTGCCCTTTTAAACATAATAATAATCAGAGGTATATGTTATCCTGAAGATATGGTTTCTGCAAGCAGCTCCGAATGAGCTTGTTCTTCCATTTGCAGCTCTCCTGCACCAGCTTATATTTTTGCTTCAAAATGCTGGTTACTAGAGACTTAAATAGTCTGTGTCCTGCACGTCCCATGGAGCATATCCTCCCATCTATAGTTCTCCATTCTTAAAGTCTTCTGAGGTTTCCTTGCACCACATACTCTTCTTTTGGTCTAGTTCAATCAGCTGAAACCTAAAGCAGAGGTTTTCCAGCAGTGGAACTGTCATTGTTAAATGGCCCTGCAGATGTTGGACTAGAACGACTAACAGAGGAACAGAGGAAAGTATCTTGCACTGAGCTCAACCATAGGACTATCTAGCTCGTTATTTACACTGACTGTCAGTGGCTGTCCAGTGTTTCAGATGGGACATTCCCCACCCTATCTGGAGGTGCTGGAGATTGAACACTGGACCTTCTGCATGCAAAACAGTGGTAACTGGGCTATGACATTTCCCATTTCACCAAATCTTACCAGCTAGCATGGCCAATGATCAAGGTTGGTGGAAACTGTTATCCCATAACATCTGCTAGGCCACTGGTTAGTCATCCCTGCCTTAGAGAGAGTTATATTACTTTTTTCAAATAAAACCTGAATTTGATTTATTTCATTTAGATCTTAATGAACCATCATGAAAATTTGCTAGAGTAAATGTTTCTTCCCTAAAAAAATACACCAAACCATGCCTATCTGTTTTATCAAAGTTTCTGATACAAAGCATTTAATCTCTTTTTCCTCTGCTTAGTCTATTGAATGTACAAAATGGAGGAAGCTGTGTTCTCAGAGAAAACAATCTTGTACTGATCAAATATTTGTTTAAATTAATTCACAGGGAAAAGTCGATAACAGTGAATAAGTCTCCTTTGGATAGACCTCCCCCCCCCAATTGGATTAAAATAGCAGGGAGATGGGGGAGAAATACCCATTCTGCTTGCCTTAATGTTTTTACTCCACAGTAAAACGCCTGGTCCGGTGGATGTAAATTTTGAATATGCAGTCTGACTGCCAACCTTCACATCAGCATTTATTGCAAGCAAGAGCAGTGTGGAGTCACAGCATTTAATGATGCATTGGCGTAATGATCTGTAACCTTATTGCAAGTTCATTTCCTCCTAATTCCGGAAAATATAGGATTTGGCCAACAGAGATACAGGACTCTATGGGAATGTTGATGACATCATCGGGGCATGCTGAAGCCCAGAGGCCTTTTCATCTTTCATGGCCCATGGATTGAGTTTACTCAACTTTGCCTGATATAACTGACATGTGTGAAGGCCAGGAGACCTCCAGATATCTGTCCTGTAAATCTAGTCCCATTTTCCTGCCTAGGATGAAATGGAAAGGTGACCTTCCCCACTGTGATGTCCAAACCCCACTTACCAGGGTGACATGGGGGCTTCCAGTGAAATTTCACAATATCTGGTGGAACTCTCGCAAGAATTTGTGAAATCTTTTCAAAAGAAGGTGCCGCCACCACACATACCCAGTGATGACAGGAGCAGGCAGGGTGCCTGTGGGGGTGCTACCCTGTGCGATTCCACCACCTAAGGCAGCTGCTTCAGCCCACCTCATGGGTGGGCCAGTCCTGAGTAAATCAGAATGGTTGAAATTTGGGGTTGTATGCTTTCAGCTTTTCATGCCAGATCTTCTAATGTTGTGAATATCTCTGAGCTGGACCAGTCACCAGCAGCTGCCAAAAGTAGAGAGGAAACCTTTATATGTGACCACAGGACTCAAGGGCACACAGTTTTGTTTTGTTTTTTAAGGACAATGAGAGCTTGGGCCAACTAGGAAGTGTGCCAACAAGCAAGCCGGGCAAGTCTGTCTACTGCACCTTTCACCTTTCCAGAAAATGCTGCAGTATGAGATAAGATTGGGTTCTCCATGAAAATTTAGATCCAGCATTCCAGATAATGGCAAATTAAAGGCTGTTGTTCTGTACTTCCAAAATGTGTGGCCTTGATCTCTCCCATCTTTATTAAGACTTCTGATCTTGTGGGTATTCAGTTTTTAATTAAAGTTCTGCAGTAGAGCCACATGGCGATACTATGGCTACTATAAGTCGAAAAACTCATTACTCCACATAATACACAAAGATCCAGTGATGTGATACAGTTTCCATTTACATTTCCTATTATTATCTTTGTTGCTGATGTCACCATAATTCACTAAAGAATTTACAAGGGCCAAAGTATTTTCTCACTTACTTAGAGTTCCTGTGTCTTTCTCTCAAATAACACAGGGGGGGGGGGGACTGGAGGAAGCCAGCATGATGCTGTAATGAATGTGAACCTGGTTTAAGATCCTTGCTTTGTCATGAATCTCACAACATGCAGGTGGATGAACTTGGCTACCCATCCTGTCATGTTGCAGGACAAAATCACAAGTATTGATTCTGATTTGCCATTCATTTGTCCTATCTAAAAGACCTGGAATATCAAAAGAAATGTTTTCAGTATCCAATCAAACTGAAACAAAGTGATTTGGCCAAACCCACTCAGTGAGCTTCAGAGTTCACCAGGAATACAATATTATTTCTTCCAATAAATAGTTCATTTAAAAAGACAGGGGCATGAAATCTGTGGCCCTCCAGATGTTGTTCCAGTTCCCAACCTCCCTGACCATTAGCCATGTTGGTTGGGGCTTTTGGAGGGACTCAGGCACCCAACTCTGTAATAAGGAGTACACTTATCACTTATATGTTTCCATCCATTGTCATGAGTCTACCTATATGTGCATATATTGAATATTTCTCATTTCTCATTTCAGATCCGTTAACTTAATTTAACTTTAGTGTAAACATTCACACAGCACATCTAGGGAATTCCAGCACCTGGATTTTTTGGGTAGTTGCCAGGGCGTGCTGTTGATGCCTGTCTTTGCACCCTCCTTAATTGTCCCCCCCCTCCATCCATCCTTCTTTTCTCTCTGCACTCTGAACAGCACTATGCATCTGCATGTTTCCATTTCTTAGAGTGGTGAAAATCCTTGTTATTACGTATTTTAAAGGTAAAGGTAAAGGGCCCCCTGACCATTAGGTCCAGTCGTGACCGACTCTGGGGTTGCGCGCTCATCTCGCATTATTGGCCGAGGGAGCCGGCGTATAGCTTCCAGGTCATGTGGCCAGCATGACAAAGCCACTTCTGGCAAACCAGAGCAGCACATGGAAACGCCGTTTACCTTCCCGCTGTAGCGGTTCCTATTTATCTACTTGCATTTTGATGTGCTTTCGAACTGCTAGGTTGGCAGGAGCTGGGACCAAACAACGGGAGCTCACCCCGTCACAGGGATTCGAACTGCCGACCTTCTGATCAGCAAGCCCTAGGCTCAGTGGTTTAACCACAGCGCCACCTGGGTCCCACTTTACGTATTTTACATGGCTGTTTATTTTGTGTGTTTAATGAAGTAAGTTATTAAATTTCCTGTAATACTCCCAGCTTAGCATCATTTTGAGTGCCTGGCATAGCTATCACCCAGCACTGCTTAGAGTACTCCCACCACACACAGATAATCTGTCAACCGAAGAAGAAGAAGAAGAAGAAGAAGAAGAAGAAGAAGAAGAAGAAGAAGAAGAAGAAGAAGTCAACCAATCCAGGTAGGAAGGGGCTCACCAGAAGGCTCTCATCCTAAAACCCTCATAAGCCTGGAGCTGGGTTGTTTCCAATGTTAATCCTACTCAGAGTAGACCTGTTGAAATGAATGGGCACGGGGGAATCCTCTAGTCTCCTTCCAGAAATCAGGACATATTTTCCATGTCATTTTCTGGCAATATCACTCCTTGCCTTGAAAGTTCTAATGTGGCACTATTGTATGCTGGGACATGTAGTCTGTGAATCTTGAAAAGAAGAACAATAGCTGTTGGGAGTTTATCATGCTTGATTAAGGTGGTTGCTGATTTTCTTTTATAAACACTTTTTTTTGCTCTCTCTTTTTTTGTCATTCATTCCATTTTTTTCCTGGGCATGAAACTAAGTTCTCTGGCCAGTATGCAAACACTTAAAAAAAATAAATGTCTGCATAAGTGGCATAATGTTTTCATTTGTGTCTCAAATAAAAAAAAAATGTACTGTTTGGATGTGGCCCAAAACACACATAGTCATAGCAGTCTTTTTCTCTTTGCAATTCATGAATATCTTGGCCTTTTAAGAACAAAATGCCGGAACCAAGTATTGAATCTTTACAGTTATGGATGCAACTGAAGCAATAAAATGATGATGTATCCCAAAGGCATATTAGTTGAAAATATGAAATGAAATCATGTGTGTAGTTTTCAAATTCCACGGTTTGTGACCCCAGTGAAAGGCAGACTGGAGAACGATTCATGAGAAGAGAAGTTGCCATCCTTGTCTTGAGTATTTTTGCTGTCCCTTCTCAGTAGCAAAACAAACAAACAAACACCAGATGATTTATTGGGTCCTATGCAGACCATCGCTGCTGCACGGAAGAAAGCAGCAACTGCTTTACAAGCATTAAATGTAGACATAATAAGATTGTGTCAGGAAGGATTATTATTAGAACCAAACTATAGCTAGTGCAGAGCATGGTTGTCCAGACACTGAACAGGGTGACAGAATGGGGTCATCTAATACCAACCCTGAAAGTACTGCACAGAACACAATTCAAGGTGCTAACATTAGTATTTAAAGCCCTGAATGACCTTGGAACCATGCATTTCCAGAAATGCCTTCTCCGTTACCAAGATTTGCTAGATAGGCCCTGTTAATGGTCCTGGACATAGACCATTTGGCAGGTAGATGAACTCAGGCCTTATCTGTGGTAAATCCATGAATATGTTGTCCTTCATAGAACTATGTCCATCCTCTACACCTTTTCACTGACAGCTAAAAATTATTTCTCTCTCTAGGCCTTCGTGGAATGGTGAGTTTCTGCTTCCTGGAAGGTACAGATTTTATTTTGTGCCTTGATTGGTTTTTTTCCTATTATTATTTCATTTTTACTGCACTCCGATCACTTGGTAGGAAGGGTGGGGTGAGAAAAGGCATCTAACAAACCAAATACAACTGCATTGAGTAAAAAGAGTCACGATTATGACAATTTCAAGTTTGGTGTTGGATCTGAACACATTAGCTATTTCTGAATTAAAAGGGTGTCTTGCTGAAATGCAGTTCAGACTCACCATTCATTCTTTTGGATACCAAAAACAAAATTAGATTTGTAATTTTGGACATGTAAGTAAGATGCTTGGGCATCTATTTATATGATGTGGTCATGGTCACTCTAATCTATATTTCTAATGTTTCCAACTGAAATCCCAGCCTTTTTGTTCGACCGTGACTCCATAATTAGGTTTATGTCTCATTCAAATAAGTGGAAGGAAACTTCATCATGCATTCACTAGCCAAGCATAGGGAGACTTAATTTCCTTCTTTAAATGGTGTCAGGCAATGACAATTTAAATTAAGTAATGCTTCCAAAAAATAAAATAAAAATGGAGTAAGGGTTTTAACTTTCTCAAATTCCTTCCTGCTTGAATGAAGTACTTTAACATGAGACTTGAATTAGTTTCACTGTAAATGGGATATGGCTTGAGATGACTCCAGTGATTCTTGTCTGAATAGGTACTTATATGGAGAAGTGTCAGGAGACTGCTATTTCCTGCTTTAAGTAGAAAGATGTTCAAGATTATCGTTATACACACACAAACAACTTTTCTTCTACTAACTTATGTGGCATTGGCAGTTCAAGCCAAATGGCAAATTATTGTTACTCTCTGATCTACCGGGGTCAACTAGTGATGATGCTGAAACTTGAAATTAGTTGGTTCATAAATTGAACCTAATAGGTTTATAATTCTTCAACGTGTTATGAGCTCTGACACTGATCTTGTAAACATTAATATCCTTTTTGTCATTCAAACTAATATTGATTATGAGCAGGAATGTGGGGAAATTCAGTTCAGTTTCCATTTACAGTAAAAGTGACTACCAAATTTTCACGTTCTGAAATGATACACATTTCAATATCCATTGATATTCACAGTTCTCTGAATTTTGCAGTGCAGTTCTCTAACCAAATAATATATGCAAAAATTAATATCTAGGGTATGGTGTGCATAAAGATGTATATCTCAGTGGAGGGAAAGTGCAAAAATGCATTAGATTAGGGAGCGTTGTTTTTCAAAAAACATGTATATTAGGCAAAAATGCACGCAGATATGTTTATTAGGAGGTATTTCACTGAAATGTTTATGAATTTTAATGAGGACCTTTTTAAAAATGCAAACTGATGTTGAAATGTGGGGAACTGAATTTAAGATTTGGGGGGGGGAAATGTGAAAATGAAATTGACAGATTGTCCCATCCCTCATTTTGACTTTGTTTCTATTTCCTGTACCTGCATAGCTGGCATGATGCTTAGGTGTTATGCTGCAACCTTTTACTTTTCAAAAAGAATTAAAATATCCCAAATATGCAGAACGGTTTTCCTCCCCTGTCCCATCCCATGCACCTCGCAACCACTTTCTCCCTCCATGGCTGCTGCTACATGCTAATCTACTGCTGTAAGCAAAGCAAAAACACATGATAACCACCAATTAGAGAAGGGTGCATTTGGACTTTAGAATGCACATGGCAGAAAAGAACACATCGCGGAAGGGCATGGTTTATGCATTCACACACAATTCATTTATTAGGATCCTCATGTGCAGGATTTTGCTTTTGACTCCCATGGCCAACTTTGACCTTTCTTCTCCTGTGACATTTAATAAAGTTGATTTGCATCTATTAAACTTACCCATCAGCATAACAAGTTACAGTAAATCACTCACAGAACTCATACAAGGAGATTTAAAGAGCTGGCCAGGACGAGAAATAAGATATTATATTGAAATGCCATTGCCATTTTGTATTGCCTTTGAAAGATGTAAGAAAACCAAATTCATACATTGGAGATCCTGAGCTGACAGATACTAATGGTGGTTCTTCCATGCCATCAAATAATTTAGTATCTCCAGCAAAGGATTTTCTATTGAATGTATAAGGGCCTTATTCATGAATGGATTGCAAAATATTGTGTTGCTATTTCCAGCTCTACTTCAATGTGCAATTTCTTTAACTGTACCTGACTGTAAGGCAGCAATCTCACATGAATCTACCTGGGAATAAGTCCCATTCAACTCATCGTTTCATTGAATTCATAAAACTGTCCTTATTTAGGGAAATATACAGCCAGATGTGGGGAAGCTTGTTATATGTGAAAGCTTTAGTGCCTGAGGTAATTTCAGCTATTACTTCTCTTTGTACCGAGTGCACTCCCTCCTGACACAACTGCTCTTATGATAACTGCTTTGTATTCTTTCAGCAATGACCATAGCTGTCAAGTTTTCCCTTTTCTCACAAGGAAGCCTATTCAGCATAAGGAAATTTCCCTTCAAAAAGGGAGAACTTGACAGCGATGGCAATGACCTGCTCTTAGTGATGCACAGATCAACCTAAGTCCACTTTATTTTCACTGGCACTCAAACACAGGACCATTTTGTTCAAACTTATTGACGTAACACATGAAAAGTTCATATTTTGATTACTACTTTATATGCATTATCATATGCATTTTATATACTTTTCTGGAGAAGAGGGACTGGTTACAACGAACGAGTTGAGTCCTCAGAGACCTCAGCCTTGAGAACCTCAATTGTTTTTGATGCTCCAAAATGTATATCTACTGAGGAGGATTGCCCCCAGAATCTGCATTATGCCAATTCTGAGGTAGATTTCGATGATCTATTTAAGCACAGAAATGTGGAAGAAAATCAATGGGAGGGATCATAATTTTCCATCATCATTTGTAAATTTATGTAGTCCTCAACTCCGCCGTCTCCAGTTGTCATCTTTCATGCACTTCAGAATAAAAAGCACATTTATATAAAGTCAAAACTATGATACCGAATGTGCTTGGTGAGGATTTCGTTTCCCACTGTCCACGGATAAAGACCAGCTTGTTGAAAGTTTGATTCCGTCTTACTTTGAAAGCAAAACAGAAACCGTGTTTGTTGGTGCTGACTTTAACATGCACTGGCCCTGAACCTGCACTGGCTCTTAAGTCCCCCAGCCAGTTGGCTGCCCAGTTAGAAAAATAATTGTCAGGTCCCATTAACAGAACATTGCCATCTCTGAATCAAGTCACCGTGTGTGGGACCAGATGGGGAGGGAAATGAGAATTCCCTTGGTACAAATGCCATCTGACGTGAAGGAACAAAGCCCACTTGTTATGGTGTGTGTAACAATGTTAACTTACGACAGATGAAGTTGTGTCTCTGTGTTTTGTTTTGAGGTCCAGGTGGACTTATGATTTCATCCTTGCATTTTATTAGGGCGATTAACTAATGCCCAAAGTGTACAGTTTGCCTAATGTGGAAATGTTTGCTTTGCGAGGGGTTAATTAACTTATCAGTTCTTCTCAATGTTCTTCTTTTTGTGTGCAATATATCCATGCTTTGTCAATTAGTTTCCAAACTTTTATTCTTAACCCCCCCCCCCACAAAACCACATATAGAACCTCTCTAACATTAGCAATTGCTCAGAAGTTGTTAATAGCTCTCCTGAGAGCACTTGTCTCATCCAGTATCTCCCACCTTATCAAAAGGTCATGTTAATTAGAAGACCCTTGCTGGGAATGAATCAATGTGTCAATCACAAGGAACCCACAATGGTGCTTCATTTGGAATATAGAAACTTCAACAAAAATAATGATATATGAGAGCAAAGACTAAGTCTATTTGGAAGAAGTTCAGCATGCCAAATAAACTCATAATGAACAGATGGACACATTCAAAGGAGATCTTTAAACTGCTCCTAATGCTTTGTCTTCAGTTCAGCCAAGAAGCTAATTGCACATCTTTTGTTCTGTTCATGTTTTACTGTCCTTACCGAAAGCAGAGTGATCATCTGGAAGTGATAGAAGACCTCTTCACTGGGGCAAGGGGCTGGGGACAGTAGGGATCTTTGCATAGACACAATTTCTCTTTTAAAAATATTTTAGCATTTTTAGTGCCTATTTATGCCGTAGCTTTTATGAACACCACAGAAATTTTTCCAGATGGCAATTGAGAACACAAAGCCTCATTTTCCATGGCACCATGGACCATTCCTTGTTTGTTTGTTTTTTGAAAAAAAAAACAGGTAATCATGTTCTAAACAGAGGATAATTGTGTTCATCCATATTGAGGAGATGCATCAAAGGCTATCCAAAATGTCCACCAGCTTTCTAGTGGACGTCAAGATTTCAGAGTCCCAAAATAGTTCATAATAAAAGTTTTCATTGCTAAAAATATTTGTTTCAACCACCCCTGCCCCTCCATGGAGATAGCTGAGTTGCCCAGTTCTCTTTGTTTTTCGAGAGATAGGCAGAGAACTTTCTTTTTAAAAAACTATTTCCTATTTTTGTATTTCTCTCTCTGCTTGGTACTTGGATAAACGTCCTTAAGAAGATTCTTGAAAAGGTTGAGTTCTTCAGCATAGCCTGATTTGTACACAACCTCCTGGTGCTCACTTAACTTCATGGAATTTTTTTTAAAAAATGTCTGTCCATCTCCAGAACTAGCCTAAATTGCCTACATCAGGAAAAAAAGGAGTAAAATCAACCACCAATTAAAATACCTGCTGGAGTTTTTTTGGTTTGTTTTAAAGTCTTCAGTAGACATGAGAGGAAGTGGAGATGGGGAGAAAGTTTCATTGTTCAAGGAGAAAAATCATTCCATGCTAGTTGTGGAACCTTCATGCTAGTGTTATGTTGAATTCCAACCTGTTCATTTTTCTTTCTATTAAACATATTTCCAGTGCTCTGCAGCCTCCCTAACTTCTGGTGCTTTCTGATCTTAAAAGTGCCATGACATCTTCCCCTCATTTGAAGACCCCAAGGCACCAAATAGAAGATGCTGAGCACCTGAGAGAGTGGTGTCATCACTGTTTTCATTTTTAAAGGAAGTATTACCTTTTCCCATATATGCATTAAAAAATGCTGAACAGACGCAGTAGGCACAGTAGGCAACCTCCCTACCTTCATCTGTTTACAGCTGAGGAAGACATGTTTCCCCTAGTCCAGGCATCCCCAAACTTCGGCCCTCCAGATGTTTTGGACTACAATTCTCATCATCCCTGACCACTGGTCTTGTTAGCTAGGGATCATGGGAGTTGTAGGCCAAAACATCTGGAGGGCTGCAGTTAGGGGATGCCTGCCCTAGTGCCAGGAAATTCTGGCACCAGGAAGGCTGCAGAATGGAAACCACTTGAGAGATGACTTGAAAAATGTAAGCATGGACACTGATAAACACCCCTTCACCACCTCAAAAGTAAGCTAAACATAAACCCATTAGAATTCTGCCAAAATTTATTTCCCCTTTTGAAAGTTTTTGAAAGCAATTTCCCCACCCTCACCCCCAATTTTTTTTTAATAGTTGAAAAAATTCAGGAGAAATATTCCAGCAGATAACTGAAGTCCACAGAACACTGGTATCACGGCTGATAACATGCCATGAGAACCTTTATGCAACAGCTAAAAGGACATCTGACATCCTTTCCAGGGTTTATCTTTACTCCCCCCCTTGCAATTAACAGTTAAAAGACCTTGATATTCAGTTGTAGTGTGTTGATTACAGAGATTTTGTGTCATGCCATAGATAAACATTCTTCTGTATGACTGTATTAATCACTTGATTACAAGAAGATCTGATTGAGGTCTAATTTATGTGCTAATTTCCCCAGCAAGTTAATGCACAGCTCAATTTCTTTTCATCAGCTCCAAGTTAGAGTGTACTGTAAACATGATTTAGGCATTTTCCTTTTTACGGTGTTCGATTGCAGTGGAAAGAAACAGATTTTCAGATAATGTCTCCTGCTGCAGGCAACTGAATGCAACCATGTTTAAGGTCCATTTCATTGGTGGAAAGGAGATATCTGCAGCTTTGATCTTGGTCTGCAGAACCAAGCCAAATACAGCTCACCACTCGTGGTCACCAGCTGGTTGACAACACCCCAAATTTTGTAGTTTGGGGCTGGTCACAGAAACAGGGTTATAACAGGGTTTTTACAGAGCACATTTTGGAAATAGGCTGCTGTAAGGCACATAAGCTTCTCTTAGGCTTTGAGGGTCACAAATTATACAGGGTTTTCCACTTTCAGAATCCATCTCATTCAGAATGCAACAGCAGAGGATTCCACTAAGGCAGGCATGTCCAACAGGTAGATCACGATCTACCGGCAGATCGCAAGGGTGTTCCATGTAGATTGTGGGATCTCCAGGGTGCTCCTGATCGATCCCCCAGAAAAGCTCAACAACTCTGGGTCATCCTCCCCACAAAAAGCTTAACAACCACCCCTTCCCCAAAATAGCTCAACAACTCTGATCAACCCCCCCCCCAAAAAAGATCAACAACTCTTGCCAATGACAATGGGTAGATCACTGCCAGTTTTTTATATAGTGGGTGTAGATTGCAGTCTCTTGGGAGTTGTCCACATCTACTTTCCCCTCGGATAGCCTACCCAAATGCGTTGTGCTCTTGGACCTGCATTCTGACCTTTGGGGACATGACTCTAAAGGGATCCGAGACTGAAGGGACCTTGCTGAAGCCAAGTAAGTCTGGGTCTGTTTAGTGCATGGATGTACTGTAGTAGATAAATCAATGTACATGTTCTGCCCAATTCTCTCTCTCAAGTTCTCAGACTTGCCTTTGCTTGTGCTTCTAGCTTTTCATTTCACAACACGGTTGTGCATTGCTTATTTTCCTGTTTCCTCTTCCATCAGCTTGGCCCAACCTTAATATGCAAGAACCGCACATTTCTCAACGGCTTCCCCACCTTGCTAGTTATTCATTCTACATACTCTCACGCCATCCTTTGATACAAATTCCCAGGGCGTTCTTGGTAAGAAGCAAAAAAATTGGATACAAAACAGTGCTGATGCAAACAAGCATAATAATAGGAATGAAAAGGCCACTTTGTACCAACAGGACAACTAAATAAAGGGTAAGTGAACCACTTTGGGGGGAGCATTCCAGAAAATGTTAGTTTAATGCCTATGATTCTGAACTACTTTATTGTTAACTGATGTGTGTACTCTTTACTGAAACTTTATATGTGGATACAAATGCACTGAAGCTTCATCCCTATGACACACCCTCTAACTAGGACCCAGATTTTCCACCTAGCTGTTTTAAATGTCATGACATATGTTAATGCAATCATTTCATTTGGCCAGAACTCATTTTCTAGTAGAACGTTAGCATGGATACGGGATACAGTTTAACATCGGAAATTGCATCTCGTTTAAGATTTGCATTTGAAAGGCTATGACTAGTCAGAGGAGATAAGTGAAATTAATACACACTTTAAAGCATTATTTTTCTTATATTTTGGTTAATTTGTGATGAGTTATTGTCGAAAGAAATCAATCAGTGTGGCTAATGAGGTATTCTTTTTTAATGATGACAATTTCCTAAGGAAAGAAATCTCTGTTCATATGTAAATTAAGGCTACGGTTAATGAATAAAGGCAGACTATCCATCTTGACTGGAAAGGCAAAAGAAAGGGGGGGGCTATATATTTTTCTAAAGCTCTCAATGTTCCCTAATTGCCAAAAATAGTCTATCTCATTTTTCTGTTCTTTTTGGGAAATTAGATTTCTAATAGGTAGTTATTTAAAGTTGAACACAACATGAGAAAATATGAAAATATTGAGGGGCAGAAGGATAATATTCTGGTCAATACTATTTTTATTGTTTCTATTATTTTAAAAGTAAAATTGCTATTTACAATCAGTCTGATGTATACATAAAACAGCCAACCACGTATAAAAACAAATACTAAACTCCTCTCCTTGAATATTCAGACAGAGTATACAGATACCCAGTAAATGAAATGATTCTGCACTATCTTGCACCTTGGTGTACCAGCAAATAAATAAAACACTGAATTATGCCTCAAAAAGATTTTCAGATCGTATATGTTTTCTAACTCTGACCATATTTGCTAACTTTGCCTTTAATGTACACAGATTTAAAGGTAAAATAAGAACATATTGCCCCAAGGCAAAGGTGAAAATGTGCATCCACTTTTGCATTGCAAATGGAAAACACATCCTTACACATACTCTGCAGTGTAGCAAGGAATCACATTAAACACCTCTTCTGCAGATGCACACCACAGTTTTTGGGTGTGGGGAATGCCTGCCAATAGATTTTGCTAATCTTACACATGCTTCTTTTGATCCCCTTTCATGTTCCGTAGATGGTTTGCTCAAGCTGGAACCTCCAAATTTGCACTGGAACTTCAACTTAAGCTGAGATCCAGTGACTTCCTGTCCTTGCTTCCCTGAAATGGTATCAGATGCGCAAATCTGAAGCTCCCACCTCAATAAATCGGTAGTGGCTTTGGCACCTCCGTATTTAGCAGGAACCTATGGGCCCCAATCCAGTGAGGGAAGCTAGAAATGACAGCTTTCCTTTCATGAGGATTTCCTTTGCTGGCTTATAAAATTGAGCATGGAACTGGATGTTATGAGAGACATGAAGCTGCTGAGATCTCTTTCCCTTCTTCCAACAAATCCCTATTTAAATATGATGTTACATTTTCACATTGTTTGTTGCCTGTCCCCCATCGTGTTCTAAACCGTCAGTGGGAGAAGAGCACATAATAATGACACTGAGTAATCCCTAGTGGTGGGAAACCTCTGGCCTTTGGGTCTAATTAGGTCTACCAGGCTGAGATCATATATGATATCAAACAGGGGGAAGCTTGAGCTGCAGCTTCAACCTCCAAGCCACAGCTAAAAGGAATTGCACTTTCAATTCTTCCTTTGCAGCTATGGTGCCTTTGAATCGTCAGAGGAAAAAAGCACCACATTCAATGAAGCTGTGACTTCCAGCTGTGGAGAAAGAGCGGGGAATGTGTTTAGAACATGCTCTCAGTTCGTCTTTTGCATTCCCCACCTTGAATTCAAGAAAACACCTTCCTTTGCAGACATAGCTTGAGCTGCCCCTGGAAAAGAAGGCAGTTCTTTTCTTTTCTTGCAGCCTGGATTGAATTCAAACCAAGGCTATAAATGAGCAGTCGGGAGCACACTTAGAGAGCTCTCCTGGTTCTTCCAACAACAGGACAGAGCTGAAATGACACCACCCAAAAATGGAGTAATGTAATCCAGCTGATGGCTGTGTTCCAATCCACATAAACGCCACAGGCTGGCAAAATAGCTTGGTTCACTTTAAAATATGAACCAAATAAAATTTCTCTTCTGTGCCTTCCTACATGCCTACCAAGTGACCCCAAGTTCTCCTAGCTGCCTTCCAGAGTCTCACACAGAGCCTTCAGCCCTGCAACCTGGGGAGTTGCCTGCGCTGTGTGGAAATGAGAGAAGATGAAGAGCGGAGCAGTGAAGTCTGAGCACAATCAAAAGCAAGGCGTTCTGTCACCTTCGGTATACGGTGCTCATGTGTCAGCTCAGCTCATCTTACACTCTTGGGTGATTTGATATTCCAAAGGCAAATCCAATGGAGCCTCGAGGCACCTCTCACGGCTGTGTTCTTTGCATTAGATCTGAATAGATTTGGATTCCAAAAACCTCTTACCCTGGCCTCTCACAATGACAGCACCCCCAAATTGTGTCATTATTTAGGAAGACGGCTCCTACCAGCCATATCTGAGGAAATGTCAATTGCAGTAAACAAGTCTTCCTTCTTCAAACACAATTTTCGTTTAGTTGGAACAGTGGGGGAATGAAACATTAATAACACAGTGGATATGGAGACAACAAACTCAACATTGTGATTAATTATCAATATCTGAAATTAAATACATTTGGTGTTTGGCCAGTGTTTACAAAGGTACCTGCGGATATGAGGTGGTCCCTTGGGGCCTTTCTGCTGTGGGTGGCAATGAAGAGAGAGACTTTTTAGTGGTGACTATCTTTCTGTGGAACATTTTCCCCCACCCTGACACATTGACAACTTTCAGATGCTAGGCAAAAACATATTTTTTTCCAAGTCTTGCAACTTTTATTTTGTATCAGTTTTCTAAAATAAATAAATAGATAGATAAGTTATACATAGTGTTGTGATTGGTGAATGTCAAGATTTTGAAGATCATGCAGTCAAAACTCCTCCATTGTACCTGCAGGTTGATAACTCTGGGTGCTCCTTACACACACACAAAATCACAGCACCTCTCCAAAGCACTGAACTCTCACTTTTACTACTGACCTCCTACTTCAGGGATGGAGTTGGGAAAAGAGAGGGAGGAGGCTGGAAATCTAATATGCCGTGTATGATAAAGCTGAATACACTGTCAAACGGCTAAATCATATCACACCTTTAAGTCCAAATTGAGATAACGAGCGAGAAGGTGTTCGTTCATTAGCACCAGCTTTTGCAGTTGAATAGTTTTAGGTAGAATTTGGAACACTCTTAGACAAATAGCAAAGATGATTTCATGTGAAGTTGGGTGGGTACACAGATGTTTGTTTGGGAGGAAGTGGTGGGAGATTTGAAAGAAGATGAGGAAATTTCAGCTAGCTGCTGCTTGCCACAGTACTGATTTGTTGTTGTTTAGTCGTTTAGTCGTGTCCGACTCTTTGTGAGCCCATGGACCAGAGCATGCCAGGCACTCCTGTCTTGCACTGCCTCCCGAAGTTTGGTCAAACTCATGTTCGTAGCTTCGAGAACATTGTCCAACCATCTCGTCCTCTGTCATCCCCTTCTCCTAGTGCCCTCAATCTATCCCAACATCAGGGTCTTTTCCAGGGAGTCTTCTCTTCTCATGAGATGGCCAAAGTATTGGAGCCTCAGCTCTCAGCTTCACGATCTGTCAGTACTTCACAGTACTGATACCCTGACTGTAAGCATGCAGTTGAAGTCTGGACTATAAAAGATCATTGCGCACCTGTGTTCCTAGCTGTATCATGTACATTATGTGCTGTGTTTGTCAATGCTGAACCTTGGAGGGAGGATTTGGCCTAGAGTCTTCAATATTTACTTACTATTTACTCATCCATCTATGTTGATGCTCTTTTGCACAGTGATACATACAAAAGACTGGACAAGGATGCAATCTGAGTTATTTGGGTGGCTGGGGGGGGGGTAAATTCATCCAGTTCAAATTTCATATCCTCCAACATTTCTCCAATGAAAATAGGAATGCCCTATCCAATCATAATAATGATAATAATAATTTTATTATTTATACCCTGTCCATCTGACTGGGTTGCCCCAGCCAATCTAGGCATCTTCCAAAATATATGAAAACATAATAAAACATTTTAAAAAAACCCAAAAACAACTTTCCTACACAGGGCTGCCTTCATACATTTTCTAAAGGTTGTATAGTTACTTATCTCCTTCACTTGGGGATTGCATAACTCCAAACCCTCCAACATTTAGCCAATGAAAATAGGGGTGCCCTAATGAGAAGATGGAAATTCAGAAACCGGGATGGCTTCTGTAAATCTGGGGCTGTCCCTGGGAAATAGGGACACTTGAAGGGTCTGAAATTTTAATGCAAGTCTATCCCTGTCCTTTGAAATTTGCACTTCTCCAAACTGATATAAAGTCAACAGGATCTGAGGTGTGCCCAGTTCAGGATGAATTTTCCTTAAAGGGTGAGGGTGAAACTGTTTTTGATGGTCCAAAATAAAGATAACAATAACTGTTGCCCACCCTTCATCGGCAGATCCCAGAGCAGGGCAGAACCATCTAAAACTCACCATTAAAAACAGTTAAAATAAATCTCAGTTGCAAGTATAGGGTGGGTCTCAAAAACTAGATATTGAGAGTACATGGGGACATGATGACAAGTCAGAGAGGCCCATGTGCCATGTTAGAAGACATGTGCTAAAGGCATTTGGAGAGACACACTATATATAGGTGTTGATATGCTAATGCTAAATGCTTTTGAGCCAAGATAGGGCAGCTGGAGTGCTTGGTCTTAAAGGACAGAATAGACATAGCAGGCATAATGGAAACCTGATGGAATGGAGGGAACCAGTGGGATATGGTGAAACAGCAGGAAACATTCAATTTCTAACATAATTGTGTCTTCAGTAAGTTAGCTAACTAAGCGAGTGGTGGTGGTGGTGAAGGTGTCTCTTAGCAACCAGGCAGACTGGAACGATGTTTGCCCTTGGTTCAAATATTAGATATCTAAAGGGCTGCCACATGGAAGATGGAGGCAAGCTTCTTTTCTCCTGCTCTGGAAGGTAGGACCCAAACCAAAATGGATTCACGTTACAAGAAAGGAGATTCAGACTAAACATCAGGAAGAACTTTCTGGCAGTAAGAGCTGTTGGAAAGTGGAGCAGATTCCCTCAAGAGGTGGTGGACTCTTATTCCTTGGAAGTTTTTAAGCAGAGGTTGGATGGCCATCTGTCATGGATGCTTTAACTGAGGTTCCTGCATTGCAGGGGGTGGACTAGAATCCTGGGGTCTCTTCCAACTCTACATTTCTATGATTCCGATGGAGTATTTATCTGCATTTATCTGTATTTAAGTGTCTCTGTTATGTACAAGGCCTGAAGTAAGAAAGACAAAACATCTCTGCTCCGTTCACCTGAAATTATACATTGTTTTTGTTCAGTTGCTGCATTGAAGTGTTAACAGGACTTCTTTTGTCTCTGGACTCTGTGTTATTTAAATGACTTTGATAACAAAGGTTGTGGTCCGAGTGGGTTGTAGTTGGGGGAGGGTTGTAGATCAGTAATGCAACATCTGCTTTGCATGTAGAAAACCCCTGACATCGCTAGTGAGGACTGGGAGAGATATTTGCCTGAAATGCTGGATAGTTGCTGCCGGTCAGTGTGAGCAATGCTGAGGTAGGTGAGCTAATGGTCTGACATGGCAAAGGACAGCTTCCCATATTTGCCAGCCTAGTGTGTCTGTGTTATATGATTAGTTGTAACTGGATGATCATCCTTGTTCCCTTCTATTGGCCTTTTGACTATGCCTGCTTAAACCAAATGGAGCAGTCAAGGGGTTAAAAATAGTGCCGAGACACATTAAAATGAGCATGTCCAATCCATCCTTATTTCCTGTCTTGGAGATAAGGTGCACTGGGAGTGGATTTACTTACACAAATCCGTGACATTATTTACTGGAATGAGAATGTAAATATATTATTTGCTTCAGGAAATAGCTGTAGGGAGGCACTTGAGTGTTTCAGTATATATGCCCAAGAGAAGCGTGCGTAAGGCGAAGGAGAAGCGCGCCAATAATGTATCTGACAAAACCGACTGACGGAACATAAAGTATGCATTTCTTCGAGCCTGTAATTTACACAACTTCTAACAAATTACATAAGTACCTTAGATTAATCTACTGCAGTTTACAACTGAATGGTTTAAAAGGTACCCAAATGCTCAGCATTTCAAAACTGTTTAATGTCAAAACAGTGACAAATCTATGCAGATTTTCCCTGTGGAACAACACAAGTATTTGTAAATGTTTTGCTTCTGAGTTACAGCCCAGTGCGGCTTCGTGAATATTCAAGTCGAGCACAGTTGGCTGCCTGCTTGAAGGAGCAAAGTGTCTTCCTGCCGGTGTGTCTGGCACTGCTTCCAAAGATGCTTCTGAACTAGGATGTGAGGGTTCGTTGTTTATTTATTTCACCTTTGTCTAAATTTTCCACCCAAGTTCTGCATAACACAGAACTTGTAGCAAATTAGGGGGAGGGCATCTCTTCGGGCAAAACATCTGTAGAATTACATTGGAAACGGGGGGCGGGGGAGGAAGAGTTTCAGTAAGAACAGCAATATTTCTCTAGTCTTGGGGGACTCTGTGCTTTTCCAAGTTTCCAGTGAGCTTAACAAGAGCTCCACTAACAGGGCCCGCCCTATGGCAAGGCTGGGTGGCGCGTTGCGCCCGCCAGACAGCTGCATTGAAAAATGGTGCGGGGGCGCCAGAGAGATCTTCGCACCACGGTGCCAGGGTGCCAGACATGCTTAAGATGATCCTGTCCACTAAATCAGAACAAAGGTCCATAGGGGCCAACTTCTGGGGGCCCTGGGGACCCAGGCACCCACAAAATGTTTGCTGCAGCTACCCAGCCTCCGCCCCTGTGCCACAACTGCACACCATGTGCCTTTTGGCTCTTACTGACTTGAAGTAGTAGACACCCAGACCTTTAGCTGCCTGCCTGCAGTTGCTCAGTATGATTCTGCCATTACAGTCAAACTGTGTTCTGCGTCCGCCTCCGCTTGCGTCTGTTTCGGCAAACATCCGCAGCAAACCCGGAAGTACCGGAACGGGTTACTTCTGGATTCGGTGCTCACACATACACAGAAGCGCTAAATCGCGCTGTGCATGTGCGCAGATGCAGCACTTCGACATGCATCATTTTCAGCTTGCGGGCAGGCCTCCGGAATGGATCCCGTTTGCAAAACGAGGCTTGGCTGTATTTTCAACAGCTGCCATTTTGAGTTGCTTCTATCTCCTCTTCCTCTTAACTAAAAAAAACAAAAACACCTCATTTTTTTCTTGATCCAACTTCCTAAGGAATACACACACACACACACACCACTTAAAACACACACTCAAATATCATTGCTGCCTTTGAGAGCATCCAATTAAGCTAAATTGGTATTGCAAGGTACAGTATACTCTTGCAAAAAGGAAACACTTTACAACTTGGGGAGAAAATCATAATGTCAATGATCACTTTGCTTAAGTTTATATTCTAATTACATTTTTTTAAAAAAAAAACCCACTACATTACACCTATTACATAATAGTCACAGGGTGATGTTTGCAGTTGCAAAATCCAACACTTTGTGAAAGACACAGGGTGTAATTTTATGCACACATGTTAATGTGCATGTTTTGTGTAATGTGGACATTTATGTTCTAGAGATTTGGGGAAGGGTGGTAAACCCTGAGTGATGATTTGGTAGCAACTTAGTATTAACAAGTTACCTTGGACAGCAACAGGGATCAGAAAATGAAGAATATCCATTGTAAATAGGGAGTGTTGGGTAATATCTCAGTAGTTAGTGGGGAATTGATTGTGAGTGTTGCATGTACTTCAGATCCAGGATCCACGAGAGCGTTACCCAGCAGAAAGTTTAAAGTTCTGTGTAGCTTACTAAAGGCAAAATCATTCCAGGCCACAAAGTAGCAAAGCTTATGGGGGGGGAAGCAAACTGGGGAGGGGGACAACTCGTTGTAATCCACATTCCTGATTCTCTTTTCCGTTAAATGTAAATCCCTGTGGCGATGCATCAATCATGAATTAAATCCATCCAACTCTGATGATAATTAATAATAAATTTTGGCCTGATGGAATACTTTTCTACATAACGTCTCAAAGAGCTTAGCTGAAGCTAATGAATTAAGCTTCACCCACCATGTCACAACTCAACAGGGACGTATTTGTGTAGAGAGGTCTTGTAGACCAAACAAGAAGCTTGTTAAGATTTTTTTAAAAAAATAAAAATGGAGGAACAGTAGTCTCTGGGACCAAGCTCTGAGGAGAGGGTGTAGCTTTCCTTCTTCTGAAGGTCATTCTATGTGGAACATGTCACTTTGGAGCAGGGGTGGAGAACGTTAGGCCCCAGGGGCAAACGTGGCCCTCCAGGTCACTCTGCCCTGCCCTCAGAGAGAAAATACAGAGTCCTATCTCAAAGTTAGCTCTTAACCCTTGTCTCACACAGGAAGGGGGGGGGACACCTCCCAGCTCTCTCCTGGGAGCTTTCCTTTTTTAGGGCTGCCATACGTCTGGATTTCCCCAGACATTACCAGGATTTCAAAGGTGGAAGTGGCGTCTGAGGGAAATTCACGGCGAAGGTTTTTCTTGGATCTTCGGCAAGTAAACCAAAGATTTGTGAGTCTTCGGGGTATTTTTTTAAAACACCAAACAATTTTGGGGTCTTCCTAAAAAAAAGCTCAATGACTTTCGGGGTGTCCTGGTTTTTTACTTTTTGAAATATGGCATCTCTGCCTGTCTCTTACCCTGAGAGAGCTTCCCTTTCCTGCCTCTCAACGTCACAGCCATCTTGACCCTCAATCGCAGAGGAAAGGTGACCCCTAGGCCAACACTGGCATCCTGACATTTGTCACATGGCCTCCCTTATGCCATGCAAAGCTCTCCTTCTTCCTCCTGCAGAAAACTTTGCAGACAGGAAAGAGAGGAAGAGGGGGGGGAGAAAAGGAGGGAGGGGGAAACACCACTGTCCCCTTGTTGGCAGCGAAGGTGGCAAAGCAATGGAAAGGTGAAGCGAGGGCTGGCGATTGTGAGGAAAGGGCAGAATGGTAGGTGATTTAAAATGGCCCCCTGGTTTGTTGCTGACCCACAGTGCAAACCTCGCTTGTTTCATGCATCCATATATTTTATTCATTGAAGCCTTACCAGAAGGTGTGCTTTCCTTATTATTTCCTGTTTGGTCAGATGCCTCTAATGAGGTCGCTGACTTTTTTAGTTCTGTGGTTACCCAGAGGTTGCTCTGTATTGCGGCAAAGTAAATGATTAGGGATGACTCTTCCACACGCTACTTCTAAGGATAAGGCACTTAGAAGTGTATTTGGTGTGCAAAGCTCTGGGTTGTTGTTTTTTTCTTCCCCTGCTTTAGCAATATGTTAGTGCTGCACCAAAGCATGATCTTTTATTTACTTTTCTTGCACTGTTGAGTTGCTAGAAAGCTTGAAAGTATGAAGGAGGGGGGAATTAGGGGCTAAGTGAAAGTTGTAAAATATTTGAGCTCAAGGGAGAAGGGGCTTCCCATTAAATGTGGGGTGCCAGCATTTTTCTTAAATCTTTCCTGTCTTTTTCTGTTTAATTTTTACATAAATGTTCTTACTGGAAGTACTTGCAAGCCCTCCAAGTGCCCCTATTTTCCAGGGACAGCCCCAGATTTACAGAAGGCATCCTGGTTTCTGTTTTGATGCCAGAATTTCCCTCTTCTCGTTGTTGTTGTTGTTGTTCAATCAATCAATCAATCAATCAATCAATAACCTTTATTAGGCATGACAAATTCAGAAGCTTCAGAACAAAATTATGAATAAAACATTCGCATTATAAACTTCATGAAATAAAATACATATTAATTGAATTAATATTTTAGGACAATATATCAATTTTCAATTAGCATCCCCTGGTCTCTCCACAGTGGCCCAATCTCTCTGCGTAAACCGAGCACAAAAACTCAGCCACCACTAAAGTAACTCCATCATTATTATCTGACAATAGTTGTTGTTGTTGTTTAGTCATTTAGTCGTGTCCGACTCTTCTGACCCCATGGACCTGGTTTCTGATTTGATCCTGGAATGTCCTGCTTTTCCTTAGGGCTTCCCATTTTCATCAGAGAAATGTTGGAGAGTATGGTAGGATGTCCCTATTTTAATCGGAGGAATGTTGGAGGGTATGTATTTGCTACTCGCTTTCCCCCCACTGCTATGCATCATGACATTGGCATGATTCATCCAAGAAATTGTGGAAGAAAATGGCAAGCAAAGACAATTTTAGGATAGGGAGAAGGGGAAAAATGTTTAAGAAAGACCCACCTTAACTGGTAAGCTCCCCTGCACTTGAATATTTTCAAACTTTCTCTTAGGCCCTAGAATAATTGACAGAGCGTGCCCTCTTGATTTTGAGACCTGAGGATGATGATGGAAAAGTGCACTGCTAATATTTTTTGTTGTTGTTGTTGTTGTTGTTGTTGTTGTTTAAAAAACTGCTTGTAATTACACCCCACACTTTCCAAGCACATGTTCACACTTTAAAGCTCTATGTCTGAGCACTCTTTTTTCCCCGCCCCTGGAGTTTCCCTGCAAAAAAACCTGGTCTTTTCTCCCCACAGATTGCCTTTTGCTTTGATTCAGCAGCAAAGAGCAGTTTTTGCACAGAAAGTTTCAAAGCTGATACACATAGTTTAAAGTGCTGACCATGCCCAGAAAGAGCAGAAGAAAAGTAAATGTGGATAAGTCCTTATTAGGTCATCAATTTCAGACACAAACCTCACTCTTCCAGACAGATTGGTGGTGTCCTGGCTCACATAAAACTAGCATGTTGGTTGTGCCAAGGCTATTCAAATGGTTTTGACTCTAAGCACTATTTCCACACTACTTAGGATGCCTCTGGCAACAGCCGAATAGTATGAAATGCATTATTTATCCATTCACTTCATTATAGTCTGCCTTTCAGCTTAAGGAGCCCCCAAGGTGGCTGACAATATAAAAGCATTATTTAAAAAACAAAACAAAAAAAACTGTGCATTACAAACAGTAAAATACATTAGTCAGCATAATGTATAGATGCCATCACATTGCATTAGGTTTGCAAGCATTTTGGAACATTGGATTGGCAGCCTGAGAGCATGTGCAGGGTTTCTTTCACCCAAGGAGAAAGAAGGGGTTTTTGTTTAAGGGCAAAGTGTCTGTGTGCATGTGCAAAATGAATTTACTTTGTGAAGGAAATGCTTCCTGCCTTCTAGGTTGGCAGTCATAGAAGCTGTAGTGCCAGAAAGATGGCAATGGAATACTGTATAATGGCATGCAATATCATGAGTGAAACAACAGGCTCATGTTCTACTCTGGGCAAGCTGGTACACCTGCACAGGTCTAAATCTGTGGAGCTTTGCCAGTGCATCCTGTAAAATGGTTGTTGTTGTTGTTTAGTCCTTTAGTCATGTCCGACTCTTCGTGACCCCATGGACCAGAGCACGCCAGGCACTCCTGCCTCCCACTGCCTCCCGCAGTTTGGTCAGACTCATGTCGGTAGCTTCGAGAACACTGTCCAACCAGTAAAATGCTTGGTCCCAGCCAATTCAATTATCCTTATTAAGAATAACAGTGTTTCCACTCTTCTGTTTATTTATTGGTTAGATGAAATGCTTTGTTCTGAGTTTCACTCCTCCACAATTCTGTGTCGATAAGGAGAGCTCCTAAAAATAATTCCGGAATTGGACATTCTGTTTGCTTGCAATATTTTTCTTCCCTCTACTTTATAAATGCATTTGAGTGCATTAGTAGTAGTAGTAGTAGTAGTAGTAATGCAATCTTGATCTGATCATCCATTTGATTGCCTCAAAATTCTTCTTGTTCAGTGCCTTGCTGATGTGCACATGTGCTCCCATGCGCTGGTAAAACACCACAGAAATAAAATATTGTGAAAATGAGAACAGCAACCTATTTTTCCTGCTTTCCCAGTTTTTGTCAAGTCTAGCAACTGCCTCAAAGGTTTGTTCTGGTAGAAAAGTATAATTCTATCTCAGTGGTGACCCCACAATTTTGGAGATGAAACTCATATGATCAGAGGGAGCAATCCTATACATTAAAGCTGGCAGAAAGCAAACCAGTGTATATTAAGGTGACATACATTTACACCAGATCCAATCCCCATTCAGCAATGGAGCTGCTTCTCCACCCAACCCTGGCAAAGTGAAAACAAGGCTTTAAAGCAGTGTTCTCTTCTTGGGTCGCCAGGTCATGTGATTGTGGCAAATGGTCTTAGGATCTCGCACAAGTCCTCCACCCCGGTTTGTTTAGGAACACTCCTTCGAGGGGACTTAAACCAACCTCCGTTCAGGCAGCTGAACCCTGGCCGCCAGTTATGCTGGCGCCAGTGGTGTAGCATGGGTTGCCAGGGCTTGGGGCTGTGTGGAGGAGGTGGGAAACAGACAGCTTAGGCCTGTGCATTCAACTGCCTATTGGAGTCTGTGTCACCCAGGAGATCACTGCCATAGAGATCAGAAGAGTCATTCTTTTGCCTGGAGAGGTCACTTCCTGGTTCACATGCAGAAGCCATTTTCAATGGAGCCTAGAGACAGAAGCACACAGCTGTACAGTGGTGCCTCGCAAGATGAATTTAATTCATTCTGTGAGTCAATTCGTTTTGCGAAAAATTCGTCTTGCAAATCGCGGTTTCCCATAGGAATCCATTGAAATTTCTTTTTTTGCCCATAGGAACGCATTAATTAAATTTCAATGCATTCCTATGGTAAACCGCGATTTGCAAGATGAATTCTTCGCAAAACGAATTCATCTTGCGAGTCACCATCAGATCACAAGACACATTCGTCTTGCGAAAAATTCGCTGTGCAGGGCATTCGTCTTGCGAGGTACCACTGTATTTCAGCAGCACTGGGTGTTGAAATTTTGTGCCCCTAACAATTTTGCAACTGGGACAACCACCCCTCTGCCCCCCCATGCAACACCACTGGCTGGTGTATCTTTGGCTGTGCCAGGGTTGGGAACTTAATGCCAATGGAGCTGAGAATCAGCTGATTGAACTGGAGACCCCCTTCATCCTAAATAGCTCATCCCAGCAGACCGTGCTATAGGATTGCTCTGATCTTCTCCCTTGATCACTTTTCAGTCCTTCTACCCCATGCAGTTTCTTTTAGTAAGATCAGTGTGCCATCCAAATATGTTGATTGCCTCTCTGCAGTGTCCTGAACAATGTCCTTGGCAACTAGGGCACTGAGAGGAACGTTTTCAAGAACTCAGATACTCGGATCAAAACAGAGCTCCCTGAAATAGCTCAAATCCTCTGCAGGTTGATTAATATAAGTTAATTAACATAATCTCAGCCAAACATATTAAATCCGGGAAACAGAGCAAAAACAAAAAATCCAATCTACTTTGCAGTCTAAAACGATGGCAGAATGTTTTCCTTAAAGTATGATGAATGCAGTTGGCTTGAACAGACTTCAAGAAATGTGGTCTGAATTAATCTTCACAGGAACTTCACTGGCTCCTAGTACATTTCCAAGCACAATTCAAAGTTACAGGTAGGTAGCCGTGTTGGTCTGGATCGAAGTAAAATAAAAAAAATTCCTTCAGTAGCACCTTAAAGACCAACTAAGTTTTTATTTTGGTATGAGCTTTCGTGTGCATGCACACTTGGTATCTGAAGAAGTGTGCATGCACACGAAAGCTCATACCAAAATAAAAACTTAGTTGGTCTTTAAGGTGCTACTGAAGGAATTTTTTTTATTTTACAATTCAAAGTGTTGGTGCTGACCTTTAAATCCCTAAATGGCCTCGACTCAGTATACCTGAAGGAGTGTCTCCACCCTCATTGCTCAGCCCAGACACTGAGGTCCTCCTCTGAGGGTCTTCTGCTGTTTCCCTCACTGCAAGAAGCGAAGTTACAGGGAACCAGGCAGAGGGCCTTCTCGGTAGTGGTGCCTTCCCTGTGGAACACCCTCCCTTCAGTTGTCAAGGAGATAAAGAACTACACAACTTTTAGAAGACATCTGAAGGCAGCCCTGTATCGGGAAGTTTTCAATGCTTGATGTTTTATTATGCTTTTATATATGCTGTAAGCCACCCAGAGTGGCTGGGGAAACCCAGCCAGATGGGCGGATTATTATTATTATTATTATTATTATTATTATTATTATTATTATCCATATTCTAGAAATTCTGACTTAGGGTGGAATCCTATACTCAATTACATGGGAGTAAGTCTCATTGAACTCAGTAGTAGCGTCCCTGTGTGGAAAAAGGTGGGATATAAATAGATCAATAAATGCAGCAGCAAGAAGGAGGAGGAGGAGGAGAAGGAGGAGGAGGGGGAGGAGGAGGGGGAGGGGAGGGGATGGGGACTTGCTTCCACAGCACAGACTGGGCACTGCAGCAGAGCTGTGAACAGACTGGCCCACATGGGAAAATGTGTTAAAACGTAGCCACCCCTGGTTCCTACTGCAGTAAGTAGTGCAAATTCAAAGCATTCTACAGTCTTTTAAAGCCATTGGTATGTGGAGCAGTTCCCTGCCTCCAAAAACATTATGGTCTTGATAACTGAAAATCTGTGGCTTATGCCACTGTCCCAGGTCTCTACTGCAAGCACATCATTCAACATTCACATGCTGCTGATATGTTGGTAGAAGGAAGAACAATCAGCAGGATAACAACAGGAGAAAAGCATTTTAAACATTCCTATATCCGTTCCAGAATTCAGGTGGCATGCATTTCTGTTAACCTTGCGTGGAGATAGCCACTTCCGCCTTGGCAAGGAGGTGGTGTCGTAGGCAGTCACAAGCCTTCCACATGCACAGGGGGTGGGTGCCTAGCCCCTGTGCAATTGGGGGAATCCTAGCTGTGTCACTAGCCAGGCCGGCCAATCCGGTCGGCCTGGGGTTGTGGCCTGCTACATTTAAGCAGGCATGTGGCTGGGGATCTCTCAATTGCTTCCCCACTTCCAGCTGCTCTGGTTTTTGCTTCATCGGATCAAGACTTTTGGAACTCTTGGATCATCGTTCTTCCAGCTTCATCCCTCGACCTGAAATCATTTTTAGAAGCTGATCATCTGTAACCAATAAAGTTGTGGCATTTTTATGCCCATTAACCTTGATTATTGTGTCGTGTGTCTTTATTATACCACTTTTTTTGGGGGGGGGTCGGGACATTGCCACACAACTGCCAATGCCAACGTAGAAGGATGGGAATGCTTAAAACAAAACTATCTTATAAAGAAGTAAAACCAAACAAAAAATGTACATTTTGTTTTAAAGGAGGGGAGGCAAAGGAACTTCAGGGGAACAATTAGTGAAAAGCAATTTTAGCACAATTATTTCTTATGGCCATCTCCTCCATCTAAACGGCACTCCAGAATCACTTCACCCATTCAAGTGGAATGCTTGCTGAGTTATGAGCATGGCTGGCTGTCAACCAGGTGTGCTATTTAAAGTGAATTACTCAATGCCATGCAAAAAAGCGAGGTTTAAAGCAACATAAACTTGCAGATGCAGCATCCTCAAAATATTGTTTTAATGTGAGGAGGCTAAAAAAAAACAGAAAAGCAGAGCGAAATATTCAGAGCTATGAGGAACATTTCAGCCTCCAAACAGAGGCCACAGGAAATCACACCTATGTTCGGAAACCCATTACTGTGCCTGTCAATCCTTTTCTGTATCTCCAAATTTAGGCAGGAGGGTTCTTTTGAAATTCATTGAGTTAAATTTACTGCCATTTAAAGGGCCTCTCTTGGACATTTTCAGGATTAAACTACAAAAACAACAACAATGAAAACAAAAAACCAGTGTGTGGTCAGCAAAATGTCTGTCAAAAATACCCCTTTCTTGAGGAAGGGAGGCACTGTATCTCCTTAAGCCTCTTTTCTCATAATTGCTGGACCATCCGAGATCCATAAAATAACAAGTTTTAATGGTACTGCAGCAGTGTCTGAACTTCAGTGCTTTTATCCAGAAGTAAGCAAGTCAAAGTAAAGAGATCCATTCAAAAATACCACTAAATCTTCTCCTGGAGACTCCAGCCATTGAGTTTTCGCCTATCTGCATAGCCCTACCTCTTCACCTGTTGAGCTTGATCCTAGAATAAGTTCCTTGGTCACAATAGAATGTAATGGAAGTATAGATTCTATAGATACCATCTCTTCCTGCCTATGTAGCTTAATCCTGCCAAGACAGAGGGTGGTGGTGGTGGTGGTGGTGGTGGGACAGATTAGATCTCATTAGATTTTCCTATACTGGATGCAGTCATATTTGCCGCTCTGGGAGCTTCCTCTGCCACTGCCTCAGCCGTCAATGCTTTGGTAACCATGATTTGCCTACTGCAGCATTCCCCAACTTTGTGCCCTCCAGATGTCATTGGACTACAACTCTTATCCAGTAAGGCAA
Source organism: Zootoca vivipara (assembly GCF_963506605.1). Classification (NCBI taxonomy): domain Eukaryota; kingdom Metazoa; phylum Chordata; class Lepidosauria; order Squamata; family Lacertidae; genus Zootoca; species Zootoca vivipara. Next base: position 68,932,029 of record NC_083283.1, on the reverse strand, counting down.
CGGTGAGGGATTATGGCAATTGTAGCCAAAACATCTGGAACATCCCATGTTGGAGAAGGCTAACTAACAATGATGCACTGTAGGTGAGAATGGCTTTCAGAACTGTTCAGAAGCTGCAATTAATTTAGAAGTGTGCTGCTTCTTTATTTACAAGAATGTGAAAAAGTTAGGGATGAGGCAGGGGGTTTTATAAATCACTTTTGTTGTTAGAGACTCCTTTTTTGTTTCATTTTTTTATTTCTTAAAATCACATTCACTTTGTTACCATTTGGAATTCCTCAAAACCCAACACATACCCCTAGTCCTAAACATTATAGCATCATATGGTGAGGAACCCTCAAACATTTCCCTACCCTTAGCAGAATTGTTTTGTTGCACTCTTAATCCCTCAGGTGCTTCCTACATGTAGAAACCTCCACATTCCCTTACATGTTTAATCCCTCTTTAGGCTTTATTCCCATCAAGGGGGAACGTGAGTAGAATGGATCTTTGGGAATCATAGTTTTAATTCCCACATGGCTGCTCTCATGTTTGACTGTTCCTTCTGATGCAGGCAATTCTCCTGGTGCACTTCAGAACTCTCATCTTCCAGAATTCTAAATCACGAGAGGAACCTCCTCAAGGCATCCAAACACAAGAGCAGCTCGAAAGAACGACGCAACAGGGACATAGGAAGCTGCATTTTACTGATTCAAACAATTGGTCCCCCTATCTCAATGTTGTCCATTCACCGACCAGGAGTCCCCCAGGCTTTCATTCACTGTTCACTCCTAGTCCTACCTGAAGATACCCGGGATTGAACCTGCATGCAAAGCAAATGCTCTACCACAGAGGTAGTTGGGTTGAGGGTAAAAGAATTGGACCACAGCTCCATTCTACTTCCCTTGCTCCTTCACAGTGATACTTTAGATGAATTTGTTTGGCAATTTAGCTTTGGTTCTTGTCAGCCTTGTCCACTATGCAGACAGTTCCCCCTTCCCCACACAACAGAGCAGCTGCTGCTTGGATGCCCACCGCACAACCTGAAAGACAACCGGAACCTATGTTTTCCATAGGCCCTTTGTGAGAATGTATGGGAACGCCAGCCCCTGAGAAATGTCACTTGTGTCATCAAAATGCTCTTGGCTTCTCTCGAATTCCTTTAACTGTTCTGCTTAAGCCAGACTCCCCCAGATATGCCTCAAAGTTTCCTCTCTAGACAAAACTTGGTAGCAATTCTATTCTGAAGGTGCTCTGCTTTGTGGAGTCGGCTCCCTTTTATATTGTCTAAAATAATTCGGCATGTAAGAATGCATAAAGGATTCCCCCCTCTCCTCAGCTCTAAAAAGTGCCATGCGGTTGACAGCCTCCCCCCCCCCCCCCAGATAATATGGTTTCCCAAACACACAGCACCCTCTCCTCTGAAAATAATGAGCTATTCTCCAGTGTTGGCATTTTAGAGACCCACAGACACAAAATGTCAAGATTTCAATAATTCTGCTCCCAGGAAGTGCTTGGATGTAAATTGGTTGTCTTAACACTATTTGTCAGGTGGCAAAATTTTTAAGCAACAGTACTAAACACACATAATTTGTGGTGGCAAAATATTAACAAGAGGGAAATCTCTCATCTGGAACGTGACAGTTTTTTTGTGCTCTCTTGAAGGGACCGCCTGCTTAAATTAGTTTGTGAATCTCTGTCTCCAAGCCATAGCTAGTCAGTGGAAAGTTACAACAGTTTTCTCATCAGGTACATAAAGGCAGATCCTTGCCTGCAGCATGCTTAATTAAGAGAACAGCTGGATACCCTTAACATAAAAAGTAAGGGAAATGCAAGGGAATCTTAATGCATCTCAAAGTGCCATGGAGGTGAAGTGAAGCCAGCATATGGATGGAAAATGAATCTGTCACTGTGTTATTATTTTGAAAGTACTAAAAAGGGTGCTTCTGACTCCCACACTTTTGCAGCAGGCATGCTATTCAAACAGCACTTGAAATAAGGTAAAGGTAAATAATAATAATAATAATAATAATAATAATAATAATAATAATAATTTTTTATTTGTACCCCGCCCATCTGGCTGAGTCTCCCCAGCCACTCTGGGCGGCTTCCACTCGAATATCAAAACAATACAACAATAGCACAATTACAAAAGTCACAAACAATACATAAACCACATCAAAAAATACACAACCGAATAGAAAACAATTTCGACATCAATCAAAATCTAAAACTAAGAATACATCCTTAATACAGTTTAAAATAACATAGGTAAAAAATAACAGGAATTTAAACAAAAAAAACAAAACAAAACAAAATGGAGCCCTCTCTGCCCAGCAGCAGCGGCAGCAACAGTCCTTTATAAAGCCCATCAGGCCCCGCCCTGGGCCAGGTGGTGAGTGGCAGGACTGGGGCCTCCAGGCGCTGAGCAGGGGAGTCCTCCTGGCTGGTAGCAGCAGCAACAGCAGTTCTTATAGGCCTTGGCCCCGCCCTGGGCCAGGTGGTGAGTGGCAGGACTGGGGCCTTCAGGTGCTGAGCAGGGGAGTCCTCCTGGCTGGTAGCAGCATCAGCATCAGCAGTTCTTATAGGCCTCCAGCCCCGCCCTGGGCCAGGTGGTGAGTGGCAGGACTGGGGCCTCCAGGCGCTGAGCAGGGGAGTCCTCCTGGCTGGTAGCAGCATCAGCATCAGCATCAGCAGTTCTTATAGGCCTTGGCCCCGCCCTGGGCCAGGTGGTGAGTGGCAGGACTGGGGCCTAAAGCTAAAAGGCAGTTAAGTCCAATCGCTTTACTGGTCGAGGGAGCCGATGTTTGTCCGCAGTTTTTCCAGGTCATGTGGCCAGCATGACTAAGCTGATTCTGGCAAAACCAGAGCAGCGCACAGAAACACCGTTAACCTTCCCAGCGGAGCAGTACCTATTTATCTACTTGCACTGGCATGCTTTCGAACTGCTAGGTTGGCAGGAGCAGGGACCGAGCAACAGGAGCTCACCCCATTGCGGGGATTCAAACCACCGACCTTCCAATCGGCAAGCCCTAGGCTCAGTGGTTTAGACCACAGCACCACCCGCGTCCCATTGAAATAAGGTAAGAGGCAGCAAACAAGTCATGTAATGTTTGTGGGTCCAATAACAGGCACCACAAATAAGGAATATTTTTTATAGAGAAGTTTTATTCAGAGGAGCCTCGAAAACACTCTGCTTGATCTTGGAACTCAGGGGCTAAGGAACTTCTCAGGTCATGTGACTCAGGGCCTAAAACTAAGGAGTCCCTTCCAATCATAGGAGTCAACTCCTAGGGGCCAAGTGGTCTTTGCCACCCTAAAATATTTGAGGGGGGCTGGAGCCCCCCAAAGTTGATGGGCATTGCCATTCAAATGGTGTGTGTGCACCGCATCATGTGATCGATTATGTGGACCAGGGCTTACCTGCCCCCCCCCAATATTTTGTTCAAGTTGGCACCCTTGCTTCCAACTCTACAATTCTATGAAATTACAGGCTACCATTACATTATGTGTTAAGCAAGTGAGGAAAGAAATTCCTTTCATCATCTTCATTTGCAGCAAGACCAGAAAGCTAAATAAAACAAAAACCTTGGGGATGGGGGGCAAAGCTATATTACTGTTCATAGCGAGCCATACCCTGAGAAATGGTTGGCTACTTTCTCCTCCCCTTGAGAAATTTGGAGAAACGCTGTCATCAGGTTCTGCCCACACAAAAATGGTGGGTGATTTTGAAAGGCCATTTGGGCACAGCTCTGCACATGCCTGCCCTAAATATAAACTGAATGACCTTGCATGTGACATAGTGATGTTCTGTGCAACATGAAAAAGAAGATCTCTGTGCAATGTTCATTGAATCCCATTATGCATTGGGCTGGGGGGGGGGGGCTAGCTTCATTCTTCTGCTTTTCTACACAGGATAGCGTGGCCTTGAGGGTAAACAGAAATGGAATCGTTTGTGCAAAAGTAGAGCCATTGTGCAAATGTTGCACATGAGAAACTCTAATGATGATGTGTTATGGAAGGTCAGTCTATTTTCTCAAACAGCACATGCACATCCACTCTTACAGGTGAAGGTGGTTTACATACAAACCCATATCTTTCAGAAACGTCTGTTAATACTTTATGTTCTTGGGTATAGCAGCTCTACTCAGGCCTAGAATGTGGAGGTCACTCATTGGGATTAAAGCTCCAGGTCAAAGTTTGAAGGTATTTGATATGCCTAGGCTACAAATTTGAATGCAAATGAAACTAGGTATTCTATTGTTCGTTAACAATGATAATAAATTTATATCCAAAAGTATTAAGAATAAATTTCATTAGAGACTGAGTCCAACCCAGTCGCACAGATTTTGTTTCAGTTTTGTGCAGAGTGAACACAGCTTCTGGAAATGTTTGGTTTCGAGAATACCATGGAACCCTCAAGCAAACCTTAAAGCAATAGCCCAATGAAGTTCTGCAGACTAGCTGGAAAGAACTGTGACTCCCAGTCAAGTCCTAGAGGGAAGTGAAAGGCTAGCTTTAAAGGCTAGCTTGGAGACATCTTTGCGGGGAAGGGGGGAGGGGGAGAACCTTCAGAAAACTGTCTCAAATCCTTTGATCTTCTACATAGGCCTCCTATGTTTTTGATTAAACATTCTACTTCATCAACTGGGGAACTAAAATGATCAGGGAAAGTAGGTGTTGGCTGGGGAGGGGGATACATCTGGAACTGTGCTTGCTTGGAATAGATAAGGATTTACTATTGGACATCAAAGACAGAGCATTAAAATAATTCTGGTTGATGAGGGACATAGTTTATGATGATTAGAGAAGTGATGAAATAGTTTGCAGGTGGACAATGGCTGTCGTAGCAGCTTTGTGGGTTGGGAAGAGGGAACAGGCAGGATCATTGGCTGCAGCTAATTGTAGTTGATCTACAGTTATTGAAATAAAGAATTGCAGTCTTCAGTCCTATGCTCAGTTGGCAGTCAGCCGCATTGAACTCAAAGTGACTTGCTTTGAAAGAGGTGCATATAAGATTGTGCTGTCTGTTTGGTTAAAAGAAAGACTGGTTTCATTTAGTTTGGCCAATTTCCATCCAAATCTACAATGGGGAGAGGAATGTGAGAGGTTCAATGGCCACTAAAAACAGTTTCACATTCATCCAAGTGGGTGACATCTATTTTGTCCCCATGCCTAAGTTACGGTGCTGAACTTGCATAGCTGCCAAGTTTTCCCTTTTCTCGCGAGGAAGCCTATTCAGCATAAGGGAATTTCCCTTTAAAAAAGGGAGAACTTGGCAGCTATGAACTTGTGAAAAAATAAATGGCAGAATTCAAGTCTGTCCGAATCAATCACCATCTGATCGGGAAGCCATTACCTAACCCCTGCTGTGTGGGGACTCTGTCGACTTGTTGATGAGGAGAGTACACTCTGATAATGTTCGGGACACTTTTTATTTTCTTTCTTCAGATCACTCTGAGTTAATTCCAGCTTTTAAAAAATCCAATGCCAGGCAGAGGCTTCATGAGTATTGGAACAAATGAAGATTTCCATCCAGGCTAAGGCTTTTTATCACTTTCCCCTTCTTTCCATAACCCAGTGTGTGGGCAGTATTCACTTAGTAATAGTATTTAGTATTCAATTTAGTATTCAATTTAGTATTCACATTTTTGTTTCCAGAGCTTATCCTTAACTCTCAACTGGATATGCGAAACTCAGAGAAGCAAAACTTTTATATTCACCTATCTCTACTGATTATGAATCCTAATTTGAGTGGGTGGGATTCCCACAAGCAGAAAACGCCATCCTTATGTTTGAGGAGATGTATGAATGAACTGTGCCTAACTCTGAAAACTTCCACACATCCTTGGAAAATCGCAACAAATTCTAAATTATCTCCCATATCTAATTAGTGAAGAGTATATAATTTTCCCCAGCAGCTTTAACTGAGCAGCCGGCTTGAGTCCCTAAAAGGAGTCCTTGGTAGTCTTTATGCAACTCAATCTCTGTCCCCCTGTCCCCGTATACATTATTTTTCCTTAATCAGAATAGCATGAATTTAACATGAAAGAGTCTTGTCTCTCATGTAGGATGTCATTGTGAAAAGTTTCAACATTTATTCTAGCAACATCAATTTTTAATGAAAGCTGGGAACCACCCCATTGTCTATTCACAGGTGTCCACAGTTTTTGACTTGTCTTAAAAGCTAGACATCATTCATGGTGGCCATTGATCCCTCCTTGACCCTGAATCTTGCAGCATGCACAGAGAGCTGCCTTTCTGTCAGCTTTTGCAGTGAAGCAGTGAGGTGCTATTTATGCCTTCTGCAAAAGCTTAGAAAGAATGGAGAGAAACCATTCCTCCTCTCTACTGAGTTCTCTGTAAGAACTCTTTTGTCATTGTGTTGATTTTTTGTACTAGGAACAAACAGCAGAACCTTAACACACACACACACACACAGAGAGAGAGATTACAGGGGTTCCGGTTTCCGCCTGCAGGAATGGCGGACCTGTTTTCCATCTCTCTGACCTTCGTAAGGAATTTGGCGGTTGCTAGGGGAGTAAATGGCAACCCCCTACCCTCTCCGGGGGTTACGGAGAGGGGCCGCTGGCCCGCGATGCCCCCAGACCCACTCCGACTGTTTTTGGAGTGGGGGGAGCTTGGGCTGAGCACTTACGACGGCCAGGACTCCCGGACGCTAATCTGCATGGCGGGGATTTCCATGGTTAAAGAAGATAATTAGGCTTAAATCTATGGACATACTTCAGAAGGAGGGGAAGAAGCGCTGTTTACTGCTGAGAATTTTATGCTGCTGAGCGAGAGGAGTCAAAGAATGTACGGCATCTGGAAGAAGGATTGATGGGGACGGAGCGATAAGGGAAGCAAGTTTTTATTTTTTCTTCATATTGTTGCCTCGTATCTTCCCGGACGCGATGTCCTGGCTTGTTTGGAGTGAAAGAGAAGCAAAAGACTGTGTGAGTTGAACTTTATAGCTGTTGTTACTGAGCATATTTCTTAAAGATGTGAAGTTGCCGATGAGAAAAGCCCCCCCCTAGTCAGACGGAAGGAGTTCTGGACGCGTTCGGAGGATTTATGAGCTGTGACGCACTTTAAATTGGAGCAGCGACCTGAAGCTAAGTTCAGCTATAGGGCAAGGAGATCCATTAATTTACCAAGAGTTCATGGTTGGATGTTTGGGTCTCCTGCCTGAAAAAGCTGTAAATTCTATAAAGATAAATAAATCGTAAATCTTCATGGCTATGAGAGAAAATGAAAGTGATTTGAGCCTTTTAAGATGGCGCTGCTACTCCGTCGCAACAGGGAGCTCCACTAAGAAGATTTATGGGGAGGCTGGACTGATTAACTCACACAGGAGAAAGAACATCTGTGAAACTTCGTTTGACATTTATCTCAGCAGCTGGAACAATCGGATGAAAGTGGAAAACATCTAGGTGACTGTAAGGGGAAGATTTGGAATATTATGAGCTTGGAGGACGATTTGAACTTTAGAAATAAGACGGCAGTGGACAGTTGCGAGGAATTCCCAATTTCTTGAAGCATGGGAACCCAAAAATAAATTATTTAGATGATTTGGCATAACATTCGGTTTGATTGATATATATATGTGTATAATTTGAAATATTGAATGTGATATAATTGGTTTTAATTGGAAAATTAATAAAAATATTTTTAAAAAAAAAAGAGAGAGAGAGATTACAGATTTTATTTTATTTTTAAAACTTGCTTTTTATTTTTTGCCTTTGGGAGCAAACCTACACACAAAAAACTGATTGATGGAAGATAAGCTATTGTGAAGTTGCACCAGAACCAATCTCTTTTTTTTTTAAACATAATTTTTATTGGTTTTACAAATTACAAAAGACGGTACATACAAATACACCTTTTCCACCTCCTTCCCACCCCCCTCCATGGGTCCTCCCCTGCCACAGAAGTATCCCACGTAGGTGAACAGTCAGAGATGGTCCATTTTATGCTTGGATTTCTGTCCTCCTCCCCCTCCCCTGTCCCCGAAGCCCCCCCCCTGCCACCAGGGAGCTCCAGTAAACCAGGGCAGTACGCAGGAGGTCATCCATCCAACCATCTATTATCATACCCAAAAAAAGAGAGTAAAAATAGAAAAAAGAGAAAAAAGAGAAGAAAAAAAATAGCAAAAAAAAAGAAAAAGACAATACAAAACAGAAAAAATCTTTCTTTCATTCATAATTTTTAAACCATATTTTGTGGGCTTCCCCACCCTCCCCCCTTCCCCGGTTTTCATCCCTTTTTTATCATCTTCAACAGTTTCTTATTTTATAAAAATACACCTTTATACCTTATACTACTAATAAATTGATTATTATCATTTTCACCTAATATCCAAATCACTAAAAAATCAAACTCCCATTTTTTCTTCCCGTGCCTAATTTTTACCCCCTCTATAAGCCTCCATATTTTCACATTTTTCCAAAATCAATTCACTTTTAAAACTATAACTATTCCCAATCTAACCTTACATCCCCGATTACCGGCTCCACCCCCCCAATCCAGCAAATTCCATAGTCAGCAGACCAGTTATAATCCTGTTAATCCATCCTTATAATCACAACTTCACTTTCCCTTCACCCCACCCCCTGTTTACAACCTTTTGCCATCCAGTCCTCCATACAAGACCCCTGAGTTTCTTCTCTTCTCTGCATATTTTTTCCCTCTTCCCTGTGGGCATTCTGAAATTCCAATAATACCAATCGCGCCCCCCTCGAAGGAAAGGCACTCCCTCCAACTTTTTGTAGAGTAAAGTCATCATTTTTTTCGTGCTGGGCTTCATTTTGTGTTAAATTATCACAGTCCTCATCTTCATCTTTTCCTTCCAAGTCACAGTCACCATCATTGTCATTCTCACATTCGTCTTCTTCAGTTTCAATAGCTTCATCTTCTAAGAAATCATATTCTGCCATCACCATCTGGAATTGTTGCTGTAACTCTTGCCGTTGTGTCTCCTCTTGACATAGTTCTATTCTTGCTTCCCACATTAAGGTCAAAACAGTCCGCTGGAACTCAGGCGAATACCTTTTTGTTGACATAGTTCAATCCTGTCAAGGTCAAAACTTGTCACATGGGGTGGAATATGATCACAGTTTCTTTTCTCGACTCCATTTTAACAAGCTGGCTGCATTCTTCAAGTCTTATTAAAAATAAAGTTCGAACTCACATTTCACAAGCATGTAAACCAAAAAAAAAGGAAATTTTTCCACAAAGTCCAGAGATAAAAGTTGAAATAAATTGACTTATAAATCCTGATCAACTCACTGGGTTGTCTGGGCTGCCGGCTCCCGAGGAAAAGAAAGGTTTTTCTTAGTCTTTACCTCTTACTGCAGGGCACTCACAACCACAGTCACTCTCCCCTTTTACCCTGCATTTAGGGGAGATTCTCTTTGATGCCTTTGAGGGATCCTTTTAAATTGAAATCTTCTGTTTACGGCTTCGGGTTTCTATTTACTGTCTCTTATGTTGCCGTGGGGGGGGGTGGCTTCCTCTTTTCTCCCCTCTCTCCCAGATCCAAATTGTTTTATAATCCAAATCGTGAGGTTACTTACAGTCTTATTTCCAATCGTTTTATTTTCAGAAGAATCCAGCGCTCTCCGCCTTCGGCTTGAAGCTTCTCACCGCTAGGATAACGTTGCCGCTCAAAATGGCCCCCGCGACTTCTACCCTCCTCGCTCCGGAGCTCTTATTAGAGCTTGCCGGAGAGTTGGGGAGTCCGGATTGGGGCTCTGCCGAGCAAAATTTGCCCCCGGGACGCACCAGAACCAATCTCTGTTTAGCAGCAGGGCTATTACCACCTGAGGTTGCCTAAGCATGGAAGATGGAAAACCAAAACTTTAACATAGTATAGAGTTTCACCACCCTTTTTGATGTCTTAATTTATGCTGGATTGCCAGCTCACATGACCAAGCTGAATGGTTTTAGGATCCAGCCTAACTCCTCTCTGCTAGGCTCTCAGAATGCCCCCTTTTTCAGGGCTTACGTCGCCCTAAAATCTGCTTGGCTCAGCTCAGCCAGCTGGGTCCTGATAAACTATAAATTGGGAGATATGCCAGCATATTTTTGGCTAACCTAAAGATGAGGGTGTAGCTGGCGATATAGTGAATCGTAGCCTGCTGATCCCAGTGGATCTTGCTATGGGATTGCTCCCTTGATATAGCAACAATTCTTCTTCCATGCTCTCATGGCAAGGTATAAAACCCCTTCTTGTATACTCTGATTAGTGATGAGGAAGAGATTCAATTCAGTTCACACTTAACAGTGACTTTTCCTAATACACACTTTTCAAAACAACACTCCAATGAAAAAAACAACCATCCTTTGAAATTCGCATTTCTCTTAATTTTGCACTCCAGCCAAGTAATGTGTACAAAAATGCATATCCTAGGGTAAAGTGTGTATAAAATGCCTATATTAGTGAAAATTATGTACAAAAATACATTATAGTAGTGGAGATTACTTCAGGAAAATGTATGTATGTATTAGGCAAAATGGCATACCAATAGGCATATTAAATTAACACTAAAATGTTGCTGAATCTTCATGCAAACTTTTTTTTAAAAAAACTGGAAAATATTAAAAACTGAACTTCTAGACCAGTCCTAAATATGGGAAGCCAGTGTACTTAACACTGGTATAAACTATGCCAGATCCAAACTTGCCCACATATCCCTTGGTTAGTTATTTGTTGCAAAGGACCAACCCTCTTTTAATGTATGCAATGCTTCTTTTCTTGCTCACACAAAGGAAATTATTAGCAAGTGAACAAGCTACTTACAAGGACTGCCCAGGCGCCAAATACAACCCTCCTAATTTCTCTAACTATCTTGACTTTGGTCATGTGACCAGGAACTCGACAGAACTTGTGCCAACAAAACAGGTGGGGTGAATCAAACTCTGCTTGAAAGATTTCTTTGTTTGGATGGATGGCAGCTAAAAGATTGAGGCTGAATCCTGACAAGACAGAAGTACTGTTTTTTTTGGGGGGGGTACATGGGGCAGGTGGGTATGGAGGACTCCCTGGTCCTGAATAGGGTAACTGTGCCCCTGGTGTGCAGCCTGGGAGTCATTTTGGACTCACAGCTGTCCATGGAAGTGCAGGTCAATTCTGTGTCCAGGACAGCTGTCTGCCAGCTCCATCTGGTACGCAGGCTGAGACCCTACCTGCCTGCAGACTGTCTCACCAGAGTGGTGCATGCTCTAGTTATCTCCCGCTTGGACTACTACAATGTGCTCTATGTGGGGCTACCTTTGAAGGTGACACGGAAACTGCGACGAATCCAGAATGCAGCAGCAAGACTGGTGACTGGGAGTGGCCGCCGAGACCACATAACACCGGTCCTAAAAGACCTACATTGGCCCCCAGTACATTTCCGAGCATAATTCAAAGTGTTGCTGCTGACCTTTAAAGCCCTAAATGGCCTTGGCTCAGTATACCTGAAGGCATGTCTCCACCCCCTTGTTCAGCCCAGACACTGAGGTCCACTTCCAAGGGCCTTCTGGCGGTTCCCTCACTGTGGGAAGTGAGGTTACAGGGAACAAGAAAGAGGGCCTTCTCGGTGGTGGCGCCCGCCTTGTGGAATGCCCTCCCACCAGATATCAAGGAAATAAACTACCTGACGTTTAGAAGGCATCTAAAGGCAGCCCTGTTTGGGGAAGTTTTTAATGTTTGAAGTTTTATTCTGTTGGGAGCACGCCAGAGTGCCTGGGGAAACCCAGCCAGATGGGTGGGCTATAAATTATTATTATTATTATTATTATTATTATTATTATTATTATTATTATTATTCTCTTCCAGGTTTAATTCCTCAAAGCTAGCAGTAGCCTCACTCCTGACCAGTATTTGGAACAAGGGAAAATTATACCTGTTTAATTGAAGATGGTGTAATTTGCATAAGCTTCCTTTATTTAGGATTGCTGTGTGAATTTTATAGGTTGAACTGCACAAAGCCATGATAATAATGAGAAAGTCATGGCCCCTTTTTGTTTTTGTTACTCAACAGTGCCTACACAAAGTTCCAACCTCCTCTGCAGTGTTTACTTGCGTGTTAAGTTGTGTGCACCTGTGAACTATCATAGTAAAATTAATCGGTGCAATGCCATAACATTGTAGACAACATGGAAAGTGGCTATAACAATTCAGCCGGGGGGGAATTGTCACCGTAAATTCTTCCTCTGAACGTAATCTGTGATTTACGATGCTGCTACAGCATGCATCATCCCAAGTTTGGATAGCAAAATACATTTCCCTTTTGATTAACCGTTTCATTGTCTAATTAGCATGCATGCATCAAAGTGTCCCTTGTGAAGATCTCTCTGTGCAATGTTGAATCTAGGTCATGCTTTCTTAGCCTGTCTTCATGGCTCACTAAGAATCAAACAAGGGTAGAATTAGCGATGGCCTAAAGTTTGTGAGGGGAAATCATTTTAACAGTTATCGAGGTTACTCTAGGCAACTCTGTTGCAAGGATTTGCAGTTGGCTTCTGACTCAGATTTCACACCTAAAAAATACTGGCACATTAGTGACTCAATGACGTGGTGCTGGTGTTAGTAGCAGCTGGAAAATAGATATATACATAGGCGTGCCTCCCCCATCCTCCTTAAAACTCCAGAGACTAGGATGCAAGAGATTCAACAGTGGGAGTTGGGGTCATAGCTGTGCTTCCAGAGTAGGGGATATTCAGACAAACACACTGCTGTGAGGGCACAATGGATAGAGATTGGGGATCTTCTGAGGGTCACTTGTCCTAAACCTTGGAACCTGCGTTGGTGGTTGATCATTTCAAAAGTAAACGACCTCATCTCACGAGAAAGAAGAACCAAAAAGAGATGTTAAAAAAATAAATGGAACTTTGAGCACTTGCGATCTGGAAAGTGAGTGGTGGTCGCGGGGACGAAGGAAAAGAATGGAGACATTGACAGAAATCTGCAGCACTGAATAAGCAATCCGAAGGGATAGAAGCAGACAGTAAATTAGCATATGGAATGGAGCAAGGGAATTGGATTTCTTTAATTGCCTTTTGTATTTTAACTTCACTGATAAATCAGCATGACCAACGTGGATAATTATTCAAGTCCGTTATACGTGGCACCAAGACTTTTTGAACAAGCGAGGAATATCAATCAGATACTCTGCAGCCATCAGTAGTGGCAGGTTATATTCCGATGATATCAGCCCTCATTCAGTGATTAACAGTGGTACCTCGACTTGCAAATTTAATCTGTTCTGAAGGCACCTTCGTTAGTCGAAAAATTCGTAAGTCGAAAAACGCATTTGGAAACACAATTTCCCATAGGAATTCATTGAAAACGGAAAAATTCGTAAGTCGAAACAACCCTATCTAAAAATCCGTAAGTCGAAAAATCCCTATTTAAAACCGCCACGTTTCCCCCCCCCCCAGATGTCAAGACACTTGTAAGCGCGCGCCCATTACCCCCATTCATAAATCGAAAAATTCGGTTGTCGAGTTGTTTGTAAGTCAAGGTACCACTGAATATGGCACCACACATTTGCAAGGAAACGTTACTTGATTTTGAACGGGAGGCCTCAGCTATCATTAAGAGTTCAACGAGGACGAAGGAGGCTTTGAAATGAAAGGAGCAAGAGGTAACAGCAGCAACCCAGCTTGATCTGTACCATGTTGTTTCTGAAGTGAGCTCATTCTGCCTGTGTCTTTGTGCAATGAGGGTTTGGCAGAGGTCATGTAAGCCCCAGAGGGAGAGGATGGGTCAGGTGGGAGTTTCTCTGAGTGATAATAGACTCTAGGTTAGAATACTGCAGTGTGTTCTACATGGGAACTGCAGGTATCCCTCTGAAATTTGTTCGGATCCATCCCATAAGGAGATGTTAGAGTGCCTGCAAATTCCATATAATTCTCCCCCAGAATGGAAAGTTATAAGTGCTTCCAACAATAAATAAATAGATATTTTATTAAACCCACCACAACACTGCTAGGCCTATTCGATAGTCATTTGGCAAACTTCACTCTGGAAGGGCTACTATGCCTGCAAATGTAACCCACAACAGGCCAAATCTAAACAACTCCAACACAGTGTTTTCTTTAGCCTTTTGCCTTCCATCACAGTCATGAGGGACTCGGCACTCTTGTAGTCAGTCCCGTTCCGAATCCTTAACCTATGAAATGTTCTGTTATATTTCTATACTTTTACTATTACTCCAAAGAACAAAACAAATTCTGAATAATTACTATGCAATAGCCAATTCAGGCAGCTCATGGGGCCAGAGCCACGTAGATGCAACAGTAGAAATGAATGATTTGTCTTCCGAATAGTCCCTGGGCCATTTTGATCCTTTAGTACGGCAAATCTGCATTTTATGACCAGAATAAAACAAGTAAATAACAAGCTGTTTGCCTTCCTTCCTAAAGGCTATAATTTTGTTGTGCAAATTGCGAACAGACAAATGGTGAGTATGGAAAATAAACATCATTCTCTCATATTTCTCATTGGAAAGGAATGGTGACACAATCAAGATGTGCCTAACGACTTCTCCCTCTCGACTCTTTTACTTGTTGAAATGCCACAATCCTTGACATTTCAGGTGCATACTGAATATTTTATTATTCTATCCACATGGCAATGTTAGGTGCAGCTATTTATCCACAGCCTGAGCTCTGGGAATAATAGTTAGAGCTGACTTATTGTGTCACACCTTGTTTCTTTTCTTTCTTTTCTTTCTTTTTGTTTTTGTTTCCTTTTTTTGCCAATGTATCTGTCATAAATTGCTAAAGGCGGTGATGTGCTCCATGGGAATGTGGACATAAAACTTGAAGCACAGGAGCAATTGTTTCTTGTGCTTCCTCCATGAATGGAGGAAGACTAATTTTCAATTATTAATCAGCCTGTAGCTCCTTCGTTTATCACATCTCATGGCGCTGCACGGAAGAGACACAGAACTTTAGCTATGTTTATGTATGTCTGTGTCTCTGTGTTCTGCCTATGAGAAAAGAGAGGCAGTGGGAAAGCTGAAATAATGTAACACATCCTAAGACCTTAGCTGCATTCATGGTTTCTCCTGATATTTCAACATTGATTTTTTGACAGTATACCGAGTAACGTCTTGGTGTAATGTAACTAGCATTTGCCATAGCAACCCTATTTAGGAATTTTGGAGTCACTTATTATTGTTGTTTTGGCCATCAGGGTCATAACAACAACAGGAATACACATAAACTCACAATTTTGAGTTACAGGTAGGTAGCCGTGTTGGTCTGAGTCGAAGCAAAATAGAAAAAAAATTCCTTCAGTAGCATCTTAAAGACTTTTGGTCTTTAAGGTGCTACTGAAGGAATTTTTTTCTATTTCACAATTTTGAGGAACAGTAGCAACCCAAATATGCCTTTACAGTAAAACATACAGTAATAATAATAATAATAAGCAATATACAATATACAAAAGGTTAAAAAAGAATAAAGCTATATTACACACACACACACACACACACACACACACACACACACACACACACGGCTGAGAGAACTAATGCAGTTAAAAGTATCCATTAAATATTAGCAATTTACCATATTAACCTCAATAACATTTCTCCTCAGCTTTGGGCTGCTATTTAGGCATTCATTACTCCTGCAGTTACATACACATGGGGGTAGGATCAGGGGTGGAAAAATTAATGTGTTTTGGTTTATAATTTTTCAGTTTACCACATTTCTGTACCACTTGAATTCCTAAAAAAACCACACACAAAAACCACCCATACATTTAAAATACATACAGTTTGACCACAAATCTAGTGATAATCTGCAGAGGAAATGGATCGCCTCTGCAATATTCCATCAGTTTAATAAAACCCGACTTCCCTCAAAATTCTTCAATTCACTTTTAAATTTCAGTTTTAATAACTAATTCCCTCCCCTCCCCCCATAAAATACACCAACTGACTTTGCTGCACTGTGAAAAAGGTCCCCTGGGAATATGAAGATTTAATTTATACCGATGCAATTTATATCAGTGTAAATATGCCTAGCAATGGGCCGCAATTCCATCTACTCACCTTTTGTTTTGTTTTGTTTTATTCCTTACCAATACAGTGTACATAATATGCCGGCATTCAAAATATACATATGGTATATGCTCTTTCTACTCTATGCATTAGAGTTTGTGCTTAAACTACTTTTACATTTGCTGTTGTTAGCAAAAGGTGTTCTCTCTCTCTCTCTCTCACTCTCTCTCTCTCTCTCTCTCTCTCTCTCTCTCTCTCTCTCTCGTGTGTGTGTGTGTGTAGCCACAGTGAGTGGTATAATAAAGCCAACTTCAGTTCTTGAAAGATAAGAGAATCTCCGACTTTTAAATCCTTCTTATAAGCTAAGTTGAGAAGGCTGTGGGAGAAGCAGGGTAGGGAGCCTTGAACTGCAGATCCCCACAGGCAAAGTAAATATATAGACTGAGCAAAGCCACAGGGAAAGCAATTTCAATCAGACTGTTTTAATGAGATAAGCCAGATGGATATGATCGGGAACTGTTTTTTTTTTTAATAATAATACAAATCAGGTAATAAAACGGAAAATTAGGAAATATTAGAAACTCCCCCCCCCTTGAGCCATGAAGACAGTTCTGAAATCTTTATTTTTAACTGGTCCCAATGCGGTGTCTCTACTAGCAACTCTGACATACAGACAGTTAAGCACTGGAAAAACTTTTTTTCCTGGAGTGAAGGTAATTGGAAATCTTCACCTGCTACATTTGTGTGTATCAGGCTGCTGGTAACAGCCACAGGAGGTGACCCGGTAAAAAGGACTTGGGATGACCATTCTCCTTTCCGAGAGGATCAATTGTACCTCAGAGGTGACAGCAAGTAGAACCTCACAGTAGTGCCCCGCCCACCAAGTTAATAGCCTGTACTTCAAAGGTGGAATGGACCATGGAACCATTTTTCTCCTTAGTCTGTCCCATGAAGACGATGTTGATGCATTTGGCTAGAACATGGGTAGGCAAACTAAGGCCCGGGGGCCAGATCCAGCCCAATTGCCTTCTAAATCTGGCCCACGGATGGTCCGGGAATCAGCGTGTTTTCACATGAGTAGAATGTGTGCTTTTATTTAAAATGCATCTCTGGGTTATTTGTGGGGCATATGAATTCGTTCATCCCCCCCCCCTTCAAAATATAGTCCAGCCCCCCACAAGGTCTGAGGGACAGTGGACCAGTCCCCTGCTGAAAAAGTTTGTTGACCCCTGGGCTAGAAGCTCCAGGAGGAAGGGTCATATCTCAGAGCATTAGCTTTGAATGCCAAAGGTCCCAGGTTCAATTCCCCAAAACCTCCAGATAGAGCTCCTTGCCTAAAACTCTAGAGAGGCATTGGCAATCAGGAAAAACAATACTGAAGTAGATGGACCAATGGTATGAATTGCTATAATTTCCTATGATCCTGTGAGGAGGAACCATGCAGTGATTCTGTTCAGCTGTGATGTAGACTTACTGTTTCTTGGTTTCTAGAGTTTCTTGCACACATACCCAGTGCTATTTCTCTAGAAAAAGAGGTGCTGGAACTCACCATGAACACCTTCATCATTCTCTTAGAATGACAATGGTGCCGGAGTGAGTTCTGGCTGAAAAAAGAGCTCTGCACATACCAGGGCAGAATCCTCAAAAATAAAGCATGGCCAAGGGATGGCAGTCTCAATCAAACTGATGATATGTCAGGGACTGGGCAGAGGAGGAATGGTGGAGACCGCCTCCCCAGCTTGACCCTTCCAAGGAGGAGGAGGAAGAAGATAGTTTACATTTACAACAGGGGTTTGAGGGAGGTCACAGCTCAGAGGTAGATGAGGGGGAAAGCTGGGAAATAATGGAGGAAGAGGAGGAAGCACCAAGGGGGCAACAGCTGATGGACACAGTGTCTTTAGGAAGCATTCTAGACCCCCCCCAAAGAAAGAGGGCACATAGCAGCACCCGTAGAATAGACAATGAGTTTGATGAATGAGGAAGTGGGAGAGATGGGGTTGCAGATTCATTCAGGACAACACCATTATCCAAGAGGCTGGGTTCTATAGCTTCTCTATGTAAATACTGAATAAAAAGTGAACTGTAAAAGAAACATTTCCTTGTCTTTGTATGTTCCTGGGCAGCCGACCGGGAGTCACTGGCAGAAGCCTGACATGGTACAAAATAGGGGTCAACAACTGGAAGCCCCTGTACCCCATGATGTGCTCCTCCTCAGCTGCTAAGTAAGTCGTGAAAGGGATGTATGCCTGCAGGGGTGATGACGGTAATCCGGGGACTTGGGAGGGCTTTGGTAAGGAAAGGTTGAAACCTTGGCCCTCTGTGCCTCACTTTTTAAAATGGCACTGGAGCGAAACTAGTTGCTGTCCAGTGATAGAGCTTTTCAACAGAGAAGTACTTTGAGTGTTTTCTGATTGAGTCATACTCCGAGTAGACCCATTGAAATAAATGGGCTTCAGTTAATGATGACAAACTTAATCACATTTACCATAAAATTCAAGGGTGGATGTTAGAACAACATTGCAAGCAAATCACAACGGTACCCTGAATTAAACTGAGTCTGCGCCATTTTTTCATGGCCAAAAAGATGACCAAGCATCTTGGAGCATTCCAGCTCTACGTCCATACGCATATAACGATGCTGGCTTGCTATAGATCTCCTGTCACACACTGCTTCTAAATGCATAGGCAAACCAGCAGTCATGTGAGGAGGGAGCATGGGAAAGCTCTTTTTTTACAGATGGCAGGATTTTCAGTTGTTCCTACCCACTTGAAATACACTGTTCCTCCTTAGTAGTACAGTGGTACCTCGTTTTGAGTCCGCCCTGTTTAGGGTCCATTTCGTCCAATGTCTGCAGCAAACCTGGAAGTACCGGAATGGGTTACTTCTGGGTTTGCCGCTTGCGTACGCACAGAAGTGCTAAATGCGGTTTGTTGAGCATCCCTTTCATCGAGCATCCAGGATTCCGGAACAGATTCCAGACGCAAAAGGAGGTACAACTGTAATCAGCATACTGGCTGTAAAACTGCAATATAGCACTGACAGTTCCAGCAACATAGGCAACAATGACCCCATTTGTTACATTTTGTGTACAACTCCTAAAATGTATCAGAACTTTATCTTCCAGTTCTCCAGCCCGGGAGCATTTGGTATTAACAATATAAATTAAAAATGAAACCTGGCCGTGTTCCCTCTGGTCTAACTTCAAATAAAAAAAGAGAGATTTGCAAAAGAGACCTTGATGAACTTAGGTATTATAGCAAGAACTATATTCAAGTTAGCTCCAAATTGCCTTCTGCACAGTGTGTGTGTGTGTGTGTGTGTGTGTGTGTGTGTGTGTGTGTGTGTTTTAAAAAATTCAATAAAACTTTCCACAGGAAATAGTATTTCATCTATTGCACCTGGAGGATAATTATAAAATACCTGGCATTAGGGGTTTAGTTGAAGATCACCCTGTCTTCTTATAATGGTGATAATAATTATTTTTGTCCAATAAGAATAATAGAGTTACTTTGATCACACACTATATTCATTCGACATTCATCTTCTTATGAATTCTTTCCTGCCAGCTTATGCATACTGTAGAGCAAAAATTAATAGACCACTTCAAATTTGTGTACTGTATTTGGGTATGTATGTACTTCAGTTAGCATCTTAATGTGAATTTGTGGCCTTTGGAGAAGAGGATTGCAAATTCAGCATATTGATATAAACTCAGTTCTTTACTCTACATTTACTAGGTTATAGTGGTAGCCTGAACATGCCTGCTCAGCAGTTAGCATCAATGAGTTCAATGGAACTCTCCAAATTGTGTGCATTTTACAGAAGGGATTCAAGCACATTGAGTTTGTGCAACTGAAATGGACTAAAGCTCTCTGAGCATCGAACCCACTTGGCGGCAGCAATAGGCTTTTTGAGGGTAGGAAAGTGACAGGAAATGCATTCAAAAGTGTTGAATGAAGAAATAATTAATAGGAAGTGATGTAAAAACCACACGAGCCAATCAGGATGAATGCTTGTTGTTGCATAACTTCCTTAAAAACAAATCAGAATGAATGCTCAATAAAGACCAAATATAATCTTAGCCTCTATGTCTTCTTCTTCTTCTTCTTTGGCAATCACTCGTAGCCGAGTAAGATTGTCTTCCATAAACACGGTTTTAACAATGGGTCCGTAAGTGACTGTGGAGGCCAATTCTGGATCCACACATCCTTCCACAGTGGGGACAATGGTTTCCAGGTGGGAGTTGATCACAGTGTGGATTTGCCAAGTGTGCCTTCCTCTTAGCATGTTTCTCCCTTGCATCCTGAGATCGAGTTTCTTCTTTGGGCAAGTGCATCAGGATGAAAGCTTAGGATGTATAGGATTGCAGTCTGTTTGCTACGTTCCCATAATGTAGGCTCATATGATATGTCTTCTCTTCTTCTTGTACATTGTAAAATTTATAAATTGACGACTGAAGCACACTCTTACAACAATTCATTGCATTTTTGTGTTTGCATTTTCCTATCAACTTTCCTTTTGCTAATTTGTCAAGAGTTTTAACAGTCTACCTGGGATTTATGCTTTAACCAGAGTTTTTTCCCCAGCCAGAACTCGCTGGAACTCATCTCTGACATCTCTCAGGTGGGCGCCATTGCCATTCTAAGAGAATGAGGGGGGGTGTTCATGGTGAGTCCAGGAATCCCTTTTTCTAGGAAAAATAGCACTGGCTTTAGCCCACAGCCACATGCATTCCTCTTGCGCAGGGCATTTCTGTGTGGAGCAGGACTATGCTTTGAGCCCTGCACTTAACATAACAACTCCTTCCAGAAAAAAACAAAACAAAAGCCAAACAGGTGTGTATGGGCATCTGCAGATATATCCCAACAGGTAAGCATCCTCTTGCTTGAGAAAACCCATTCCCCACCCCTAAGGGTTCAACAATGTGTAGGGAGACTCCATATGTACACAGCTTTCATTCCATCAGACAGTCACCCCTGCGAACTAGTGGAGATCATAGAGGAGATCAAAGAATTGGGGAGTTGATGGGACCCTGAAGACCATCTAGTCCAGGCATCCCCAAACTTCAGCTTCCAGATGTTTTGGACTACAATTCCCATCATCCCTGACCACTGGTCCTGTTAGCTAGGGCTCATGGGAGTTGTAGGCGAAAACATCTGGAGGGCCGCACTTTGGATGATGCCTGATCTAGATACTTGTTGAAGGTACTCCTTAGCAAAGGTTACCCATTCAGCGCGTTCTTGCTTAGAATAGCCTGTCTGACCACTGGTCCTGTTAGCTAGGGATCATGGGAGTTGTAGGCCAAAACATCTGGAGGGCCGCAGTTTGGGGATGTCTGATCTAGTCCAAGTGCCTGCAATGAAGGAATATGCAGCTGTCCCATATAAGGATCAAACAGGCAACCTGGGCATTATCAGCAACTGAGCTATAGAGCTATAGATGGCAGAGGACAGGGTTTAGTCATCTATGAATATGCATGTCTTATTATTATTATTCTTATTATTATCCACCTATCTACAAGGTGGCTTGTGCTACCTCAGACATATGGTACCTCAGACACAGAATGCTTTTTAGTGGCATCAGTTCAAGCATTCAGTGGCCGCTCATGTGTATGCTAATTAAGTATAAAGAAATCAAATGACATGCATTACCTTGTGAGCCAACCCAAGTCCAAGAAGGTGGGATAGATTGACCTAAGCTCATCTCTTGTGACAAATGTACTTATGGCATACTACATCAATAAAAATGATAATACTCAGGAGTATATTAAAATTTTATTACGTACAGCCTTGCATGAATGAAATTTTAATTGCTACATCTCTCTGTCTCTCCCCACCCCCACCCCCGACACACACATTTTGAAATTATAAGCATTTCAGTTGACAGACATCAGCGAAAGCTGAGCAAAATTGTGTTAGCAGTCAGCACCCCTACGTTAATTACCTATGGCCAATATAAATTCAATAGCGGCACGATTTGAAGACAAAAAAAGCACTAACACAATGCAATTTCACCAGGCCATTTATTAGATTCTTTCAATGGGACTTTAAAAAGAGAGGAAGAGAAGGAAGGAGTAAGTTAGGCACCTAATTGAATTAGCCACTGTCCAAATAATTCCAAGGCATGTCTTGTTAGTCACACAGGGCCATAGCTGGGCTGAGAGCATTGTGAGGCAGTACTGGTTTGTCTGCGTTTTGTTTTTGTTTTTTAAGTCCGAAACAGGCTTCTAACTTTTCCCCAGCCACACTTTTTTTTGTCATCAATCAATCACCAGACTACTTTGAGGAGGGAGGGGTCAGAAATCATTAGGATGGACACAACTAAATAAAGCTGATAGGGCTATGCTCCTTTAATAGCATCACATTTCTGTATCTAGCAGAATTTATCACACACACACACACACACACACACACACACACACACACACACACACCCTACATGTGTTGAGACCTATGGATGGGGAAACAGAGAAAAGTGGGATAAATCTTTGTGCTGGAGAAGCATAAAAAGACATCACTAAGACATGGGGATGCAGGCCTGTGAGGTACAGACATGGAGAAGGAAGTTTGCATTATTAAGTTCATACCGGTAGAAACAAACAGCAGAAGTCTGCTCTAATTTACAGAGAATTTGTGAGGATTAAATGGGGCTGGGGCTGGGGTACAATGTATTCTGTCTTCAGCACCTTGGAGAGAGGGATTTGCATGCTTGAAGAAAGAGAAGTGATGTGGGATGTAGAGAGAAAACAGGGATCTATAGACAATGGGTTAAAAAGAAAACACAGAGCTTAAATGGTATTCTGATGTTAACATAGCACCGTGGTTTTCTTGGTTTGGTAAAGATTTTTTTTTAAGTATCTCTCACAGTGCTTTCTCTTGTGTGCCCCTGTCTTAGCACAAAACCCAAGGATTCATTGGCTGTGACTAGTGGTAAAGGAATTTATATCTAGCCAGCTGTGCCACACTTTCCAGGAATAAAATGGTATTTTTAGCTGCAGTGGTTCAGCTAAAGCTTAATGCCTGAATGCTGCAGCAACACTTAAAAGTCACAGCCTGCCACAGAGCACGGATGGATGGATGCTTCAGCATGGCAGCATATTATCATAGCCTTAAGAACTACAGCTCATACCCTTGTTTGTATTCACCATTCTGTCTTCCTCAGAGTTTCTGTAGCCTGGACTCAGATTTTGATTTCCCAAGATGCTCAGTGAAGAAGGGAAAAGGAAAACAAGAAGAAAGATGTGGAGAGGAGAAAGGCAGGAGTTCAGAGAAGGATAAATAATGACCAATGGGAACCCAATAAAACATTTGTGGATTGGGGAGAAGGTATCAGAGAGGGGGAGGGGGTGTTTCCTTTCCCTTTCCACCTTCCACTCACATAAAAAAGGTAAATAAAGGTAAATGACCCTTGGATGGTTAGGTCCAGTCAAAGGCAACTATGGGGTGCAGTGCTCATCTTGCTTTCAGGCCCAGGGAACTGGCGTTTGTCCACAGACAGCTTTCCAGGACATGTGGAACAACGGAACACTGTGACAAAAGCCAGAGCGCATGGAGATGCCATTAACCTTCCCACCACAGTGGTACCTGCACTGGCGTGCTTTCAAACTGCTAGGTTGGCAGGAGCTGGGTCAGAGCAACGGGAGCTCACACCGTCGCAGGGATTCAAACCGCCAACCTTCTGATCGGCAAGCCCAAGAGGCTCAGTGGTTTAGACCACAGCGCCACCCACCTCCCTTTCCACCTTCCACTCATGTACCCTGTGCTGGGCTAATGGAGGGAAAGGTACAATATAATTGACATCAGAGGACAAGCATATAAGTACACTTGCCTTCAGCCTGAGGTCAATCCTCTTTCCTTGGTTTATTTTGAATTGCAATGGGGCCTAATCCCTCTCATAGCTCAAGGTTCCTTTGGAGAGGAGCATAATTTGGAATTAGGGGATGTACATTCACAGAATATATACCTGTGAGGAAATACTTGAGAATATGATTTCTGCATTTCTATCCAAAAATAGCCTATTTTCTCCATTGTCTATAGGGATGGACGAATTCATCTTTATTTTTGAGCTTCTCATTTTCCAATCTTAAATCTGGTTCTCCACATTTCTGCAGCAATTTGCATTATTATTATTAGAACCTCATGAAAATTTTTCAGCATTTTAGCATCCATTTCTCCTAATAAACACATTTTGTATGCAGTTTTGACTAATGTATACATTTTTCAAGCAATTTTCCCCAATATAACACTTTTTCATAAGCTACGTTTACGGACATATTGATTTTTATGCAAACCTTGCCCTAACATACAAAGTTTTGTAAATGTCGCTTGTTTGGAGAACTGCATCACAAAATATGGATAGGTGCAAATTTCAAAGGATAGCCTATTGGTTTGAGAAGTGTGAATTAGGTAGTTTCTCACTGAAATGCAAGCAAAATCTAATTTGCCCCCATTTCTAATTGCATAACATCCTTCTGGCCACCTTTTAAGCATCCCTTAGATATAAAGGATTGAATTCCAACCCTGCCTGTCAGAAATAAAGAGGAAATATTTCTGACCACACATTCAATTTTATTTGGTTGGGAAAGTGTTAATAGCCCTTCAGGTTGTTCTTGCCTAAGTATTATATGCATCAGGCTTCCAATGGTCAAATCAGATGGATAGATAGTCTGCTCTTTTGAAACCATTCCCTGATTGTATAAATAGAATACAAATAGAAGGGAAAGAAATGGAGGCAGTGAGAGATTTTACTTTCTTGGGTTCCATGATCACTGCAGATGGTGACAGCAGTCATGAAATTAAAAGACGCCTGCTTCTTGAGAGAAAAGCAATGACAAACCTAGACAGCATCTTAAAATGCAGAGACATCACCTTGCCGACAAAGGTCCATATAGTTAAAGCTATGGTTTCCCCAGTAGTGATGTATGGAAGTGAGAGCTGGACCATAAAGAAGGCTGATCGCCGAAGAATTGATGCTTTTGAATTATGGTGCTGGAGGAGACTCTTGAGAGTCCCATGGACTGCAAGAAGATCAAACCTATCCATTCTGAAGGAAATCAGCCCCGAGTGCTCTCTGGAAGGACAGATCCTGAAGCTGAGGCTCCAATACTTTGGCCACCTCATGAAAAGAGAAGACTCCCTGGAAAAAGACCCTGATGTTGGGAAAGATTGAGGGCACTAGGAGAAGGGGACGACAGAGGACGAGATGGTTGGACAGTGTTCTCGAAGCTACCAACGTGAGTCTGACCAAACTGCAGGAGGCAGTGGAAGATAGGAGTGCCTGGCGTGCTCTGGTCCATGGGGTCACAAAGAGTCGGATACGACTAAATTACTAAACAACAACAACAAAAATGAGTCCTGTCTCTGTTAACACCCTCCCTTCATTATTCAGGGATAAAAATGGAGCTCATTCATTCTGAAATTTTCATCCTGTTGCCATTGACTTGTCATTGACTGAAACCCGTGGCTGTTCCCTGCAACCCTTGCAAGGTAGTTTGGAATCTCTCTATATGGATGTAGCATAGACTATTCAAAACAGGATTTCCCAAACTTGGGTCTCCAGCTGTTTTTGGACTACAACTCCCATCATCCTTAGCTAGCAGGACCAGTACTCAGGGATGATGGGAACTGTAGTCCAAAAACAGTTGGCACCCCAAGTTTGGGGAACCCTGATTTAAAGCAAGGTGTGAGGAACTTTTTTTCAATCCAAGAGTCCCATTCTCTTCTGGACAACCTTATCTTTGGAAGCCTGGAGCCATGTGGGTGGGGCAAGTAACACAGATCCACCCCTCCAAATCACCATCATATGTGCCGATTTAATAGCAAGATGTTCGTGTGATTGGCTCCACCTGTTCCTTATCACCCAGACATTGCTATAGTAATGGGAAGAAGACACAGGGAAGCATCTTCTGTGCATCTTAGTCACAGTGCTTAGTCGCAGGGGTGTGCTGTTGGGAAGAGACGGTGTAATGAGAAAACCCTGCTTTATAATAACCACAATTGCATGCTGTGTTTTACTTGACATTCAGATGATTGCCAAATTCTTAATATGGAAACACATAGATATTGGAGTGATGTGGGAAATAAAAGCAGGCTGGTGTGGGGAGGAATCCAGCTCCAAAATGCTTGCAGAGATCTTTTAAATCACAAGGCTATAACTATTTGCACCAAGAGAGGTTAATGGGCAGAATGATAGCTAAACATTGCACCACCTGGTTTATTAGCATTTAGAAGGAAACTGTACAGTTGAGAAATGGAGAGCATATTATGGCCCCTAAGAAAGATTGCTAAAGCCTCATCTTTTGCAAATATGAATCTGGAGAACTTTAATAAAAAATACAACTTCCCAGCTGTTTCCAGATTTGCAAAATCAATGCAATGAATTTTATAATCCTTCCACCAGATGGGGGAAATGCTCACATTTCCAAAAGTGTTAATGGAATTTAGATAGAGTGACGTTCTGAACCATACGTTAGGAGAAACAATGTGTATACAGATTGTTAACAGCTTTGCAAGAGACAACATCTGTTACAGTGAATTCAAAGTGCAAAGAGAGATACCCCCTCCCCTATATCCCCAGTGCAAGTGTGAAAAATGCACAAATCAGTTTTGACGATTATGGGCACAATCCAGCCATCATTAAGCTCTTTAAAATGCCGTTGATTTCCATGAGAGTCTTTTAAGAAACCACTTAACTCTGCTCAAATTCATGGAACACTGTACACATTCAGGATATGTGTGTATGTGTAAACCAGATGATGGTGATGGACCAGAGGGGACGTGGCTTGGGCATGTGTGAGTATTCATATGCAAGTAATCTAAGTGCACCAACAGACTTATGTCCATGGGGGTTGTTTTTGCACCAGTTGCTAGATATTGGGATTCTAGTAAAAATAGCACAGTAGACCCTATAGGACTGAAATATGACCACCCATTCTCTACTACCTCTGATATTCAGCTTTGTACATGATGTTGATTGATGC
The DNA here is from genome assembly GCF_963506605.1 of Zootoca vivipara. Classification (NCBI taxonomy): domain Eukaryota; kingdom Metazoa; phylum Chordata; class Lepidosauria; order Squamata; family Lacertidae; genus Zootoca; species Zootoca vivipara. The sequence goes on along the minus strand of NC_083283.1, from coordinate 68,905,070 downwards.
TTAACTATTTGCTAGTTTTAGAAATAAATTGCAGAGTATTTTTTTAACAAGGGGGCCTTGCAACAATGGTGTGCTCTTGTTTAGAGTTACATCTAGCCATCTTCCGAGGTACTTCTTCTATCCTATTCTACTCCTCCATCACTTTGCAGGCTTCCCTAATCTTTTCCAATAGCCAGCCAACTTCCATGGCTACTGAACATGTTCAACTCTCATTGGCTGTTTAGCCCCCGCCCCCGGATTTTTATTTTGCTCCACTTGTCACTTTTTCCCAGGACGATGAGGAACCATTAATGAGTACTCTTTGGGTTTGGTCAGTTAACTAGCTACAAATCCACCTAACAGTTACCTTATCATGGGGGCCTTTGTCAAATGCCTTGCTGAAATAAAGATACACTATGTCCACAGCATTTCCCTGATCCACGCAAGCTTGTAACTCCATAAAAAAGGGGACTGTTTTTTGTCTGGCATGACTTGTTTTTGAGAAACCCATGCTGGGTCTTAAGAATCATAGCATTCTTTTTTCTAAGTGCTCACAGACCAACATCAGGTGTTTCTGGTTCACTTAGCACTACATAATCTCTCTCTCTCTCTCTCTCTCTCTCTCTCTCTCTCTCTCTCTCTCTCTCTCTCTCTCTCTCTCTCACACACACACACACACACACACACACACACACACACACACACACACCATGAACATAATATATATGATTCTGGAATGCAGAGAAAGGCCACCTATGAAGATCTGGGCAAACAAACTGGCAGGTAAAGGGAAATAGGCTCTTTCAGGTATTTGGATGGCAAGCTATTAATCCCTCTCTCCCATGATGACGACAGTGCCAAGAAGAGAATAATACTGATGCTGATGGTACTGATTAATCCTTGAACTGGAATGTGTCCTGGGATATGTCCTTGAACTCTGCTAATGCTTCTTGCTTTCCTGGCTTTTCCTTGCTTACCCTACTGTACAAGGGTAAAATGTGTTTGTTGCTTTGCACACTTTCCCCTCTGGCCCTGGTATTTGCCCTCTGGAAGGTTGCCCAGTAGGGATTGTGGCTTTCAAGTTGAAAGTGATTCTCCTCCCCTGTTAGGAACCCAGCAGATTTTTATTTTTATTTAGCTGAAACCTCTCCCCACATCTCTATAATGCTCCCCCTCCCTGCACATGCTTGATGCAAAATATGAGGAAAACAAGGTGTCTAGATTCAACAACAGAAACAAACTTTGCCAGTAAACTACAGCCTGAAATATGTATGTCCAGTGTTTGAGCAGTGGTTATATTAGGGTCTGGCCATTAAACAGAATCAGGGAAATGTGGAATGGAGGTCATTAATATAAGTTTTTTCAAGCCTTCCTGTCTAGTGAGGAAGATCTAAAAGTAACTTCCTTCTTCGACACTTCAATGAAAGTTAATGGGATTTTGAAAAAGAAAACAATGTGTGACAACCTCTGAGATGCTCCTCAAAGATCAGAAGAATTGCAAACTACACCAGCAAGGTGACAGTTGTCTTCTGGCAGGATATAAGGGTCTAACTAGGCAGTCCAAGGGAGATGGGGCTGCCAAGTTTCCATAGCTCTCCTCTTCCTATTCCTCATTAACAGCTAGTCAAGCACAAGGGATGATGAGCTATCATGGTGCTGTGTTGCCACAGCCATAACCCATGTCTTTGGCTGCTGATGCTGGGAAAGGGCACAGCTGAGGATAGATGGAGCATTGTTTTTCCAATCTGTGTCAGGATTGCATGTGTTCTGTTCCATTTCCACACGATCCATGATACATATATTTAAAGCTAAACAAACATTTGCATTCACACTTCATAAGCACTTTATTCTGAAATATGCATGTTGGCACTTTATGGGGCTGAGAACTAGACCACAAAAAGAAGTGGGAAGAAACACAGAAGATAACTGTGTTCCAAGTTGTGCATTAGTCCAGGAAGTGCAAATCAGGTTGGCTTGTTTAAAAATGCAGACTGAATGAAATCCTTAAGCATTGAGACACAATGAGATCATGTCACATATTGTCTTTAACTAGACCAGGCTCCCCCAAACTGCGGCCCTCCAGATGTTTTGGCCTACAACTCCCATGATCCCTAGCTAACAGGACCAGTGGTTGGGGAAGATGGGAATTGTAGTCCAAAACATCTGGAGGGCTGAAGTTTGGGGATATCTGAACTAGACCTTATGTGGAAAAGAATGAAAGAGACATAGAACAGTGGTAGCTCTGTGTCTTTCTTAACAACCCTAACAGTGAAGTCCAAACTCAAGATCTGCTGGGGTGAGTAGGTTTGGCGTAGCTGGATTCTGTGCTACTCTGGGCTCACAGCCCCCACTTCTTAGCTTATCTGTGCAGTGGTCTGAGCAGGGTTAATCCTTTCTCTGGCCAACCAATAATCAAGCTGATGACCAGGGAGGAGTGACTCGCATCAGTATCAGGGCACAGAATTATGCCCACCCTACTTTATTTATGGTGGGATCTTGGGTGGGTGTGGGGAAAAAACATATTGGAGGGCCAGATTAGACCTTTCAGGTGGGAGTTAACCACTCCTGCTATGGGCTCTGGTTTGGGTATCAATGTGGTGCTTGACCATGAACTGCAGAATTATACTCTGAAGGTGTGCAGTAACTTTCATTTTGATATTTTGGTCTTCAGTGAAATTATATGTTGTATCCTTCCTGGCTGGCTTGAAAATGAAAGATAGAGAGTTGGGGGTTGGGGGTTGGGGCAGGCAGCATCCAAACTCTGATATGAAGGATTATGCCTTGAACATGAGTAATGCAGGCATGAAATTAACCAGTCATCTGGGGCAATTAGAAATGATGCCCAGTTGAGCAAGAGCTGACTGTGATCTGGGCATGATATCTCAGTTTGTTAGCTACCTATTGTTTACACCAGCCATAGTTTGGCTTCTCTGGGTGAAACAGGAAACTGCAGCTTGTTCCAAACCACAATTTTTCTTTCCTTATGCGTGATGGAGGAGGAGAAAAGGGAACAGAGGAAAGCACAAGCCTGAGGCTCACACCAGTTGCTCACAAGTAGTTTGTAACTTCTGGATGCAGCTAGATTCTCTGATTTGCACTACATTATTGGCATGAATTATTCTTTAAAAGAAAAGAAAAAATGAACTCCAGTGCACATATTCAGTACACCAGTGGTTCATTCAGTTCTTATCAGAAGCTTCTGCTTGTTTTACAAATAAACAGCCCACTGCTGCATTTCTATAGTTGCATTTAATTGAGGCTCATTAATCGCCACAGTGACACACAGACGGCCTTACCATTATCTTCTGTTTATCTTCTGCCCCGGGGCTGCATAATTGAGAATTGGTGAGAAGTGAAATGTGATGGTTAGTGAATCATTAGCTGTTTCCATTTAAAGAGGAAAAGACAGGTATTTCTATTTTAAGAAGAAACTGAATGGAAATTGATTCCCCCCCCCCCCCATGAATTCTCTGTCCTAAGATTACCGATTCATTTATAAAAGTATTTCTGAACAGTCGACTCACTCAAAAACATAGTGTGGTGGTCTTCAATAAAACATCATATAATTATAAAGTCATACAATGCGTAACAAATGACTCACACTGAATCAAATTAATCCTAATTTGCCTAATACTAGGCAAAACAGAAACTTTTCAGCAGGCAGAAAAATACGAGAATTGTGGGTGCTTATCTGATATCAATGGGAACAGTATTTTAAAGTACTAGTACCACTGCTCTAAATGTCCTAGTCATAGAAGCTCAATGAATATGTGAGAACTATATGACTGTCAACAGAGCTTCACTAAAATGATCACAGTGATCAGGCTGGTGTATAAAGGAGAAGGCAGTCCATCAGGTAACCTTTGCCATTTAGGGTTCTATACACTACCAGCGCTCACTGGAAGGACAGATCCTGAAGCTGAAGCTCCAATACTTTGGCCACCTCATGAGAAGAGAAGACTCCATGGAAAAGACCCTGATGTTGGGAAAGATTGAGGGCACAAGGAGAAGGGGCGACAGAGGATGAGATGGTTGGACAGTGTTCTCGAAGCTACGAACATGAGTCTGACCAAACTGTGGGAGGCAGTGGAAGACAGGAGTGCCTGGAGTGCTCTGGTCCATGGGGTCAGGAAGAGTCGGACACGACTAAACGACTAAACAACAACAACACGACCAGCAATACCTTGAACTTAGCTTGGCAATGCACTGGTAGCCAGCAGAGTTTTCAGCACCAACTGATGTGGAACAGCTCCATTCAGCATTCTCCATGAGCTGCAATCTCCAAACTAACCTCAATGGTATCCCCACTCAGAGCGCAGGTGAAACTCGGAAAAATAGAATATCATTGAAAAGTGCATTTATTTCAGTAATGCAACTTTTTAAAAAATTTTTTACAAATGCTTTCTTTTTGGAAATTCCACAGTAATAAAACAAATAGTTACAATAATACAAAATAAACAAAAATAAACATCGCTGTTACATTTCATTAATTACATTCCATTTATAATTGACCCGCCTAACGACAATAATTACAATTACAACAAATAATGGCTTGACATATCTTGCTTTGCATGTCATGCATGCTGTATATCTCATATATTAGTTTCCCCTTTTCAGTTGCATTACTGAAATAAATGCACTTTTCGACGATATTCTAATTTTCCGAGCTTCACCTGTACATTCCAATCTAGAGGTTACCAAGGGATGTACCACTGTCTTCAAACTATCCTGTTCAGGATAGTTAGTATACCAGGTGAAGCTGCAATAAAATGTTATTAGCCTCTGAGGACACCTGTGCCTCCACTGACAGTGATGAATTGAAGAGTAATCCTAAGATATGAACCTGCTCCTTCAGGGAGAATGGGACCCTGAACAGGCAACCTGACATATTTTTTTTGAACCCTACACTTACCTGCAGGGCTTCTGTCTTACCATGATACAGTTTCATCTTATTGACCCTCTCCCAGTTCATCACCAATACCAGACATTGGTCCAACATTGGCATAGCCTCACCACACTAAGATGAAACAGGGCAGAGTGTTATCAACATACTAGTGACAACTTGCTCCAAATCTAATGAATAACTGATCAAACAGATGTTTAAAAGCACTGGGGACAGGATGGTATATTGTAGCTCATTTCTGGGTGCCAACAATCAGTCACTCTAAGCTACCATCCGTAAATGGTCTTGAAGACTGGAGCACAGTGTCAACAGTTCCCATCCCACAAATCCAGTTAACAAGGTTACCATGGCTGACAGAATTAAAAGCTGACCAGAGAATGAGTAACAGCAGCAGAATCCCCTCTCCCACTCGCAATCAAGGTCATCCATCGGGGTGACCTAGACTGATTTGGTGAGTTATTCTGTAGATGCTTTTAAATGTATTTTTGTACATTTACATTTATTTTTGTACCCTGTGTCATGAGTACAGAAAAGCAGATTTTTTTATATTTAAAAGTTCCATTTTTTTATTATTAACCCAAATCTCACCCAGAGGCAAAATAGGGACATTGCTTTAACACAGACAGGTAGCAGAAAACAGAGGATGCCCTTGGTTATTTGAAAAAGGAGGGACAGGTGGAGGGTACAAAGAAGCCCAACTAAAATATAAGTCTATTGAATCACAATCTCCTTAAAAGTTTTGTGTAGAATTATTGCCATGCTGTTGTGTGTTATGGGGTATAAGAAATAAATGCTAGCAGTTTTGAAAAAAAAAAGGATTTATAGAAACATACCCTTATGGATGCAAGAGAAGAAAGCTAGGGCATTGCATGCACTTTGCTTGCTATAAGAAATGCTCCTTTCATGATGATGATACACTGATAGTCTCATTCTCTCTAAGCTGCTCCCATCTGTAACACCAGCTTGCTCACTTTCCCTCAGGACTATGAGCCCCCCCCCCAAAAAAAAGCAACAAGAAGTCTACTGAAATGAAGAGACAAAAATATGTTGAAGTTATCCCCATTAGATGTAAAACATATTTCTAGTTTTCATTTCGGAATCATGGGATGAGCCATTAGGAGCCCGTGGGCATTGTAGGGGGGGGGGGAATGTATTGCGTCTGCCAGGCAGTGATTATGTTTTTAAAACATTAGCCTGCACAATTCGATTGTAGTCTTTAGAAGGGCACAACAATAAGTTGCCCAGTTCCTTTTACAAAGTTAGCCTAAACTAGGGAAGCTGAAGAATTCCAATGGAAACGGAAACATGGGCGGGGATTGCCAATGTTCACCAATTCATCCCACATCCAGAATGGAAATATGTCCAGAAAATACTATTGGTATTGGTGGTGGTTGTCTTAGTTTTTGGGTACACAAGCAATACATCATTGGTTATATTTTCTCCACCCCTATTTGCATGGGGTTTCCTTTTCATTGAAATAAACAGCCTTTGCATTGAAATGAGCAGCATGGAATAGCATAATGATAATTACTTATTACGTAAAATCCCACCACGGTGGACAGCAAGACAAATATTGTTGTTTTTGTCAGAAGTTGGCCTTCAGTGGAACAGAAGCACCTCTGCATGCAACAAACACAGGTTGGAGGGAAAATTGTTTCCTTCCTACAACTCAAGCCCAGGGGTGGAAGTTTCTTCAGGTTTCTGCTGGTCCTTGGTGTGGCTGCCCCCAAATGCCTAGCCTCTCCATTTGATCTGAATGAGAAGCAGCCCTGCATCCACTCGCTGATAGTCCTGTCCTTCCAACCTGCAAAAAATGTTTAATACTTCTGTTCTCCTCCTGTAAAGGCCTTACCTATTCCTGGGTTGTTAAGGCATCAAAGACACTGGTGAGAACACATTTCAGAGTAGCTGGGAATCATCAAAATTTGGTGCTAAGTGGCTTTAAAAACCTAGCTGCTTCCATTTACATCCCTTGTAAAAGGACAACACACATAGTATAATGTTGTTTCCTCTTGCATGATGGTTGTTGTTGTTGTTGTTGTTGTTTGCTTTTTAGAGATGGCAACAATAATGGCAAATGAGTTGAAAAGGACATTTCAACAACAATCACCTACACAGTAGGGTTGCTGTTGTTGTTGTTGTTGTTGTTGTTGTTGTTGTTGTTGTTGTTGTTGTTGTTGTTGTTAAAGGAGAAAATAAGTCAGATTGGAACATCTGGCCACCTTTTGGTTTCATTTCCAAATGGAGGGGTCAATTTCAGGAAACGAATGTTTTGAAAGGCTATCTAGATCAGGCATCCCCAAACTTCGGCCCTCCAGATGTTTTGGACTACAATTCCCATCATCCCTGACCACTGGTCCTGTTAGCTAGGGCTCATGGGAGTTGTAGCCAAAAACATCTGGAGGGCCGCAGTTTGGGGATGCCTGATCTAGATACTTGTTGAAGGTACTCCTTAGCAAAGGTTACCCATTCAGCGCGTCCTTGCTAGAATAGCCTGTCTCTTTAAGCAAATAAATGTCCCAAAGCTTTGCTTCATCGAGCAGATGTAGCTATTGGGCGAGCACTTGGGAGGGCAGTAATCTTCTGTGCTAGTGGTTTTTTTTGTTTTCTCATTACAAAAATTGGCTTTTGCTTTCTGGCGAGAGAACAAGAAAGAGAGGCCTGATCACTGTCACCCTACCCTCAGGGGCTGTAGAACAGGAGGAGCAACAGCCACAGAACTGCCAAGAGCAACAGCAGATAGTTTAAGCAACAGCTGTCTGGCTCTGTAGCTTCTGCTTGGACATCAATTTGAGCTTTGCAGTTTAGGCAGCTTCTGATGTTTGTCCCCAACTACTCGCCCTGGACCCAGTTAGAATCAGACGCTATTTCCATGCAGCAGAAAGGACAGTAGTCTCTCTTAGTTGCCTCCGCTGGTTTGGTAGCGGTCTGAAGGAGAATGACCAGTGACAATCCATGGGGCCTTTGAGGGGTCTATGGCCAGGGCACAATGTGAAAACTAGAAATGTGTGATTTAAGCTGCATACTTTGTGCATTGCAGAGGCAATGTGTTGAACTTCAGGGAGAGGGTGGAGTTTGTTTGTTTTTTACATGGATATCACTTAATTTCTGTAAAGCATGAACTGGACCTGAATCTGTCCCAAGATCAGAGTGTTTGTACACACATACAGTATGTATAAACCCCTGCAAGTACATTCATGTAATCATATTTTGAAGTTCAGAATAATTTTGCATACACACACAGTGCCGAATCCCATTGGAAGTAGATTAATCTGCGCAGGGGTGAAACACCCCTGACGCATTTGCAAACAGCTTTGATTTTTTATGTTTGTACACCTCTCCAGTTGGACATCACTCTAGTGAGTGGAGGGACGGCAGCTTTCCATTGTTATTTCTTGTTCCCTCAATGCATGTGCTAAATTTTGCATCTAAACTTTTCTTCTCACTGTATGTTCGTAGTCTATCATTTCCCATTTCAAGGAGGCAAGGAGGCAATTCTTCATTCTGGAGGCCCTTTAAAATCTGCTCATTGTTAATAGGAAGTCCTCGACTCAGTTAATGCACTCCGTCCTTGACACATCATTTCATGGCATTTTATGTTATTTTATTTTTTAAAAGGCAAGCTCGTGGAACTCCTAGGTGGAGAGCTATGTCAAATGCATCCTTGTTACTGCAGATTAGTTTTGCAGTTGTCTGGAATGTGAAGCGAGTCTGAGCTCACAAAGCTTTGGCCTTCCTGAATACCCCGCTGCCTTTTACTCTCATGGTGTTCAACCCAGACTAAAGTTGTGTTGGCCTGTATTTTATGGAGAATTTGGAGGGCCATGGACGAGTGAAATGTCTGCAAGATTCTGAAGCGAGTTGTTTGGTAGAATTGCAGGACAACCAACACAGTTTCTTTGGTGACTTGTTTCACATATTACTAAGGTTCTCTAATGTATGTTCTTAGCACTGATTGGGAGGTGGTACTTTTCTGTGACAGCAATGCTAAACTGCTGCAATATTTAGATAAGCAAGGCTGTAATGGGGAACCTCTGGCCCTAAATGGCCTCAGTCCAGTATACCTGAAGGAGCGTCTCCACCTCCATTGTGCTGCCCGGACACTGAGGTCCAGTACGGAAGGTCTTCTGGCGGTTCCCTCATTGCAAGAAGTCAAGTTGCAGGGAACCAGGTAGAGGGCCTTCTCGGTGGTGGCACCTGCCCTGTGGAACGCCCTCCCATCAGATATCAAAGAGAAAAACAGCTACCAGTTACATCTGAAGGCAACCCTGTTTAGGGAGGCTTTTAATGTTTAATAGATTATTTTATTTCATTTTTCTGTTGGAAGCCACCCAGAGTGGCTGGGGAAACCCAGCCAAATGGGCGGGGTATAAATAATAAATTATTATTATTATTATTATCATTATTATTATCATCATTATTATTATTAATGAGTAAATGTGGCCCTTCAGGTCATTCTTTCTGGCTCTTTGGACCCTCCTCTCTCCTAGGCCACATCCCCATTCCAGCAATACCCACTTTGAACGTTTCTATATCAGCCACAGAGCCAACCTTCAGAATTGTTAGCCAGTAATCTGCCTGATAACAAAGGAATATTAATAGTAGTTTCATTGGGTATGAGAGAGGGGATGGATGTGAACCCCTCCCTTTCACCTATTTGTTAGTCCTACAAAATGTTAGGTTTTTTCCCCCCGTTCCATGGAAAATTCTTTGGATGTTTTCTTTGGACAGGATCCTCCAAGTGTTCTCCAATGTTTCTTCTGAGGTTAAATGTTTACCAACAGTACAGAAATATTTGTATGTATCTGCCCAAAAGCTAGTTTCATGGAATTCAATTCAATTGCACTGCAAATTTGTATTGGATCACAACCTCAGCAGCGACTCTAGGCATAAGTAGAAGTCAAGGAGCTAGGTCTCACAGTTCAGGAATCTGAGTCTGTGAAGGCACACCACTGTTTCTTTTCATATAACAAAGTCGCCTGACTTGAATGTTACAAATATACCTCAAAATATCTGGCCACATGTGCCAATTTCTAAATCCAAAACCTTTCAAGGCAAAGCTCTCCCATCTCAGCTGAGTAGCAGCATTGCTTTAGTACAGGTGTTCTCGTCTTGGTACTCTGCATGAATGGACTACTTTGACTTTTCAATACATGCAACAAGCTGAGCATTAACATCTGCAAAGCTGAGATTACAGTCATGCATCATACAGATGCTTTGAGATATATTGCTGCAGAAGAAAAGAAAGGGGGGTCCCTTGTGACAAGCTCAAAAGAAGGAACTTACAAGTCTGCAGGCAATGCACAACCTTGACACACTTATGCTGCTGTTTGAAAGTAATTAATGATGATGTCTTTTGCTCATTTTCACTGCCCAACTTTTGACATATATTACCCATTGCCTTTGTGTCATGAGTTGCAAGCAGACCAAGATCAGGAACATGAGAAGTTACCTAATACCAAGTCAGACTATTGGTCCACCTGTCTGAGTGCTGAATAGAGTGAGTGGCAGCAGCTCTCCAAGGTTTCAAATAGGGATCTTTCTCAGCCCTAAATGAAAATTGAATGTGAAAACCTCTGTGCATGAACGTTGTGTTCTAGGAGAGCTATGGTACTTAAAATTGTTAGCATCTTGTGGCTAGGAGACAAATCCAGTATTCCTCCCTCCCAGCCACCACCACATCAACAGCCGTGTAATGCACAGCAGCCAGGGTAGAAGGTAACACAGAGTTTGGCCACAGATTAGGTCTGATGTGTCATGTGATGGCAGCGGGGTTGTCTCAGTATCCAATAGATCACAGTCTGGACAGTAGAGCTTTACATGAAAATGGAATGACACTGGTACCGTTTTGCAGGTGATGATCAGTGGAAGGATGACAGAACTGCAGGGTCTCAGACCTCTGCCTGATACTTTTTAAAAAACAAAACAAAACAAAACCTAGAGGGGCTAAGGCTTGAACTCTGGACCTTGTGCATGTAAAGCATGTGGCCTTCCACTGTTAAGGAGTCTTCAGAGCAGTGGCATAGCGTGGGTTGCCAGTGCCCAGGGCCCCACGGCAGGGATGTGTGGAAGGGTAGAAAATTGACAGTCGCATGCACATTCAACTGTCCATGTCACCCAGAAGAACATAGCCACCGGGATAAGAAAAGAAGAAACATTCCATTATCTGGAGAGGTCACTTCCTGTTTCACATGGATAAGCTGCTATTAACGGAGCCCAGCTACAGAAGTGCGCAGCTGTATTGTGGCAGCACCAGGAATTGAAATTTTATGCCCCCCTAACAATTTTTCACCTGGGGCAGTCACTCCTGTGACTCCCCCATGCTATGCCACTGCTTCGGAGACATGCCAGTCAGAAAAAACTTTCCTGCCTAAACAAAACAAGACAGAGCAGCAACAGGAAGCACCTGACTCCACCCAGATGCAGTTAAGTCCAGTGCCACCTAGTGGCTCTATAATATAATGGCACTATTTTCCCCCACTCTACTCTCTCTCCAAAAATATAGTTGGGGTGTTGTTGTTGTTGTTTTTGATGACCTTGCTTTTGTCTATCTGGTGCTCTGTGGCATATACAGAAATAAGCAGTGACTGCCTGTTGAAATTATGTATAAATATTTGTTTATATTTCAGTTTTATGATCAAATCCAATCCTTTCATCAACTAAATGGTGTGGTAAAGGTAATATTTTGGTGATATGGATTTGAATGTTTCTGTGTCCTTAGCCACATCCAACAGCTTTTTCAGGGGCATTGGTATTTATGTTGGTCTCCTGCCATCCCTGGGATTCACTTGGCTTCTAATGATTTCTTTAATTACTTTGCTGACATGGTTTAATGATCTTTGTCTAGTAATGCCTTCCCACTTTGAAATTATCGGTCTTTTGTGACTGAGTTTGGTTCTTCAGCATTCTGCTCCCTGCATTTTATTAGCACGTAACTCTTTTTGACTTCAAAGCTGTGTAATTAAATGATTGCTGCATTACATTAAACCGCCGTGAGGTAAAGGCGATGGATCTCCTAGCGCATTGCAAAATGAATGACAGAGCTGGCATGTATTTGTTTGCTTTTCCTAGAGAGGAAAGTTATTTGTTTCATAAATGCAAAAATAAAATAAAATGTGTGTATCTCATCCCCACATTGCTTTCATGCCTTACTATATTTTAATCACCCAATATATGCTATTTGGAGAGGGTGACAGGATTAGTTGATACTTGGGGTATCTTTGCTAAAAGATGTTTATTGTAAGGAAAATATCCTAAGGCCCAACTTGCCTATGCTGAGGAATACTTTTTCACAGTAAGGTATCACATGGAACAATTGTAAAGTTTTCACCAGTTTCAAGGTCAAAACATGAATGGTACACTTTGACCTCAAAACTATGAAACTAGAGCTGATGAAGAATAAACCGAAACAGGGCCTTGTCCTGGATTTCTAAAAACTGGATTGCTACTGGAATTTGTCTTATTATTATCAACTTAAAACTTTCTAAAAATTATTTCTTTACCTGGCCAGAGCTCTTGGAATGTTTTCATTTGGCTTCTGGATAGTGACGTCCAACAAGACCTCTCTAACTGAGTACCCTGGATAAGCCGCTGGTTCAGGACTGGTTCCCATTTTCTGCTCATTATGCAAAATTTTAAAAACTTCAGTTATGTCACCTCTTCTTCACCTTTTCTCTCAACTAACGAGCCCCCAACATTGCATACCTGAAGGAGCATCTCCACCCCTATTGTTCAGCCTGAACTCTGAGGTCCAGCTCCGAGGGCCTTCTGGCGGTTCCCTCTCTGCAAGAAGTGAGGTTACAGGGAACCAGACAGAGGGCCTTCTTGGTAGTGGTGTCCTCCCACCAGATGTCAAGGAAATAAACAACTATATAATCTTTAGAAGACATCTGAAGGCAGCACTGTTTAGGGAAGTTTTTAATATTTGATGTTTTATTGTGTTTTTAATTTGTTGGGAGCCACCCAGAGTGGCTTGGGAAACCAAGCCGGATTGGGCGGTATTGATGATAGATAGATAGATAGATAGATAGATAGATAGATAGAGATATAGATATAGATATAGATATAGATATAGATATAGATATAGATATAGATATAGATATAGATATAGATATAGATAGATAGATAGATAGTTCAGTGTTAGAGCACATGTTTTACATGGAAAAAATGTCCCTGGTTCATCCCCTAGCAGTTGCAGACAGGCTGATGATGATGATTATTATTATTATTAGAGTTGCTCCATCCCCTTGTCCATTTTGGTTGTTCTTTTCTGAACCTTTCCCAACTCTACAATATCCATTTTGAGGTGAAGGGACCATAACTGTACACAGTATTCAAAATGCAGTTGCAGTATAAATTTGCATAATCTCATTATGATACTGGCCATTTTATTTCAATTCCTTTCCTAATGATCCCTAGCATGGAATTTGCATTTTTTTAAGCTTCTGCACACTGGGCCATATTCATTGACCTACCTACTATGACCCCAAGGTCTCATTCCTAGCCCGTCACCACCAGTTCAGAAACCATGAACATATATCTGAAACTGAGATCCCCCCATACGTGAACCTCATACCTGTCTTACAAGCCATCCAGTCTCCACAAATTGCTGTCAGACTTTTGCAACTGGGTGATGGTTTATCTACAGACTTCAGTTCAGATACAAGATCTTGATCCTGTAGTTGTACACAGTAGATATTTTCTCTCATCACACTTACCTAACTGGTTAACTATTGACATGGTGCAAATGAACTCCTATCAGTATAGAAACAGTGTTTAATTAAGTTAAACTGCATTTGGTCTTGGCGAGGACAAAGCCTGTGAGTTTTATACACAACAATGCCAAGAAATTCTTGGATATAAAAGTAAAATTCTGCCATGGGGGGGGGGAGGATGTTGAAGCACAATTTAGCATAGTATGATGACATAAAATTCATAGTTTGGTTGCCAAATTTCTAATTAAATTGTCCTTTATTGCCCCTGTTTTGGGATTTATTTCTCTTCTTTAACACATTGGCTTGCACATTATGGGAAATTTAAGACAGAAATGTTCCTATCCTTCAACTGCCCTTCAGTGGAAGTCTTGGAAACAAAATTCACACCCAAGGAGCACCATGCCAGCCACATGTCCCTCCTCTTCCCTGATGTTACTTTCAAAGACTAGTGCAATAGTGAAAAGTGTAAATACCATAAAAAGGGATAGTGAGTTATATCCTCAGAAGTTGCCATGTACAATGCACAATAATACTCAGTCTCAAGGACATTGCCTTTCTCCTTGGTGGACTTCTACCCTCCATCAAACTGATGGCTGCAGTGCTTAGCTCTTTTATATTCTTATAAATTGATTGAGACAATTGCTAAAACACATCTTCAGCCAAAACTTCCCACACCACCAATCTAACCCTACAAAGTTCATCTGCAGGACTTGGGCATCTTCTAGATCTCACACCCATTCTGCAAAACTGAATGTCAAGTGGATAGTGCCCCACAACACATGAGTGTGCGCCCCTAGCATCCTGTACAGCATATGGAACTTCTGAGGCAGATATTCAAGAGTTCCTCAATTCATAAACACAAGAAACTGCCTTTCTCAGTCTGCCTGCAGCTGCTAGGGAATGAACCAGGGAAACACCCCCCCCATGTAAAACATGTGCTCTAGCACTGAACTATCCTTTCATTGTTTTAGCTACCAACCCCCCCCCCCCAAAAAAAAACCAGGGCTGGTCTTACTCAGCCCTGGATGAAACCCCGACTCCATTGCAAACAACAGTACATTATTACAGTACATTGTATTCTGCCCTTCCTCAAAGAGGGTCAAGTCAACATACCAGGGTTATTCTGCCTCACAATAATGCTATGAAGTAAGTTAGGCTGATAGGTAGTGATTGGCCCAAGGCCAGCCAAAGCATCTCCCCTTTATAGGAAATAAATGGAATGGTTTAACAGTTCTCCGAACACACCACCTTTTTAAAACACACATCCTTAGCAAGTCAGAATCTTTGAAATTAGTTTTAGCACACCTCTTTTGCAAACAAATAAAACCTGGCATGTTAGCTTTAAAGCATAAATTAATCTGTTTCTGAAAAGGAGAAGCAGATTATAGGGCAGGTGAGGGATTAGGAGAGGGGGGAACTCATATGCCCCCCCATCCCAACCCTGAATCTTAAGTTATTCACACTGATGTGTCCCTCCCAAGCCCAGTAAATCAGAGCAAACGAGTTTTATGAACAATCCACCAGATGGGAAAATGTTCACATCCCACAAAATGTTGATCAGATTTATTTGAGAAGCAAGCTGTAACCATATGCATATCAGAGGAAGGAAAATGGATTTTCAGATTGTCAGTGACTGCTGTCAGGCTTGCAGCTGTATGATTTTAATGCCGGATTGCCATTCCTACAGTAGGTTTGCTCGTCTCCACTTACCTCTTTGCCAGCTAGTATGATTAATATTGATTCAGTTTTACAAGCAATTAAATTGGAAAACATAAACAACCTTTTTATTGGCTTTTTGCTAGACAGAAATAAGCATCTGGATTCCCTGCTCTCCCTGAGATGTATTAATATCACAGCAGCCAGAAGCTTCATGGTCACAAGGAGGCTCAAAATAATGTCTATATATATAATCTCAAAGCCCTTTACATCCCTCGAACTTACTCATTCACCCAAAGCTTCAGGTCATGGCAATTTATGGGCATCTCATTGCATTGACTGAAAGTATCCCTTGATATAAGAATTAGGAACATACACAGGGCTTTTTTTCCCCAGCCAGAGCTCACTGGAGCTCAGTTCTGGCAACTCTCAGGTGGGCGCCATTGCCATTCTAAGAGCAGAAGGGAGAAGTACATGGTGAGCACCTCTTTTTCTAGAAAAAATAGCACTGAACATGCACACACAAGCAAACACACAGGCATGAGGTGACAATATTTTCTGCTAACTGCTTGAATAAGGGTTTAGTCATTTTCCCTCCCACTTCTGAGTTGCCTCCCCTCTTTGAGCTAAAGTGATTTTGGGTTGTAAAAAGTTGTGTGGGTGCATTTTATTAATTTCTATTATGCTTTTCTTCCTGAAAATAAAGCATCTTTCGTAAATGTCAATTTAGAATACAATAAAGGTGGATTAAAATATTGTTAGAAGCAATAAAATGTCAGCAAGAGAGCAGAAGGGGAACAAAAAGGATCCACAGCAGCAGCAAAAACAAGACATTATCTAGCCAGCCCTCTCAGAAACCCCTACAGAATAAGAATGGGTGGTGGAAATTACCATGGATTCAGGGTAAAATGTGATTCCTGTAACTTGGGACCAGATCAGAAAATACCAAACACACTCCGAATCCATCCCAATATGTAGAGGGGAGCACTCCCTCCCCACCTGGCATACATCTCCACCTGCATATAATGGAGATGGGTAGGGGTGGGGAAATCTGCCAATTTAGCTAAATGCCCAATTCTCATCTTTCCAATCTTGCTTTTGGTTCCATCTCAGTTTGTGACTGAGTCCTCATCAAAATTCATCCACATTTAGTGAACATTTCTCCTCATATTTTTGTACACCGTTTTACCTAATATGCATGTTCTCTGCAAAGCAATTTCCTAATAATATGCATTTTTTTAAAAATTATTGTCACTCACACACACATATTTAACCATATTTCATCCTAGTATATGCATTTATGTGCATATTCTTGGGAGCACTGCAAAATTTGGAGAAGTGTACATCTTTTGAAGGATAGCTGCGTTTCAGTTTGCATGCTGTTTCAGAAATTGCAAATTAGGATGGTTCACCTATACATGTTGGGCCAGATCAGGAGAGAAGTATTGTCTACCCAGGAGCTTGGTCTATAAAGGTTTTAGGATGGAGCACAGCGGACCTCCCAGGTTCATGATGTAGCAGTGATTCATGCCAACTTTGTATGAGTTTCTGACACTTTGATGAGACTTCTGGGTGCAGTTTAAACTCAATTCTGTTTGGACAGGGAAAGCTCTCAGATTGAAAATATCCAACACTTAGCTCAGATAGCACAGGACTATATATTATTTTCGTTTGATGTGAGGAATAGTCTGTGCCATGTTCCCTATTGGGAAAGATATAAATTATTATGTGAAATCAAGAGGACTTTGGCAATGACCCATTCATTACAACCTCCAGATGAGCTTGGCACTCAGTTGGCACTCCCCCCCCCCACACACACCACAAATATAAACCTGTTGCACATCTACAACACTTTTCCAGCCAAATGAGACCTGTGCTATTCATATCAGAACCTGCAAATCTTGAGCATTCACAGCATCATTGTTGTTTTTCTAATGTGAGGCACCACAAGTCAATAAAACAACCAACCAACAAAACTGATCCCTATCACTGTTGTAGGCCCTGAAGAACTCTAGGGTTCAAGGGAAGATCTCCTAGACTCCCCGCCTCCCCCCAAAAAACCCACATGCATACAATATACTGGTTACATTGCCAGAAATCAAACAGATCACATGCTACAATTTTATACAATTGGGCCTTCCAAAAGAGCAGGTCCGGCTGACTACATGGTAAATATTTGTTGCCTTTGGTTACCTTGCAACAACATACCAGTTGCATCTTGTTTTGCAACCTACTAGTTACATCAAAAATCAAACTGAACTTATGCTACACTTTCCCAAGAGAACAGATTTATTTGGTTAACGTGCCTGCTTAAATCCCCAACTTACTTTTTGTCAGGAGGCCAACTGTGGAATTCTCAGTTTAAATTCTGCTAGACTCCTTTCCCTCATTAAGCATCACATTCACCTTATGCAATGAGCAGAAAGACATGGCTTAATAGTAGGACCAATTGCTTCTTATAAAAGAAAAAGGAGCTTGACAATGAAACATATATAGGTTGACTGTTAATGGCTTTCATACACTTTGCCTTATTAAGTGATCACCGTTTGAAGGCCGCTGCCTAACCCTGCACTGGAAGACTGATTAAAAATTGTCCTGACTTTGCCTTTCACACTAATTTAGATTTATGAGCATGCCAGTTTAAGGAATAGGTCTCTCTCATCAAACTCAAAATTGTAAGTTTCCCCGTTTTTCCCACTCACCAGAATAAGATGTTTTATTCATTGGCAAAATTCCCAGTTCAACAATATGATGAGAATAAATTATGTACATTTGCATGGCACTTTTGTGGGTTCCTAATTAAGAAATGGCACCGCATCGTCCAAGGGGATGCTTTTTATTTAGTGACTAACGGGACAAATTCATTAACCCCTATAAATTCTGAGATTTCCCGGGAAGGATGGATTTATGATTGCTGTTAATTTTTCTCCATTGTGTTAGAAAACCTTTCACCTTACAATATTGATTAAGAGCAAAGAGTACATAAATCATGGTTGCTTTGCAGGTACAGCTGCTGGTTTGACAATTTTAGCATGACACAGTTAAGCTTGGGGCTGTTTTACTTTCGCGTTTCCTGCAGTAGGTTATCTCTCAGTACACATATGTTATGTGCACAAGATTAAGGGAAAGTGATTCTGTGAATTCCATGTGTTAAGGAATTGCAAGCAGTTGGGGGGGGGAGTCTGAGATGAGTGGCTGTAACTTCTATTACCAGTGACATACTTGGACTGGGAATGACCGCTCCCCACATCAAATGGGGGGTGCCTTTTGCATGATCGTGCACAGCCCCCCAGATCCCAATGTGACTCCTGGTAGTTTGGGCTGGCCTCATCCTCCCCAGGCTGGATACCTGGAGGTCTCCGCCTACCTCAGCCAATCGTCCAATCCCGCCTGGGGAGGCGTTGCCAGGGGATTGGCCAGGTAAGGGGAGGGACCATCCTGCCCACACAACAGAAGGTGAATCTTACCTGCAAAGCGGCAGTCAACTCCAGAGCTTCTCCCACCCTCCACACCCTCATTGAAGTTTTCTTTTGCAGGTTAACCTCTTCTCCACAGGTACGCAGGTGCTGCTACGTCAAGGTCAATCTTGAAGGGCTGGAAAGGAAAATCCTGTGTTGGCAGGTTTTTCCTTTCCCATAGCAAAACATCACAACTTTGGCCTTTTCAGGTCTTGGGCGGAATCCTTTAGTTTATCTTCCTAAAGGGGGGCGGGGCGGGAAGTGGTGACCCACGCCCCCTTGAGGCAGTGATACCAGGGTTCCCTGTTAAAGTGGAGGCATTGGCCATATGCCATGAGGTTGTCATTGCTCTCCCCTCCAACGGCAGCGAAACGGGGTGGGTGGGGGTGGGCTTTCTGTTTGGACATATGTTCTTCAGAGCCAGCTCAATCCCCACACTTTCTGGCTAACCCTGAAGTCTCCCAGATCCCCAGCTGGGAAGGATAAACGCCCAATGCCTGAGCCAAGGTCTGCCTACACGTGAAACTTAAGAAAGTTGTGGCCAATTTTAATCCCATAGCACGTTGTCTTGAGTCTTGAGTCATTATTCTGCTTGGGGATTGCCTGGGGTTGGGGTTTTCTGACATATTGAAGCAGCACAGGAATGACTGCTCTCCACATCAAACAGAGGGCTTCCTTTTGTGTGCCAGTGCACAGCACCTCTGATCCTATGTGACTCCTGGCAGAGCGCTGCTGGGCCATCTCCGCAAGTCGCAAACCTTGAGGTTCCCGCCAAACTTCACTTCAAATAACCAATCGCGACTGGGGAGGCAGAGCCAGGGGAGGGCACCAGGTAAGGGTAGGGTCTGCTCTTTAGGCATAAAGGGGGGTGGAACCTATCTTGGAGCTTGGGGGAGAGTGTGAAGTGGAGATATACGCCCGCCCCGCCTCGCGGCGGCAATCCCAGGGTTCCCCGTTAAAGGGGTTTTGTTGAGGGGAGTCACTGGCCATATGTTGAAAGGTTGCCAGTGCACTCCCCTGTGTTGTGGTGAAATGGGGGAGGGGGCTCTCTGCTTAAACATACATCTTCCAGAGCCAGCCCAATCCCCAGACAGATTGGTTAACCCTGATGTGCCGGCCGGGGACTGGAAGGTACAAACGCCCAATGCCTAAGCCATGGGTCTTCCTACATCTGAAAGTGTAATAAAGTTGTGGCCAATTTTAATCCCATAACACATTGTCACGAGTCGTTATTCCACCCGGGTGTCACCTGGGGTTGGGGAGGTCTCCGCGTGGGCAGGCAAATAACAATTGCTAACCAGCAGCTAGCCTTGACAACGCTTTTCTTTGGATAATTATTACAGTGGGCTGCTTTTTCTCTATTCCATTTAAAATCTTTGAAAAACAAAACAACAGAAAGGAACCAGAAGGACATAAAATTCACCTCAGGTCAATTATATTTCTACAATAACTATGTTGTTGAAATAGCAGAAAGAAACAATCTGAGAGCAGAGCTATAGCATATATTTAAAGCACACAATCTTTTCCAAAGAATCCTGGGAACTGTAATTTTCCCCTCACAGAGCTGCGGTTCCCAACACCTTAAAAAAAAAAAAACTAGCTAGGCCTGATGGGAATTGTGGTTCAACATTATCCAGAGGTCCAAAGGTTCCCTCACCTGCGTTAGTACAACAGAAAAGTGGTTGGTCATATTCCCGTATTCTGAAAATACATGCTGATACTTGCCCAAACATCCCTTTAAATGATTAGTTATTTCAAAAGATGCTGTGCACCAGATAATTAGAGGACATTTCTGTTGCAGGTACTCTTGAATCTGCTGAATTAAAAAAATAAAATAAAAAAGTTAAAGTGGCATTCTTTAAAACAGTTGGTGACTTTTTTCTCTCTCTATATATATTCATATATTAGCTCAACTGTTGTTCAGGGTTCAGGCATCAAAAGCAAGTAAGGAAGGAAAATGGCTGCACAGAGTGCTAATCCTGGGATGCTTATATATATATATATATATATATATATATATATATATATATATACTGTAACATAAATATATGTTAACTGAACCTTAAATTTCAATTTGATACTGGGAGCAGGGCATTTTCAATCATGGAAGCATTTACCCTTAGAAACATGTAAATGAAGCTAAAATGGCAAGAAAGCATCCTGTGCATATTCAAATGAGAAACAAGCACACAGACCAAGCTGGAGATGAAAACATAATGTTTTGCGCTTATTAATGCAAGCTGTCATGGCACCAGGTTTTTCCTCTCCCCCCCTCCCCCTCGAGACTCTTCTCCAAGTGGAAGGTAGGCGAATGTCTCATTATTCAAATCAATGCAAGCTATCTGGCAGCGAAGTCTCAACAAACAATCAAAATATTTATTAAGGATTTTAATATGAAGAAAAGGTCAAATACATAATTTGATCTGATTTTCTATTCGCAAATAATATCTGACATATGGTTTTTTTATATATAAAAAAGGACCTGAAAATGAGGAAGAGATGATCAAAACAAACAAATAAACCAAAAAGAATCTCTTCGCAAATGTTTCCTGCAATGGTCTCAATTTACTGGATAATGCAATGTTTCTTATTGAAAAGCATGGAGTCACTGGAACTCAAAGAGTTGATCTGGTGGAGTGGAGACCAAACTAGATATTAACTGGAGATCACCAATCAGTTCTCCGCAAGTGTCTCACTCTGGAAATGGATTGGGGGTGGGAGTAGGTAAATGTGATTTAAGTCACATTTAAAGGCAACCATGCCTAATCTGCTCTTTCCAAAACAATCTACAAACTGAAACGCCCCTCCAAACATAGCTGCCAAGTTTTCCCTTTTCTCGCGAGGAAGCCTATTCAGCATAATGGAAAATCCCTTTAAAAAAGGGATAACTTGGCAGCTATGCCTCCAAATCTTGCCCTGTAGTTCCCCAGCTATGTAATATGTACAAAAATGTATATATATATATATATATATATATATATATATATATATATATATATATATATGGGTAAAATGCGCATAAAATGCACATGTTAGCAAAAATATGGAAACATGCACTGTCTTATGGGGAATAATATACAAAAATGCATTATATTATGGAAAATATGCTCTGTAAAAATGTGTATATTGGGGGGAACTTACACTAAAATGATGGTGAATTTTCTTGAGGGCTTTTAAATTCTAAAAGTCTCAAGCTGATGTGGAAATGTGGAGAACTAAACTTAAGAGTGGAAAAATGAGAAGCAGAGAAGCCCAGACTGACAGAGACACACATCCCTAACCACTTCCCACCTTTGTGTAAAAACAGCTTCAGGCTTTGTATTGGGGCTGCAGTGCTGAGAAGGAGGAGGAGACACATTACTCTTGCCCAGGAAGATATTCATTATTAAGGGAGAAAAAGACAGGTATGATATGCTTCAGGGGAAGAAGATTTGCTATGTTTTCCTTTTCGTGGCTAATAGTAGCTCTGGAAGAGTGGATTGGCACTAAGGAATTGCTATATTCCAGATCCAAATTGCCCTTTGCAATAGTTGCTCTTAAGAAAACCCCAAGATGGTGAGACATCTATTTTTATACATTTTTATTCGCTTAATTTGAATCTTGCCCTTTCTTCCAAAGAAGCCCAGGGTGGCATCTAGTTTAGTGCTTGTTATTAGACTAAGGTAAACCCAACATGCATCAGTTTCGGCATTTCTCAGGTGGGCGCCATTGCCATCATAAGAGAACAAGGGAGGCATTCATGGTGAGTTCCAGCAACTCTTTTTTCTAGAAAAATAGCAGTTTTCCAAGCTAGCCACATGATAGTTAGAAGGATAACTAGGATAACTCCATATATTCCGCCCTGGTGTCCTTAGTGGGAGGAATCTGGATACAAAAGGAATAATCATCAAGAGACCCCAACTGCTCAGCCAGTAGACATGCTGCTTTTTAAACTGCTCACTGGGTTATATATTTGGCTGTGGGAGCTTTGGCTATGAAAATTGAAAAGTGCTCCAGCTGTGTGTTTGTTTGTTTTCTCTTGCATATGTCCATATCTCTTCTTTGGGATCCCAGCCAAAATTGTCAAGGTGACCCAATCCAGCAAAAGTTAGTCTTACTTATTGGGTCATCAGATTCAACGGGGCAAGTTACTCACTCTTAACTGATGTTACCAGGATTTCACAGCAGCCCCTGAAACACAGTTCTCTCTACTGCCACTCTGAAGCAACATTAAAAGCCCTGAAAAAAGAAGTGACTGCGGTACACAGTTTAGGGAAACATGACAGTCGGCACAGAAATGAGTCAGATTGAGCCATGTGATCCTTCCCACAAGTTATTGGGTTTCTGTCATGCTGATAGCAGAGTTCAGATAATGTCAGAACAAATCACATAAGCCACTCTAGTACACATTTTGTACTGTGAAGTGCTAAGACAATTGCGGTAGAATGATGAGTTGTACCCTTCTGACTGCAGGTCAGGTGGTAATTTTTTGAACACTCCTCTACATCTACAAGGACGCGGGTGGGTGGCTCTGTGATCTAAACCACTGAGCCTCTTGGGCTTACCGATCAGAAGGTCAGTGGTTCGAATCCCCACGATAGGGTGAGCTCCCGTTGTTCGGTCCCTGCTCTGGCCAACCTAGCAGTTCGAAAGCACGCCAAAAGTGCAAGTAGAGAAATAGGTAAATAGGCGTTTCCATGCACTGCTCTGGTTTCGGTGTTCTGTTGCACCAGAAGTGGCTTAGTCATGCTGGCCACATGAGCCGGAAAAACTGTCTGCGGACAAACGCCGGCTCCCTCGGCCTGTAAACGAGATGAGCGCCACAACCCCAGAGTTGTCTGTGACTGGACTTAACTGTCAGGGGTCCTTTACCTTTACCTACATTTAAAGTTTCCTGGATCTCAGGAGGGGGGGCACACTGTGGCCCTCCAGATGCGGTTACCATCACCCTTGGCCACAGGCCCACCCTAGTCAGGAATCCCATTGACAGTCCAGAGTAATCCAGCCATTCCCCCATACTGCTATCTTTCAAGGTTGACTCAAAACCTTATGACAGATATTAAAATGCCCATACTTGAATACCTCAACTTGGATAATGGAACTGTGTTCTTCTTGCATTTTTTTAAAAATAAAGATGCTATTGTCACACTCTTCGAAAATTCCTCCCTAGGGGATTACTGTGGTTTACATTATAATGTGTCCTTAAGAAGATGAAAACTTTTGAAGGTGCATTTCTGCAAACGAGTGTGCTTTCATACCTAAAAATATCTCACTGCTGTGAGAGGTTTTTAAGACCTAAATCCTTATTTGTCATTCATGAAACTCTATGTACAATTATACTGTAGAGGAATTAAATTCTGCAGCCTCTATGGAAACCTGACAAATATCTAAAGGGGAAGGGGGACCACCAGCATTCTAATATGAAAGAGCAAAAGTAACCAACTGGTATACACCTTATGGAATTGGGATTTAGCCTGTGATTCTGTTCCCCTGTGATTCCCAGCAACTGGTACTCAGATGTATATTGCTTCCAAGAGTGGAGGAGGAACACAGCCATCATGCAGAGCAGCCATTGATAAACTTATCATCCAGTAAAATGCTGATGATGTCAGGATGCTGTCAGCGGCTCCCAGCTGGTTGCCCAGAAAAATATAAAGCCAAGGGAAAGTTTCTTACAGTCCTTTTTTATTTCAATCTTTACAGACAGAGGTTATAGAACCCAACCTCTTGGATAATGCCGTTGTCCCAAGTGAATCTCCACCCCCCTGTCCCACTTCCTCCTTCATCATCATCAGCATCACCTTCTCTACAGGTGCTGCTACTTACCTTCTGTCTTTGAGCTCTTTGCTCTCCTACTTTTAAGGCTCGCCAGGGTCTGGGAGATGGAGGGTCTGGGATGCTTTCTAATGAAAACGTGTCAGCTGGGTGTTGTTCTGGCTCTCCCATGATTTCCCAACTTTTCCCCTCATCTGCCTCTGAGCTGCTACCTCCTTCAACCCCTTGTTGTAAATCTATACTGTCTTCCTCTTCCTCTTCCCTGGAAGGGTCAGGAAGGATGAGGAGGAGGTCTCCACCATTCCTCCTCTGCCCAGTCCCCGACAATTAGTTTTCTTTAACACTGGAAGCAGGTTTTCAGATTATACACAGCTCTTCTTCAGGCTTTGATTTTGCGCGGGGGGGGGGGGAGAGAATGAACATCCAATGGTCTAGATCAGGCATCCCCAAACTGCGGCCCTCCAGATGTTTTGGCCTACAACTCCCATGATCCCTAGCTAACAGGACCAGTGGTCGGGGAAGATGGGAATTGGAGTCCAAAACATCTGGAGGGCCGAAGTTTGGGGATGCCTGGTCTAGATTATGGGTAGGCAAACTAAGGCCCAGGGGCCTTTTAAACCCAGCCTGCGGTCTGGGAATCAGTGTGTTTTTACGTGAGTAGAATGTGTGCTTTTATTTAAAATGCATCTCTGGGTTATTTGTGGGGCATAGGAATTCGTCCACCCCCCAAAAAAAATATAGCCCCCCCCCAGGTGTGAGGGACAGTGTACTGGCCCTCTGCTGAAAAAGTTTGCTGGCCCCTGGTCTAGATAGAAACAACTGGGTAGTCAGACTAATTGTTACTCGGTTGCAGAAGTTTACTGTTGGCATGGAGATAGTCTAAGCTGAATGCAAACATGCCATTCTGATGTCACGTGTGATGTCACAAAGAGGATATGTTTTAAGTCTTGGTAAAGCCAATAGCAGTTAACAGTCAGACTGCATCTCAGCACTGTCAAGATGGATCTCCATAA
Organism: Zootoca vivipara; assembly: GCF_963506605.1. NCBI lineage: Eukaryota > Metazoa > Chordata > Lepidosauria > Squamata > Lacertidae > Zootoca > Zootoca vivipara. Next base: position 68,879,593 of record NC_083283.1, on the reverse strand, counting down.
TAGGTGATGAATAGTTTTATTTGGGGGATATATTAACTTTTGCTACTGGGGAAAAGTTTTAGATTGGCTTGCCAGTTTGTACCCCATCAAGTTGAGGCCAACAAATATACACTCACAATACTTCACCCATCAAATAATCAACTTTATCTGTGACTTTGGGACTGATTCATGCAGCCACATTTCTTTTCTCCACTCTATACCCCATATCTCTCCCACTTCCTCATTCATCAACCTCATCACCTCCTCTACGGGTGCCAGTAAGCGCCGTCTTTCTTCAAGCTCTTTGCTCTCCTAATTTTAAGGCTCACCAGGTTCTGGGAGATGGTGGGTCTGAAATGCTTGCTAGTGACAATGTATCAGCCAGCTGTTGCTCCGGCTCTGCTTGTTCCTCTCCTGTAATTTCCCAACTCGCCCCCCATCTGCTTCTGGGCTTACCTCCCTGTTGTAAATCTATACTGTCTTCCCCTTCCTCCTCCCTGGTCTCCACCTTTCCTCCTCCTCTGCTCAGTACCTGGCAGATGATTTTTCATGATGATGATGATGATGATAATCTGATATAAAAAACTTGCATACTGAATATATGATTGGAAAAATATCAACTTTGAGGGAAATCAAAATTGACATGTTCATTCATTTCTACTTTGTGTTACACTTACCTTCTCTTTTGACTAGGGTTACCATATATCTGGAATTTCCCAGATATAGCCGGTAAACAGCACCCAGACAGAAATTGCTTAAATGTCCGAGAAAATCTGGACGTATGACAGCCCATGTCAGAGGTGTATATTTTGGCAAAATTCATTAAAAATAGCTCAAAAACTCTATTCTTTCTCTTTTTTTGAGATTTTGCCAAAAAACAGCTACTTTTGACAGAACCCTACTTTTGACAGAAGACCAGAGGCCATGTAAATTGTGACAATATCTAACAACCGTTCCCCTCTTCCTAAACCATTATAGTTGCCAGATCGTTGATCAGCCCATCCCACTCTGTCGGAAATATAAGATTGTTGGTAGTAGTTAATTCTTTCAGAGTTGGATCCCTTAATTTTAAGACCATTGTCCAATTGAAGGTGGTGTTGTGGGCCAGAGGCACATACCTGACTTCCCAACAGCTAAGTCTCTGTTGCTTCCTGGGAGGAAGAGAGGGAGAGGCAAGGCAGTAAGAAGGTTTGTAGTTGTTGTTTAGTCGTTTAGTCGTGTCCGACTCTTTGTGAGCCCATGGACCAGAGCACGCCAGGTACTCCTGCCTTCCACTGCCTCCCGCAATTTTGCTCAGACTCATGTTGGTGGCTTCAAGAATACTGTCCAACCATCTCGTCCTCTGTCATCCCCTTCTCCTAGTGCCCTCCATCTTTCCCAACATCAGGGTCTTTTCCAGGGAGTCTTCTCTTCTCATGAGGTAGTCAAAGTATTGGAGCCTCAGCTTCAGGATCTGTCCTTCCAGTGAGCACTCAGGGCTGATTTCCTTAAGAATGGATAGGTTTGATCTTCTTGCATTCCATGGGACTCTCAAGAGCAGGAAGGTTGGCATGGTGCAAATCTACCAATAGTAGTGCCAGATTGACTCTGTGTGTGTGTTTGCACCATGCTGACCTCTCTGCTGCCTTGCCTCTCCCCTTCCTGTTAAGAAGTTGCAGCTCAGCTATCAGCAGCTTAAGTAAGCATCCCGCTCTCACAAATAGTTGCTACTGCTGTTATTATCAAATAGTATCAAATAGCACCACAGTCCTAATCTGAAAATAAACCATTCCAGTTCTTCACCGCTACCACCACATTGAGCATTGTATCTGATGGTGGCTTGGTTATTTGGCCTACACCAGGCATCCCCAAACTGTGGCCCTCCAGATGCTTTGGCCTACAACTCCCATGATCCCTAGCTAAGAGGACCAGTGGTCAGGGATGATGGGAATTGTAGTCCAAAACATCTGGAGGGCCAAAGTTTGGGGATGCCTGGCCTACACTGTGCCATACAAGGAGCATATGAGCAAACAAAATTCATCAGGCCAGAGGTGACTGGCCAACAAGGCATACATTAAATAACAGAGCCTCTGGATAGTTCAAGGCAGACCATAACTTAGCATTACAATTGAGCTAATGCAGACTGAACTGAAGCTGATACATTCTCAGAAGAAATGGAGGCATGAAATTGCTGAATTAACCTTTTGCTACACTGAATTAGCTATATCATCTATCATTTCAGTGGTAGTGTGTGTGTGTGTGTGTGTGTGTGTGTGTGTGTGTGTGTGTGCATACAGTACTATTCCGCTGAGACAGAATACATTTTTTCTCTTGTTAAATCAAATGACTATCAGAGTCAAACATGCTATGTTAATATTAAATCAAATATGTGTATGAAATCAAACTGTATTATCCAAAAAATATTATTAGTTGTGCGTAGGTGCACTGGACATGAACCTAACAATGTTTAGCATTTTTAAGTCCCTTTGATTTCAATGAAAGCATGGAAGATATCTGTAATCTCACTGAAACCAACAGGAATTCAAAGCACTCTTCTCCACAATTTTCAAGCTGTCATCTCCAGAAGTAGGGCGGTGTCAGGGACAGGAGGGACACAAGGAGTGGGGACAGGGATGGGTGGGCAGAGGGGACAGAGGAAGAAGATCTAGGGGGAGGGGCCAGTAATTTGTGGGTTCTGTGCCACCCATGTGGAGCAGGAGACAGGCCTGGCAGAGACAGAGAGAAGGAGGCAAGAGAAGAGCTGCACAAGGTCCTGGGGCCAGGAGAGCCTGCAGAGCTCTGGGAGAGGGTTGTGTCTGAGGAATCCCCTGGCCCCCTCCTCCCAATATTGTCTCTCTGTTCAAGAAGAGGCTTGAAGTGAAGGGAACAGTATGATCTGCTGTTGAGGTGGAGCCTCTGGGGGTTTGAGCGCACTGCATCAGCCAGTGGTGGTTAAGAAGGAATGGGGGGTGGAGCTAGGCTGTTCCAACTGTCTGAGATAGGGCCCAGGCCTGCAGTCATGGGTTGTCTAGGAAGCTAGTTAGCGGGGAATAATGCTGTATGTTACTTGGACCTTAGGAGCTGATGAAACTGCGTGCTTTGTCAATAAGGAAATAATTCCCCATAGCTTCTTGAGACATCACCACCAAACTCAACATGAGGTTTCCTGAGGGCGACAATAATTCTCAAAATGGCCAGCTGCCATTTTGAATCAAGATGGTGGCCCAATATGACTTTGGCATGACTCTGCCCCCTTTTAGGCATGGGTCATCACAAAGCTTAGTACAAGGTTTCCCAAGATGAGGATGACAGACGTCATCAATGTTTAGATTCTGGGCTCCATTGTGAATCAAGGTGGCAGACCAGACTGTGACTTTGGCAGGCCTTTGCCTGATTTTTGGCACGACAGATCCAAACTCACAAATTGTACTATTTTAAAATCACAATATATATTGTACTGAACAGGGTTTGGAGCTGGTGTAACTGTAAAGGTAAAGGACCAGTGACAGTTCAGTCCTGTCGCAGATGACTCAGCGGTTGTGGCGTTCATCTTGCTTTACAGGCCAAGGGAGCCGGCATTTATCTGCAGACAGTTTTTCCAGGTCATGTGGCCAGCATGACTAAGCCACTTCTGGCGCAACAGAACACAGAAATCAGAGCAGTGCGTGGAAACACCATTTACCTTCCCGCCAGAGCGGTACCTATTTATCTACTTGCACTTTTTTGGCGTGCTTTCAAACTGCTAGGTTGGCAGGAGTTTGGACCAAGCAATGGGAGCTCACCCCGTCATGGGGATTTGAACCGCTGTCCTTCTGATCGGCAAGCCCAAGAGGCTCAGTGGTATAGACCACATTGCCACCTGCATCCTGGTGTAAATTTATGCTGGCTTAATTTATACTGTCTTCCTTTATGCCGGTGCATTGTGCATTGGATTTTCCCCTAAGTGAACACCATATCTAGAACAAATCCATATTTAGGCATGCCTCAGTAACGTGTAACTAGTTGAGCAAGAATGTGGATGTGACAATATGCACATCAAGATGGACAGCTTATTCAAAGCAAAGCAACATGCACAGAATGCATCCTAATTGTGAACACAGATTCAATTTCTATTTCTTCTTGGATAAACTTGTTTATTCTGGTGGATCTCCAAAGCTGGACATTCTTTCAAAAAAAGATTATTATTTTTTACTGTCTCTATGTTGTATTCATTTAGGAGTTCATTTTTCTCCAATCCAATACTGAAATAGCTGAATGGTAGAATGTTTGATGCTGGAAATTCATTTTTGGTTATTTAATTATGGATGCAAAGGCATTGTTAGGGGAAGAATATTTTGTGTCAAGCTTTTATGTGATGACTAAAGGGCGGATTGTTCAAATGCCTTTTAAAATAAATGCTTTATGAAATAAAGCTTCCTTTTGTACTTGAGTGACAATCTGCTTTTTCCTTGTTTAATCTGCATAATATATTGCTTAGGGTTTGTGTCTTCATAAACAGCCAGCAAAACTAAAAACAAAGAAGTCTTGGGCTGTCAGACATGTTTCCCTACTTCCCATGTCCCCCCTCATCCATTTTTATTTATTTATTTAGTGGGTGAGTTTTCTGGGATTTTAATTTTTCTCCTCTATTGATCTCTGTTGTACATTCATAGAAATTCAATAATAAATTAAGTGATTTCTGCGTTGTATGCATGCACAGATGCTAAGCAGATCTGGATCGGATCGGTGCCTTGGACAGAAGTCCTCAAACTATGTTCCGCGGGTCAGATCTGGCCCACCAGGGTCCTTAACCCAGCCCAGCCAGCAATTACAGAACCCGCCGCTGTCTAGTGGGTCTATGTGTGTTTCCATTCTCCCCACCATAGCTGCCAAGTTTCCCCTTTTCTCACGAGGAAGCCTATTCAGCATAAGGGAAAATCCCTTAAAAAAAGGGATAACTTGGCAGCTATGCTCCCCACCCCTCCTCCCCTCTCCCACTGCATGTGGGGACTGGAACTGATGTCAGGAGCCCCATGTGAGGCGATTGCAACAAATGCAGCACGGAGGAGAGGAGAGGGCGTAAGCGAGGGAGGGAGATGGAAAGGGAAGGGAAGGAAGGAAGGAAGAAGCTAGTCAGCAACATCCCAGGCACCGTCACAAGGAGCCCTTCACTGCCGTCCGAAGAAGGAAGGGAAGGGAGGTGGTGGCGAGGCCTGAGGTAAAAACGCGTGCAGGTGCACTCACCCATCCGTTCTTTTGCCTCAGAGGAGCGCTTGGCTGGGCTTGTGGTGGCAGCACACCTGGGGTGAGGCAGACCGGGGACAGGGGGGGACTAGCCTAGCCTGCGCTGGGATTGACAGCTTTTACTTTTGCCTCAGCCGAGGCTCTGTTCTCATTTCTCTATCTTTTTTCCTCTCTCTCTCTCTCTCTCTCTCTGCAGTGGTTTATTAGTATTTTGTGACGTAGCAAACAAGAAAACTGAACACCACCAGAAATCAAACAAGGTTCTACTCAACATAGACAATTTTCTCCTCATTCACATTGTGACTGGTAAGAGGGCACTGACTTATTGCTGTTATCATAGAAACTCTTTGTTACTATTATATTGTCATTAGCCAAAAGCAGGCCCACACTTCCCATTGAAATACAGTGGTACCTCGGTTTACAAACACAATTGATTCCAGAAGTCTGTACTTAAACTGAAGCGTACTTAACCTGAAGCGAATTTCCCCATTGAAAGTAATGGAAAGTAGATTAATTCGTTCCAGACTGGTCCGCAGAGTACTTAAACTGAAAATACGCAAACCGAGGTGTACTTAAACCGAGGTATGATTGTACTTAAAAGTTTATGTTGATTAAAATCATTCTTCATTTTAAATATTGTATTGTGCATAGGAATTCGTTCATATATTTTTTTTCAAACTATAGTCCGGCCATCGTACACTGTTGGGGGTCCCTGTTTAAAAAGTTCGAGGACCCCTGGCCTTGGTAAACTAAAATTTCTGCTTTGAGCTCCATGGCAAAAAGGTGGGGTATACGAATAATAAATAAAACCATCTTTCTTATAACCAGGGCATCCCTAATTGGGGGTCAACGTTTTTGGTTCCAAGGGCAACTGCATGCCTGGTCTTTTGCATCCCCACCTTCTCCATAAGTTTTTGTAAGGCGGTAGAAATGGGATTTGGAGCAGGAAAGAAAAGATTTGAAGGTAGGTCAAGGTTGATAGCAAAACATTACCAGAAAGGATTATGGAGGGCCATTTCAGAAAGGAATATTTCCAGTTGCATTTGTGATATTGCTATTTGCCATACTTCAGGTGTGATTAAACTTTGTCACGTTCTTTCAAGTCTCTTAACTGCAGAAACAGCAGCCACTGTGTTTATCAGGAAACCTATCGCAAGGCATCAATAATGCTGTTAATAACACCTCATGTGTTTTCACCTTGTCCCTGCACTGAACCGAGAAACAGAATTGTCCAGGAAGACATTGATGCTATTGTTGCAGCTAAATGGGGGCCATTTTTTAATGGCAATGAGGAACAAGTTGAGACACAATAGTCATTGCTTTATTTACTTGTTTAGGGCTGAGAGTCATGTACATGTTCCTTAAAATTTAACACAGTCTGCGCATTGAAGTAGAGAGGGTGAGCTTTTTATAACAAAAAAAATGGCAAATTAGATAGATGATTTTCAAATAAATAAATAAATAGCTATTCCTACTCAGAAGTGAGACCCACTGAGTCCTGTGGGGCTTGTTCCCATGTAGGTGTGTACTGGAGCAGTCTTTGGTACTATGGCACCCTGAACTAGGCCAAAATTTGGCATTTCCCCCCAACTCCAGGGCTACCCTGAGCTTTGGGAAGGAGGTGCAAGGGCATAGCGGTCAAGTTCTCCCTTTTTGAAGGGAAATTCCCTTATGCTGAATAGGCTTCCTCGTGAGAAAAGGGAAAACTTGACAGCTATGTGCAAGGGCTTTGCCAGGATACTAGAGTCCTCTCACCTCCTTCCTAAAGCTGAGCAGATGCTAACTAAGCTTTGGGAAGGAGGCAGGGGGACTCTAGGACCCTGTCATGACTCCTTCCTGTAGATGGGCAAATGCTTACCTAATGCCCTCTCTGCTCAGCGCCCAGTGTGGGGAAACTGGTTGCACGGCCTTAAAACAGCCTCTGTGTGCCAATCTTGCGTACCAGCATGGAGACCTCCAGATGTGGTCAAATGCCCATCAATCCCAGACAACATGCCCAATAGTCAAGGATCATGGGAGCTGAAGTGAGGGGTGGGTGTACATGTCATTTTCACTCAGTTTTTCCTAATTTTAAATTCAGTTCTCCATATTTCCACATCAGTTTGTCCCTCCCTCCCCTACCCCAAATTAAAACGTCTCCCACAATACTTATTTTTGCATGTGATTTCCTGCTTATATAATGTACTTTTGTATGTTATTCTCACTGTAATACGCACTTATATGCACACTTTACCCTAGTGCATGCATTTTTTGTACACATTACTTGGCTGGATATATACACTACAGAATTTTGAAAGTGTGCCCTTGTAGCAAACCAAGTTGAATTCCCGCCCCCACAATATTACTGTATATTCCTGCATATAAGACTACTTTTTAACCCAGGAAAATCTTCTCAAAAGCCGGGGGTCGTCTTATATGCCGGGTCGTATTTCTTATATGGCGAGTATATTATATCCCAAACTCTATATTTAAACTGGAAAAGTTGGGGGTCGTCTTATACGCCCAGTTGTCCTATACGCTGGAATATACAGGTTGTATTCCAATAGCATTCTGGAGGGCCCCACTTTGGCCCTCCAGAATGCTGTTGGCACAATGCCGATTTTCAAATTGCTGGCCTCTTTGTGAGGCTTCAGGGATTAAGGGAGAAATCCTATAGCAAGATTGGATGGGATGAGACAACTAAGCTAGGAGATCCTCAGTGCAGTCAGTCTGTGGTGGGCTTACTCCCTCAAGTCTTGGCTAAGCAGGAGATGCTGACTCAACCAGCTGGCTCAGCCAAGCCCGTCAGATCTTAAACCAGCATAAACCCTGAAAATGGGGTGTCCTGGGGCTGTGGCAGGGGCAGGCCCAGAAAGGGAGAACTTTGCTTGGATCCTTCGCCTGTTTCATATGTCCTCACAAACGGCCTCAAGTTAAGTTTGTAGCAGTGGTGTAACTCAAACATTATTTTTAAAGCTTCAACTAGCTCAGCCAGCGGTAGCCCCATTGCTGAAGCAGCTTTTAATGTGGTGTAACTTTACACCATCTTAACTTACACCAGCTTGTTTTACACCAGCCTTCCCTGGAAGGTTAAGAAGAATGAAGGGTGGAATTATTTGGGTGTGTTAAAATAATGCAGGTAGATAACTAAATGATCTGTTTTACAGAAGATCATTAAGACATCATTGGGCCTCTAGGAATGAAGGAAGAGGCCCAATTATATTTTAAGATGCATTTGGTCCTAAGAATGGTCAACGTGGTTGAACTATTTATGGATATCTAAGGCGCTTTGAAGTGTTAAGATAGATGAAGCAGATAAGGTGATACGGAGCCACAGTTCAATTGTTTCATCACTGAAATGTCAATCATCTCCATAAGATGATATACTGCCCTTTAGGCAGGTTTAGTGAGAGAGCCATTTTTTTCTGTGAAAATATTTTAGCCAAGATAGAGCATAATTATAAAGCCCAGTACTGTCATTTTTCTACTCCATCGGATGATCCCCATTTAATATTTATTATTCCAGGTACCTAAAAAGTCATTATCTATAATGTACCAATCAAGATATTCCCAGAGACTCATATAGAAGTAATGAAAAACTCTGGCATATTCAGAAGAAAGAAATTGCTGCAAAGACAGATTTCAGGGATTTGATCAGACATTTCTAAAAGTTCCCAGTTGTGGAGCTCACAATTTGCAACCAATCCACACCACTTATTCCAATGAAAGAATGTGCTAACTGTGACAGATAAGTTGCAGTCGTGAAGAACAGATCCCTTCCCTCCTCAGTACAGGGTTGACTCCATGGGGTAGCAAGGGGTCTACACCTCTGAAATATTTCACACTGCCCCATTTGCTTCCCCAGCTACCAAATACAGTATACTAAGTTCATGTAAAACATGGATTTTGTACCCCCCATATTGGGTCCTTGCAATCCGTTTGCTCCACCAAATGAGTTTCTGTGGAGTTGCCTGTGCCATGAAACTGACCTCCATTTCAGTGTTTTATGGAAACATAATTTCCATAATTCCCCATCCCCCAATGCAATGAACTTTTTTTTTTGTACCTTCAGTTTAAATAAGGGGTCTAAATCTCAGAATCAAAAGATATCCGCTCCATCAGATTGATTTGCTCATTTTAATACAAAGGTGTCTTCATTTGCTCCCTTCTGCTTTCAGTTTTAATAAATATTGGTTCAAAGGATTTTAGCAGTGACACAGGTGCTTTATCTGTTATCTTCATATTTTATTCAAAGAGCTAAATGAGAATCCTTTGATGATGAAATACACACGAGGAATGTAGCGCCATGTACCTCTGACTTTAATCAATCCCCGAAGACGTATCTACCATACTAGATCAAACAAACTGCATTTTTGATTTAGTCTGAAGCTAGGAAGACCTAACAATGCACATTTCTTTCCTTCTTCTTGATGGGGATCACGATAAGCACATGGGCAACAAGATAGAAGTTTCCAAGGCACAGTCTCCTGCATATAAGAGAACACAGGCGTGCATTACTAATCCATCTGCAAATGCATAATGTAACTCTAAGTTTCTTGGAGTGGGCATATTTACAGCTTTAATCTCCTGTAGTATTATTATTAATAATAATATTGTTTTACAAATTGCAGTATAATTGAGAACAGCAATAACAAAGATCTCCCACGTGCCATTGTGACAGTATATACCATACTTTTATGTGTATAAGACTTGGGCTTTTTTACTCAAAACTAAAGTTTAAACAAGGGGCTCGTCTTATACACTGGCAGTGCATTGTGGGGCCGGGTGATTGGTTACAGCCCCCCAAATAGTCTTATACATAGGGGCGTCTTATACACAGAAAAAATACGGTAATTCAAAATAAGAGTTGCCACATGTTCTCTTTTTCCAGGACACACCCTCTTTTTCATGGGTCATAGTGACCCATAGTTGGAAGTAAAAGTCGACAAATGTGTCCTCTTCTTGCTTATCAAAATCAGGGTTTTTTTGAACAGGAACTCGGAGGAACTGAGCTCTCTCTCTCTCTCTCTCTCTCTCTCTCTCTCTCTCTCTCTCTGTATTGAGGGGCTGGAACAGATAAACAGTGGTACCTTGGGTTAAGAACAGCTTAGTTTATGAACAACTTGGATTAAGAACACTGCAAACCCAGAAATTGGTCTTTTGGTTTGTGAACTTTGCCTTGGAAACAGAACATGTTCCACTTCCTGTTGAGTGTGTTCCATTTGTAAGCTGAGTCTTCCACTGCTATGGGAAAGCACGCCTTGGTTTAAGAACACTTCGGTTTAAAAATGGACTTCCAGAACGGATTAAGTTCGTAAACCAAGGTACCACTGTACACCCAATGACTGAACCAAAAACCCACCTATATCTGTAATCAATAAAGTTGTGGCCATTTCTAATCCACATCATTGTCTGCTTGAGTTTATTAACCACATCTTACATTTAGGCATTGCCAGAGTGAAGGGAGGCACTGCGACTGGGCTAACAATAAATAAAGAAACAAACTTCATGGTGAGTTCCCAACCCCCCCCCCCCCGCCCGGAAAAACAGCAACTGATGAAATCAGATAAACAATCTGATATAGCCCCTACAAATCCAGCATGGGTAGTAGAGGTTGTGAACTCTCATGAGAAATGTTTATGCAAGTTAAGAATGGAACCCATACCATGTCCAACTGATTAGATATAGTTTAGCCCCTCCCTTTCAACAGGTCATATGTTAATATTTTAATGACAGTGAAATGCTTGTCCCAATTTGCAATTTAAAAAAAATCAGAAATTTTACATTCTCCTGTATAATTGTTGACACATAAAATAAATCCAGAAAATGCTTCAAAATGAAAAGGGAGCATATTTTAAAATATAAATGCAGTTTGTTTAGGTACCATATCTTCCTAATTAGATTTTGGCAGGAATCCATTTATTCTTTGTTGTATACAAAAATTTATCCAGATTAAGCTTCAGCATTTGGTAGGTCCAAAACATTAATAATAGTTGGCCAATGAACTGATCAGATATTGATCACTGCTCTTGCATTTGCTGTAAGTTGACATCATAATGCAATGCAAAATGGCATTTGTGACTTCACGGGTAACATAACTGATCAATTGACTAGTAAATTCAGTGATCCAGTGTTGCATAGGAAACAATATGGTGGACTTTGACTTGAAAAACTGTGTCTTAACTTTCCACTGGCCCATGACTCCATGGGATATTTTTTTTGATGTGATGCTTATTCTGAAAGAGCAGAGGGGGATCCTCTAAACTATATATTGTGAACTGCCCTGAGATCTACGAATGTTGTTGTTGTTGTTGTTGTTGTGCTCAAGTGTGACATGACACCCACTTTTGGCCACATTTACTGCTGGCATGGTCAATCAAGGGTGAATGTTGTCCTCGGGGTCAGGAATGGTTGTTGTGGCTTTGCAAATTCTTATTGTTAATGCTACTGTAGAAGGACTATTTAATTGCATGCACTGTAGGTGCTTTTATGGCCCCCATAAACCTGCTAATCTCTGTGATCAGTGGCTTTGAGCTCATTTTTATTGCTTCTCTGTGCCCAGCCTATCAGACTTTCCTCACCCCCTTAAACAAAAGGATGATGCTTCCAGAGTGATGAAGGGAATCCTGGACATAAGTCAGTAGTGTTCACCAAATATACCCATCACTTTTCCTGCTCATTCTGAAATGTTACATTCTAAAATTTACAGCATGATCATGACTGTGTTTGCTTCCTCAACAAATAAGTTTAATTGATTTAGTAGGACATGCCTACAAGTATATATGATTAGGATTACAGCAATGTATCCACGAGAGTTGCGCATTCATTATTGCAGGCCCAATTTTCTGAACTCCCTTTCAACCGAAATTACACAGGACCCCTCTCAACTGAACTGCCAGCACCTACCGAATACCTTTCTTATTCTAGCAGGCATTTTAAGTCATTTCTGGTGCTACAGTTTTAAAACTAACTTTATCTTGATTGTATTGTTGAGCATGATGACACTGATTATGGGCAATTGTGAATAAGCAGTGTATAAATTGTCTAAATAAGTAAAATAATAATGTTATTGTTTATACCTCGCCCATCTGGCTGGGTTTCCCCAGCCACTCTGGGCGGCTTCCCACATATAAAAATATAGTAAAATGTCAAACATTATAAGCTTCCTGATACAGGGCTGCCTTCCGATGTCTTCTAAAAGTTTGGGAATTCTTTATCTCCTTGACAACTGATGGGAGGGCGTTCCACAGCGTGGGCACCACTGCCAAGAAGGCCCTCTGCCTGGATCCCAGTAACCTCACTTCTTGTAGTAAGGAAACTGCCAGAAGGCCCTCGGAGGTACACCTGAATAAAGACTGGTCCAATCAAAAAAACTCTTTACATATGATGTGGGATACTTAAATGTCATTGAGATTAAGCTGGACTCCCCCCCCCCCCACTGAAATCTCACAGCTTATTGTAATTTTCTCCCTAGTAAGTGTGTGTAGGGTATGGCCGTGGAAATCTTTGCTCTCTAAGTAGAAGTAAGTGGCACACAAGGCTTAGCTGAACAAGATATTTCAGCCCCTTCCAGTTTGGTAAAAATGAAATGGAACCAGACCCTAGCATGTCTGTCTCTCTTTAAGAAGCAGCTTTGAAAGAGAAACATTGTAAAGGGGAATTTTCTTACCACTTTATCCATCACATAGAGCGTGGTACATCCTGAGTCAACAGGAAAAGAGAAATTGTGTACAGGAAGCTAGCTGTGCTTAAACTATGGCTATCTGTGTGTTGGAGGTGTTTTCCTTTATGTCTTCATCCCACTGTGCTTGTTACTGAACTGCAGGCAAGGTAGCAGCAAGACACACTACAAAAGCATGATACGAGCACCAATCTTCAAATCTTGCATGAGAAGCTCAGCTGGGGGGGAAATGAACAAAAATCAACATGGTAGTAAGAGGCTGAAAGTGTCCATTTGAGCACTGTAATGGTTATCAGTTCCAACAAGTTGACAAAGGTTGACAGATTTCCCCTTCTTTGAATGAATCTTCACATGAGAGTGTCCATTGCAGACCTTTGAGTTCATTTCAATTCTGCAGCATTTCCACAAGATAGGGAAGCTATACCATTCTGATGAAAATGGGAGCAGGATCAAAAATGGCCGGTGTTTGTATTATTGCAATTATTATTATTATTATTATTATTATTATTATTATTATTATTATTATTTGCCCCATGTCAAGAATGGAAATCAATCCATAGAATATTATTGACATTCACTGCTATTGTTGCTTTCAGTCTGTGAAGTATATTTAATTATTTCCCTCCACCATTTACATGGTGTTTACATTTACATTATGGAATAATGTAATGGCAATGTAATTTGTGTAGTTATGTTAACTATGCTAGTTACATAATTTCACCACAGTAGACAGCAATATGAATAATGCTTTTAGTGGAAGACAAACTGCAGTGGATCAGAAACAGCGCTGTATGTGATGAATTCTGTGCTGTCCTGAGTTCATCACAATCAGTGCTGCTTCCATTGTACTAGAATTTGACTTCTGCTAAAGCCTACGTTCTTAATCTCACTATCCCAAAGTAACATAATTACATAATTAATTTCAATGCATTTCAAAAAGAATTAAAAAAAGAATGCAGAAAATAACCTAATTATTTTGGTAATGCTTACGGACTTAACAAAAATTTTTAGTAGCATATATCACTTGCAAAATTTTCTATTCCTGACCTTAGACAAGCATGCAAATTGTGGCAATTTCTATTCCCATTTAGTTTCTGACAGAATTCTCTGACATCTCCAGATAGAAGAAAATTTTGTTCAGTCTGCATTTTAGGAAAAATCAGCCTAATTCACACCTCCTGGACTAATATACAGATTGGAAGGCATTTACCACATTTTGTAATATAGTTCTTGCCTCAGTAAAAAAAAAAAAACCCAACATGTATTAAAATGCATTTAGAAACATGCACGATGAGATAAAATGCACATTCACATACTTATGTAAGAAGAAAAATCTGTAAAGTTTTAATGCAGAAGCAGGATAGAACAGACTTGTGAATGTACATGTGCAAAACTGACATAGTCCTGAAATTGGCTGATCCATCCACCCTTAAATATAAGAGATCTCAAAAGCAGCATCTACTGCATTTTATCATCATGTCCCATTCTTACAATAAACCACTGAAGCACTAACATCAATCTCCCCTCTTTTCAGAAAAGTTTTATAAGACCACCTCAACAATGTAAAAAGCATTTAGCTACTAGAAACATGACTTGGTTTCTAAAGGATTATGACATTGATTAATAAAGGCGAGAAGGGGGGACATAGCAGGAGATTTTTCAGATGATGGTATTGGGGTGCTCAGAGTCTGTCTGTCTTTCTTGCTTGCTTTCTGCTCCTGTACCTCTCTAACCCACAGTCTGATATTGCAGGGTTGGGCTTTGTGGCACAAGGGAGCTAAAATGATGAAGGGAAGTTTCTCTTGCTTATTTTGAGTGTGCCAGGCCCAAGGTATAATCACATGTAACTATGTGTCATAAAAAACATAAAGCCCTGACAGTCTACTTACCACCACCTCCCCCCAAAATGAAGTATCAGAAAGGAGTGAGCAGAAAATAGGTTTACTGTATATATATATAGCCAGAATCCTGCAAAGTGAAGGCAGCATTGTATGTGTGCTGGGGAGTGGGGGAGTATCAATATAAAATCAAAGGGCAGGAAGAGTTAATTACCACCCCAGCTCTTTCAACCACTGAAAATCCACTGACTTCTTTTTAGCAAAAAGAGAGAGCAGGCTATCAGAGTTAGATCACATGTGATTGTATATAGTATGCAGATTGGTCCACCGGAATAATATTAAAAGTGAAGTAGGAGGCTCAGTATAAAGCTAGCAAGTCAGGTGACAGTTTATGGTGGAGTAAATATCCTGAAAATTGCATTCTGGATTTCATTCCTATGGACATGTGACAATTTCTCCCACTGAACTTACAAATCAAGATTTTGAATGACCAAGCTGCAAATGTAGGGATGTCCCTTAGCACCCCTACACCTTTTAAATGTCCAGACCAGATGCAGAGGGGGCAAGGAAGATCCAGTTCCTCCCACCTGTCAACTGCTGATCTTATGGTCCATTCCACCCCTCACCTGCTGGGTAGGTGAAGTCTTTCTTCACACAGTAGGTGATGGAGCTGGAGAGAGAAAAATGATGTGATGGAAGTAAGTAAGGTTGCCACCTTTGGTTGGGCAAAATACAGGACAGGTCGGGGACGGAACTGGGAGCCTAAAATTTACTTTACCTGGTGCAGAAATGACTTCAAAGCAATCCATTACTCTCTTCTGACCCACCCGCCTGTGCCGCACAAAAGCTCTCTTTCCGCCCACTCTCCATCATGGCTGTTCAAACCCCCTCTTTCACTCCCTGAGTCCAATCTACCCTTGCCCCCTCTGCCAACACAAAAACTCTTTCTCCCACAGTAGATCAGGCCCATGCTCAGGCTCTCTCTTCCTCCCACCGGACCCACCCTCTGCCTGCACAGTTTTGAGGATGAGCTCAAATATGTGGGGGGAAAGCATCCCTTATGAAGTCCAAACAGGACAGGGGACACTTTTCTCCAGAAACTGGATGATCACATTTTTCTAGGGATGGGTGACAACCCTAGATGGAAGACATCAGTATTCTTCTGTGTCTAGGAAAATTACAGGCTTGTATCTGGTGTCCTGTTTGCACGGTGACAATTGAATCAATCAAATACAGTGGTACCTCTGGTTACGAACTTAATTCATTCTGGAAGTCCCTTCTTAACCTGAAACTGTTCTTAACCTGAGGTACCACTTTATCTAATGGAGCCTCCTGCTGCTGCTGTGCCACTGCCGCCGCACGATTTCTGTTCTTATCCTGGGGCAAAGTTATTAACCCGAGGTACTACTTCTGGGTTAGCGGAGTCTGTAACCCAAGGTGTTTGTAACCCGAGGTACCACTGTATCCATATCTGTTCCTCTGTTCCTATCAAATATGGGCATTCCACAGATTGTATGTG
Source organism: Zootoca vivipara (assembly GCF_963506605.1). Classification (NCBI taxonomy): domain Eukaryota; kingdom Metazoa; phylum Chordata; class Lepidosauria; order Squamata; family Lacertidae; genus Zootoca; species Zootoca vivipara. The sequence goes on along the minus strand of NC_083283.1, from coordinate 68,863,395 downwards.
AAAATTAATATCAGATCAGTTGGTTGTTGCTAATGCCTTGTAGACTTCATAATCACACAATTCAATACAGAAAAACATTCAGAAACAAACATCTCGAAGAACAGCCTCCTCCCCACCAAAGAAAGCCAGCTCATTTGTTTTCCCTGTTATGCTAAAAGGATAGCTTTTAACCTCACCATTGTTTCTGTGTTCCTGGCAAAGGAAATTATTCCTGTATTTATTTGCAGAATTACTCTGTTGGAACCAATACAGAGTGAAGAGACTACAAGGGGGCAAATCTGCAAGGACAAACTCTGTTGTGAGAACTTGGTGGCAATGAATCTGTCAACAGGGTGTGCCATTTGCAAGAATTGTATTCCAACATATTTAAAAACGAAGAAACCCAGTGACACATTTTTTTATTGTTTGTTGGTGCTTCCAATAATATGCTTTATTGGAGCTGTAACTTAAAATCCTTGCCCACATCTGCTAACCTTAACCCTCAAATCATCCAGATCAGTCAAAATTCCTATTGATGTCAAAGACACAGTAGAGAGGCCAGGAAAGAGCTGGCAACCCTGGAGAGTCTTTGGCAACAGTTTAGATACAGATTGTTTATGACGTAATAAAAAGGGCTATGCGACAACAATACACAGTTTTCTCATCTACAAAAATGAATAATAATAATAAATCTCTTCAGTGGGCACTGGACCTGGTAGGGTTGAGGCCGATGAAGTCACAGGGGTGTGGCTGGTTGTTCTGCTCCCCACCCCCCAAACCCCTCTTCCTTTACAAAGATACTGTGGACATTTATTTGCATTTGTGTAAATATGTAGCACCTAATAAAACAGAAAAGTGTCTAACTTTGGTTTGGAAGGGATTCCGGCTGTCACAGTAGCTTCTCTGCTGGGAGAAAAGTTGTGTGGCCTCTACCTGTTCTGATTCTCTCTCATGTCTTCTTTTAAATGAAACACTTAACTAATGAAATACTTAACACCTTACCATGTGAAATACTTTGCTTCAGAATTGCTGGCACAATTTCTGGTGGAGGCTTATGCCAAAGAAACTGTACATTGCTCTGAGGTAAGCGACACGGGTGCTGGAGGAGACTCTTGAGAGCCCCATGGACTGCAAGAAGATCAAACCTATCCATTCTTAAGGAAATCAGCCCTGAGTGCTCACTGGAAGGACAGATCGTGAAGCTGAGGCTCCAATACTTTGGCCACCTCTTAAGAAGAGAAGACTTTCTGGAAAAGACCCTGATGTTGGGAAAGATTGAGGGCACAAGAAGGGGATGACAGAGGACAAGATGGTTGGACAATGTTCTTGAAACTACCAACATGAATTTGACGAAACTGAGGGTGGCAGTGGAAGACAGGAGTGGCCTGGCGTGCTGGTCCACGGGGTCACAACAACAACAAGCAACACAGAGGTTCATGATACAGATAACCTTGGGAAGAGGGACTAACTGTTAAAACATCTCAGAGTTGTAGCTCTTTGGGCACCCTAAACAAACTTCCATGAAACTTTTGGAGAAGTCACGACTGTTTAAAGTGGTGTGCTTTAAGTGTACAGGGACAGATAGGGCCTCAATATCAGAATACAGCTTTTTATTTCCAGTTGCTTTGAATGAGGTTCAATTGCCACAGGATTGACAAACACATTTAAGTAATAAAGATTTAAGTCCTCTCAATATCCCCTTCCAAAAAAAAACCACCACCCCAAAACAAAAAAGGTATAAATAAAGAAAACATTTATTTTACAAACAAGAGATTCTCAGTCTGTCCTGAGTTGCTCATTCACACAAAAAAGACCAAAAGGCAGTGACCTAAAAAGAAGCAAAAATCTGCAGAGAGCATTTCCAGGTGTTTTATTGTTCCTGATTGAAGCTTCTTCTTCCTTCCCAGCGAACACATGATTGGGGTTTGCTGGCAGAGTAGAGATGAAGGTCTCCATCTATCTCTGCTAGCATGCTCCTTTTTTATCACTGGTCACAAATGAAAGAAAGTGGCCAGAATAGGAAACAGGCAGGCTAGTAAAGGAGGGTCAGAGTGCTCTTTCAGTTATCTGTCGACCTGCTGCAAATTGGGCATTGTCAAACACTGACTTGAGCATCAAACCATGAAGGGTTTCAATGTTTGGAAGGAGGCCACACAAGGAGGTCAAATTCCTTTTCAGGCCAACAAGAAGGCTGGTTGGCCAGTACTAGATAGAAGCTGTTTTAAATCATTCAGATGGAAACGATCACCATGAACTGGACCTCTTCTGGATAACATTACCAGTGTTGTTTATAGACTGTGCTCCTGGGCCTGTAAAAATTGCCCGATGTACATTTAGCAGGAGATGCTTACTTCCATCTCCATGGAAATCATTCCTTGCTAATTTTTTACATGACTTGTTTTTCTAAAGGTACAGGAGGACCGGTGAATATCTGTCTGTGTAGAAAATACACTCAAGCTGACTCCTATATCTCCCCATCTTATCTGAAACTGGGCCAGAAGAACCAGCCAAAAGTCAAGGAGGTCCTTTGCCAAGACCCTGTTATGCCAACTTCACTCCCTCTCAAGGTTCAATCATTACTGTTTTGAAAGCAAGGAATGGATATGGGAATTGTTCAGCTTCACTCACATTTGAAATGCCTTTCACTGGGTCAAGCAGCTTTCTATATGTTCACATGTTCTATATGTTTATCAGAATGAACAAAACATCATAACAACTATCCCCCCCCTTAAAATACCTAAGATAGCCATAGTGCTTGAAAATGGCCAGAAATTGGTCTTCATTTAGTGCTATATATAGCCCTGTTCAGGCATTTGACACAATACCATAAAGTGTGTATGGAGAGGGAGACACTTAGCTGAATTTGCTCAGACGTCCCATTCAAACCTTCCTACTCAACACAGAAAGGTTGGGAGTGGGATAGGCTGAGCCACAGACATTGGAGTCCACACCCTACATACTTAATGCCAGGTGTCAGGAACCTTTGGCCCTTTATGTCCTGCTGAGTGACAACTCTCATCAGTCCCAGCAGACATGGCTAATGAATGGCCAGGGATGATGAGAGTTGTCATTCAGCAGCCTCTGCAGGTCCAAAGTTTTCCCACATCTGCTTTATGCTGTCTCATCCTTGATTGAACTCCTGTACACATCTTATTGTTCTTCTGTTATCATTTCTGGCTTCACCTCTGTGATCGCTTTGGGTCAGCTTCCTCTTATCAATCTCATTATTGATGCTATTCCCCCCCCCCACACACACACACCTGTGATCAGTATTCTCTTTCCCTTGCTATTTATCATGGTTCTACTCTATGTTTTAAAAATACTCCCTACAACCTAACCATTAATCTGGGCTTTCCTCCCTTAACATTTTTTTAATGTTATCTTTGTAAATTAAATTGGGGGAGATGGAGGATTAAAAAAAAACCTTCCAGCTTTCACATATGTTTTATAAATCACACGTTTATTGTCCATATCCTTATCTCCTTTTCTGTCCTCCCTACCTCTTTCCCTCTTGTGTCTTGTCACTATTTATATCGTAATCCTTCAAGCGTGTCACTTTAATTTCTGTGAAGCACAGTTTAAGTGCTAAGGGAAAGAATAACAACAAAATAGTTTTCCTGTATTTTTTCTCTAGCTCAGCTCCTTGAATATCAGCCTGCCCTGCAGATATTTCCCTCACCGGGAAAAGCTTCATCTACTAAATTTCTTCACATCAAACTCCCATTAAAGATGCATAAGCCTTCTTAAAAAGAAGTAGAAACAAGGATGGCAACCCCATTTGTGTACATCGGTTTATCATAAGTTTTGGGCAATTCCCCCCACCCAATGCAATTTCCCTTGCATGCAAAGACTGTCAGATTGAGCAGATGAGACCAACAGTGGGTTTAATGGTCAAGAAGGTTTTCTGCACATGCTGTAGAGGGAATTGAGGGGCAGATGGGGCTTGGCGACCTGGTAAAGTAGGCCATCTAAGAGAAGGAAAAATCTGATCCTCAACCTCCACTGCCTCGCAAAGAAAAGGCTAAGGAGTAAACCCAAAATAAATCTGGAGTGGAGTCCCTAAGGTAGTTGGATGGCTCCTTGTACATCTCCTTCTGGCAACTCCTGCAGCCAAGCTGGTGCCAAACATATTGCTCTGATTTCCTTTGGACCACATCAGTGAGGTTGAGAGTGGGGGGGGGGTGTCTCGTCTGGGTAGCCCAGGACCTCAGGCTGGCACCCCGTGGAGGCCACTTCAATGCTGCTGATGCAATGGTTTGATTTCACCCCTGGAGGCACACTCCATTGTCTCTGGGTGCCAGTAAATTTGGTTGTTACTGTCATCATTTATTAGACTCGTTAGTCACTTCTTACCTGAAGGTCTGCAAGTGTCTTACAACACTGTTAAATACAGAAAGAAGTTTGTTATACAATAAAACAGAGAGAAAAAAGAAAACCCCAAACAACTACCATAGCAGATACAAGAAACGTTGGCAGCACACTAAAAAAAAACAACAACATCCCCTTAGTCTATCAAAAGCCAGGGGGGGGTGGGGAGAAGTCATTACCTGCTGCCAAAATATGACAACAAAGGTGCCCAGCAGTTTTTGCTGTTGTTGCAACATTTATATCTCACCTTTCCTCCAAGAAGAGCTCAGGGTGGTGTACGTGGTTCTCACCTTCTCCATTTTACCCTCACCACAAACCTGTGAAGTATGTTAGCTTGAGATACAGCGAGCAGCCCAAGGTCACTGAGTTTTATGACTGAGTAGGGATTTAAACCCTGGTCTTACAGGTTCTGGTCCAACACTCTGACCACTACACATAACTGCCTCTAAACTTCCTCCCAGTGCTATTTTCATAGAAAAAGAGGTGCCAGAACTCACTACGAATGCCTCTTAGAATGTTCTCTTAGAACGGCAATTGCACCAACCTGAGAAGTGCCAGAACTTGGGGGGGGGGCTGCTTCCTCCACATCTGTCTGTTTTAGTGGCATAGAGACAGTGCCCTGAGACAGTGCCCTGATCTATACAGTGAATCTTAATGCACACAAGACAACACTGAAAACCTTCACATGGCACAATTTGTGGGATGATCCTAAGCACGTTTTCTCAGAAGAAAGACCCACTGCGCTTAACATAGCTTATTCCTTATCACACATTTATTCTTCTTTGTCATTGCAATACTTTTGGTTTAGGACAGATTGTATGATGCAGAGAACTAATTGGCCAGAGGAAAGAAGATTGGCAGAAATGCCTCCTTAAGTTCAAGAAAGTTTGAGATTTGAGGAGGATTTTTTTTGTTTAAACTGCTTGACATCTTCAGCGGGAGAGCTGTGCCTCTAGAGTCTCAGTGGACCCGTCTCCATTGGAGTAGGCAATGTTCCAGCAATCATAGAATTGTAAAGTTGGAAGGGATCCCAAGGGTCATCTAGTCCAACCCCCTGCAATGCAGGAATGATGCCCTGGGCACTGACCTGATGCTGACAACACATTCACAACATCTCACAAAAATATCTCATTGTACTGAGCTGGAGAAGAACATCTGGCAGAAATGGCACTTAGTTCATAATACACCTCCAAGCAGGAGGAGCTGAGCTCATTTGTATTCTAGCTGGTCAGCTGTTTGCATCATACGATGTACAGACCTGAGGGAGACTAACCTCATTCATTCAAATGCCGTGTTCATAACATTTTAATATTCAAATGTTTGGATAAGCAGAGATTGCAAAAAACACAGGGCTGTGCTGGCGTGAGACTGCATGGGAAGGATATGCATCGTGAATTCAGAATTATCTGAGCATCCTACCTGTGCTACCTGCATCTTTTGGTTAGACAGCCCCTCCATCTCATTTCTTCTGCTAAACACCATTCAGACCCACTGTCTGAAAATTTCAAAAGATGGAATGTTAGCACTTCAAATCTATATTCCGGTCAAGAGCAGAGTGCTTAGCATTCATTTTCCTTGATTATCCATTAAGAAATCCTTAGGTGATACAATGGTAGAGATCATACAAACACCATATTGTGCTACATTGTAGAACAGGCATCCCCAAACTGCGGCCCTCCAGATGTTTTGGCCTACAACTCCCATGATCCCTAACTAAGAGGACCAGTGGTCAGGGATGATGGGAAGTGTAGTCCAAAACATATTGAGGGCCTCAGTTTGGGGATGCCTGCTGTAGAACAATGTAGACGCTACAGCTGTTCTGAAAACGAACTTTGAAGAACTGTTGGATGCCAGCATTAAAAATGAATGCCATTTATTAGACATGTGGTTAGGAAGCCTTAAAAACTCAGAAATAGGTTGGTTGCTGAAAGAGAGTCCAAATCTTGGGATTCAGTTTTGAATGGAAGGAAGCTAGCCCCTTTTATTTCAATGCTTTATTAACTTACTAAAATCATTTTATTAGAATATTTTCTTAAAATACAGCTTTAAAGCAAATGCAATATATACGATTAATGCTCTGTACTGAAGTGTACCATTGCTATCATTTAATCATAATTATATTATAAAATGTATAATACAATAATAACATAGAATTACAAAATATCAGCATCATATGAATGGATTACTATAGAGTCTGCTGTAATTGTATATCTGTCATAGTGCCAAACCCAGCAGCATCTTCAGATGAAATGTGTGCCACTTTTTGTATAAACCAAAGTGAATGTTAATATCGTCCAGGTTTTAACTAACTGTTCATGCATTGTAGGGAGTTTCTTGTTTATTATTATTTTCAATTTATGCTTCATTAATGCTTCATCTTCTTATTCTTTTGCAAATAAACTCTCTGTGAGTGGTTAACAGAATGCATAGTTGTTGTTTTAAATCTCAAATTCTGTACTTTTTGTGCTACCAGGGTTGAAAGCCAGAAACTAAATATCTGTTCTGTGCAGGACCTGCTATCTTGTCTCTCAAAACATTATAGTACTATTTGTCGAAAAGGAAATTTTTAAGAAAGCAAACTATTAACCCACTGCAGAAATTGTTTGATAATTTTTGGCATGATGCAAGAGACCCATGTGGATGCAAGTCAGCTCACAGAGCCATTTCCTCCAGTCACATCAAATTCCCGGGGTAGAGACCTATTTTCCTGAGATTTACTTTGCTCCTGTTTCTCTGTAAAATGCCCCTATATAGACCAGCTTTCCCTAACCTGGTGCCCTACAAATGTTTTGGCTCTAACTGCCATTAGCCACTCCCAGTATGGCCAAGGGTAAGGAATTATGGGAATTGCAGTCCAAAAGATCTGGAAGGCTCCAGGCTGAGCATCAGCGCCAGGTATAGGGGACATTAGGGGCTCCATCCCCCTCAATATTTTGAATCAGGAGATCCAGACCCCCCATTATTGAGGGGGTGACCACTGGGTGCCCTCCGCACATCCCAGGCCTCACCTGGGACCCAGGATGAGCAAGGATTAAGATCGCCCTATGCATGTTACGCTCCCACCAGGTGCGTGCTGCAGGGAGAAGCAGGTGGACCACGAAGCCTGGAGGCATCCTTGCCTCCTTCTTCCCATGCAGCATTGAGTGGGGATGAGGAGTAAGAAGGCAATGCTGGGCTCCACGATCTGCAACCTTTTCCCCAGGGTGTGTCCCACTGGGCGGGGTACATCACATGACATCACATGGTGCATCATGTGATGTGCCCACCATGTGTGTGTGTGTGGAGGGGAGAGAGTTGGCTCCCCTGAGGCTGAGGAAGACTGGTGTGCACTAATATTGCTGTAACAACAACTATTACAACAGCAACATCTATGTCCTGTACCCTGTCGGCTCTATACAAGTACAAAAGACTAGTGAGTGCTGTGGCTCTCTGTTAACGTTGGTTGTAATCAATAGTCATGCACAAAGCTATAAGCAAGAAGTGGGCTGTAATTAGCACTTGAATGGGCATTGCACTCAAATGTCAGCAAGCTGTATTTGGCATTCAGAAGAATGCTATGAAAGGTTTTGTTGTTGAAGGGTATTGAGTGCTGCCTTTAAGTTACAAAATACAAGATGAGCTATGGAGAAGGAGAAGGCTTCACATTCAGTATTTCATAGCCTGCATCAGTGTGAGGTCTACCAAACAGAAGACTATGAAGTTAAGGATCAGAATGCCCAGCTGCTATTTTTACACTACAGTACAGTTCTTTTGTAGCATTTATAACTAAAACAGAGGCACTAAGGATGCACAGGGCAGCAGAAGGAGTAGCTCCAGCTGAATTGGAAAATGTCACTAGAATGCCAGCAAGAGATGGTCGTGGTGGAGAGTGCCATTTATATGATATCAGTAGGTCAAGAAAGTGGAGCAAGATTAATGATCTATTAATGCTTTATGGAATGTGCTTTGCTCCTGGAGTGGAGCTTCACCTTTATGAAACAGAGTTTGCAAGCTTAGTTCCCATTATTGTTAGAAGAGGTTACGTGCCAATTTCCTCTAAACATGCACATGAATTTTCTCTTGTCATTTATGAGCCTAACCAATGGAGCCATGTAGTACTCAGCCTTTTGTGCGAGAAAGCTCTCCTGGGTGTCATCACAAAGGAAAGGAAGCGTCAGGACTTCATGAAGTGATGCTATGCTAGAGGAGGAGGGAAAAACTCTCTAACAGACAGAAAACTGGATCATCACTGTGATATTTCTTTCTGAACACTTTAAGTCTGATGGATGTTCTTATAAAGTATCTCTACCTATTCCAACATGGTCTCATTGACAGAAACTCATTAAGTAGGATTGGTTCCATTTAAAAAAGTGTTTTTTGTTAGCACAGCAAGTTTAGCAATGTTTAATATGGTTTAGGACTGTACTGATTTGGGGGCAAATTGGTATCTGGCAAATTGGACTGGATCCTCATTCATGCAGGATCAGTCCAGATCTGGACCCTGGATCCAAATTGTTATCTGGAAATATTCACCCCTTAAGAGGGAGTTAACCCTGCAAAATTTCAGACAAGTAGCTCCAGGCTTCTTTGTGCTAGCGACACTAAAAACAAACAAACAAACAAAACCTAAAACGTTCCTAATATTCTTGTGTCATGTATGTGCCTGCTGCTTCTTAATTTACCAGATTGTGGCTGCTGTCACATGCTTACAGCTTCCAGGAGCCACAGATGGGAGCTGAATGCAGGGTGGATACCAAAAGTGGACAAACTACCCCAGAAGGAGCACAAGTTGTCCCCCACCAAAGGCACTACCCTTCCCCTACACCCCATACTCCCCTAAGGTCTAGTATAGAACATACATTAATTAAAATAGTTTTATTATTATTATTAAATATTTACATCAGGTTTATGGCACATAAAAAAACAGAACAATAATAGTAACAACAAACAAAACAAACAAGTGTGGGACACTGACATTTTAAATCAATGACAAGCAAGTTTGGTATCTATGTCAAGTATACACCCTTGTGTAAATTAACTGAAACAAAGCATGTTTTCTGTCTTACTCATAATCCTGTACTCAAAACAAACAGTCAGGTGATCATTATGGTGTCGGAAGCCTGCAGCCAATAGAAGGAATGATGCGCTCGCCACAATATATTGAGGTTCTACGAAAGAGAGTCATTCCAGAGCTGGAAAAGAGGTATCCTGATGGTACTGGGATATTGCAGCAGGACCTAGCCCCCTGTGAAGAACTTGCTCTGATCTACAACCAAACTGAGTCAAGCATGTTTTACCCATTTACCATACATACTTGATGATAACAATGGTGAATAGATGGTTTGGCTTTATTTTAATAGGTTTATAGTCAGTTGATGCACAATTTATCTCATGGGAGGGATTCTGATTTTTATCAGTGAATTATACAGCTCCTCTTGCAGGAGAGAAACAATTTCCCTCTGACCTCTGAGTGGACACTCCATAAAATGACTAATGATCTATTTAATTGCTCTATCTAAAAGAGCATGGACATGTCTAATGGACAAAATAAACCAACTCTGGAAGCCACACACAGTTACTCACCATTCTTAAAGTAATGAAGCATGATTTCTGAGTGTTCCGCTTTTCTCTTACTAATCTGTCATTCATTCATGTCTACCTTTTGCTCTCCGAGAAGCGAAATGATCTACAAGAATGTTCTGAACATGAAGAAGTCTGGACTTCATCATTAAAAATCACTAGCTTCACATAACCCATTACATCTGACATTTCCTTGCACTTAACTGGAGGAGAACCTTAGTAGTTTGAGCTGCGTATAAATCGTTTAGAAAGCCCGAGGTTAAGGCTAAGCAATTTGATGGGGGTGACACTTAAATCCACATAATCAAATTACTTTACATAAAGTTTTCAGCGTGTATGTGCAGCGTTGACCTTGAATTCTGTTGATGAGGAATGGTCTGGTTTTGTTGCTGATGAAAATATTACCCATTCCCGCTTCTTACAAGCTATACTTAGGTGTTCACTGTAATGGGTTGCATTGACTCCACTCCTGTACCCATCCCAACCAAGCCACTGCCTAGTCCCTCTCTGTAACCAGTAGTGACCCTCACATTGGGAAACTGAGTAAGCAGCCACACCCAGCTGTGCCAACTGGCCAGCTGCCATTGAGTCCTACGTCCAATATCTCTGGGCATGTGGGTTGTTCTATAGACCTAATCTACTCATATTGATGGAAATGGACTTCAGATACAGATTCAACCAACGCCAACTGCCATTTACCAACATTTGTAAAATAAACAATTATTCCCTCCCAAAAACTCATTAAGCATTGTTTACATTTTTTAAAAAAAGAAGTCCACTGTGTATGAACAGATACTACGTTTATTTTATTTATTTTTAAAAGAAATATACACATTTAGTTATTTCTTTTGAAGAATCTGCATTGTATATCATTGTTACAGACTGATTTGAGAGCACATAGAGGCTAAATTTAGCACAATTTCCTTTTTATATACATGATTCTGGAAAACTGCACAGGAAAATTTCCCATGAGACCAAGATGTGCCCATTGTGTGGTTGTTGTTGTTGTTTTTAACACCGTGTTTAAGTTTCCGAGGTTATAAATCTGTCCCTTTTCACAGGCACTAAGTTCACTCAAAATAATTTTCTAGAGTAGCAAATAAAAATAAGTGCTGGTTTAAACAAAACTGAAACATTTGCAGCTCCTGCTAGGCATGGAGCCCCATCAATGTCATTGTTAACAATTGGGCATCAATCACACCTCACAAGAAATACCACATGCTATAATAGACCTGGCTTGTCATGCCTGGCTTCTGCTTTGTCTGAATTATAAGAGCAACCAAGTTCTATATTTCTCTCTCTCTCTCTCTCTCTCTCTCTCTCTCTCTCTCTCTCTCTCTCTCTCTCTCTCTGTGTGTGTGTGTGTGTGTGTGTGTGTTTAGCTTCACTAATCCATCTTTGAAAAACGATGTTATGAGCTTCTTTTCATCGCAGAACTCTTTAAAAAAAATTTTTTTAATGGTTCGAACGACTGGAGGAATCTAATCCCTTGCCAGTTTCTTTCATTTATCCTGATATACCAAAGCATAAAAATAAGCCCCCTCCCTCAATAACTATGAAATGTGAACAACCAGCCATTCCCCTGCCCTGTTTCAGATTAACAGATTATAAATTTAAATTTGAGCAACACTTAGCTTGTTCTGATAGATTTGCAGGGATTCCAGTGCAACGTTCGTGACCAATCGGAGCAAGCAAAGGAATGACATGGCAAGAGGACTACAATTCATTTCCTGGCACGGTCTATGAAATATATGAGCCAGCATTGGAGATGATAACTCTATTGCAAACAGCATGATTATAGCTTTCTCGTCAGGTTGCAGGAGGTTGTAACTCCCTGGGGAGTCTGCCCAATAAAGAGAGGCATAAAAGTAACCCAACAAAAAGATGTTTAGCTTGACATTGTTTCATTGTAAAAGGGCAGATTTTGGAATTAATGATCAAATGGAACTCTCTGTAGGTGCAGCTAATATCTATCCTATCTCCTTCTGCCTTGCTGTATTTCCTCAAGGTTTCCAAATGCATTAGAGTTACCCAAAGAGCCGGATGAACAGATTCATCACCATTGATCAAAAGCCGACTTTGAGGGTGTCCTTCAGGTGCGTCAGATAGTGATTTGAAACAAGTGCCACTTCCTGGCTGTCTTTTGTGTTTTTTATGGCTGCTAGTGAACATCAATAATATGAATTCCATTTTAATTCTTCTGTAAGGGATCTTATTTATAGAGCAATTTCCATTGCAGTGTCTTGTCCCTGTGAAATGATTGCCAACTCAGGCTGCAGTTAAAGTTTACAGCTTAGGTCTTCCTTCAAGGTATGATATGGATATTACCTTTCCCCCCAAAAGTAATTTAAAATACAAAGCACCGGGAACACTTTAACTCCTTGTAAGCCTGTCCATTCAGGATTGTGACTTGGAGATGGAAAACTGGACTAGCGCCATCCAACAACATGGAAGAGAACAATGGTGTGATTGTTTCCAGTGTCTTTTGGTATGGGAGCGGGTGGCGCTGTGGTCTAAACCACTGAGCCTCTTTGGCTTGCTGATCAGAAGGTCAGTGGTTCGAATCCATACAATGGGGTGAGCTCCTGTTGCTCTGTCCCAGCTCCTGCAAACCTAGCAGTTCAAAAGCACACCAGTGCAAGTAGATAAATAGGTACTGCTGTGGTGGGAAGGTAGACAGCATTCCATGCACTCTGGCTTCCTTCACGGTCCCATAGCAGTTTAGTCATGCTGGCTACATGACCCGGAAAGCTGTCTGTGAACAAATGCTGGCTCCCTTGGCCTGAAAGCAAGATGAGTGCCACAACCCCCTAGTCGCCTTTGACTGGACATAACCGCCCAAGGGTCCTTTACTTTTGGCTAACTGCAGCCAGGCAGAAACACAAAGGGGTTTGTATGTTTGTGCATATAGTAAAACACATACAGAAAAAGCTTTATAAATCTTCTCTTTCCAGAATAAAACAATCCAGATTTCAAAGAAGAAGAAGAAGAAAGAAGAAGAAGAAGAAGAAGAAGAAGAAGAAGAAGAAGAAGAAGAAGAAGAAGAAGAAGAGGAGGAGGAGGAGGAGGAGGAGGAGGAGGAGGAGGAGGAGGAGGAGGAGGAGGAGGAGTTTGGATTTGATATCCCGCTTTATCACTACCCTAAGGAGTCTCAAAGCGGCTAACAATCTCCTTTTCCCTCCTCCCCAACAACAGACACCCTGTGAGGTGGGTGGGGCTAAGAGACTTCAGAGAAGTGTGACTAGCCCAAGGTCACCCAGCAGCTGCATGTGGAGGAGGGGAGACGTGAACCCGGATCCCCAGATTACGAGTCTACTGCTCTTAACCACTACACCACACTGGCTCAGATATACTATTAGTGAGTAGCTCATCAATTACCTGATGACATTGAGGCATTTACTTAATTTATAAGTTCCCAAATGCCATACAAAAACATGTTTACTTATCAAAATAAGTAAAAAAAAATCAACCCCACAAAATCCATTAGTCCAACATCTTATGAAAAGCTTTAGGTCTATGTCAGGCATCCCCAAACTTCGGCCCTCCAGATGTTTTGGACTACAATTCCCATCATCCCTGACCACTGGTCCTCTTAGCTAGGGATCATGAGAGTTGTAGGCCAAAACATCTGGAGGGCCGCAGTTTGGGGATGCCTGGTCTATGCAATGTCAGCTGGAAGTAAATACCACTGAATTTGATTGAGTTGACCTCAGAGTCGACATATACAGGATCTCCATGTCATTAAACGTACTAAGTTGCAGCAGCAGTACAGTGATTATAATGTATAGCCTAGCATCCCCAATGCCTTGTAAACCACATTGTTTTAGCAAATGTCCTAATGGACAGCAGATAACCAACCTGGGAAGCATATGGAGGTGTGTGATCCCATCTAGGACAGTCAAATCACCCAGGTCCCAGCCAGTTGGACTCCTAACATGAGCTTCTGCATAAGCACATGTGTGCACACACACACACCAGTGTCTTGGCTTGATCAAGTTCAAGTTTGTTAACTTTAATCAGCCCATTATTGCCTTCAGGTGTCTCTATAGAAAATCCTGTATAAACCTGTATAGGAAATCATCCAGAAGTAAAAGGAGAAAGACAGTTGGACACACAATGCAATCCCAACCCTCCCATGATATTGTTACATGCCACCTCCAATCTCTGCTAAGCGATAGCAAGATTCCAGGGGAATTCAGGCACTTACCCAGAGTTGCGTTTCCTTCTGGAAAAATAGGCCCAGTAGACAATGCAGTCTGTTTATGAAATATAGTTTATTTACACATATTTACAACCTGTGCCTGACTAGGACATGCATTTTGAGGACACCTATATATTAGGTCCGTATAGTTAAAGCTATGGTTTTCCCAGTAGTGATGTATGGAAGTGAGAGCTGGACCATAAAGAAGACTGATTGCCGAAGAATTGAAGCTTTTGAATTTTGGTGCTGGAGGAGACTCTTGAGAGTCCCATGGACTGCAGGAAGATCAAACCTATCCATTCTGAAGGAAATCAGCCCTGAGTGCTCACTGGAAGAACAGATCCTGAAGTTGAAGCTCCAATACTTTGGCCACCTCTTGAGAAGAGAAGACTCTCTGGAAAAGACCCTGATGTTGGGAAAGTTTGAGGGCACAAGGAGAAGGGGACAACAGAGGACGCGATGGTTGGAAAGTGGTCTCAAAGCTACTAACTTGAGTTTGACCAAACTGCGGGAGGCAGTGGAAGACAGGAGTGCCTGGCGTGCTCTGGTCCATGGCATCATGAAGAGTTGGACCTGACTAAACGACTAAACAACAACATATATTATTCTATTTCACATACAATTTCAAATCCAATACAGGTGTAGATTGAGGTGGAAATCTCTACTTAAAAGGCTTATTGAAAAGGGAATATCTTTAAATAGGTGCCAAAAAGATAAGAGATTTGGCACCTCCGATATGTAACCAGAGGAATTTCCCAGGGGAGGGGCTTCCACATCTGGATATACCAGGTCTTTGGGGCTTCTGGGGCCTCATGGTTAATAATAATAATAATATGCATGATCATTTTCAATGTACTATTCATAACCACCTATGTTTACATATTATGTGAATGAGTCCAGCTGCACAGCCAGTTTTTAACTAGATTCTTATTATTTCATTTTAATTAGAAAATTCATGGCATCACTGACTTTTAATGTCATCTGTTTTGGGAAGTAATGCCAGAGCCGAACACAGGAAACACACAACGTCTTGACATTTAGAATATGGTGGGGCGGGAGGAATGAGAACATTCTGTGAAAAATAAATAAAGAGAACGTCACAGAGAACTGATGTGAAAATTAACCTTTGTGTAGAACCTCAACAGTTCACCAGCAATACAAATTGGATCAACAAGGAATTCATTTATTAGGGTATAATTTCTTCCCAAGCAGCAGAGTGGATAACATTTCTCCCCTCTCCACTTTATTTGGTTTTATATTAATTATACAGCTTTGCACTCTTTCAGTGTTGACACACACACAAAAAGGGCAACCGTAGCTTTGTCTGATGATCATGAACATCAGCTCGAGAGACCAGAAGGGTAAACAAAGGCACCAAACAAAGTATCATTGTCATAATTTAATATATTATCATAAACACTTCTGGCACTGGATTGCCAATGAGCAAATATTGGTTTGATGATACTGGCCAGAATCCAATATCCTGTGAACAACATGCTGAGGTTTGTGTTGCATTGTTCAAGTTAATTTAAAACAAACTAACAAGTGAGGCCCACAACAGAATACTGCAACATGGAGTGGCCCAATTCAGGATTATCCATCCCATAGTAAATATATGTTCACTCAAGGTAGGTTCCACTGAACTCCATGGGACTCCAGGCTGAAATCCTAAACACAGTTCCTTTCCATAATGCACTAAAATAGCTTCTAGAGAAAAATAGAATCAAAAAGACAAAAAAAGAGAGGAGAGAAATAAAGAGAACAAGAAAAGAAAAAGAGGAGGGGGGAAAGAACAGAGAGATTGGGGGGGATCCTAAACCCAGTTCCTAGGGATTAAGTCCCCTTCTCCACATAATTTACCCCTGAGTAAACATGTTTTGTGTTGCAGTGTGTCTCCCAAGCAAATACACTGAATTGGAGCCTCGGAAGTGCTAATTCTTGGCTGGATCATGGCCCTTGTTTGATATGGCCACCTTCATGGTAAGGCAAGGGTATGTGAAATAGCACTCTTCAGATGTTGTGGACTGTAACTCCCTTAATCCTTAGCCCATGCTTGCTGGGAATTGTAGTCCACAACATCTGGAGGGCCCCACCTTGTCTATCCCTGTTGGAGGACACACTGGTGCTGCCTGAGCTCGTTTCAATTTTTTTTTAAAAAAAAATCATGAGTGAAGGATACTAAGTAAAAGTTGTGTAGTAGTTCCCACAAATCTGTCAAAAGTGCAGGTACTTTTTTATTGTGGGCAGATTATTACACACCCACATGTCTTTGTGTTTGCAACCATTATGCTAGGGTGTTGCTACCTGACCTATTAACTTTTCTGAAATGACAGGCATTCAGCAACTGCATAATGCATTTGGCTTCATCATTCCCGTCCCCACCCCCACCCCCGCTTTATTCCAAGGCTTCCGCAAAGTGCCAATTGTTACAATTTCCCCCCCTCATGATTCCACTTGTTGTTCGACTGGAGGTTTTTCATTCCATTCCAGACAGGTCCGCGGAGTACTTAAACTGAAAATACTCAAACCGAGGCGTACTTAAATCGTGGTATGATTGTATTTTATTTTATTTTTCTGTTGGAAGCCGCCCAGAGTGGCTGAGGAAACCCAGCCAGATGGGTGGGGTATAAGTAATAAATTATTATTATTATTATTATTATTATTATTATTATTATTATTATCCATCAGGCAACAGAGTCCAAGGAAGCCATCCTATGCCCAAGAAGCTGCCGTAAAGCAAGCTGTTGCAAGTTAGGCTGGCGTAACATTGCCCTAGATTCCCATTCCATTAACCAGCAAAGCTGCTGCTCTGCCTAAGCCTGAGAGATGAGAAACAACTTGCATTTGACACCTTTCTGTAACCCAATTTAACTCTCTGCATGTCTCTGTGGTGTCTTTGCCCTCTCATCTCACTATGTGGCATAAATCTCCCCTTTCCAACTGCTCCTCCCACATTATTTGTTATTTCAATAGGATTAGATGTGTAGATTGCTCCTCCATACTGTACTCCATTTCTCTTGGCACTCCACATCTGGATCATCTATAGAATCAACCAAATAATGTGATCTGAATACTTAATCTCTTTTTGTACTAAACTGCATATTCAGTTGCTCAAATTCTGGCTTGTTTTCTCAAGGTTCCCTCCTCCTCCTGGTAACAACATTTGTTGCTGTGGTGCACCATGACTCTGGTTCAAGGAGTCACCAATGGGGTGCCTTCAGGGCATAGTTGCTAAGTCTCCCGTTTTCCCTGGGAAATCCCCATTTTTCCAGCTGTTCCTAGCTGAAAAAAAGGATTTTTTTGTTTTTTTCCGGTTTATTCTGGCGTGGTGGCCATTTTGGAACTGGGCGGAGCATGCTCAGAATCGACTTTTGATGCTACTCTGCCCAGTTCCAAAATGGCTGCAGTGTGACTTCTGGCATGGTGGCCATTTTGAAACTAGGCAAAGCAGCATCAAAAGTCACTTCTGAGCATGCTCCGCCCAGTTCCAAAATGGCAGCAGCGCTACTTCCGGTCTGCTATTTCCGGCCCGGTCCCTTATTTCTCTGACAGCAACTTGGCAGGTATGTTTCAGGGTGCCCACTGAGGCCTTCCCTAGCACCCATGGTGTCCCTTCTCTCCACTTCCCAGGCCTTCCTTGGTGTCCTGCATTCTCTCCCTCTACTGAAATTCAGCTTGGAAAAAAGCTTTCTACTGTAGATGGTAGTATAGTGGTTGTGATGTGTGCTTAGTTGTGGGATGCCAATGGCAGTTTTCAAGTTTGCAAATGTTCCCAAGGACCTCAAAAGGATGACAGCCCCTTCTCTAGGTTAAAAATAACAATGTGTGTTCCTTCGTCGTACGTGTGTACCATTAAGTGGTAACAAAACTACTGCTCCTATTAGTATGAACTTGATCTTGATCTTCAAAGTGTTGAAAGGCCAAAGCAGAACATGATCCTTAGATTATGAATTCCATCTGACACTCTTCTAGTCCAAGTCCTGTAAATCTCTTGGGGGGGGGGAAGTAGAGGTGTTGCTTTGGCCTGTTGCATCTAAGATGGGGTTGATTTTTTTTTCAAGAGTTTTGCTTTTCATGAGGAAATTTGCATGTTTGATGAGAGCTTTTCATCTAACAGGTAAGCAAATTACACGAAAATCAGGCACCTCTCTCTCATTTTTGTCCGTGTCTTAGATACTAATCATATCTTGGAGGGTGCTTTTCAACAACAGTGAACACAAGCAAATAATAATAATGAAAGAAAAGAAAAGAATTTGAATAAGATTGTTTTTACTCAGCTCTAATTATATTCTTGCTGTTGAAGGAAGTGGTGGGTCGGTGAGGCGGGCATAAATACTCATTCCAATACCAAGTCTGTGATCTCTAGAATTGTGTTCTTATTCCTTGGTTCATTTTACAAGTTTCTGCTTGAATTTTTCATATCACTAACTATCAGCCTTTCTGCGTGCACTGCCTTTGATGCAGCTCTTTTAAAATATTACGAGACAAGGTCAGTGGAAGGGGTTCCCTTGTTATTGTTTGAATTGTGTTCCAAAATGTAATAAACACTTAATGGGTAAAAGAAAAAAAAATCAACCTATTTCCTATGGTTCTCCTTACTTGCTACCTGCTGAATCATGAGGCTACAGCAGCGTTACTGACAAGCAAACATGGCACTCGGTCACCCAACATGACACCTTAGGCCTTATCCCACAGCTAGCAAGATTGATCCCCTATAATGAAAAATTCTTTGGGAATTTCGAAAGGGTCATGTTTCATCTTCCATCCTCCTGACTGAGTGCTATTGCATATGGCATGAATAACAGCCAGTCCTCAGCTTTTTTCAGCTTACAAAGCTTGAAGTAGAAGCATCAGAGATTGTGGCCACGCTCCAAGGGAAAGTTGAGTGTACTCAAGCTCACTGAAATCAGTGGCATCAAGTGCACCTAGCTTTCTGGTGGGTTGCGGCTGTTTACTCTTGAAAAGTAAACTGATCAGCAAGCCAAACATCTCTTTCCAAATAAGTGCCCATCCAAGGCCCTTGTTTACTTTTTGCTGGACCGCCTTTTTTGGCATCTCAGTTCTAGTGTCATTTAGAGTACATATGTCATTCCTAGGAACTTGGAGGTAATTCTGCCAATACTCTAATGAGTCAGGGGGCATGAATTAGCAGCAGCGCAGGCACTGGTGCAGTTCTGATATTGATGAACTCTGACTTCACGTACCACTTGTGATACCCATGCTCCAGGTTGACCTTTTGATGAGCTACCTGATGACAATCTATTTGCAATTCACCTCTAACACTAGAATATTATCTTTCAGTCTCGTTTTACTCTGGCACAGTAGTTGCTGTGGCCCATCCTAATGACTGTTCACTGGGTACCTCCAAGCAATGTTACAATTTCTCCTTATTTCATAGGTTCTATAACCAATAGCAATTTTGCTTAGATAGATGTTTTAATTAGTGATGTGGGGACATTTGTAGGGGCAATGATGAGGTTCATGGACGAAACATCCCAGCCCATTTCAAAACAGATCCATTTCTTTCTAACATGTTGATCTGGTTTGAAATTGCTTGTTGACCAAACCCACCCACCCACCCACAACCTCTGTGCTGCCCTCTTTCCAGTTTCACTGAGGACAATGGTGAAGATTGGGGGAAGTGATGGATTTCAGGACGTCTTAGGAAATCTGCCATCTCTCAACTCCCCATCTATAGTCCAGAGGTGGTCATGCTAATATAGATTGTAGGATCATTATGAAAACTGCTGGGGGAACTGCTTGAGGCATGATAAATTCATCTCATGCTTCCCAACAGGCTTGGATACTGCCACAATGTGATGTTTCCCATCAAACCACTTACCAAGATGGTAAAAGGTAAAGGACCCCTGGAGGGTTAAGTCCAGTCAAAGGTGACTATGGGGTGTGATGCTCATCTCGCTTTTAGGCTGAGGGAGCTGGCATTTGTCTGCAGACAGCTTTCTGGGTCATGTGGCCAGCATGACTAAACTACTACATGGAGGACTGTGATGGAAACCAGAATGCATGGAAACACCATTTACCTTCCTGCCGCAGCAGTACCTATTTATCTACTTGCACTGGTGTGCTTTCAAACTGCTAGTTTGGCAGGAGCTGGGGCAGAGCAATGAGAGCTCACCCCATCATGGGGATTTGAACCGCCGACCTTCTGAATGGCAAGCCCAAGAGGCTCAGTGGTTTAGACCACAGTGCCACCCATCCAAGATGGGTAAGATGACTGTGAGGTCAGAGCTACATGGATGCATTAGTGGATGTGCAGGTTTGATTCCACAGGAGCAGCCACACAGTTCCAACTTCACCAACACTCTGTCTTCCATTGTTGTGATAAGTGGCTGCAACACCACTGTTGGGGTGGTGGTGGTGGCAGCATGGCACCACCTCAATATGCCGAAAGTTTCTGATCACAGATATGAAGGAGATCCACTATATTTTCACATATTTTTCCCTCAGTGAACTTTAAAACAGAGCTGTATTATCATCTCTATATTGCAGGTGGCTTTCCTAATGCCATTAGAGACCTGGGATCTTCGTTACCTGTTGTTCACCTGTCAACCAACACATTATGTGAGGAAGCAACAGCCCACCTTGTCGAGGGAATCTGGGTAGTCAGGACCACAACTTTCCACAGGTGCTTAGCACTGAACTAGTGGTGAGGCTTTGAGTCCATGACTCACCTGGCATTCAAGCCAGGATCTACCAGCCTAACTCACTCCACCTTTTAGAATTGAAATTATTTTGTATTCTATTAAGGTGAGAGGTGAGGAACTTGTGGCCTTCCAGATGTTGACAGGCTGCAACTCCCATCACCCAAGACCATTGGCTATGCTATGCTGGAAGGACCTGATAGGAATTGAAGTCCAACAACACCTGGAAGCACAGGTTCCCCTGATTCAGATTAGACTGACAGGTTACTCTGATGTCAATATGTTGCCTCCAAAGTTCATCATCATTCCGCACAACACCCGCACCCCTTAATTTGCCTCAGAAATCTCATTTGCATGATTGCAAGTTGTATTCTTTGTCACAAAATATGTTAAGTGCTACTGTTGATTGGAATAAAAGATTGTTGTAGAGGCACAATTTGCCTCAAGTGCCATGTTATGTTATATTTTGCATGATAAACCGCCAATGATGATTTCATGGCTTCAGCTTCCCTCGCTCTTAGCTATTCTAGAATAATATTGAAATAATATTAACAACAAACATGAGGATTTACAGCTTGGTGCTTTTCCTGTCTCCAGGTGCATGTTTTTGACTTGTGAACGACACCATTTTAGAGTGCAAGCAAGGCTCTTCCATTGTTATTCTTGGAAGGGGAAAGCTCCACAGCTAATGGGCAGCTGCAGGCCCATATGTCCACAAGGTAGCGGATTATGCAGATGGCCCATAACTCAGTGGTAGAGCACAAGTTTTTTATTCACAAGGCCCTACGGCAGAGAGATAGGAAAGTTGTGGCTGTCTAGATGTTTTGCAACACAACTCCCATCACCCCTGAATTTCAGACATGATGGGTGGTTCATATGGTGCTGAATGGGCACCAGGTTGCCAAAAGTGGATATAAAGTCTATTATTAAGATAGGCTTGGAAAGAACATGAAAAGCCACAGTCACAGCTGGCACTACTGGGCTAGATGTCCAAATGTTTCAATACAAAGCACCTCCATCTCGACCACTATTTATGGACTACATGGTTGGACACCAAATATCTTAGCACTGTGTCCTTAGGATATGCATTTCTGTGACTGAAATGAATTTTTAAAGTAGATACAATCACCGTTAGCCCAGTGTCACAGATCTGAACACACAGATAGCTTTCATTTAGCAAACTCAGTTACTCACACTGATTCTGTATACACGGTTCCATTTACTCTGCACTCTCACTACTGGTTTGAGAAGTAGAAGCAGTCCATAGAAAGATACCATCAACAGTGTCTCCCCCCCCCCAAAAAAAACACCCAAAAACGTATCACTTGAGAAGGCAGGTGAACTAATGGCAATGTACTGGAAGAAGCAAAGATCACCAGTGTTGTAGCAATGATTCTTCAACATCAACTTTGTTGGACTGGTCATGTTGTTTGGATGCCTGATTATCGTCTTCCAAAGCAACTAATCTATTCGAAACTTAAAAATGGAAAGCATAATGCTGGTGGTCAAACAAAAGAGGTTTAAAACAGGCACCCCCAAACTGCGGAACTCCAGATGTTTTGGCCTACAACTCCCATGATCCCTAGCTAACAGGACCAGTGGTTGGGATGATGGGAATTGTAGTCCAAAACATCTGGAGGGCCAAAGTTTGGGGAGGCCTGGTTTCAAGACTCTCTCAAGACAAATCTTTTTTTTTTTAAATGTAATATAAATACCAACACATGGGAAACACTGGCCTGTGAGCATTCCAATTGGAGAACAGCCTTTAGCAAAGGTGTCATGGATTTTGAAGATGCTTGAACTCGGGACGAAAGGGAGACACATGCTAAGAGGGAGGCACATTTGGCAAACTTTCACCATGATGAACCCCCACCTGGCAACCATTGCTCCCATTGTGGAAGGGCATGTAGATCCAGAATTGGCCTCCACAGTCACTTAAGGACTCACTGTTAAGACTGTGGTCATGGAAGACAATTTTACTCGGCTACGAGTGATTGCCAAAGAAGAAGAAGCACTCTCACAACTGGTTTGAGAAGTAGAAGCGATGCATGCAAGTAGTGGATGAACCATTAAAAGAGGACAAAGAGAAGGTGCAGAGCCATAAGAAACCGATTGACAAAGCAAAGACTCTTTGCCAGTTGGCAAATAGATATTACACCTCCCTGAGCTCTGAGATCATTAGTCTGAAGACAAAGCCATAGTTTCTCTACGGAGGGAGTTTTACAATTTCAGTTGGTTGTGGCATGATCGAGGAAAAATGTCAGTCTATTAGCCAACAACATTCAGAGAGAAAAGACCCTCTAGGAGTTTTAAGTTTTGAACCCTTCCATCATAGGCTCCAGTTGTATATATGTGTAAATAAAACATATATATTAAAGACGCCACAGTGTCCAAAGAAAACATGAATCCTGAGAGAGGAATTAGACCCATGGAATCATGCACTGCTCATGGGTTGAGTAGCATGCAACAATATTGGTGTCAACTTTAATATCAGCTTGAAGAAAATTTCCATGTATAGTGTAAGATCTATAAAAGCTCAATGGCATGAAAGCTAATTAACATTTTGATTCTCAACATTCACAGAGCACAGTGGGTGCCATTTTTTTCCAGTGAAAACAGTAAATGCACAGCACTGGAAGCTATGACTGTAATTTCAGACTGAATGCTTTCCATGAATGGTAGGTGTAACTGTAGAAAAGTGGCAGTGCTAAAATGCTTTGATCTCTCTATATTAGAACCACCTTTATGAACACATATTATATCCACTTCACTAGGTGTACCATAAATGTTTAAATATGCTTTCTTAAAACCATATTTCTGCAAAGCGTTATGATCAAGCCATCTATAATCAAATGCAAGCCAATTCTCACTCTTACAATAAATCACAGAATTGTAGTATTGTAGAGTTGGAAGGGACTTTGAGGGTCATCTAGTCCAACCCCCTGTAATGCAGGAATCTCAACTAGAACATCCATTATGAAATTAATGACCTGCATTTTATTTTATTTTTGTTCCTGCTGTTTTGCAAATAACTAACTGAATCTGAATACATAAATTACAGTTTCACATCTCCTTCAAAGTAAGTCACATTAAAGTTCAGTGAGAAGTGTTGCTAGGTAAATGGATACAGAATTGTAGTGCATGAAAGAGAATATTGCCTCTAACATAGGCTAATGATAGCACCATCCCCATTATCAGTGGTGCTGTTAGGGCAGGACTTTGGGAGAGACATCTATGGCCACTCAACAAAATGAACAAGAGGTGCCCGCAAATATCATGGGGCTGGTTTGCCATTTTGAAGATAGCAAAGTCCTGCACATTACCAGCTAGGGAGGGGGCCCTTGTAAGAGTCTAAAATTAACTTGCTTCAGAGCGACCTGCTACTGGTTTCCAGGTTCCGTCTTAAGAAACTCTTGGGATAAGGCAAAAATAGCACTGGTCTGCATAGCTGCATGTGATGCTTGAGTAGCCTTAATGTGAGAAAGAGAAGGATATTGTTAAATATCAAGGCACGAACACCTTCAGCGATGTGGACCTTTGCCAGTGCATTTGCTGTTCTATTTGTTCTGTCATATTTGATTACACTCAAATTCCCTCAAGGCCCTTTAGCTGAATTACACAATCATGGCATTGTTTTGGAAACAAAAGATGCCCACAAAAGCATTTTGCACCTATTGTATTCAGAGTATAGGTTTATTGACTATTGTGATGCATTTAAGCATCTTTGGGAACGTCTCCTGTCAGTCATATAATTGAATCTGATAGATTTAATTCCGTGGCTATGGGAAAATATAGTGCATCGTACAGATTGTGCTCCAGATCCTTAGACAACAATAAATTAGTAGACTTCCATGTGAGTAGAGGAGGTGACGTTTGGCAGAGATAAAGGAGCAGGGATGGTACAAATATTTTTTTTTTCCCTAGGGAATCATTCACAGCACATTCAGTCACTTCTTTCTGTCTTTATTTTGGAAAACGGTTCACAGGGAGATGTTTATTTGTGTGTTAATATATTCACCATCGCTTTGCTGAGGCGACATGTAGGGATGGAGGAGATATCCCCTTTTCCCTAATTTGAAGTTCTTAATACAATATGTGCAGTGAAATACAGCTGTCCTTTGAAATCCACACTGTTTTGTGATATACTTGCTGAAAGGTGTTTTTTTTTTTTTAAGCCAGGTGCCTAAAACGCTATATATTGAAGGCACATGACCACCACCTGCGGCACATCAAGTATTTGTGATGAGAAAAAGGATGCATGTTATTATGTGTCTCAAGTTTACATGTGTGAGTGCACACATGCATTAGACTACATTTGTGTGTGTGTGACTTTTCATTTGCATCTGCATATCTGTAACTAGGTTTATAATTCTAGGTCATTTTAGAGTGTGACAGAATACTGGGAAGTGCCCTATACTGACCTGCTTTCCTGAGTCACTGTAAGAAAAGGATTACTGTAAGATAAATGATATGAAGTGTCAGTACCTGAATTTCAGGGAGTCGTAAGAGAGGTTTTCTGTACACTCGTACCTTGGAAGTCGAACGGGAATCCGTTCCGGAAGTCTGTTCGACTTCCAAAACATTCAGAAACTAAAGCACAGCTTCTGATTGGCTGCAGGGAGCTCCTGCAGCCAATCAGAGACCATGGAAGCCCCATTGAATGTTCAGCTTCCCAAAACAGTTTGCAAACCGGAACACTCACTTCCGGGGTTGCGGTGTTCAGGAGCCAAAACGAATTAAGCTGTTTGAAAACCAAGGTTCAACTGTATTTCATTAATGCCCCCTACCTTTCCTCCCATAATCTGAACACACAGAACAATGTTTAGTTTTCAAAAAGCAGAATATAAACTTGCCAATATTCAGATGTACCAGTGCTTACTGTACATAATGGGAGCACTCAAGGAAATATCCAGTATACATTCCTACCACCCATGTTGCAGCCATTCCAATATGAAATTGCTTCCATGTCCAAATTAATATTCAGAGCACCCTTTAGCTGTATTTCTTCTTCTTTCTTTGTTAAGAAAGATCATTGAAACCTGATGTCTAAAACTTTGGTTTGAAGAGTTGAAAAGCCATGTTGTGTTTCACAGACAATGATTATGCAAGCCTAAGTGCAAGGATATAATTCTGCAGAAACCACGACTGAAAACATGAATAGTGAGCACCTCTCTGCTGGAATGGCAAAGCATATTCAATACACTTTGAAGAATGAAGATGCCGCTTAAGTAGCAGAAAAGTTGGCCCCTGGAGGCATCTCAGATTTGCTGCTAATCAGAATGATCCATGAATAATTGCTGCAGTTATATTAAAGCATGCTTTAGTATCTAGCAAACTAATTCCCTGAAAAAGTGATAATTATTCTAGGCCCATCTACATTGTCCTTAGCTCATGCCAGTCTGCTGTCATCTCCCAAGAAACACACCTGAGCAGAATTCTTCTATTCCCAGTCCACAATCTCTCTCTCTCTCTCTCTCTCTCTCTCTCTCTCTCTCTCTCTCTCTCTCTCTCTCTCTCCAGTGTGTGTGTGTGTGTGTGTGTGTGTGTGTGTGTGTGTGTATTCTGAGCCAAAGAATTGCTGCTGATATATGAAGCTCAGAAAGGCCTGGGCCCAAAATCCACCACAATGTTAATTAAACTAGAATAGTGGCCATTTTTGGTTCTCTACCCACCAAAAAAAAATATGGCAGACATGGATTATAGTTCTCCCTCTTCACCTATAAATATGCTTTTTGAAAGTACAGCAACTCTTTGATCTAACTGCTTTATTTCTCTGTGACCACTCAGCATCCCTGGGGGGCACTTACAGTGAATTAAAATAAAAGCCTTTAAAGTGATATAAAAAATAGCAGCAAAAGGCTGATCGCCGAAAAATTGATGCTTTTGAATTATGGTGCTGGAGGAGACTCTTGAGAGTCCCATGGACTGCAAGAAGATCAATCCTATCCATTCTGAAGGAAATCGGCCCTGAGTGCTCACTGGAAGGACAGATCCTGAAGCTGAGGCTCCAATACTTGGGCCACCTCATGAGAAGAGAAGACTTCCTGGAAAAGACCCTGATGTTGGGAAAGATTGGGGGCACTAGGAGAAGGGGACGACAGAGGATGAGATGGTTGGACAGTGTTCTTGAAGCTACCAACATGAGTTTGACCAAACTGCAGGAGGCAGTGGAAGACAGGAGGGCCTGGCGTGCTACGGTCCATGGGGTCACGAAGAGTTGGACACGACTAAACGACTAAACAACAACAACAATAAAAACTCACAGCAGCTTTAAAATATCGACTTGCCATGCTGGAAATGGATGGATTGGGTTGTTGTTGTTGTTGTTTTTAATACTGTGAACTGCCTTGTGATCCTTGAATGAAGGGTGCTATATTAAACAAACAAACAAACTGCTCTTTTTGTTCATAGAAGGGACTCCAATCCAGCAAATCTTCCCAGTGGCAGTATGCAGGTGGATGGGTTCTTACAGATTTCCCCTCTGTCTTGTGCACCTTGTCCCAGCTCCCATGCTGTTATTAAGGGTCCTCCAACCTTCTGGAGCAGACTGTGGGAGGCGCAGGGTGCTGGAGGAGGAAAGTGCAATTGGCAGATATCACGTCTGCCCTTGTTCATCAGTCAAAGCCTCTGGTGAACACTCATGCAAGCTTAGAACTCTAATTTCAGTAGAGAAATTAGCATGGATGTTACTAGCCCAGAGATGGAAAGAGGACAAAGTCCCTACCAGAGAAGAATGGCAAATTAAGATTTTGGATTATGCCGAAATGGCAAAACTGACCTGAAAGCTCAGGAACCAAGAAGACCAAAACTTCAATAATAAATGGGGGGGGATTATAATTTACTTGCGAGACCACTGTAAGCAGATGAAAACATTAGCAGGATTGCAATGACACTTGTACTATAGAAAACACTATGGACAAAATGGAGAGGCATAAAAATTAGATGATGAAATAATATGCAGTTGAAAAGGTTTATAATACGACCCATGGAGAGGAAGGTGGGAAGTCTAGAGATTCAGAGAAATCTCTAAATATGGATCTGTATTTTTATTGTCCCATCACCTCCTGGCAAATAGAAGGGGAAGAAATGGAGGCAGTGAGAGATTTTACTTTCTTGGTTTCCATGATAACTGCAGATGGTGACAGCAGTCACGAAATTAAAAGATGCCTGCTTCTTGGGAGAAAACGATGACAAACCTAGACACCATCTTAAAAAGCAGAGACATCACCTTGCCAACAAAGGTACGTATAGTTAAAGCTATGGTTTTCCCAGTAGTGATGTATGGGAGTGAGAGCTGGACCATAAAGAAGGCTGATCGCCGAAGAATTGATGCTTTTGAATTATGATGCTGGAGGAGACTCTTGAGAGTCCCATGGACTGCTAGAAGATCAAACCTATCCATTCTGAATGAAATCAGCCCTGAGTGCTCACTGGAAGGACAGATCCTGAAGCTGAGGCTCCAATACTTTGGCCACCTCATGAGAAGAGAAGAGAAGACTCCCTGGAAAAGACCCTGATGTTGGGAAAGATGGAGGGCACAAGAAGGGGACGACAGAGGACGAGATGGTTGGACAGTGTTCAAGAAGCTACGAACATGAGTTTGACCAAACTGCGGGAGGCAGTGGAAGACAGGAGTGCCTGGCGTGCTATGGTCCATGGGGTCACGAAGAGTCGGACACGACTAAATGACTAAACAACAACAACAACATTTTTATTGTTATAACTCTATACTTGCAAAATCAAATAAAAATTATTTCAGGATAAAAGAACTCCAATTTCAGATGGAGGAAAAATTCCCTTCAGCTCACATTTCAGTCTAAACCCACCTTAATTCACACTTCTTAGACCCAAAAGTCAACTGAAACACACGGCACTTCTCTGAATTTTGTCATGCAGTTCTCTAATAACAATAAATAGATGAACTTAGCTGCATTTTTTTTCCTGAGACTAATATTCCCATTGCTTTTCCTAATAAATGATCAACAGGAAAACTCTTCCAAGAACTTCATTTTACGAATGGGACTCATAAACCCTAACCTCCCCAAAGTGTAATGCAGAGCTCTGAAAGAGGACTGAGGGGGTTTAAAGTGACATAGAGAAAGGAGATTAAGTTGTTCAGTTGTTCATCAAAAGTAAATTATATCATAGTTACTAATTAAAGTTTTATTACATGCATTTGTTGCTTGCTAATTAGGTAACTGAAGCTCTTTGTTTATAGTTGTATCCACTTGCTTTAGAGGGCAAATGACAATTAATTCGTGCAAACCGTGGCTGTTGCTAGTCTTCCGTATCCATTCCTGAGATTACTATCATTACTTCTACTCCACTGCAGTCTCTCCCAATGTTTTGCACATATGCATACCCCCAGAGGAAAAGAGCAAAAGAGAGATAGTAACGCTCGGTCAGATTTAGACTTTAAAATATATACAAGTGACCATAGGAGCCAACTCCTAGGTGCCGAGATCCCTTTGCCACCCAAAATAAAATATTTGAGGGGACTGCCCCCCCCCCAACATTGATGGGCATTGACATTCAAATGGTGTGTGTGCACCATATCATGTGATCAATTGTGTGGGGTGGGGCTTACCTGCCCCCTTATTTTATTCCAGTTGGTACCCCTGCAGCTGACTCTCAACTTACGTGGAGGTTATGTTCTGGGAATAGCACCTTAAACAAAATAATAACAACAATAATAATAATAATTAATAATACCGGTAATAATGTATGGTTTCCCCAGCCACTCTGGGCGGCTTGCAAAAGAATATTGAAATACAATGATTCATCAAATGTTAAAAACTTCCCTAAACAGGGCTACCTTCAGATGTCTTCTAAAAGTCAGATACAATGGTACCTTGACTTACGAACGACTCGACAACCGAATTTTTCGACATACGAATGGGGCAAATGGCCGCACGCTTACGAATTTCTCGACATCTGAACTGAAACCGCAGTGGTTTTAGATAGGGTTTTTTCGACTTACGAATATTTAGATGGGGTTGCTTCAACTTACAGATTTTTTCCATTTCCAATGCATTCCTATGGGAAATCGCGTTTCCAATGGCGCTTTTCGGCTTAGGAATTTTTCGACCTATGAAGGTGCCTTCGGAACGGATTAAATTCGTAAGTCGAGGCACCACTGTAGTTGTTTATTTCTTTGACATCTGATGGCAGGGCGTTCCACAGGGTGGGCGCCGCTACTGAGAAGGCCCTCTGCTTGGTTCCCTGTAACTTCATTTCTCACAGTGAGGGAACCGCCAGAAGGCCCGCGGCGCTGGATAACATATAGTCAAAACACATCAGGTTCAATGGTGGGTGGAATTGCCAAAGTAATTTCCAGATGTCAGCCCCCTTTCTTTCCCCTTTAGACTTATTTATTTGTTTATTTGTGAAACACATAAAGGTAAACATGCACAAGTCAAATGAACATAAGTTGCGAGTGACCTGTATATGCAATCCTCTGGGTGCTGGCTAAGTTTGTGAATGATGCTTCAGAGCTGAAGCATATTCTCATTTAAATCAGAAGAAGTGGGGAATCTCCAGCCTATAAGTCTAATTAGGCTCACCAGAGCCCATTTTGGTCAAGCCACACCCATGTGCCCTACAACTCACATACAATATAATATCAGGTGTAGTGGGGTAGGCACTAATCAGTGAGAGATTTTACTTTCTTGGGCTCCTTGATCACTGCAGATGGTGACAGCAGTCACGAAATTAAAAGACGCCTGCTTCTTGGGAGAAAAGCAATGACAAACCTAGACAGCATCTTAAAAAGCAGAGACATCACCTTGCCGACAAAAGTCTGTATAGTTAAAGCTATGGTTCTCCCAGTAGTGATGTATGGAAGTGAGAGCTGGACCACAAAGAAGGCTGATCACCGAAGAATTGATGCTTTTGAATTAGGATGCTGGAGGAGACTCTTGGGAGTCCCATGGACTGCAGGAAGATCAAACCTATCCATTCTTAAGGAAATCAGCCCTGAGTGCTCACTGGAAGGACAGATCATGAAGCTGAGGCTCCAATACTTTGGCCACCTCATGAGAAGAGAAGAATCCTTGGAAAAGACCCTGATGTTGGGAAAGATTGAGGGCACTAGGAGAAGGGGACGACAGGGGACAAGATGGTTGGACAGTGTTCTCGAAGCTACGAACATGAGTTTGACCAAACTGTGGGAGGCAGTGCAAGACAGGAGTGACTGGCGTGCTATGGTCCATGGGGTCACGAAGAGTCGAACACGACTAAACAACAACTGACAAACTGGAACATGTCCAGAAGAGGGCAACCGAAATGATCAAAGGCCTGGAAATGATGCCTTATGACTAACGGCTTAGGGAGCTGGGTATGCTTAGCCTGGAGAAGAGAAGGTTAAGGGGTGATATGATAGCCACGTTCAAATATATAAAAGGATGCCATATAGAGGAGGGAGAAATGTTGTTTTCTGCTGCTCCAGAGAAGCGGGCAGGGAGCAAT
Organism: Zootoca vivipara; assembly: GCF_963506605.1. Lineage (NCBI taxonomy): Eukaryota > Metazoa > Chordata > Lepidosauria > Squamata > Lacertidae > Zootoca > Zootoca vivipara. The sequence goes on along the minus strand of NC_083283.1, from coordinate 68,832,159 downwards.
GGATTCAAACTACAAGAAAGAAGATTCCACCTAAACATTTTGAAGAACTTCCTGACAGTAAGAGCTGTTCGGCAGTGGAATTTGCTACCAAGGAGTGTGGTGGAGTCTCCTTCTTTGGAGGTCTTTAAGCAGAGGCTTGACAGGTGTATGTCAAGAATGCTTTGATGGTGATTCCTGCTTGGCAGGGGGTTGGACTGGGTGGCCCTTGTGGTCTCTTCCAACTCTATGATTCTATGAATATGCAGCCTCCCTTGCTGTGTTCATTCTTCCTGATCTGAAAAGTCTTTTATGAAGGTATAATCTGTCAGACTGCATAGGAAGGAGAGGGGTTCACGCGATTTCGCTTCCACCCCATTTCCCACATCCTTCTACATAAAAATCTCGGCATGTCAATGAAAAGTCTAGGCTCCAGAGCTCTTTCTCCTGAGATCTAGTTTCTATGTGGAAGGTTTTCATTTCTCTTTCTTTCCTTTTTATTTTTATTTTCCTATTTTTGTGTGGAGGAATATTCAGTCATGTGGGCTGACACCAGCAGACTAAAGTAGCACAGATCGAATGTAGGACCTCCGCCCGTCTTTGCAGTTACTGATAGCTGCGCAAAACCTAAAGCCCCCAAACTGTGAGGCCACTCAAAGTGGCATTTTGTGTTGTCCTTGGGACGGGGGAAGAGGTTGACAGGCTTTGCAGGGAAAGAAGTCAGAACAGGAGATTAAAGGAAGACAGATAGAAAAGCCACTGTTATCGTTTTACACATAAACTTCACAGCTGCCTCCTTATCAACCTTCCAAGTAATAAAAGTAGGCGGGGGGGGGGGGCAGAAGCCTGCACAACTTTTGCAGCTCAGGGGGAAAGTCAAAACTACAGCATAGACAGGCACACACCAGAGAGATATCATGGGGCTTGTCTTTTATGCTTTCCTTGCGGGTTCTCCTCTTGTTCAGTGGTGCTTATATTTCCCCCCACCCCCACCCTGTGCCAGCTTTCCTTTCTTCCACCCACTCTACAAAGGCACTAGAGTTTGAAAATTATTATCAGATTATTCCCAAACAACTCCTGCTTGTGTTGCTTCTGAGTGGCACGATAATGTGCTCTATTATCTACCCTAGTTTCTGGCATGCTGTCTTTTCATTCCACTTCACAACAAAAACAGGAGCTCGTATAACTTTATGGGTTGCTTGCCTTCCCCTCCCCTCCCCAATCTACCCAGTCCTTCATAGCTATTCCTGAATATGCGCATCAAATTCTGCCCCTCATCCTGAACCCACCTGCTTGCCTAGACATGATTATCTGTACTCTGTGAGCACATGAGGGAGCAGTCAAAAGTTTCTCACATACCCCTAGGAAGCCGTACCTTTCTAAAGTGTATGTGCTGACAGGGGAGACCATAACTTTGATCTAGGTGCACTAATGATGTTCCTCGCTCGGCTTCCCTACGATTTTTTGTCCCTCACAGAAGCGGTAGTAGGCAAAGTGTTTCCCCCTTCAAATGTCTGAGCTGACTTTTCTTCTTGACAGAAATCTCTCCCTACCTGCCCCCCCCCCCCACCGCCCATGTTTCTCTTTATTGAAGGCAATGCACCAGGGAAGCTATTTGTGTGTGTGTGTGTGTGTGTGTGTGTGTGTGTGTGTGTGTGTGTGTGTGTTTTACAAAGGAGTCTATTCAACACAGCAGCCAGTTGCTTATAGCAAAGACAGGCCCACCTTCTTTAAAGTGGCAGGACTCGAAAGACAAAAGAAGGGCTTTCAATCAACTCTCTGTGGCAAAGGGTGCCTGTTACCAGTTAAAGTTATCATCACATCACTTTGCCGAAGGATTTAATGCCATAAGCATCAGGCACTGTATAGCTGCTGGAGTTTCCTTCTGTGTGGTGTCAGGGAACACAGCCACACTTCAAAACTGGAAATTGCCTCAGGTAATGGTACTTATTAGTCCGTGGCGAGTGAAAGCCCCTTTGCAATTTTTCATCTGAATTTCAATGCGGGAACAGGCCAGAAATCAAGAAGTTGCCTATGGTAGATACAGATAACCTTTCAGACTTGCTCTATTTTCGCAATCAGGAAGCTATTACAACTGTTTGTGCCTTCATCCCATCACACCCTGCAGTTATTATCTTATCGCAAACGTGCTCTCAGTTTGGAACGTATCTAACTGGATGCAGAGCAATTTGCAGGGAGCGTAAAATTTCACAGGAGAAGCACCTTCCATTTTATTGACTGATAAATGTACTGTATCTGAATACAGCTTCTTAGCAAAAGAATTGCGCATATAGGAGCTGGTGTCTATCTTCCTCTGATACATTGAAATATCTCCACGCTAAGGATTATTTATTTATTTATTGCCCACACAATCCCAAGGACTCAGGTAGTGTAACAGACAATGAATGAATCCCGTCTCACCCCGTCTCACCCTGTCCTTGGCCAACCGAATGCTACAATTCCTCAAGAAGCCTCAAGTGAAGTTCACAGAATTCTACACCTGAAGACCAGGCAGCAATAACACTTCCCTGCATGCACTCGGCAGCCCTCTTGTTATCCCTAATCTTAAAAGCTGGATTTTAATCATGGTGGAATTTTAGGTAGATATTGTCACTTATACATATATGCCAGGCTCAGCTAATTATATATTTTAGGTAATCACCAAAATCAGACATAGGCAAACGCGGCCCTCCAGAGGTTTTGGGACTACAACTCCCATCATCCCTAGCTAACACGACCAGTGGTCAGGGATGATGAGAGTTGTAGTCCCAAAACAGCTGGAGGGCCAAGTTTGCCTATGCCTGACCAAAACTGAACCTAGATGTCAATAGGAAGCTGAAGCAAACATTGGATCACTGTGTTCCACCGATGCAGGGCCAGCCCAAGACATTTTGGTACCTAAGGCGAACCACAAAAATGCCTCTTCTCCCACCAGGGAAGAAGGGGTGAGTGAAGATGTACCCTAGGAACAAGGGGAAAATAAAGATCTACATTGGGAACAAGGGGGTGAGTTAAGATCTACACCGGGAACAAGGCAGGGAATCAGATCAACATTGCCCAATAGTTGAAGTGGGAATCAAATGGAAAACGAGCGAGGTCCCAACTAAAGAGGAATGGCAACTTAAGCTGATGGAATATGTGCAGCTTGCGGACTTAACATATAGAAGAAGACAAGAAGAAGAACATACGTTGAGAGAAAATTGGAAAATGTTTACTGAATATATGGGGGGAATTGTGTACACTTGAAAACGTTGGCAGCATTAAGATAAATTCAACAGTGTAAATAAGTTTTGATGGATGTGATAATAATGGAATACCGAATGGTTTATTTTATGTAAAATATGCAGGGATTTATGATATGCAAAACGAACCATGGAAAGTATGGTGGTACCTCGGGTTACAGACACCTTGGGTTACAGACACTTCAGCTTACAGACTCCGCTAACCCAGAAGTAGTACCTCAATTTAAGAACTTTACCTCAGGATGAGAACAAAAATCGTGCACTGGCGGCAGGGCGGCAGCAGGAGGCCCCATTAGCTAAAGTGGTACCTCAGGTTAAAAACAGTTTCAGGTTAAGAACAGACCTCCGGAACGAATTAAGTTCTTAACCAGTGGTGCCTCAACTTACGAATTTTATCCGTTCTGAAGGCACCTTCGTAAGTCGAAAAATCCGTAAGTTGAAAAACGCAATTGGAAACGCGATTTCCCATAGGAATGCATTGGAAACGGAAAAATATCTAAAATATCTAAAAAATTGTTAGTCAAAAAATCCCTATCTAAAACCACCATGGTTTTCTTTCGGATGTCGAGACATTCGTAAGGGTGCGCTCATTACCCCCACTCGTAAGTCAAAAAATTCGGTTGTTGAGTCGTTCGTAAGTCGAGGTACCACTGTATATATGAATCAAATAATGTCATGGGGCTGGGGAAAGGGGCCTGTTTTGAATCAAGCCAAGTGGCTGCAGAGCCCGGAAGACCCCAGGACACCCCAGGAGAGGGCAGCGCCCGCCATTTCCTCCCTAGGGGTGGGAGGAAACCAGCAGTGCCTCCTATTCACTGAGAGGTGGACACAGAGGCAGCATTGTGGAGGTCCTCCAAGGAGCATGCCACAGCCATTGCTGCCACTCAGCCATAGCAGCAACAGTGATTGACCCTGTGGATCCTGCCACCCAAGGCAGTCACCTCACCTTGCCTCATGGGTGGGCCAGCACTCCACCATTGGAAGTTCCTGTTTGCACACTGGGACTTCTCCGCTCTCCTCTCCCGGCAACATGTTCCACACCCAGCCACTATGTCACAGGCTCCCATAAAAGGATGAGCAAATCTATCATGCTCAGTTTTTTCTCAGTTTCTCACTTTTCCATGCTTAAATTCAGTTCTCTATCTTTCTGCATCAGTTTTTTTAAAATCCTCATGAGAATTTATCATCACTCGAGTGTGCGTGCTCCCTAATACATGCATTTTAATAGAATTTTACCTGTTTGCCCAGATTTAATAGAGCCACTACAGAGAAGGCTTGTTCTCATGTTGTCAACCTCTGCACCTCACGTGGAGGAGGCACACGAAGGAGGGGCTCAGATGATGAACCCAGAGTCCGCGATGGTTTATATGCAGAGAGGCAGTCCTTGTACACATGACTTAGCAGGAGAACTGCATTTCAATATTCAGAGAGATGTAAATTTTGAAGGATAACTGTGCTTGTGTATTGTGCAATCTTAGGTAGGTTTTCATTGAAATCCAAACTGAACCAAATATCTTTCCCAGCCCTGCTCAATCAGGGCTGCTAATCCTTGAAGTATAAATTTATGGTAACTGGGCAGAATCTGAAGTTGAATCTGGAGACAGAGTTTAGCCATTTTGATTGGGAAGCAGAAAAAGCTATCTAAGATGCACAGCTAATGATGAAGATGGTGATGGTGATGTACAGGTATAAGGCCATGTGCCTTACTTTTTTCACAAGCAGACTGAAACACCCACACGCTCAAAAAACCCAGTCTTTTTATTATTATTACTTCTCTGGTCAGTTGCCAACTTTAGACTCAAGGGTTGCTACAAAGGTAAAATGGGATAAACTCAGCCGTGTTACCCTTGGCTTAAAACATCTGAAACAAAGTGTTTGTTTGGGCACCAGAACAGAATGTCTGCTTCATTTTGTTAGTTCATTAATAGTGAGGATTCTCCGTATTGCAAAGAGAAAACAATCCTGATGCATTTGTTGCCTACCACTCCACAAATTGTTCTTTATTATTTCTATTTTACTCCATGTGCTAATTTCTTCCCTGTGGGTATTTTTCTCTTCTCTCTGGACCTGGCAAGTTAGTTATGAGAAAAACAACAACACAGTGCAGACATTATGATCTCGCCATATAACTACCCTAATGAATAACTTAAAGACAAGTTCAGACAAGCCCCTTGCTGTGAATTCTTTTTGTGCTTTTGTGTGGGGGGGGGGTGGACCTCATTATAAATGATGTGTGTTGAAAATGCCCTCGGCAGAAACAAACTATTTTAGATCATTTAGCATGGGGAGGGCAGTGTTTGCTTTTCTGGGAGGCGGTCTCAGTATAGAGCAACGGTAAACCTTTCTCTCCCCCCATGAAGTTAGGTAATAGGGTAGTGGTCTGGATGTGCAATCTTGCAGTGTTTAAGATGATGGGAGTGGCAGTTTGAAAGTAATTCCACTAACCTCACCTTTACCCAAATAAGAAAAGATTTCTTCAAAAGTCTGCATCTCAAGTCAACACTTTAAAGGAACATCACTACAGTGCAAATGTCTTTCATCCAAGAAAGCAAACAAGATGAATTTTAACAAGGAGAAATGTAAAGTACTACACTTGGGCAAAAAAAAAATGAAAGGCACAAATACAGGATGGGAGACATCTGGCTAGAGAGCAGTACATGTGAAAAGGATCTAGGAGTCCTGGTAGACCACAAACTTGACATGAGTCAACAGTGTGATGCAGCAGCTAAAAAAACCAATGCAATTCTGGGCTGCATCAATAGGAGTATAGTGTCTAGATCGAGGGAAGTAATAGTACCACTGTATTCTGCTCTGGTCAGACCTCACCTGGAGTACTGTGTCCAGTTCTGGGCACCACAGTTCAAGAAGGATACTGACAAGCTGGAACGTGTCCAGAGGAGGGCTTGACAGGCGTATGTCAAGAATGCTTTGATGGTGTTTCCTACTTGGCAGGGGGTTGGACTGGATGGCCCTTGTGGTCTCTTCCAACTCTATGATTCTATGATCCCACTTTGTTTTCCTATTATAATTTATGTTCATTGCTTAGTCACTGAAACATCAGGTGTGAATAAGAGACAACCAGCACATTGTGTTAACTGGGTTATAGAAATATAGGGTGTTAAGTTTGATTGGTTTTATTATTTATTTATTATTTTATTTATTGAATTTATATATCACCCTATACCTGGAGGTCTCAGGGCAGTTGATTAACAACAACAACAACAACAACAACAACAACAACAACAACAACAACAACAACTTTATTTGTTATACCCTGCCCATCTGGCTGGGTTGCCCCAGCCATTTTGGGCAGCTCCCAACACATATAAAAACATAATATAACATCAAACTTTTAAAACTTCCTGGTGCATTTGCCATTTATTGCCAACAAGCTGTGCTCAAAGGAGATTACAGCAAAGACCCCAAACATCAAAACAGAAAACGCTGGAAACACAAATATCCAATAGAAAGAACATGTCTCCACAGATAGCTCAGTCAGTAGCGTATGAGGTTGTGCGTTCAAGACTCAGGGTGGGCCAAAAATTCCTGGATTGCAGAGGGTTGGACTGCATGATCCTCATGGTGCCTTCCAACTCTGCAATTTTATGCCAGTAAATTTCAAATAACAAACATGAACAATTTAGCAAACACAGAATGAATTTAGTATTTTGAAGACATAGTGGGATAGTGTCTTCCACCCCATGAGGACAACAGGCTAGTTTAGGAGGCATGGGACTAATCATATGGCACACTCACCTGTCTTCAAAACACCACATTGCTTTTCCCAGCATAAAAAGGCAGCCACCTGAGGCGGCCACCTCAGTCTATCAAATGGTAGGGACGGTTCTGTCCATCTAACTGCTGTGTAGTCTTCAAGAACTTGAAAATCAATATGTGATTGTGGTGAGCTAGGGCCAGTTAGACCTGGGTTTAAATCTAAATTTTCATTGAAGCTCACTGCATTACCATGGACATGTTGGGTAAGGGAGACCCATAACACCCTGAGTTTCTTGGAAGAAAAGGGAGAGAAAAATATAATAATAAAAATGATAAAAATATTGGTCTTTCTGTATGTTAAGAGAGAAACAGTGAGCTAGTTCATAGGACTGTAGTGAGGAAGCATGTTAAACATCTGGAAGGACTTTGCACGTTTAATGTACTGTATAATTGACTTATTGCAATTATTATATTTCTCAGTTTCTGGAGTGAACTGTGGAGAATCCCTAATGATTCTATATTACTGAATACAGTGGTACCTTGGAAGTTGAACGGAATCCGTTCCAGATGTCCATTTGACTTCCAAAACGTTCGGAAACCAAGGCACAGCTTCTGACTGGCTACAGGAAGCTCCTGCAGCCAATAGGAAGCTGCAGAAGTCGCATTGGACATTCGAGTTCCAAAGAGCGTTCGAAAACTGGAACAATCACTTCCAGTTTTCAATTGTTCGGGAGCCAAAATATTCAACTCCCAAGGCGTTTGAAAACCAAGATACAACTTTATCAGAATTCAGCTCTAGAATTCTGAACATCTAACCTGTAAGAATGTTTCTAGGTCTAATTTGGGGTTGTACTCCACAACTTTGTGGATGAACCACAATCAGATTAATGAGTTTCTTGCACAAACATATATTTAGCCTTGTTTTATATGAAGCCTAATGACAACCATAGTTCAACATGCAAAAGAGCTAAAATTACTTTAAATGTAAGAATTCTCATTAGCGTAAACACCATATTTTAAAAGCAGCTGAACACACACTGATCACAAGGGAAAAACTAGAAAAAATGCCTAATTTGGAGGAAAGAATTGTTCTCTGCTTTTGCATTGCAAAGCTGCAGGCTTCATCCTTATTTAGCTTGTGATTCATTTGCATTTACTGTCTTAGAAGATGGAAATCTTCCTATTTCCCTGCAGTACAGACAATTGCCTTTTCCATTCTTGCCTTTAGTTTAATTAAAACCATTTTATTTCAGCTCAGAGCCACTTTCAAACTTCCAACATTACATATTCTGAAAAGGTGGAAAGGGAGTGAGATTTGAATAAGTGGTTTGCCCTTTCACTGAATGAAAGAATGACAAATTGACTTTTGTATTTTTCAACTCAATGCTATCTACCTACAGATGGGGACAGGGCAAAATTGTTGGCTCATAGGATGGACTTGGCATTAGCATGTCAGTTTAGAACAGATGCATTCTCCCCCCTTTTGTTCACAGGAACAATGCGGTCTCAGCTGTAAAAATTTAAAAACAGATAGGAATGGTTTAGGTTTTGGATTCCAGGATGTTGCAGTCAAATGCAAAAAAAGAAAAAGAAATGGAGAGCACAGATCAACTCAAGATCTGCATTTATTATTGAATTTGTTTGGGATTTTGCACTCAGTCAATAGTCTACAACTTTATGTGTGACTTTGCACATGTGAATCACAGATTATGAAACTATGTTCCCTTCCCTAATGTTCATTCTTAACATTCAGAGACCACCTTTTTCCTGAAAGGAGTTCAATGTGGTGTACATGGCACTCCCATCCTCATTTCATCCTAACAACAAGTAGGTTACTCTGAGATATAGTGTCTGGCCCAAGGGCACCCAGTGAGCTTCATGGACGAGTGAGGATTCAAATAATGTTTTCCCAGGTCATAGTCCAACACGCTAACCATTACACCACACTGACTCTCTAAAAAGAAAGAGCACTCAGTGAATGAACCCAGTTCTGCTTTTGTAGCAATTATTTAAAAATGCATACCTGTACACAATCTGAATATTCAGGGCTTTTTCTTTCAGCAGGAACTCGGCAGAACTGAGTTCCAGCACTTTTCAGGTGGGCGCCGTTGCCATTATAAGAGAACAAAGAAGGCATTCTTGGTGAGTTCCGGCACCCCTTTTTCTAGAAAAAATAGCACTGTGCATATTGATAAAGGTGACAAGAGCCCCCTCCCATGTGCAGGGGCAGAGCATCGCTGTGCAGCATGCATGTGTGACGTCAGCATGCATGCATGTGCACTACACACATGCGCACGGTGCGGTACCGGCAGTGGCGGACCACTCCAGTGCTGCGCGAGGACGGCGCCGGGACCCTCTGGGACCCTGGAGGGGGGAGGCACTTGGCGCCCCCCCGCAACTCCCAAGCCGAGCGGCAGTCACGAGCACAGGACTTCGGTGCCGTCCCCTCATGGCGCTGGAGCGGTTTGCCGCCGGTGGACCGCTCCAGCGCCCGCACGTGTACGTAGCACTCCCCCCGGCAGATATGCCAAAGCTTCCTGCTGGGCGGAGCCTCAGAGGCCCTGGCCCGCCCCTTGCCTCCGCCCGAGCAGGAAGAAGCCAAGTGTGTGCCAGCCGAGCAAGTGAGCGAGCAGGCAGCTGCCGAGTGAGGTGTTTTACCGGGCGGCGGCTGGCTGCTTGCTCGTGGGGGGCACCGAGTGTCACCCTCCTCAGAGTGGAACCCAGGTTGCCCCACCCCCATTGCCCCCCCTTGCTACGCCCCTGCCCACTTGGCCTGGGGGCTTCTTGGTGGGGACAGCATGATCTTGTGAGGTGGGTTATTGTGCACTGAAAGAGCATGACACTCCCTGCTCAAGATTCAGGGATTTTCCACTACATGGGCACAAACATACAAGAGGGTGGCCCAGGAGGAGCTTATGGTGTAAATAACCAAGACAACGTTTAAAAGTAAGAACCAGGATCTTGAGGTGACCTGGTAATTTTCCATAAAAGATGTGTGTCAGCTTTGCTGTCTATTTCACCTTGCTATATTTTCAGTCATTCTGCAATGGGACAGTTCAGCTGTAACATGTGGCACAAATACTGTCCTGCCTGCTAGATACAGTGAGCATCTTCTAAGACAAGGATGAGGAACCACCAACCTCTAGGCCAGAACCAGCCTTCCAAGCTTTTCTGAGCAGCCTACCACCATCCTACCATTTTTTCTCAGTGGTACAGGGGTACCACCGGAGCTGGTGGTTAAATAAAACAAAGAAAAATTTAGCTATATCTCTATATAAACCAACAGCCCATTGTTTCCTGCCACTCCTGTCCTTCATGCCTTTGTGGACAGCCACACTATGGGCAGCAGTGAGGATGGGAAAAAGCAACCGCTCAGAATGGTGGCCTTCTCATAGGATGAATTCGGTGGGTGAATTCTGGTGTTCTCAGTAATTCAGAAGCTCAATGATCTTCCTGATGTTGCTGCCTAGCTGGTTCTGCCAAACAAACCAGAACAAAAAGTGTCAGGGGAACAGGTTCATCAACAGGTCAGAAGGAAGACTAGAAGTAAAGTTAGCCATTTTATTTAGGAAATTAGTATACAACAGAGACCACTCAACACTGCTCCCTCCGTGAAGACGTTGCCAAGACTGGCTCTGGGTACCCTTCTCTCCTCCGAGCCCTCCTATTCCAGACATCTTCCATGAAGACACAAACTCCAGCAGGGAGGAGAATTCCCCCCTCTTGTGGTTTTCTATCTTTCTATTCAGCTATGCGTAAAGCTCTGTGTGACCTCAGAGTCAAAGTGGTAGGGGAGCTCAATGCAGAGGGACCAGGCAGCTGCTGTGAAGCTGTTGCAGTGTTGGCTCCTCCCTGACCTCTCCTTCAGATCTTGAACTCAAAGCGTGTTCCTCTGCATCCAGTCCTGTCCTTGGTGGGCTCCCTGCTTCTGACACTTCTTGTTTGCTCAAGCCTCCTGTGTCTTCCACCTCCCAGCTTCCCTCCTTTTCTGATCTGTCTTCTGTGTCCCACAACTACTCCCATGGGTCTGATCCTTCTTCCTCAGTGGCTTTCTTAGGGGTTCCTTGGCTGGAGCCTCCCACTATTCTTTGTCATTCAGCCTGACACAAAGAGGGGGTTCATCAAGTACTTGACAGGTCTCAAGACAGTCTACTTGGTTTGCATTTAGCATGGCACATCACAGGTATGTGGAGACTGATGTGGCGACTATCAACTTGGTGTGTGAGCATAGACTTCATTCCACGTCGCAGGTTCTCCAAACAGCTCTTATTGCCTGCACAAACTTTCACTGCCTAAACTAGCCTGCTCTCTTTCTTGGCTTCATAACCAGTCACATTAAATGAAATTACCGAATTTACCCACCCAAAGATTAATTAAAAACAGGGGAAGAAACAGTTCAAAGCACTCTTCAACCTAAGGACCCAGGGATCATCACCTAATGAGTAATGAGTGCGGTTAATGAGAATTCATCAAGTGCTGCCATTTATGAATAAACATAAGGTTTCTGGCTATGATTATAGATTTGTTTTCTTCTCTGGACTTTTTCACCTCTGCACATAATGGAGGTCAGGGAACTTGCAAGCACTTGGGTTTCTTCAGAACAGACTGTAATTTTTAAAGCATCTAGATGGAAGATATTTCTGTGTGAGTGTTTCTTTCTCTCTCTTTTTTGGCAGTTTGAGTTAATTGGCTGCATTTACCCTGGAGTTTGGGGCGCATCCTGAGATGGTGAAAACTCTGTTGATATGATCTTTCTAGAAAGGGGCACATTTGAATGGGCTGGAAATCTAAAGGTTAACAGGTCAAAGCATCAATCACATATTAATATATACAATTAATTGAAATAAACTAAAGTTCATGATGCTGTTGGTAGTCACCAAATGATTTTGATGGTGGTACTACTAGTAGTAGTAGTTTTGTGCTGGATAGCACAGTGAGCTAATTGTGCTCTGAATTACAGCCCAAACTTTCATCTCCCTCTCAGACTATGAAAACTCCAGGTCACAATATATTCTATTCTATTCTATTCTATTCTATTCTATTCTATTCTATTCTATTCTATTCTATTCTATTCTATTCTATTCTATTCTATTCTATTATATATAAATTTGCATTCCACCTAGGGTTGCCACCTGTCCTGTGTAATACAGGAATGTCCCATATTTCAACATAAAATATTACAACTTGTATTGATACAATTTTGTTCTGTATTTCAGGTCTTCTCTCTCTCTCTCTCTCTCTCTCTCTCTCTCTCTCTCTCTCTCTCTCTCTCTCTCTCTCTCTCTGCCAAGTTAGGGATCCTCTCCAAGGTGAAATCAACACACATATAAAAAAAAAAACACTGTGAAATTACTTTTTAAAAAGTTTTGAAAAATACATTGAATCTTGCATAGCTCACTGTCACCAACTAGTGTCACATGTGTATATTGCACTTTGCAACACATTTAAAACATTTTGTTTGCTGCTGTGTAGTTCAGTCCCAAATATCACTCATGGGATCATTACCTTGTCGTGGTGAGTGGGTTTGCACATTCCTATGATCCTTGCGAGTGAAGCCGTTGAAAGTCCCATACTCCAAGCGGAGTCATCCAAGGGCTGCCATACATCCCAGTTTCCCCAGACATGTCCGGGATTCATCTGTCACAAATAGTGTCTGGGCAGGATTTTTGGAAATGGCTAAAATGTCCGGAAAACCCAGATGTATGGAAACCATTCCCGGAAGTGTTTAATTTTCAGTGAATTTCCTTTTTAAAAGCTCTAAAAACTTCAAATTTGGGGGGGAGGGATTTTTGTAAGAAAAGCTCAACATCTTTTCACTTTGCCAACCCTACCCAAATGTCTGAGTGTTGTTGTTGTTGTTGTTTTGTCCCCACTGGTGGTTTGGCAACACATGCTCTTCCATTTCGCCAAGCAAACCTTTGCAAAAGGGAAGGGGACTGAACGCTTTGAGCTCAACCTCCCTCTGAGCCAGCGGAGGACTCGGGTGGATCGCGGACTCTGCAAAGCTGTTTACATTGGCTGAGCCTCCTGTGCCCCATGGCCACTCTCTCCAGTGCTAGATGGCTGGTGGCAGTCTCCCTCCCTTTTGGGAGGAAGGGAGAGGCAGCAGGAGATCCTCTCCAGCAAGAAGCGTTGTTTGGATGCAACAGTGCAAGCCATCTCTTTTTCCCTTTACCCATGCTAGTGGTTAGTGGTTCTGATCCACAGAGCTCTTTCTGCAGAGAGTACAGCTGGAAGCTTACATTTGCCAGCCACTGGAAGAAGGAAGGGAGGAAAGCGAAGAGAGATAAGGGAAGGGGGAAGCACAGGAAAGAACCCTACCCCTCGCTTGTTCAGATTCCTTGCAAAAAAAGAAAAGAGAAAAAAAATCACCTGGCCAGGGCTTACCCCCCCCCATTACCATCAAACTGAGAGGATTCTCCATTCCCCTGCTTAAAATTGCATTTTTAAAGCAATTTTACCTACTATAATGCCTTCTTAATGCAATTTTCACTAATATCTTCATTTCCAAGCACACCTTCCCCAATGCATGCATATTCATGGATATTCTTTCCTTGGAGAGCTGGCATCACAACATTTGGAAAAGTCAGAATTTCGAAGCATAGTTTTGTTTTATTTCACTTTTGAAAGTGTGAATTTGATAGATTCTGCTTCAGTATGTACTGAATAAAACCTCTCTTCCATCCTATTGGCCTAAATTGTAGTTACTGGTTGTTGTTGTTGTTGTTGTTTGGAAAAATGTATATTTAGCTGCACTTTCAGGGTTATTTGAAATGAAATAGAAAAATAAAGCTAAGATATAATGTATCACAGTATGTTAAAACAGCAACACGTCAACAAATCTGGATTTCTTTTTAGTTACAAAGTCTTAAATTGCTGCTGAAAAGACAGCGATATTGGCAACAGGCGGTCTTCTTTGAAGAAGTAGTTCCATAAATGCTTAATCAACACTTGAAACATGTGGCAAGTATTTGACAGTCAATTGAGAAAATACTTTTTGACTTGTTAGTCTCCTTCAAACAGGGTATATCCATTCCACATACTATTTCTGACATTTATAGTGATATCTCAGGTAACTGCCAAACCGATAAGATTTCCCCAGAATATCAAGAGATCATTCTTTATGTGTCCTTTATGTGCATTTTTTTGGCAATGTATAAATTGCCACCTTAATATACGCTGGTGGATTTTTCTAATGAGGTGCATCAGATTTGAAAGCATCCCGAATCCCAATTTGAAACCTTAAAGCGATTTGGGGCTTGTTAGAAGTGAAGTGAAATCTCTGCAGGTCAGGATGACTCAAGCAGGAAAGACCCTTGAAATGGTTTTGACTGGTCCATATGGTCTGTGTATATCAATCTATATGTTTAAATAAGGATTGATGGAACCTTATTGGGACGCGGGTGGAGCTGTGGTCTAAACCACTAAGCCTCTTGGGCTTGCCGATCAGAGGGTTGGCGGTTCAACCTTTCCCATGATGGAGTGAGCTCTCGTTGCTCTGTCCCAGCTCCTGCCAACCTAGCAGGCATACTGAGGTGGTGCCGTGCTGCCCCCCCTCCTGACAGTGATGTTGCAGTCACTTACCACAACGATGGAAGCCAGAGTGGTGGTGAGGTTGGAACTGTGTGGGTCCACCAGTGGAACTAAACCTGCACTCCCACTAATGCATCCATGTAGCCCTGACCTTGCAGTCATCCCAGCTATCTTGGATGGGCATAGCTGCCAAGTTTTCCCTTTTCTCGCGAGGAAGCCTATTCAGCATAAGGGAAAATCCCTGTAAAAAAGGGATAACTTGGCAGCTATGTGGATGGGTGACGCTGTGGTCCGAACCACTGAGCTTCTTGGGCTTGTCAATCAGAAGGTTGGTGGTTCAATTCTCCACGACGGGGTGAGCTCCCATTGCTCTGCTCCAGCTCCTGCTAACCTAGCAGTTCGAAAGCAAGCCAGTCCAAGTAGATAAATAGGTACAGCTGCGGCGGGAAGTTAAATGGCATTTCCGTGCACTCTGGTTTCCATCACAGTGTCCTGTTGTGCCAGAAGCGGTTTATTCATGCTGGCTACATGACCTGGAAAGCTTTCTGTGGACAAATGCTGGCTCCCTCAGCCTGAAAGCAAGAGGAGCGCTGTAACCCCATAGTCACCTTTGACTGGACTTAACCTTCCAGTGGTCCTTTACCTTTTTACCTTTTACCTGATGAAACATTATTATTGTTAATGTCAGCTGCCAAGGTTTATATTTTATTTTTCTCTTTTCTTTCAATAGGATTGCAAAAGAAAGCGAGAGCGTTGCTTTGCAAAGTTGCAGGCAGAATGGGTAAAAGGGAAATAAAATTCTTGTTACAATCTAGCATGCTAGATCTCAGGGTGGGGAGGGGAACTCACTCACAAGGAGAAAATATTAAAGTACTGAGTTTCCTCTTTTCTCCTTATCACAGGAGACAAATTAATAGTTGTGTGACCCTCAGTCGGAGCAGCCAGAAACTGTGATTACCAGTGCAGAAAGGTGGCCTTCTTCCAGCTGTACAGATATGCTGAACTAACCAAATCAGGCCAGAGCAGCTGTTAAAATATTAGCTTGTTTGCAGCTAGAGCAGGTGTTTTCAAGTATGCCAAGTTTGGCCTAGTGATACAGGCAGATCTAGGGGTAGACGTATGAGAAGCCACCTTTCATTTCAAATACCATCGTTCTTTGGGCGAATACTGATGAGAATCAAACAAAACAAAACCAGCATGTATGATTCCTATACATATATTTCATAAATAGAGAAAATACTAGATGCAAAATATCTGACAATTTGGGAGAGAAGGGTGTAAGTTGGGAGATATTTGGAGAAATTCCCTCTCTATGAGAGAAAGAGTTTGGCTGAGGGAAGGTTTTCGGCGGCTGGTTGGAGTGAATGCTGAGTCCCAGAAAGTCACATGTGGTTGCGTTTGGCCACCACAACTTCCAAATTGTCCTGTGAAATGGAGGTGTCACAGGAAAGTCACTGTTACTTGTCGATAGGGATTATGGGATTTTACCCTTTTTTGATGTTTCGCTCTAAAAATCCTGATCATGTCAGCTCATGATCAAATACCCAAACTGGGGGCCACAAATTCAAGCAAACGAAGAAACACACACACAGGATAATTTAATTCATTTGATGCATAGAAGGTTATAGCCTTTTTCAGGCATTGCAGCAAGGGATTATAGTTTTGTATCATCTGGAGTGTCAACCTTTCCTCTCACCTGAATTACAGCCATGGGTTATGCCTTTAGCTTTATTCCAGTCATCTTTCAGCTCCTTATGGGTTGTAATGTAACTTGGAATTTTCATGAAGCCTGCTGTATAAATTGGAACCTGTACTTTCCTCAACGTATCCCCCTCCTTTTATTTACTTCTGTTACTGGTTATTATCTGTTAATCAAATGTAAAAGAGAGAGAGAGAGAGAGAGAGAGAGAGAGAGAGAATATCAAATTTGGCCTAAGTCTTGTGGTGGGATGCATGGATTCCTCAGCTTACACATTATTATACATGACCAAACTTCACAATAAAAATGGAATCAGTGGCCAAGACAGTGTGTGGAACACTGTAATCTGTTTCTGCAGCGTGTCCTGCACAACCAGACAAACAACACTCACCTGGTTTTTCAGTGGCAAATTGGATGCGGCAATGTATGTTGCTGCTAGCCTTCTGAAGCCCACACACTTCAAAGTAGTATGAGTTGCAATAGCTGAAATTCATTGACTTTAAAGTTTACATTTGCCCTTGGACTCCTCCAACAGTGAAGAATGGTGTATTGAAGCTGTCCCACATCAATCTCGAGAACCTTGGACGTTTCCCTGCCCTTGTCTACAAATATTATTAAAATCTTCAAGTCCTAAAGAAAAGATCGTCTTTATTTCTGTCAACCTGCTCTGAAGTTTGGGCCCCCTTATTAAAGTTTATAATGACGGAGGGCTTGTTAGGGCATAACAAGTAGAAGGACGTCTGTCATATGGGTTTCCTTGAGATAGAAATTTCCTCAACTGTTACGGACACCAATTTCTCACAAAAGAGTGTTTGTTGCAGGGAATATACCCATGTTCATCTGCAGAAGAGCAGAGGTGGATTTAGGGGAGCACAGATGGTTTGCCTGCATGAGGCAGTGAAATGAGAGGGTGCCGTGTGTGGGTTTTGGGGGTGGCGTGGGGTGAATCATCTGTGCTACTGCCCCACACATCACTCAGATTGAAATGCTCCAACTTACTTCATTTAACTAAGTATATCTAGGCTGCCTTTTGGACTAAAAATCCCAAAAGGCAGCTTGCATAAACAAACATAAAATAATATCATGTTTAATTGAAAGCACTCTTTTAAAAAGCCTAAAAACGATTAACAGCCCAACAATACACCATGCTGATTAACTAGTTATAATTAACAGCTGAAAAACAGCTTCAGCCCAAGAGTGTGATAAAGCCTTTAAGTGTGGGGGGTGGGGCGGAACCAGCACTAAATAAATATTTTTCAAAGGCTGGTTTCAAAGCCTATACTGATAAGGCCATCACTCAGGGCAAATCACTTGGGACAAAGTTCAACATGGGGTCAACATTAAGAAGCTCCTGGCTTGTGTGATACCTATCTGATGTATTCCACTCTTCCCATTGAAGACTCTGCTGAGATTAGGGGATCACAATCACCATGATCATGTTTAAATAACCCTGGGGGGAACAGCCCTTTATCTGTTATTACAAAGTACATAGTGGAATACTTAGATAGGATAAAGAATAACTTAAATATTTTATTCTTCTTCCACATACGTGCACACCTATCTATCTGGCAACCATCATTCATTGATATCAACAGAAAATTAAGTGATGTTCACCATCACTCTTCCATTGAAAGCGCTGAGACTTTAAGCTGCTTAATTTTGGGCTTTACCCAGTTTCTGTATTGGTACACAACATGGAATTAAAACCACATGTTTAAGGAACAACAAGCTGCAGCTATTTTTTAACTCCATAATTATAAGAATAAAACGTTTTGTTTGTTTTACAGGTTTTGGTAGCCTTCGCTCACTGTGTACTATTAACAACTTTAATTTATAGCTTCATAGCTGAGGCATTTAGTTCAAGGTTTTTTGTAATTAATTTTCCATTATACTCTACTTTTATACACCCTGCGTAAACTCATCCATGGATTTAGCTTTTAAACACACGGCATTTCTATAGTGTTCCAGCTAACTGTTTCTTAAAATAGATTCATTGGGTTGTGTTCAGCTAAGTCTGACTCAGAGTGGATCCATTGAAATGGATGAATCAAAATTAGGGCATAATCCTAACCATCCACTGGGATGAGTAGGATAGGATGTGGTGGATATCTGACTC
Source organism: Zootoca vivipara (assembly GCF_963506605.1). Classification (NCBI taxonomy): domain Eukaryota; kingdom Metazoa; phylum Chordata; class Lepidosauria; order Squamata; family Lacertidae; genus Zootoca; species Zootoca vivipara. Next base: position 68,813,876 of record NC_083283.1, on the reverse strand, counting down.
AGTCAGTAAGTTCTGAATTTAGCTGGGTTATTTTGAATGCCCTGAAAAGAGGACTTTCCTAGGGAGTGGTGGAGGCCAGACTAGGCAGGAGAGACAAACACTGGATCCTAACTCCATTCAACTCAATCACGTGATCTGGCAAACCTATTGAAACTTACACCAGCAAAAAGTGTAGTGTAAAAAAAAGACTCTATTTTAAAGGCTTGTTTCTCTCTACACTTTTTTTTATATATGCCGGAGGCCACCCAGATTGGCTGGGGCAACCCAGCCAGATGGGCATGGTACAAATATATCATCATCAGCAGCAGCAGCAGCAGCAGCAGCATCTAGCAGGTTTAGGCCAGCTCAGCCTTCAGTAGTTCCACTCCTATATTTTATGTCAACTTCCCATTGCTCCTTTCATCATGTCTATTATCTTCAGTGGTTGTACTCTGAGTAGGAATATCATTGAATACCATCCACTGAAATTAATGGCCACTGAAATGAACTCAGGGCCATTAATTTCAGTGGGTCTGAGTAAAGATTAGTTGAATACAGCTCCATATGTCACTTTATTTGTTTTGTTTTTCTTACAATGGAGCATATTGGGCTTAGAATCACTGCTTTTATATAAATTAAATGCTCACTATCATCTCCTGTTTTCAAACAGCAAAACAAATTTCAGAGCAAATCATTAACTGGGGGGGGGGGGTACCTTCACCCATAACTTTTTCAAAATATCATTTCCATAGACGATTGTTGTGATTGCTCCCATGGGAGCAATTCCTGCTGATATTAGAGCACTCTAAAAGAAACTGTCCCCAAACAGGGCTGCCTTCAGATGTCTTCTAAAAGTAAGATAGTTGTTTATTTCCTTGACATCTGATGGGAGGCCTTCCACAGGGTGAGTGGAACCAATAAGGCCCTCTGCCTGGTTCCCTGTAACCTCACTTCTCGCAGGGAGGGAACCGCCAGAGAAGGCCCACAGAGATGGACCTCAGTGTCCAGGTTGAATGATGGGGGGTGGAGACGCTCCTTCAGGTACCGTATACTGGGCTGAAGCTGTTTAGTGCTTTAAAGGTCAGCACCAACACTTTGAATTGTACTACGGAACATACTGGGAGCCAATGTAGGTCTTTCAGGACCGGTGTTATATGGTCTTGGTGGCCGCTCCCAGTCACCAATCTTGCTGCCGCATTCTGGATTAGTAGTAGTTTCCGGGTCACCTTCAAAGGTAGCCTCATGTAGAGCGCATGGCAGTAGTCCAAGCGTGAGATAACTAGAGCATGCACCACTCTAGTGGGACAGTCCTTCCTAAGATGTTGCTTGGCATTCGTTTGAACCTGTGAACAGGAAGTGGGGATTTTCCAGAAAGTCCACCCCTAATATCTCCATGCATTTAACTCCATCTGCTGTATTCCCACCCTTCCCTGTGTTGAGTAGATAAAGTTTACAGGGAGCTTTTGCTCGTGTTCACATGATTGCAAATATAACACCTTACACAATCAGGACTTATTCTAAATCTTCACCAATGGCAGACTTTGCAAAGGTAGTCTGGGCAGCTCTCTGATCTTAGTCTAGCTCTATTATTGGAGATTGACAACAAAGATTTTAATTGCTAGGAAATGAAAGAACAGCTTCCATTTCCTTTGGATGCAGGTAATCTAACCCATATGGATACATTGATTCCCCCCTCTTTTAAAAAGGAAATAATTATTGCCTTCCTCTTGCCTAATGAATGTTAGATTACCTCTGTCGTGGATGTATAGTGCTCTAGGGGGCCTTTTGAATTGTCACAATTTAACTTGCATCTTTAGCATCACAGAATTAACTCCCTTGAGTATCTGCAACAACAGATCTCTGGAAGGGGGTGCAGGAGCCATTAAAATTGTGGCTTTGAAGGGGCCTAGAAAACAACTGGAGTCCTCTTTTAATTATGGCCTTTACCAGCTATTAAGTTTTCAGCACAAGATCTCCAAAAACAAAGAATTAAAAATATTTCCTTTGTACTTTCTCTTCATGCTGTTCTGTTAAGCAGGTGAAAATTCCCCAAGAATGCTGTCATCCAAATGAGCTCCTTTCAAAAAACAACACATTGTAGGCTTTGTAGTTTTAGTTGTCTAATAGGTAGGGATGAATATATTCTGGGAACTTCTGCTAAAAGACAAAGCGACCTCTACTCTTTTGCAGGTGATAAATGCTGGCTCAATCAGTGCGGCTGGTAAAGAGACGTGGGCCACTGGTTTTTACAGGATTCAAAAAGGCAATTAAAGACCATAATTAAAATGCATGATGAGGGTCAGTCATACTCTGCTCTGACACTTTCTCTAATTATGTATCAGTCAACTGTGGACAATTTTGCTGGCATCAGCTTCATCCTCATTTATTATGTATACCTCCCAATCAGACCAATTTTATGGTTTCATAAACATACTGGGCCAGCCTCCTTAAAAAATAAATAAAATCTAATCAGCAGCATATCAATAGTGTTCCATGAAACTGTTCCATAACCACTTGTATCTTAGATAATGGCAATGACTCACCTGTAGCTTCATCACTAGAAAGATGCAATGGGTTGGACCCAGAAGGTGGGATATAATATGGGAGCAGACCCCAAATCAGGCAGAGGCACCTTAAGAAAAGGACTGGATGGTATTCAACACCATTGGTGCAAGAACTTCTGGCTGCTCAACCTGACTAAGGCCTTTGACACTGTAAATCATAATGCCCTGCGGACTGTCCTTCTGAAAATTGGCTGCCCAGATAAATTTGTGAACATCCTTTGACTCCTCCATAATAATATGACAGCAGCAATCACAGACAACAATGCCTCTCAAAGTGAACCTTTCATAGTGGGATCAGGTATTAAACAGGGGTTGTGTCATCATCTCAACTCATATTTATTATTTTCATCACCATGATCCTACACTTTGTCGAACGGAAACCCCCCACTGGAGTAGAAATTATATATTGAACAGATGGAAAGCTCTTTAATCTGAGTAGGCTGAAAGAAAAGAGTAAGGTTACCATAACTTCCGTCATAGAGCTTCAATATGCTGATGACAATGTATTGTGTGCACACTCAGAGGATGACCTCCAAACCATCCTAAATATATTCACAGAAGCTTTCAAAAAGTGATCAGCCTATCGCTCAACATCCAAAAAAACCAACAAGGTTTTGTTGCACCAACAAGGACAAAACAACCCCTCCGCAGTGCCACAAATCCAACTCAATGGTGTAATGTTGGAAAGTGTTGATCACTTCTCCTACCTGGGCAGACCCCATGTTTCCACAAGGGCCGACTTTCATACTAAAATCCACCATCACCTAAGCTCTGTGAGTGCAGCTTTCTTCCGACTGAAGTGCACCGCATAGGGATGCACTTGTTTACAAAATGCTTGTTTACAAAGCTATTGTACTGCCAACCTTACTGTATACTTGTGAAACATGGACCATTTATAAATGCCATCTCCAACTCCTCGAAAGATTCCATCAATGGTGTCTTCAAAAAAATTTACATATCACTTGAGAAGACAGGCAAACTAATGCCAGTGTATTGGAAGAAGCAAAGATCACCAGTGTCAAAGCAGTGATTCTTCGGCATCAACTTCGTTGGACTGGTCATGTTGTTTAGATGCCTGAATAACGTCTCCCAAAGCAACTACTCTATTCCGAACTTAAAAATGGAAGGCAAAATGCTGGTGGTCAACAAAAGAGGTTTATAGACTCTTTCAAGGCAAATCTTTTAAAAAATGTAGTATAAACACCGACAATTGGGAAACACTGGCCTGCGAGCACTCCAATTAGAGAACAGCTTTCACCAAAGGTATCACAGACTTTGAAGATGCTTGAACTCAGGTTGAAAGGGAGAAATGTGCTAAGAGGAAGGCGTGTTTGGCAAACCCTCACCATCATCAGCTCCCGCCCAGAAACCTTTGTCCCCTCTATGCACTGTTAATTTTAATTTCCCAATTCATATAATATTTTAAAATGGTCAAGATATCTGGACCATAGTCAGATGGAGGTGTCTTAAGAACACTTACAGCATAGAAGCTGAATTCCCACTCAGGCTTTTTTAGCACACAATCATAGAATCGTAGACTCAGAAGAGACCCCATTGCAGGAATCACAACTAAGTCCTACTAGATGATGCCACTTCCCATATTTCTCATGGGAAATGTTTTGCATACATTTGGTATTTTGTAAATGTTGATAGCTTCTCTGGGCTTTGTACAAGGAAGAGAAGGATAATAACAGGATGATGATGAGAACTTCACTCAGCTTGAGAGTGTGGGAAATCTGTGGTCCCTGAGAGGTTACTGAGCTTCACCTTCCATCAACCCTAATCAGCACAGCCAACAGTAAGGGATTCTGAGAATTGTAGTCCAACAACCGCTGAAGCATCACAACTTCCCCATCCTGGTTTATGGAAATTATAGGATTAGCAGCCCGATTCTAGGTGGAGCATCATTAGCTTCCAGAGGCTCTGCTTTTTCTGATTGTCTCAACAGGTAATGTAAAATCATACAACGTTGTGATCACATACATTTTCACAAAAAGAATAATATAAAAACCATAAACAACTGTACATACCATTGTATGATTTTACATTACCCAGCACTTGTACTACTGATGAAGCCCAGGACGGCAAAACAAGGCTAATATTCCGGAAATCCTTGTCTTAGACTTTGTGAAAGGATTCTGTGGAACTATAACAACTCTTTTTGTGGATTGCGTGGACCTGATGAACAGACACAGGTGGATCTGACACTAGCACATGTTTGGACCTCATCCATGAACTGATTAGAGTGTGAAGTGGTCCACTGACGCTTCTGCTTTTTCCGTTGTATTTTATGACTTATTTCTGTTCAAATATATAATATGATACAGTGAATAATATACTTTATTTATGCAAGAGTACAGCTGGTTCTGTCTCGTGTGGGTATTGAGGATGTTTTATGTAACCAAATATTTGATCTTGTTGTCCAAGATTTTTAGGCAGAGTTCTATCCGATTGGCCTCAAATTGCCTACAGATTGCAGTGCCCATGGGTGGTACCCTTATCCATCACCTTCAGTTTCATGGTAGCATTTATTTTAATCTCTCGCTGAGGGTATATAATTCCCTTAGTCATTTCTTATACTTGGAACTCTGACTTTGGGGGGGGGGGGAGTTCCAGCAAAGTAAATTGTCTCAGCAGTTCTCTTATTTTGCTGATGCATTGAAAGAATTCCAGTGGAGTTCTGAGAATCAAATTTCCTTTACAGAAGCCTTATCAGGAAGTTAGCCTCAACTTGGTGGTAGACATTTCTGATTTGTTTCCTTCCCACCCACCCCTCTTAAAAAAAAGAAAAAAAGTCGAGAGGTGAAACAGGACTGCCCTTCTGTAAAGCTTGTGAAAGAAATAAACTAAGCAAACCACCACCACCCCCTTCCTCACTTCCTTTCCCTTTTCATCCTGGTTCTCCTCCCCCCTTTTCTAGGATCATGTTATTTAAATTAGTTCATTTTTTTTTCTAGCGCTGTGCAAATGTCTCTTTAAAGTTGGGATTTGTACCACATGCCACTCCCGATATATAGTCAATTGGAAAACCCAACAAAAAGTGAAAGCATAGAAATTGCTTCCTCTACCCAGGAGAGAGAGAGAGAGAGAGAGAGAGAGAGAGAGAGAGAGAGAGAGAGAGAGAGAGAGAGAGGTGCCATTTGAGGTTCAGAGACTGGTAGCAATTATTAGTAGGAAAGCAGCTTTCTCAGCACAGTTCAAAATGATATATTCAGTGCTATTTTTCTAGAAAAAAGAGGTTCCAGAACTCACCACGGACACCATACTTGTTCTCTTAGAATGGCCATGATGCCCACCTGAGAGGTGCTAGAACTGAGTTCCTGTGAGTTCCTCCTGAAAAAAGCCCTGGATATATTCAAGATTCAGTTTTAGAATAAAAAGGTGGGAGACATAACCCAACAGAAGGGGAGCACTACCAGGGCTCATCTGAATAGTATTGTCTTCATAGAATCATAGAGTTGGAAGAGACCACAAGAGCCATCCAGTCCAACCCCCTGCCAAGCAGGAAACACCATCAAAGCATTTCTGACAGATGGCTATCAAGCCTCTGCTTAAAGACCTCTAAAGAAGGAGACTCCACCACACTCCTTGGCAGCAAATTCCACTGCCAAACAGCTCTTACTGTCAGGAACTTCTTCCTAATGTTTAGGTGGAATCTTCTTGCTTGTAGCTTGAATCCATTGCTCCATGTCCTCTTCTCTGGAGCAGCAGAAAATAACCTTTCACCCTCTTCTATATGACATCCTTTTATATATTTGAACATGGCTATCATATCACCCCTTAACCTTCTCTTCTCCAGGCTAAACATACCCAGCTCCCTAAGCCGTTCCTTCATAAGGCATTGTTTCCAGGCCTTTGACCATTTTGGTTGCCCTCCTCTGGACACGTTCCAGCTTGTCAGTATCCTTCTTGAACTGTAGTGCCCAGAACTGGACACAGTATTCCAGGTCCCTTGATCTAGGTGCTATACTCCTATTGATGCAGCCCAGAATTGCATTGGCTTTTTAAGCTGCTGCATCACACTGTTGGCAGGTGTCAGTGTCTTTCCTTATAGTGTGGGGAGAGAGAGAGAGACTGTGTTTGCTGTCGGGGTGGCTGTGCAAAGGAAAGTCAAAAGTTTAGCCTAGGATCCTAGTGATTCAAGGGAAACAGAAATTTAATCAAAACTCCACTCTCTTTCTGATTGGCTAACACGGGCATGGGGAACTGTTGGGCCTCCAGAGGTCGCTGAACTACAGCTTCCATAATCCCTGGCCATTGGGCATGCTTGCTGGGACTGATGAGCCTTGCAATTCAGCAACAACTGGAAGGCTAAAAAGTTGTGAGAGGGCAGTGAATTATATATGCGAAGGCAGAAAATAAGGGGCCAGGAACTTTTTGAAGCAAAGCACTACTAGCGAGGAAAAGGACTGAAACACTTTAAGAGGGCTGGGATACTAGAAGGGGTTAAGACAGTACTGTTGGGCACTATACCCGAAACTAGGAGAAGACTCAGAAGCTGAACCAAGGGATGCAAGTTGACAAGTATTAGCTTGCAGGTAGGTAGCCGTGTTGGTCTGAGTCGAAGAAAAATAAAAAAATTCCTTCAGTAGCACCTTAAAGACCAACTAAAATTTTATCTTGGTATGAGCTTTCGTTTGCATGCACACTTCGTCAGATACACTGAAGTATTAGCTTGGTTAGGGAAACAGTTTAGAATAGATTTAGCTGGATGTGTTGATCGCTGGGGTTCTGTTGTTGCTATTGGTTATTATGGGTAACTACTCAAACTGTGGTGTGATTTTCCCCCCTCCCAAATTATTTTATCAAAGACTGTTGAACTAAAACCTTAAACCAAAACCTTAACTGAACTGACAGTTTGGTTTGGGGAAAAATGGCCCCTTGTTATTCACCCCTTACTTAATTTCTATCCCACTCTACCTAGTCTACCTGTTAGTATACTTTTAATACAAGGAGGAGGTGGGGCCAGTTACAGTCACAAAATTTAAAGGGGTGATTAGTAGAGGTGGCCAAAGGTGGGGAGAAGATATCTATTTAACAAGATGGTGGTGTTCGTTTGCCTGTTTGCTTGTTCCCTTCCCCCTCTCTGTGTAGGCTATAGCCTATGCTGTCACAGTCCACAATATTATATTTTTCCTGTGATCTGAACCAAACAAATTGTGGCAAAGTCTGAAGAGGCTTACATGTCATATTTCCTCAGGATCTGAATAGTATGCTGAATCCAGGCATGGCACGAGCAACTCCTTCATTTGTTATACCTTTATTCTTCATTGTTTCTCCCCTATTGGGGCACTGAGGTTAATAAATGTATTTCTTTCAAATTGAGCCCTTTTAAAATGACAAAAGTTTGAATACTGCTGTCTTGTGCATGTCATCTATTAACAGTTAACATCATTTCCCACTGAGCTGTCATTTTCCATTCCTCTTATCGCTTTACCAAATGCAAATGAAGTAATTATCTAGTTAAATTCTGAACAGGCATTATTCATTTCAGAAATCCGTACTTTGTAGTGCAAAGGAAGCATTTCCCCCCACCTTTGGCACTTTACAATAAACTCATTTTGATTTAAATTGATTGCTGTGGGATTATCTTGAAGTCATTAAAATATTGCTGTATTGACATTTGCTAATGTCTTTAATTAGCCATTTCAAATTCTAGGGTTTGGTATTAAACATGCACAGATATGACTGTAGCTCAGTAGCACCGGTTGTTTTCTTGTATATTTCTGTTAAGGGAATTGATGTTTCATTGTGGGAAAAGGATGCACAGGAGTTCTTCAAAGAGTTTGCCTCCTAGCTAGAAGTACCAGAGTCTGCATCACTTGAGGCTGAGCTGTTGCTCAGCTCCCAACCCATGCAACTGCCACAAGGTGTGCTGCCATGCCATTGGAATTAAAGAATTCCAGTGATTTCTGTCCAGAACAGTAAGTTCGCCTACCCTAGATGGAATCTAGGTAAAGGTAAAGGTAAAGGGACCCCTGACCATTAGGTCCAGTCGTGACCGACTCTGGGGTTGCGCGCTCATTTTGCATTATTGGCCGAGGGAGCCAGAGTACAGCTTCCAGGTCATGTGGCCAGCATGACAAAGCCGCTTCTGGCAAACCAGAGCAGCACACGGAAACGCCGTTTACCTTCCCGCTGTAGCGGTTCCTATTTATCTACTTGCATTTTGACGTGCTTTCGAACTGCTAGGTTGGCAGGAGCTGGGACCAAGCAACGGGAGCTCACCCCGTCACAGGGATTCGAACTGCTGACCTTCTGATCAGCAAGCCCTAGGCTCAGTGGTTTAACCCACCGCACCACCTGGGTCCCTAGATGGAATCTACACACGCTAAAAAAAACATTGTAAAAATGTGTGTGTGTGTGTGTTAAATCATTTTGAAAAATGCATTGAATTTGCTTTAGCACATTTTGCACATCAGCATAATGTCCCAGTAATTCATGAAGCCTGAAATCCTTTTCTTATTTACTCAAATGTATACTCTGGTTTCTTTTCAGATCATACTCGAATGTAAATAACATCAATTCAATGGGATTTACCTCCAAAGTACATGTGCACAGGATTGCGGCCTTGGGGTTGGGCCATTAGCCATAAGGCTTATGCTCAGTTTTGTTGACTGATGTTGAATTTGAATTAATTTGGGAAATGAGACTTTCATATTTCATTGGGAATTTGTCTACCTCTACTTAAAACTATCAAATTGTGGAAGATTCATGTTCCTTGAGAGTATGAGGAATCAAACACGTGAAAGTCTTATTTTGTAATGCATTGTTAAGTCTTAAAGATCACAGCCTGGAATGGAAAGACTGCTATTTTAGACCATTATTGCGTTTCAATAATAAAAAAAAGAAAATTACCAGGTAAGATTCATTGGATGAGATAATGCATATAAAATACTCCTGTAATTGTTATTACTCTCCTCCTCCCTGTGCAAATTATCAAAGCAGTCACTTTTAACTAGTTGTGTGTGGGTGGTTTAATGCTCACTCTATTGCATTGGCATAACAGCTGTATACATCTAATATTATTGTAGTGTCACTATATCAGAAAAGGTAGACATTAGTCCTGTTTAGATGTTCATTGATTGTATCTGTGGCTGGGCCATAGGTCTGTGAATACCAATCCCTGTGTCTCCATCCTTTTCTTTCCTACAGTGACTGGGAAGGTCTGAAGTGGGGTTCTCAAATGAGAGGAGGAGTGTAAAAACATGCTTACACACTCCCTTCAAACCTTCTCACTGAATGAGAGCAGAGTGAGGTGGAGTGGACACAGCCCTGTGGCCCATCCATTTATACAATCACCTTCCTCTATATAGATGCAATGTAGTCGAAGCAAAATTCCAAATATGGTTGATACTTGGCCAATAAACTCTTCTCTTCTCTTCTCTTCTCTTCTCTTCTCTTCTATTCTATTCTATTCTATTCTATTCTATTCTATTCTATTCTATTCTCTCTCTTCTAGATGTTACAACCAGATCCCAACATCTCATTTGCCACTATGCAGCCCATCCTACAAGCAAGAGGGGAGCCCCAGCTGTAGCATCTCAATACCACTGGCAAGCCATCAAGATGACAGCAGAGTGAGGAGGGCTGCCATTCTCCCTCTTTCCTTTTAACAGGACATCTCCTCTTATTACATGACTGCTATGCTTGCTCAGGAGTCTTTGGTGAGGACTTTATCAAAAGTTTCTTGTAAGTCAAGGTCAGGCATAGGCAAACTCTGCCCTTCAGATGTTTTAGGACTACAGCTCCCATCATCCCTGACCACTGGTCCTGTTAGCTAGGGGTGATGGGAGTTGTAGTCCCAAAACATCTGGAGGGCCAAGTTTGACTATGCCTGGTCTAGGTCAACTCGATCTCCTCTAACTATATGCTATATGTTGACACTCTCAATGAACTCTAATAGGCTAGAGAGGCAGGAAATATCTTTGCAGAAGCCAAGCTGGTTCTGCTTCAGCAAGACTTGTTCTTCTGTAAACTTTTTTTTGTCCTGTCTGACATTCAAGGCAGTCAATATGGCATGCATGTGTGTGCACACAAATATTTGCCCTCTCTCCATTTAAAAAAATAAACCAGTAACTAAAACAAGGTACAAATCTCAGTGAGAGGGACTTTGAGATTCAAAATCACAAGCTCAGGGTTATCAATGAGGGAAAAAATAAGAATGCGTGGCCTAAACCAGGGGTGGAGAACCAATTATACTCCAGGTGTTTCTGTACTACAGCTCCTATCATCCCTGACCACTGGCCAAGCTGAACTGTTACTGATGGCAGTTGGAGCTCAACATCTGGCAAGCCCTATGCCTTCTACCACTCACAGCAGAGATAGGGAATCTTTGGCCCTCCAGATGTCGTTGGACTACAGCTCCCATCATCCCTAAGTATCAGACATGCTGGATGGGGCAGAGCACAGTTGGAATCCAACAAAATCTAGAGGACCACAAATTCCCTATCCTTGGCTTAAACTAGACCACTGAGCCACTCTTCCCAAGATGAGATGGAAGAAGTCCCTCAAAGAAAAGGGAGTTGATAATCCAAAGTCAGTGATTTACAATATCTTAAAATATTGGTTTATGGACCTCTCTAAATTTGAGACTGTTTCCTCACAGACTTATAAGGATACAGCCTTGTGTTTATGAAGAATGCTGGATTAAAATAGATCCATATTAAAATTCTAGGAAGCAGCAAGTTGGGGGTCCATTTTTACATCAGAATTTCTTCCGTATTCAGTCATGTTCCCTCTGACTCACTGGACACAGATTTAATTTAGCAAATATATCAATATTTAAGAGTCTTCATTACTTTTTCATATATTACTCATTAGACATTATAAAATATGAAAATTGCATGTGCTCTTTTAGAAGTATGGGATTCAATATCTGGAGGGCAGAAAATGTCTCCTGTTCGACTGTGAAGTTAATTTTTATTTCAATCATTCTGCAAAGCATTTTACTTTTTTTATTATGGGACCAAGTTTTCATAACTTCATCATCACTTCAAGGGACTGTCATGTTAATGTCTACAATACTGATGGAAAATAAAAGTTCTTCCATATTAGCAGTGAGATTGGGTGATTCAGGAAAATCTTTCCCACAGCAATGGCCTTCACATATATGGGAATTTTTTGGATGTGAAGCCCCTCTAGCAACCTGTAAATGGAACAGGACTCTTGAAGGCCATGCATATTATTTTATGATTCTATAACTGCTTGCATGGAGGTTAATGGCACTCGAGCCATATTGTTTTGGCTCACAAAGGAGGGTGATCTCATAAGACATTAGATGCATTAGATTAGTTATCTAGTTTGAATATTGCCTAAACCAGTTTTAGTTGCTAAAATACACTAGGAGGACAAAATTTGCCACCTCCATGCAGAGGCGTAGCAAGCCCAGGTGGTACCCGGTGCGGGTTTTTTTGTCAACACCGCCCCCCCCCCCATCGACAGCTCAGGGTAGGCTTGGGAGTCGTGGGCAGGCACCAAATGCCACCCACTCACTGCCCCACCCCCACAACTTCCAAGTACCCCGAGCTTTTGGGGGAAGGGGGGAGCTATGCAGCTTTGCCAGGGCACTGGCAAAGCTACACAGCTCGTCCTCTCAGGAGCCACCTGTGGGGTGTGTTCTTGTCACCCCCCCAAACATGGCACCCGGGGCACACCGCCCCCCGGCCCTCCCTCGCGATACCACTGCCTCCATGCAGACTTGAGTTCCACCATTGATACAGTGTCTGTTGAGGTGTCCGATAAACCATTCTGCCTTATTTTGTGGGATCAGTGTTAGTTACTGGTGCCTGAAAATGTGGACAAGGTGCTTGCAGCTGTACAGTCTATTATATTCTGATTTGTGTCAACCACGGAGAGTAGATTAGGTAGATCCAGGGTGTAGTGAACAGATCATTGTGCGATGAGGTGCTTGGTCCTCACTGCCTAATGTCATAGTCTTAATTTTGTCTCTCTCCTTGGCAGTGTTTTGCTAATGTTTCCCTGGTATGTATTTTAGATGGAATCACTAATGCATAAAAAAAAAACCCACACATGTGAATTTCAGAAAACCTGAACCCATCTTTGACACACACCACTGCCTCCTAGGGAATTGCTGCACCAGAGGATAGTAGCCTGAAGATTGCCTTCCTTGGACTAAAAGGTATTCCATCTCAGAAGCAATAGTAGAACCCAGGTCTCCCTCATGCTGCTGAAGACAATAGCTTCTAAAACAGACTGGGGCCCTTTAAGAGGAGAAGCTTAAGCTATCTGCTTTGTAGATTAAGCTACAATTCTACTTAAGGCTCAGACTTCAGTTATTACAGCACATTCAAACCTGCCTCCTCTGACTTCCAGCCTAGGCTCCATTTGGAGATCTCCAAACCTTCTTTTCCCATTTGCCTTCTGGACTTTGATTCTCTGCTTTGTCTGGCTTTGCTTGTTGGAATCTAACCTGCTTTGCCTGAACTTAACTGGCTAAAACCTCATTTCTGCTTGACTTGACTTTCCTTATTGGGTTCTGAACGTCCCTGGAATCTGTACACACTTAATTCACTTGGGCTAGATTTCTGTCCTGTTTGGCTGATGTCACTTCTTGGGACAGAGTAGCTTAGAATTAGTCCAAATCAATGAAGATTCAAGAATTAGTAAGAATTCTCAAATGTTTCAGTGAGTTCAGGATTTAAGTAAAGCACAAGTTTTTTAAAAAAAACTTTTTTAAAAAAAAATCAAACTCAGTCAATTTCTAGCACTGGGTGCCTGGTTGCAGCTGATTGTCAGAATGGGCACCTGTTGCCAGAAGGTGCTCAGGAAATTGGTGCCTCATATTTTCATGCTGTTGATGCCATAAACATTATTTTTTCTTTTAACCGCTGCCGGTTTATGACTTAGCCTCTCCTGTTGAGAAGATTGCTAACGGAGACATCAAACACTGGCAGTGTTTAGTGAAGCATTTGTGCTGTTCAGAAAGATTGTCTGTGTTTGGGGAAAATATGTACAGGCTTATGAAAAAGCGAATATTCCTTTGTGCATGCCTCTACCCATCCCTTCCACCCGCTTGGATGCATAAATGTTTTTGCTGTTATGCATCAAAACTCTGCACTTTCCTTAGGCAAAATAGAGTATGGAAATACCTTCAATAGGTCTACTCTGAGTCAACTTAGTTTGTGACACCCCACAGCTTTCCTGCTTCCAATCGATTGAGCTCCTTTTCCTCCCTTTGGTAGTACTGTTCAGACCATGTTTTCTCCATCCTTATATCATGTCTCTGTTTATTCTATCATTACATACACCACAAGATTTTACATACAGTGAAGTAGCCAGCCTGGCTGTAAAAGGGGCTATAAAGAGTGTTGTAAAAATGGGTAATATATGAGAGGCTTTATCCTTTAAAAAAACTGATGGAAATCTAGACGTATACAGGATTCAATTGAGAGGCTCTTTTTCAAGAAAGGGCATCCAGAACACAGAGGGCAAAAGTGACATAAGCCTTGATGCCATGCCAGGCCCCAAATCTAAAGAACTAAAGTGTGCACATATGGGGAAAAGCAGAGCATCATTGGCCACTTTTGTCCAGTGGTACCCACTGCAAAGGGACGCGGGTGGCACTGTGGTCTAAACCACAGAGCCTAGGGCTTGCTGATCAGAAAGTCGGCAGTTCAAATCCCCACAACGGGGTGAGCTCCTGTTGCTTGGTCCCTGCTCCTGCCAACCTAGCAGTTTGAAAGCACATCAAAGTGCAAGTAGATAAATAGGTCCCACCACAGCGGGAAGTTAACCGGGGTTTCCATGTGCTGCTCTGGTTCACCAGAAGTGCCTTAGTCATGCTGGCCACATGACCCGAAAGCTGCACGCCGGCTCCCTCGGCCAGTCAAGCGAGATGAGTGCTGCAACCCCAGAGTCGTCCGCGACTGGACCTAACGGTCAGGGGTCCCTTTACCTTTACCTTTACCCACTGCAAAAGACACACACACAAAAAACCACCAGTAGCCTCATTGGGCATGAGCACAGCTGTAGCTAAATACCAGCTCCGCCCCTCCCCCCCATGCAAAGCCACTAAATTCACTCATTTCCTCGGCCATTTTTGATGCTGCAATAGCAGCAACTTTCTGCACTTCAGTAGCAAGACTTTTTAGGTGTTGTGGTGTGTGTCTTTAGCTCAGAAATCTGAAATCTGGGAAGTGCTCTTTCATAGCAGCAATGTTTGGTCCCACTGGGGGCAAAAAGGGACAGGCGGCAATTCTAGTGTGAAGCAGATCTTGTAATTATGAGAGGAACACATGAAAATTGTTATTAGAAAAGCAACAACACCGAAACTGAATGCCAGTTCCAGAAGACATATTCTCCTGTTTCTCATACAGTAACAGCTTGGATTACCATACATTTGCTTACTAGCTTTTGCACCTGTTAGCAAATGAGAATGCATATGTGTACTTTCTGTCTTCTTTTTAATTAAAAAAAATGATAGAAGTTTTTAGTTTCTTAAGTGTTTTCTACCATGTCAGTTGCTAGTTAGAACAATACTGATATCCATGCAACTTGCCTCTAACTCACTATCCACTGTGGTGCATCACAACCTTAATTTCTCTGTCAAACTTCCAGTTTAGTCACCAAATGGGTGCCCCCAAAGGGTAAAATGGAGTCATGTGACAGAAACATTTTTATTCTGGAAAATGTTGACTGCGCTAGCATTCAGAAGCATTTGAAATCCCAGTTATGAATGTTATGAATGCCATGCACTTTTTGCTATTTAGGTTGCAAGCCCCAAAACTCCAGAGAAACCCCTTATGTCTGTTTGTGGGCTGACATAACAGGTTTGAACAAAGACATCCGTCTACTTGCTTTTGTTAGCTGACCAGACACTAGATGTGTGGCCTGAAGGTTCGTGGGCAGTATCCTTACCAGTGGAACCCAACAGAATGCCACCAAATGAGGAGTTAGGAGGATGGGGCTGGGCTGAGCTGAAATTCACTGAAGCCTGTGCCACTCACAGTCGGTGTCAGCCAGCACCAGGCCCAATCCAGGTCTGATTGCTGTACCAGCCTGGTTCTGAAAGTGTTGGTGTTCTAGCTGGCACTCAAAGGTCTGATTCAATATATGCGTGTGCGCGCTCTCTCTCTCATATTATATATATATATATATATATATATATATATATATATATATACCGGTATATATATATATGCTGTGCACACACAGCTGAGAAGAAGAATTTAATTTTATGTATGTATTTATTTTTTTAAAAAAATATTTATATACTGCTGCATCATCAAAAATATATCACAGCAGTTTACAACCATATAAAAACACAAAACCATAAAACTCAGTGGAAACTCTCCTGGTTACAGCTGTCCTTGGTTTAGCAATTTTGAATGACTGCATTTAAAGAAACAAATTCAGGATGGATCACCCTCACTCTGAATGAGCATAATTTGCCTTATATGTAGTTGAATAGCATTGGCTATGTAGCCATGAAGCTACCATGCGATTCCCGATTAGCTGGTATCACTATCCTTGCTTTTGGGTTCTGAAGATTCACAATTGTTTCAATAGCCTTTGTTCTAAATAATGACAGAAAGAGTAAGAAATGAAGCAGGATAGTTCAGTTGGTAGAGCATGAGACTCTTCATCTCAGGGTTGTTGGTTTGAGCCCCATATTTGACAAAATATCCCTGCATTGCAGGGGGTTGGACTAGATGATCATTGGGGTCCCTCCCAACAATTATATGATTCTGTGTAGTAGTGACTGGAACAGGAGTGAGAATACCTTACTTCCACCCTATATTTGGGCACATTGTGGCAACTAATTCACTTGCTGCTGCTGTCAAAGAAAGTAGGAGCAGGAATAGCTAGCGCTAAATTTCATGAGAATAGCTAACCATCGGATATGAAACTGAGCAATTACCGCTAAGGATGTGTGCAACATGCAGTTCACCATTAAAACTGGATCTTCCACAATGAATTCTTTGCTTGCCCTTTGACAGGCTTGGGGTTTACTGTGCTTTTCCTATAGTGCATTAACCCTAAAAATAGACAAATTACTCAAATTTTGCATACCCATGCTTGGATCTTCAACACCCTACAGCAGCTACCCCCATTGCTTTCAGAGACACTCATTCTCTTGTTTGCTCATTAAAAGATATCCCTCTTCAGTTGCAATACTGTGGGTAGGGGAGAAATGTAGGGATGTCAGTTACTATGTGAATCAGCTAGATGGCACTCTAGCATAATAACAAGTTGCCCACTTTGCAGACCACTGGAGGGAAGTTCCATGTGTACTGGTGAATGAGATTTAATAATGGCATAGAACTTTACACAAGTCTTCCCTTTCCCACTCCCAGCCATTTCAGCATATTCTGGGAATGCCATTTATAATCAACGGGTTAGATGTTGCGGCAATTTGTTCCTTCCACGGCTCCCTGAGGTGCACCACTAATCCCTATCCCAATTCAAAGTTCTTTCCTATTCTTCCTGGCCTCTGTGCTGCGGTCATTTGTATGGCATTGCATATAGCCAGAATCCATGTGGTCATCTGCTGATACTACTACATGGTGTCACTAGTCGATGGGCCACGCATGGCTGCTGGTGGTTTCACTTAAAATGCAGGCAATCTCTCCTCTTCCTCATGAAATAGGTATTAAAAAACCATTCAGGACACAGAAGCGGGGCCACAGATGGTCTTAGTGTTCTGCTGAGTAGCTACACCATTTAGGATATAGTGTAAGTCCCCCACTCCAACCCCTCCCTTGGAATGCCCACTTTTCCAGAATTTACACTGACAAAAGAACCATCCATTTCAGCTCAGCTGGCTGAGAACCGGCTACACCAGTATGTCAGACTTAAAACAGCATAGCCCTGAAACTAGTAATCAGTCAGATAAACCAGACATTCACTGGGTCCTAACTCGTTCATCCTTGCCAATCTTGGGCTTGGATTGCTCCGTTAACTGCCAATCTCTGGCCTGCACTATTACTATGTCGGGGATGCACATCAAAGATAGTGCATCACAATAGATAAACAACTTTGGCACAAGCCTCTAATACCAGAAGCAGGGATGAACAAATCTAAAAATTTCAGGTACATTCCATTTCTCATTTTTCCAGTCTTGGCTTCAATTTGCCCCATTTGTAGTGAAACGGATTGCAAAATTCATAGAAGGGCACATTTTGAGGGTTAGCTGCATTTAGAGCCACATATTAGTTTGGGAAACGTGAATTATGTAAGTGGAGCATGCATGTATTAAAATGGGGAGTCAAATGAAATTCTCACCTATCCCTCTGTGGAAGTAACAGAACTTACGTCAAGAGTGGACATGTTTGTGATTGCTGTTACATACAATCATATGCAATCATCTGGAAAAGCCCTCATTGCGTAAGCAGGAAATAATATGTTAGAAATGTGGGTGAGATTATTTAAGTCTGCTGGGTCCTTAGAGGGTGTGTAGGTGTTATCTCGATGACTCTTGATATATCTTCCAGCTATGATTCCATAGCTCAATGTTTACATTTTCATTGGTTATGAGATCATTTCCCTACAGACTCATATTTCGCAGAGAGGTGAAATCTGAATTCCCCTCAGAGTGTGTATTTCATTTCTGACAAATATTTCCAGAGGACCTCGAATCAGGTCCCTGTTGCAAGGCGTGCATGAGACGAGCGTTCTGATTTTTCTCATTAGAGTGTTTTCAGACTTTGATTCTCATTATCTGCCCAGCTCTATGAAGGGGCAAGCCCTTTAAATTACTCGTTGAGTATAAATAATGCAGTAATTAGTCTCATAAACGCGCTCAACTTCCTATAAGAAAATAATTGTTCCTTCTCCTTATCTCTTTCACTCCTTTTTTTAAAAAAAGATTACCCTAATGAATCCACGATAACACCAAACATCCTGATTCCCCTAGACTACACACTAGCAAGAAACTTTAAAAAGGAAAGCAGATACTTTAATCTTTAAAGCTAGATTATATTTGCTTCACTAATTTAGCTGCGGAGGAGGCAGAGTAACAACCCCTCAAGAACTTAAATCCAAGGACTGCCTTGTCCACCTTCTTTGTCCATCTTTTTCACTCTGATGTCCACTGCATAGAAACTGGAATGAGACAGTAGTCATTTTCCTTGACACTTTCTTTGAGAAACAACAGCTTCTTTGAAGTGCACCCCAAAACCATTCCACAACATCTGGGTAGTGTTTTTTGTTTGTCTGCCTGCTGTTGTTCCTCCCCTGTGTTCATTAGTTCTGCTGCTGAAGAGCATACCTGCCAAGTTGCTGTCGGAGAAATAAGGGACCGGGCGGAAGTAGCAGACCGGAAGTAGCGCTGCCGCCATTTTGGAACTGGGCGGAGCATGCTCAGAAGTGAATTTTGATGCTGTTTTGCCCAGTTCCAAAATGGCCACCACGGCAGAAGTCACACTGCAGCCATTTTGGAACTGGGCAGAGCAGCATCAAAAGTCGCTTCTGAACATGCTCTGCCCAGTTCCAAAATAGCCGCCACTCCAGAATAAACCGGGGGGGGGACAAAAAAAATCGTTTTCTCAGCTAGCAACAGCTGGAAAAACGGGGATTTCCCGGGGAATACGGGAGACTTGGCAGCTATGCTGAAGAGTGGCTCCATTGAGCTCAGGTCGGTCCAGCCTCTCAGACCAAGTGGACCGTGAGAGTACTTTGAAACAGAACCTGAGGGCCAGGCCTGAGGGTCTAGGGCTATATCTGCAAATGTTACCCTGAATGCATGTAAGTCGGGCGGGTGGGACTGTGG
Source organism: Zootoca vivipara (assembly GCF_963506605.1). NCBI lineage: Eukaryota > Metazoa > Chordata > Lepidosauria > Squamata > Lacertidae > Zootoca > Zootoca vivipara. The sequence goes on along the minus strand of NC_083283.1, from coordinate 68,794,601 downwards.
GGTGGGGGGCACACATGACATCAGGGTCTGGTCCAGCAAGCATGATCCTGGTTCCTCTCCACTCATTAGTGTGAGCACAGAGGATACCATCTGAATAATTAAGCACTACCTGTTCATGAAGCAACGTGAGGCAGATCTATGTTTCCTATCATTTAAAACTTTTTCTTGCCCTCTGTTAAAAATCCCGTTCTTTTGCTTCAAGATGTTCAAACTTCTAAATGGCACACACAGGTATGGATCCAATAAAATGTGTAACCTAGCATTCTCTAATACTTTTTTTTTCTGGTGTTTTGCTTACTGGTAGTTATAGTGCATAACTTCATAAGGCACTCAGATGTCTTGACAAATGAAGCGGGGGCCTTTAATCTACCTGTTTCATCCCATTTCCAATGGGGAAGAAATTCCTGCTGTTTGTTTGCTTATGTACACAAATATAATGGGTAACGTACTGATCACACACTGTGCAAAATATGTGTAATCATCTGCCAGTATGCCTCAATCCGAAAGAGGCTTTTGGATGTAATTTTAAACTTGGACCTCTTTCGAATAGATGGTATGAACATATATCATTAATTATCCACAGTTGCTTTCAACAAAGGCCTATATTTGTTTCTCCCTGAGCTGCCATGCTGATATTCAGTGCAGGTAAAAGATGCAGGGAGTCATTTTTATGAATGTGAGGCTTAGGGTCATACAAGATGAATCATTAGTATGAATATTTAAAGGCTGCAGAAATATTGTTGTGGCAGATGTGTAAGATGAGGCACGCTGCAGTCACACTCGCAATTATTGGCATATTCCCTGCTGAGTTGCGGGTGTCATGTGGAGTATTTCATGTCTTCCTAGTGCTCTTGCTAGCCTATGAGGTTACGAGTTCAAGAACCATGGCCCACTGCTGAAAGAGAGGAGATGGGCATGCCTAAAAAACATGTTCTCTTCTCTTCTGTATTGTCACAAATTAGATTAGAAACTCTTTGGGGCACCTCTGTTTTGCTTGCAAAACTCTGGAATGTACCATGAATATTATGCTTAATTGGGTGTAGGGTTAGGGGATAAATTGAATTCATTTCAATTAAAGGTTAACCTGCCTAATACCTGTAACATCTTCTGAAACAAAATATGAACAAAGAAGATATTTGCACTTATTTGAATTTTGCAATGCATACTCTCTCTCTCTCTCTCTCTCTCTCTCTCTCTCTCTCTCTCTCTCTCTCTCTCTCTCATATTAATCTCCTGTTGGAAGCCGCCCAGAGTGGCTGGGGAAACCCAGCCATATGGGCAGGGTATAAGTAAATAATATTAATAATAATAATAATAAGAAGAAGAATATCAACAACAACAACAACAACAACAACAACAACAACAACAACAACAACGCCTGGACATAGCTAACAACTATGGGCAAACAGAATGGAAACTTTAAACCAGTAGAGGGTAGGACTCAAACCAATGGCTTCAAGTTACAAGAAAGGAGATTCCGGCTAAACATCAGGAAGAACTTACTGACAATAAGAGCTGTTCTATAGTGGAACAGACTCGCTCGGGTGATGCACTCTCCTTCCTTGGTGGTTTTAAAGCAGAAGTTGTATGGCCATCTGCCATGGATGTTTCAGTTGAGATTCCTGCATTGCAGGGGGTTGGACTAGACTAGATGACCCTTAGGGTCCCTTCCAGCTCTGCAATTCTATGATTCTATGAAACTTGACTAAAGCAACTGCTTCGCCAACCAGGGCCCTCTAGTTGTTGTCAGTCTCCAGCTCCCATTGTGCTCATTCACTGCCTATGCTGACTGCAACTAATTGAAGCCAACAGTGTTTCAGTTTCTGTAGCTAGAGGATGAGGATGAGACACTTGAAGGAGCCCAGCCGACTCCATGCCCTCTTGATCCTTGCCCTTCTTGGCTGCTAAGAGTTTCAGACACACACCCAATTCAAAAGAGATAAACAATAGATCAGGGTCCCGAAACGAAGACCCGAGGGCCGGATGCGGCCCAATTGCCTTCTAAATCCGGCCCACGGACGGTTTGGGAATCAGCATGTTTTTACATGAGTAGAATGTGTCCTTTTATTTTAAATGCATCTCTGGGTTATTTGTGGGGCATAGGAATTCGTTCATTTCCCCCCCCCAAAAAAATATAGTCCGGCCCCCACAAGGTCTGAGGGACAGTGGACTGAAAAAGTTTGCTGACCTCTGCATTAGATGCTACCATAGAAAGTATAGATGTTCTTCCCTTCTTCGGGAAAGAAATATTTGCAGATTTTAACTCTCTCAGAGTAAAGGTGGTGAGTATGGCCTGTAATTTAATCACCTTGGGATTCTGCTGCCCAAGTTGGTTGCATCAATCCGCCTCATATTTGGAGCAGCCCTGCTCTGGCTTACCAGCATTACCAGCTTTCATATGCTACCTTCTTAACCTTACCAACAAAATGGCTATGGGAAAAGCAGAGAGATATCATGAAGAACACATACACAAACTTGCATAATGTATTTTCTTCCGAATACCTTGACTCATTTCAATATACAGAAGTAGCATGTTAACATACAAACTGTTCTGCTGAAACAGGTCAAAGGTCCAACATCTTTGGCCTGCAAGCCTATTCTTCTCTACTTTCAGTCAAGATTTTCTTTCCACACTTACATGAAGTGTTTGTGAATGGGGTTTTCCTTCCAAAGAATTCTGCTGTTGAAAACTGTTGGCTTTTTGTTTTTAGATAGGCTGCTCCTAACAAAGTGACATATTTTTTAGTAATAGCCAAAAACTGTTAATCTCCCTGCTTCCAAATGAGGGTTTGCTTTCCTTTTGTGTGTTTCCTCCTCGTCCTTCCTCTCTTTTTGTTTCCTTTCAGAAGGGTTAGCAAAATTTAGAAACAGATGAATTGGTTGACGATGCCATTCTAGTTTAACCATAATTAAGATTAATTTTTATTTAGCAAACAGCTTTGCTGCTGAAGAGTTCAGACTACTGTTTGACATTATAAATGATGATTAGAAAGCAGTGAAATGCTTACGCCTCCTCCCCCCCCCCACACACAAAAGAGGTTATATAAATAAAATATAAAGAAAAGCATAACACATTAATTGCTACAGCAGGTAATTAATTATGAAATTGCAATCCCTTTTTGGATTTAGGAATCCAAAATCTCTCCCCCCAAAAATGGAAAAGAAAGAATCCTGGGAACTGTGGTTTGTTACTGGTGCTAGGAACTGTACCTCTTTGAGAGCTACAGTCCCCAGCATTCTTCTTTTTTGGGTGTGTGTGCTTTAAATGTATGATCTCATTGACACAGTTTGTGCATCCCCCCCCCTATTCCCTTGCAAAATACAAAAGTGGATGAGGAGAGAACCAGGTAATGTGGAATATTGGGGATGTCTCTCAGAGAAGCCAGTTTTAAGCTAAACCAAATTTTGGCAAAGCTTCTCCTCTTCCCGGGGAGGGGTTGTGAGCAGGAGTCGCTTCCCGCGCTCGCAGGGGGCGTGGCCAGGGCACTTGGTTTTTCGCCTACCTCGTAGCAAATTATCACAACTTTGGAAGGTTTGGTGGTTAGGCACTGGAAATGCGTTGTGTGTTGGAGGGGAGGCTGTGGCCAACACCTACCCCTCCTCTTGAAGGGTATTCCGTTGAAGGAATCCGGCAGTTGTAGTTCCTGTCTGATGCCCAGGTAGTGGCTAGGGCCATGGCACGACCCTCCAGTGACTCTAGGGGAAAGCTTCCAGTTGATTTGCACCAACAAACTCCCCCTACAGTTGGTTAATCCTTGTGTGACTCCCTGCAGAGCGGGCAGGAGTCAAGTATAGTCTGTTCTGATCCAATGCCTAAGCCAATACCTCTCACATTCTGTAACCAATAAAGTTGTGGCCTTTTTTTAGCCCATTAACCTAAAACACTTGTGTCCATGTGTCTTATTTCATCACGAAGCGGGGAGCAGGGCCTCGACTCACAGTTTAGCTGCTCCAAAGTGAAGGGTGTTCATTTACAACACACACACAGAGACACAGACACACAGACACACAGACACACACACACACAGAGAGAGAGACACACACTGATTCAAAGCTTCAGTACCATCTATGCTTCCAATTGGGTTTAAGTTTAAAGTGTTTTTGGTGTTCTTATTTTATTTTAAAGTAATAACAGAAAATGAATTCTTAGAACTTGGGGGGGGGGTTAAAATTAAAATCCCAATTCCTCAAAAAATTACAGTCCGTTCCCACAATTGCCTTGCAAAATAACTGCCCTACAACAAACAAGTCTTAATCCCTCTTAAAATAATAATAATCATAATGCCAGCAATTGTTGTATTTTTTTCTGAAGAGGCCAGTGCTGTGGTAAGTCCTCTGACAGTGAGAGGCAATCTATTCATAAACGATTCTTCCTTTGCCTGTAATGAGTGGAAGCCATTTGCAGCACAGAAGTGATTGAGTAATGAATGGATTTAACATGGAAAGATGAGGGGGAAGGAAATAAACGTGCGCTTAGGTGTAACAAGAACGTTAAAGGGGGAAGATTGCTGTTGGAGGATGGCTGCTTACTTTGGAGGTTATAATAAAGGCAGGACTTGCCTACTTTTTTTAAAAAATGAAAACATTTATAAATGACCTTTTTCTTAACAAGATGACTATATTTAAGGAAGCCTGGGGAGGATTTTCCCACACTTTGCCCGTGTACATACACATTACCAGCTTGAAGCAGAGCCAGGTAATTCTCTTTTTCTCTCTCAATTCGGACCAAAGCTGAGGGGGGCATGGGGGTGGGAAACAGGAGAATGAAAGAAAACACAAGATGCAGGGTGCATAGGGATTGTGGCTAATTTCATGTTTACACCGCTTCCTGATCTGTATGTATAGCTAACTCCTGAGTCAAGTGGAAACATTTGAAGAGGGAACCTCCTGTAGAGTTGAATGGAGGAGGAAGCTGGTGTGGGTCTTGAGGTCTAGGACTAAGGAAGGCATATTCTAATGAGCATGCAGTGGGTTGGGGGGAAAGCATGATGCAATACTAATTCCCTCTCCCATTAATGTTCTTTTTTATGATTGCTTGTTTGTTTGCTTTGTTTATTGCATTCAGATTCCATTCTTCCTCCCAAAGGTGTTCAAGGCATAGCTGCCAAGTCTCCCGTATTCCCCGGGAAACCCCCGTTTTTTCCAGCTGTCCCCAGCCGAAAAAAACAGATTTTTTTTGTTTTTCCCCGGTTTATTCTGGCGCGGCGGCCATTTTGGAACTGGGCGGAGCATGCTCAGAAGCAACTTTTGATGCTACTCTGCCCAGTTCCAAAATGGCTGCAGCGTGACTTCTGGTGCGGTGGCCATTTTGGAACTGGGCACAGCAACATCAAAAGTCACTTCTGAGCATGCTCCGCCCAGTTCCTAAATGGCGGCAGCGCTGATTCCGGTCTGCTACTTCCGGTCCGGTCCCTTATTTCTCATGCGGAAACTTGGCAGGTATGGCTCAAGGCTCCAAACACATCTGCAATAAAAACACAAATAAAAATTTAAAAGTATTTAAAACATTTAGGAAATGTCAAAATAAAAATAAAAATCTAAAAGCAATAAAATACCTAAAACTAATTTGAGAAGAGATGCCACCAAATCATGTGTCAGGATAAGCCTGCTGAAACATTTTCAGCAGATCTCTAAAGCCTAATATCCATAGGCAGGGAGTTCCACACTACAGGTGCTGCCACTCTAAAGGAATGTCTCATTTCAAATGCAAAATGGACATTGTGTGGCACTTGTCGAGTGCAAGTTTCATGGCACACATTTATATTTGGTTAATCGGTGAGTCCCATTAATGTTCATTCAGCTCAGGGTTTCCCCAACTTGGGTCTCCAGCTGTTTTTGGACTACAGTTCCCATCATCCCTGACCACTGGTCCTGCTAGCTAGGGGTGATGGGAGTTGTAGTCCCCAAAATCAGCTGGAGACCCAAGTTGGAGAAACCCTGATTGAGTTCATCATAAGAAAAGTGCATCTAGCAGGTTTTTTTAAAAAAATGTTTACTAAATGTTTTCTTGAATTACCAAAGAATGTGCAATGTCTCTTTTGTAGCCATTTTGCAGCTGAAGCATTTGCAAGGGAATGTATGGAACATGGCACAGGACACCTAGTTAGCAATGGTGTGGTGAGGTGGGTTGTAAAGGTGACTGCTTACAGCATCCCAAACCATCTTTTGTAGGTAGGGTCTATAGCTCAGTGATCAAACAGGCAGCATGTTCAATCCTTAGCATCTTGGGTTTAGCAGAGTTGTTATAGAACCTGGTCTGAGTTTCTGGAGAGGCACTGCCAGGCAGAGTACGCAACACTGGTCCATATGCTTCAATAGCCCAAGCCCATTATAAGGCAGTTGCATAACTTACTTTTTCTATGCTAGCTATAATGCAGCCTTCATGAACCTGGTGCCTTCCATATGTTGTTGGACTCCAACCCCCATCAGCGCCAACCAGTGTTGATTATAAGAATAACATCTGGAGAGCACTAGCATTCGGGAAAGCTCTTACAATGTGTCTTGTAACTATGATATGTAGCAATTGCATTGTGTTAAACTGCTCAGGCTTTATGATTCAAGGCAGCTTTTCAGAGCTGAAGAATCATATCCCAAAACCAAAATGTTAAAAGTCTCTCTTCCTCGGGAGTTAATAAAATTCAACTCTCATTTCATAGTTGATGCTAATGATTTGGCACTTTTTATACTTAGAGGGATGCCTAATTCAAAGCAAATGTTTTCCAATTATTACCTGAAGGCTTCATTAGCTCCCCTAATTTCCTGTTGTCTTTGGAGGGATTTGCTCAGGTGAAAACTTCCATTTAGCTTTGCCTTGTTAGACAACCAGTCAAACTAGACGTTGGAAGAGTGCTCCTTCTGAATGGACAAATTGCAGAGGAGCCCTTTGATGAATGAAAGCCACAGTGGTTTTGTTTCCTGTGGGAATGTTCTGGAACCATCTTTTAATAGAAAAATGTTTCTGCATGTTCCACCACCACCACCTCCCCCTGCCATAAACTTACTGGTAGCATAAGTAATTGGTCAAATCACTTGAGGAAAGAGCTAGAGCTGCCTAGAAAAACAAGGAAGGTTCTAACTAAATTCCCTTCCATCTTCCCCAGTATTTCAGCAACGGCTTCTGAGAATGATTTTGGATACCAGGAGGGCATTGTCTATCACTAGAAATATTCAGAATTTGTCCCTGCAAGTAGGCCTTGTGGATGCCTTGTGTGGTGTCAAGGGAAGAGAGCTCAAAATGTGCATTCCCCCGTGGGAGGTTTGCCCACATTTTAACATCAAGTTCTGTCCCTCCAGGCTGGTCCTGACTCAAAATCCATTGTGCGCCCTGCACAACAATCCCCCTACCTCCCCAAAGAAGAAGAAGAGTTTGGATTTGATATCCAGCTTTATCACTACCCGAAGGAGTCTCAAAGCGGCTAACATTCTCCTTTCCCTTCCTCCCCCACAGCAAACACTCTGTGAGGTGAGTGGGGCTGAGAGACTTCAGAGAAGTGTGACTAGGCCAAGGTCACCCAGCAGCTGCATGTGGAGGAGCGGAGATGTGAACCCGGTTCCCCAGATTATGAGTCTACCGCTCTTAACCACTACACCACACTGGCTCACACCTGAGCAAAAGTCTTGGAGAAGGGGAGAATACTCACTTCCACACTGGAAAGACGCCACAAGATCTCTCTTTTGCTAGCAATGACATATGCTAATGGACCATAATTCTCTGCTTCGAATCCAGGGACCTACAAACTTTATCGGCAGGAAATTATACTCCCCAAGGCATGTGTTAGGAGCAAGTGGAGGAAGAAGCTAGGAATCCTTAGCCAGTTCAAATTTTAAAATATTCTTTTCTTTGAGGTGAGCTTTAAGAGTCCCCAAAGCTGACGTTCATGTCCAAGCTCATTGAGCTTTCCTGGCATCTTGAGTTATTAGTGACACTGTAATCTTTACTTCATCCAATAATTATCAAAGCTTTGCCTCTTGTTTATATAGCTTTCTGCTACTTTCCCCGCACCGCTCACATACTTTATCAAACCTAGAGGGCTGGGCATATTTCTCTGCATTTTGAAGAGGATTTTATTTGTATATATTTTTTGCCTTTAAACCCAATTAACAGAAGAGGAAGAAAAGTAGCTGTTTCATAATGTTGCCAACATAAAAGAACTGAAGCATTAGGCGATGACAGGGCCCTATGTTATTCTGGTGCATTAAATTGCTCCGCGCGATAGCTTTAGATGTGTGAAAAACAGAGTTACTAAAATCTTCATCCCATGGGCTGTGATTAGCCTTGCTGAAATTCCTCTACTAAGCAGCATCATGATGTTAGCCTTAGCGATGCAGCCAAAGAGCTATCTAATTAGAAAGTCAAAAGAAGAGACAGATCTACTGGATTAGTGCATTGGTATAGCAAATATCTTTCCTAACCCAAACACAAGTAGCGTAGCATTAAACCTACTCATGTTTTATATCTGTCACCTCCAGGTTCAGGACAGATGCCTCAGAATAGCTATTATATCAGTGGTGGCAAACAACAGAGAGGGGTCTTGCCTCTTTAGCTTTCCAGAAGCTTCCAGCAGGCTACTGTTAGAAACGGGATTTGTTTTTATTTTAACAATTTGGAATACCACTTAATTACAGTCATATCTAGAGGGGACTCAGGACAATGGATCTAAAAATGAATTAAAATTCTGGATTAAAATCCTTGGCCTATATGGCCCTTCTTATTTTCTTAGCAGCCTTGAAGACGCAAGAAATAAATCACACTTAACCTCCCCCCCCCCGCTAAAAAATCTTAGTCACAGTTGTTCTATATAAGGATAATATTTTTTCCTCTTTCTTTCATATACACTTGCACTTTGAGCTTTTAACTTGATTTTTTTTCACATTCTTGCTTTATTTCGTTTTTTAAAAAAATTCTCTATTATTTACTATGAAGTTGGAGTAGCAATTAAGAGGATGGCTACTTCAGTTCTTGTGGAGAATATATCATTTTAAATAATAATAATAATAATACTAAACCTCTTGCCTGGGAAGCGATGAATTTGATTCATTTTCTGTAGAATTAAAAGAAATGCTCGTTGAAAATACACACATGAACTGCATTGATTTGTTTCCAGTATCATTCTTATTTAGGATGATTCGCTTGTTTGAGCTATCTCCTGTTAGGAGTACATAGGATATAGTTTTTATTTAAATCTTGGAAAGAGAAAGACCAATGTATACAAGACCCTGTTGTGCATTTGGCTGTGAAGAGGTCTATCAAGATTACTGTGAATATGTTTTTTAAGAATGTGCCTTTACCTAAGTGTTGCCAGCTTGGAGGCTGGGATCTGCCCCCAGAAAATAGCTACCTCCAAAACATTCATGTTCCTTAAATGCAGCAGATGTTTCCTGAATGTGCAGCTTGCCTGTGAGGGTGTGGTTTCAATGCTACATTATGTTTTTCAAGCAATTGTTGTTGTTGTTGTTGTTGTTGTTGTTGTTAGCCACCACAGGCATAGGGTAGGGCAGAAATATGGATTGGAGTCAGGCATGGAGGGAAGGGGATCACCCCAGCATTACACAACTATTTACTTTTTAAAATAAAAGTACAGTGGTACCTTGGGTTGAGAACTTAATTCATTCTGGAGGTCCATTCTTAACCTGAAACTGTTCTTAACCTGAGACACCACTTTAGCTAATGGGGCCTCCCGCTGCCGCCACGCCATCGTCACGCGATTTCTGTTCTCATCCTGAAGCAAAGTTCTTAACCCAAGGTACTATTTCTGGGTTAGCGGAGTCTGTAACCTGAAGCATCTGTAACCTGAAGCGTCTGTAACACGAGGCACCATTGTAGAATATGCATGCACTTGTTAATTGCATGAATAACATCATTTGTTTGTACCTCAGGCCACCATAAACAGTTTATGGTGTGGAATAAAAATGCTCCATCTTATTTTTAAAGCTGCATGTTGCTTGGCTCTGGGATTTTTGAGGGTGACTTTTCTCTCACATGAGCTCCCAAGGAACTGCAATCGGAAGATGATGTCCTTCCTTGGTTTCCACCAATTTCTGAGATGATAATTGCTCTTATTAGACATAGAGTTTCCTCAGTGGTTTCTGCTTGCCTGTGGGATTCCCACCCCACTCCCACCCCCGGCTGAAGGTGACCTACCAGATCTATGCTCAAATAGTGCTGACTGAAACTTTAAAATATTACGGTAAACGGGGGGGGGGAGCCAATGGAGATATTTGCTTACATAATATTATGGAAAACAAAACTCAACTTCACTTCTGATTGGCCAAGAGGTGGGAGGAGAGTGAAATTACCTGCATAGGCAAATCTAATTAGTGATTAGGAGGAGAGTTGGAATAACGATGGAGAAAGAGCTAAAAACCAGGAAAATGACATCAGTATAGAAAAAGCTGCAGAGGACTCATGCGCCAGAGACAAAAGATGCTCAGCTGGCCAAGGGATTAGGATGAGCTGAAAGTGAGGAAGTCTAGATTTGGGTATATATCGGTGTGTCTTTATTGCTCTGATGCTTAATTGTTAAAGCTATTCTGAAATATGCCCCTGCTCAAATTGCTGCCTTTCAAAAAAACCTCCAGTAAAAGCTAATTTCCTTCTGGGTTAACTTTGGTGTGATGCCTTGTGTTTTATCCTGTGCCTAATTGTGTTACCACACGGCACGGTACAGTGAGTGGGCAAAATCAGTCAGTTCCTGAAGTTAAAGGGCTGTTTAATGAAAGCCAGGAAATATATATAAACCACTTGGGGACAGCAGTGAGGACTAGAGAGGAGATTGAGTTCGCTGGTTTGCTCCCTTCCAACAGTGTGGGCTGTAGCAATTCATGATGCTTGTGAATAAACTAATGTTTTTATGCCAATTGGCTCAAAATGTGTTAGGTCTGGTGTTCTATTAATTCATCCAGTACTCACCCCACTCTGCATTCATTCCAATGCATGTCTGTGTTTCTTTCCCCTAATATTCTTATTTGGAGAACTCTGCTCTTGTCTTACTACTGTGAAGCAAATGATAAATGAATACCAAGTGAGGAGATGCTTGAATCTCATTGCCACATGTTGTTTCATAGGTCTGGAAGCAAGTACAGTTCTTGGCCAATGCACTGAAGGACATCCAGGACATGCTGCGGGAAAGGACCATTTAATTAAATACCACTGACCTATTGGTAGAGATACGAGACATTTTCAGTTGCCCCAATATATTAGCTGAAATTCCTCTGACTGTATTTTTCAGCGGCATGCCTACACATTTTTGAAAGTGACCCTCATTCCTTAGTGGCGTGTCACAGGAAAACAAATCACAACTCTTTGCCATTCCTTTTCAATGTCAGTATTGCCTTAGGGGCTGGCACTTGGCAGCTTGAGATGGCTCGACACTTCTTGTGTCCGAGAAGAGCTTGTCAGCAAGATGGAAGACCTTCCCTGGCAAAAATCTTCGCTTCCAGGTAGAGGTAACGCAAACTGAAATTACCGTTTGGCCATGTCCAAACATGAATGTGTGAGGGGGAGCGGAGAAGAAAAAGAAGAAAAAAGTACAAGTAGCCAGGATGAAACATGTCCTTTGAGGAAACATGTTGTTACCTCAGGACATGTTTGCTCAGATATGGACCAGCCTGAGGCCCTGAGTTGTTCATAGCTATAGTCCAGAACCAAAGCTTTTGTGGCTCCAGTCTTTCTTATCTGTGCTGTTTCACCTTTGCAGGAGAATTAATAGATTTTCCTTCTACTGACACTCCATTCTTGAGACGAAGACAGGATTTGTACTGTTCCCCCTTTAGCTGCTTTCCCACAAATTGGATTATTTAGGTAATCTCAAATAGCTACATGGTTGATGCTACGCAGTCTGGCAGGAAAGCCGCCTGGTAAATTCTAAGCACAAAGTGACGGAGCTGCTGAGATGAATACATGCCTGGCATTGGCCCAATTTCACAGCACTAACGAGCACATTTCCCAGCAACATTGAATTCACCTGTAAGTATCATGGTGTCAGGGGCTGGGCAGAGGAGGAGAAGTGGTGGAGATTGCCTTCCCATCCTGACACTTCCAGGAAGGAGGAAGAGGAAGAGAGGAAGGCAGTATAGATTAACAACTGTGGTTTGCGGGAGGTCACAGCTCAGAGGCAGATGAGGGGGAAATCAGGGAAATCATGGGAGAGTCGGAACAATAGCTGGCTGACATGTTGTCATTAGAAAGCATTTCTGACCCTCCATCTCCCAGAACCCAGCAAGCCTTAAAAGTAGGAGAGCAAAGAGCTCAAATACAAAGGGCACATATTCCTGGTTCCTTATCTTCTCCTTCTTAGTTATTTTTTTTTTCAAATACAGAGAAAAAGCTGCTATAGAAGGGAGAAAGGAAATGTGGTTGTATGAATCAGTCCCAAAGTCACATATAACGTCAATAATTTGATGGGTGCAGGGTTGTGAATGTATATATATTGGCCTCAACTTCATGGGTTACAAATTGACAAACCAATCTAAAACTTTTTCCCCAATGATAAAAGTTAATATATCCCCCAAATAAAAAATATTCATCACCTATTATGGAGATCCATCTTGACAGTGCGGAGATGCAGTCTGACTGTTAACTGCTTTTGGCTTTACCAAGAGTTAAAGCATATCCTCTTTGTGACATCACACATGACATCAGAATGGCATGTTTGCATTCAACCTAGACTATCTCCATGCCAACAGCAATGGCCAGGAAACTTCTGCAACCAAGTAACCATCAGTCTGACTACCCAGTGGTTTCTAGCTAGACTATTGGATGTTTATTTTTTGCTCTCATAATCAAAGCCTGAAGAAGAGATGTGTATAATCTGAAAACCTTCTTCCACTGTTAAAGAAAACTAATTGTCAGGGGCTGGGCAGAGGAGGAATGGTGGAGACCTCCTCCCCATCCTGATGCTTCCAGGGAGGAGGAAGAGGAAGACAGTATAGAATTACAACAAGGGTTTGAGGGAGGTAGCAGCTCAAAGGTAGATGAGGGGGAAAGTTGGGAAATCATGGGAGAGCCAGAACAACAACCAGCTGACATGTTGTCATTAGAAATCATTCCAGCCCCTCCATCTCCCAGAACCCGGTGAGCCTTAAAAGTAGGAGAGGAAAGAGCTCAAAGTCAAAGGGAATTTAGCGGCACCCATAGAGGAGGTAAAATGATGACGAAAGAGGAAGTGGGAGAGATGGGGGGATGGAGATTCACTCAGGACAAAGCTATCACCCAAGAGGTTGGATTCTATAGCCTCTCTCGGAAAAGCTTGAAATAAAAAAGGACTGTAAGAAACTTTCCCTTGTCTTTATAATTTCCTGAGCAACCAGCCGGGAGCTGCTGACAGCACCCTGACACATGGACTGGTTGGATGCAGAGCTATAGCAGGAGGAACCAGCTGGGGAACCTCCAAGGAAATAAGGCTCAGAGCGTGGGGATTGGTGGTGGGAAAATGATGAGTGGTCAAAGGGAGGAGAGCGAGAAGACTGGGAAGAGGAGGTGTCATAAGCTGAAGAAGTCACAGGGCTTAGTGGGCAGGATGAGCCTCTGCAGAGAGGGATAGGCTTGATACTTAAGAGTCGGGATCACTAGGGGCATGGAGCAGTTTTAGCTCCACCTTAATGGTGCGTCTGATAGAACACTTTTCCTATCTCCCATCTGATCTATAGTGTCAGCCCAGATTGAGCATCTGCTGGAGAGAGACTCCTAGACTATCTGGAACCCCACTGCCAATCAGTGTGGACAATACTAAACTAGACAGAACAATGTTCTGGCTCAGTATATAACAGCTTACAATGTGCCCGTTGAAGTCCAAATGGTTGCTAACCCACCTAAAATCTCTGCTAGGGACAACACTAAAGGGTCTTGCTGCACCATTCAGAAATTACCTACCCTGCTGTCATGTTGTCTGAAGAAGGTCATTCCATCCTGTTGTATGGCAAAACCCGCCCTACCACCTCACCCTCATTTTAATGGAAGACTTCCTTTGTACAGCACTCCATCATTTCAGACATGCTTGTAAGTACTATGCTTCCTTTTGTACAAGTTCATAGCATACAGGGTTACCTGAGTTCCAGCAACGGACATGCTGGTGGGGAGCCAAGTTTGACCAGTCCCACCTGCACCACAATCGTAGCAATGCCGTAAGCTCGGGTCTCCACTCCAGTAATTTCCTCAATCTCCACTCGTTCTTGAACATATTTTTCCTCATGGTTTGATTTCCCCCTCCCCAGGCTTCCCTCCAAGGCTGGATCTAGACACATTAAAAAAAAGCATTTCAGGGAAATGCATTGTAAAGCAATTAATTAATGGGAAATTACATTGGCAAAGGTTCAAACTCTACAGTGCCATCTAGTGTCACAGTGTTATAACACATTTATTTAATTTTTACTGATGTAGCCGAGTCCCTAAATTTCCTCCGTCAGCACCTGAACAAAGGACCAGTCCTTATGTGTGAAGTTGTCACCTTTCTACCGATTTATCTGTCTAGAACAACATACTGAAAAGTCCTCCTGGATGGCCAGCTGGGGTACACAGAATCCCACCCTTAACTTAATGAATATGTAACACCATGAGACTTTGATGTATTTATTTATTTCAGTGCACTGTCCATGGTGTGTTTGTGTGAGAGAGGTTTTCCCTCAGTTTTTGTTTTCAGCTATTAATTATGCTTAATGTATGCTTTAGATATTACGTTTTCCCTTAATCTCTTGTCATTCTTTCCCTTCGGCTATATCTCGCTGTGAATTAGATAACTGAGCAGTGTTTGTGTGTGTGTGTGTGTGTGTGTGTGTGTGTGTATTTGCCCAAACTAAAATATCTCATCTCTGTGATGCTGATAACAAGTGTTTTGTTTATTTAAATCATGACTGGACTAAATTTCTTCACACGCAAAACCCACCCTCGTTTAAAACCCACAGCCTCTGCTGTACACGATCCCTGCAGGCAAAGATTTATTGTGTTTAATATATTTTAAGGCTATCACACAACAAGTAATTCATCTCTTTGGGGGTGGGTATGTTTACTTAAAATGAAAAGGAGGAAATACATTTATGTGTGTCTCAATGCTTCTTGCCTGTCCGCCCCTCCAGCAAAAGAAACAGCTCAGTCTGTAAACAAATATCAGCCACACGATGCCTGAAATTCCACGGAGTTTCCTTAAGCAGATATTATTTGATATATACTATGTGCTAGACTCTCGTGTGACCAATAAACAAAACTCAGGCCAAAACTATGCAATAGGGTCATGTCACTTCAGATTCTACTTCAGTGCCACAGACAGTAGCCTGATTCATTTTGGACCATTGCATTTCAGATTCTGAAAACTTGAGACTTTGGATATCTCCCTGCTGTCTGTAAAGGAGACATCAAAAATAGCTTGGGTGTTACAAAGTATATATGTAAAAGTATACATTTGCAAAGAGAAAAGACTGCATTAAGTGAGTGGTTCCACTCTAAGTGAATGTGGAAGATTGGTATTTTTCTATTTCAGAGGGTTTAGGCTATCTGATGATTCATCACTGGAAAGCCAAGCAAATCCTTCATGAGCAGCAAGCTGAAGCCTGAGAAACTCATCATCTTTGTGGGAAGCCAGCAGAGAGATTGCCAGCTCAGTGTGTTGGGAAAAGGAGCTTCTCAGAGAGAAAAGTTTTTGGACTGTGTTGTTGTTGTGTGTGGCATGAGGCCCACTTGCACAACAGAACTTTCCTCCCTCTGTGTCCCCTGTGCCTTCTAAATATGCTCTGGAGGATAGAGGGAACCCCAGAACAGGTATAGGGAGTTCACAGAAAGAGGTGGAAGTCCCATTTTGTGAGCCGACATTTGTTCTCTGCACATATTCTTTTATTGCTACATCAAACTCCACTCTGACGCTATGCCCGCAAAGTGCTTTGTGTTCCCTAAAGTGCAAGATAAATACGAAATGTTCTCAACTACTGTAATACTGTTGAGCTCACACACTCCTTTTTGAGGATCATCGAGGCCTGTTCTTTTTAATCAAGCAGTTGCAAGAGAATCCGCAATTGCTGCTATCAGGCATGATTCTAAAAAGTTTGACTTCTTAATACACACTTCACTCTGCACTGCCATAATCAGTCTGGGATTCTTATCGTGATTCCCCCCTCTATTGTTTTCAATATCAAAGAGAAAGCAATCATGGAAAGGCTTTTGTTCTACTAGAGAACTTTAAGCAGGCTGATTAAGTTGCAAAGGGCATTCTGGAGCCCCTTGTCTCCAGGAAGGAATTTGCAAAGGATGCTTCAATTATTTTGAGAGAAGTGTCCATGCTTTCCTGACTCTCTCTCTCTCTCTCTCTCTCTCTCTCTCTCTCTCTCTCTCTCTGTGTGTGTGTGTGTGTCCTTTAAAAAAAAACATTGAATAAGAAAAGAACAAAAAGGACAAGAAACCATCTAATCAAAATTCATGTGTTTGTGAAAGTGACTTTGATAACAGAGTCTGAAAAAGATGACTTCTCAGATGTGACCAACCTTTTGGAAACCTCATGCCGTCTGGCATGTTCTTTAGCATGGATTGTGTCTTAGTTTCAGTCCCTCACTCCTCCGGTGCCAGGAAGAAGCTGGCAGGTGGTGGCTGAAGGCCTCATTGAAGATTGGCTTGACTCACAGGAATGCCATCTCCTGCTGCTTCATTTTCCTATTGGCTGGCTATTATTAAAGTTAACCAGGCAACAATAGCAAACCTATAGGAAAACCTTGCGGGAAGCTGATTTTTCATTGTCAGCTCGGATTCCTCTGACTTAAGACACAGGCAATGATTGTGTTTCCCATACCTGCTGTTATTTCTTCCTCCCCCTTCTAATTAATCCCTGCGAAGCAAGTGATGGCAATATTAATTGTTTTCTTGCCTGCATTCCAGGCTCAGTGTGCTTGTTTTGTGATGGAATGGGCTAGCCAAATTCTTTTTGCAGCTTTTGGTTATTATATGTTTGTTTACAATGCCATCCCCAGAAGGGATTTCAGGTTTTAAAGAAATGCTATACTTTGAGGACGAAGATGACTTGAGTGGACACTTTGGGAAGTGATTTAATAGAGCTATACGAAAAGCACTTTTTCTCACCTCATTTATTAATCTTTGGGGTCTATGTTACTTGGTGGCAGAGACCATTCTTGATTGTACCATACAGAACATTTTTGCATTGTTATCATTATTATTTGGCATGCTGTTTTCAAGTGTTCCAAACACTGTGGATACATTACTTCAGTAATTCTTCTGTCCAGTGTTTTTCCCCTAGAAAAACAGGTGACGGTACTCACCATGAAGTTGTTACAGTAAGTGTTTTTATATTTGTTGGAAGCTGCCCAGAGTGGCTGGGGTAACCCAGTCAGATGGACAGGGTATAATAATAATAATAATAATAATAATAATAATAATAATAATAATAGAATTAAAAAGGTAAAGGGACCCCTGACCATTAGGTCCAGTCGTGACCGACTCTGGGGTTGCGCGCTCATCTCGCATTATTGGCCAAGGGAGCCAGCGTATAGCTTCCAGGTCATGTGGCCAGCATGACAAAGCCGCTTCTGGCGAACCAGAGCAGCACATGGAAACGCCGTTTACCTTCCCGCTGTAGTGGTTCCTATTTATCTACTTGCATTTTGATGTGCTTTCGAACTGCTAGGTTGGCAGGAGCTGGGACCAAGCAACGGGAGCTCACCCCGTCACAGGGATTCGAACCGCCGACTTTCTGATCAGCAAGCCCTAGGCTCAGTGGTTTAACCACAGCGCCACCTGGGTCCCCAATAATAGAATTAGGATGTCCTTATTTTTACCAGAGAAATGAAGGGTGGTATGGCCACTGGCCCCATCACCTCCTGGCAAATAGAAGGGGAAGAAATGGAGGCAGTGAGAGATTTTACTTTCTTGGGTTCCATGATCACTGCAGATGGTGACAGCAGTCACGAAATTAAAAGACGCCTGCTTCTTGGGAGAAAAGCAATGACAAACCTAGACAGCATCTTAAAAAGCAGAGACATCACCTTACCAACAAAGGTCTGTATAGTTAAAGCTATGGTTTTCCCAGTAGTGATGTATGGAAGTGAGAGCTGGACCATAAAGAAGGCTGATCGCCGAATAATGGATGCTTTTGAATTAGGGTGCTGGAGGAGACTCTTGAGAGTCCCATGGACTGCAAGAAGATCAAACCTATCCATTCTGAAGGAAATCAGTCCTGAGTGCTCACTGGAAGGACAGATCATGAAGCTGAGGCTCCAATACTTTGGCCACCTCATGAGAAGAGAAGACTCCCTGGAAAAGACCCTGATGCTGGGAAAGATTGAGGGCACAAGGGGACGCCAGAGGATGAGATGGTTGGACAGTGTTCTCGAAGCTGTGAACATGAGTTTGATCAAACTGCGGGAGGCAGTGGACGACAGGAGTGCCTGGCATGCTCTGGTCCATGGGGTCACGAAGAGTCGGACATGACTAAACGACTAAACAACAACATGCCATAGTTAAGGAAGCTGACACTGGCACAATTCACAGCTTCTCACCTAACAGAAATACCAGGTGTGAGTATGCGGTTTTCCTCAGGCTCGCAAGGTGAGAGTAAATGTTACGCTGCCCTACCAACCCACTCACATGAGCCATTTAAAGCGGGAAGAAACCATGGAATGATAAATTACAGATTTAACTTAATATGTAGTTGTTTTGCTCTGACAGGCTCATGGATTATGGTGAATGCTTCCTTCATGTTGGATTTATTTGCACGACATGGCACCCAGATACAAAAGTGATAAATAAGTAAAACAATTAGGAGGCATTCTTTCGCTTCCCCCTTCCTCTTTTTTCTCTTAATGATTCTTTGCTATACTTCATTAGTGGCACTCATTACTCATCACTGTCTGCCATGCAAAAGGCAATTCCGCACGGTGCTGTGTATTTTCCCCGTAATAGTTCATGCTGAGTCAACACCTCGTTCAGTGTCATTTATGTAGTTTTCATAATGAGCTCCTAAAATAAACACAAAAGACAATTAGCTTTATGCATATGACAAATTATTCACGCTCAGCGGATGAAGCAGTTCAGGTAAAAAAGGAAAAGGGGGTTCGGCAGGCCTTAGCAAACTAACGTCAGTCTACAATTACTCCATCTGTACACAGCAGCTCAGGAGACTCAAGGTGGACTTTGATTAGACGCTCTTCTTTCTGTCAATTTGCTAGGATTTACGTTAATGCTCAGTGCTCCATCATAAAATGCCTAACACTTAATGGATCTGAAGACTGGTTTTCTGGGAGGTAAATAAGCAGCAGGAGAGAGCTATTGCCTTCATCCTTGTCCTGCATGATGGTTGGGGGCTTCCCAGTAGCACCTGGCAAGCTACTGTGAGAAGTGGGATGCTGGAATAGTGAACCTTTGGTCTCATCTCACCCAGCAGGGCTGTCCTTCTGTTCTTAACTGAAAGGGAACGAATTTAAGTGAAGTGGGATTGTGGTGATTGCTGCTGCTAACCGTGTCTGTTCGTATAGTGTGCTTTTATCCCAGTATTCATCTGAAAAAGTCTCCCAGGATGATTTGCAACAATCAGGAAGCTCAAGTAATCCATTGCCTCGGGCTGACAGACTGAAAGACACGTGGCACAAAAAGAATGGGGACTGGGATGAGCAAGGGAAAAAAGCAAACTCAGTCACTACGTCTTCATTTGCAAGGTTGGTTAATCTCAGGGTTGCGAGTTCAAGCCCCATGTTGGGTGAAAAATTCCTGCATTGCAGGGGGTTGGATTAGATGACCCTCGTGGTCCCTTCCAAGTCTATACAGTCATACCTTAGTTTAAGTACGGCTCTGTTTGAGTATTTTCAGTTTAAGTACTCTGCGGACCTGTCTGGAATGGATTAATCTACTTTCCATTACTTTCAAGGGGAAAGTTCGCTTCAGGTTAAGTACGGACTTCCGGAACCAATTATACTCATACCTTGGGTTAAGTACGTTTCAGGTTGAGTACTCCGTGGACCTGTCTGGTAATCCACTTCCATTGGATTACTTTCCTTTACTTTCAATGGGAAATTTCGCTTCAGGTTAAGTACGCTTCAGGTTAAGTACGGACTTCCGGAACCAATTACACTCATACCTTGGGTTAAGTACACTTCAGGTTAAGTACAGACTTCTGGAACCAATTGTGTTTGTAAACCGAGGTACCACTGTATTTCTATGATATATGATTCCTACCAGGGAGAGGGAAAGAAAACTCATTGAAGTTGCTCGGTCTTTGGCTGATGGATGGGGCCTGGGAAGCACCGGATTGAAAGTAAATTGTTACATGACCATTACCAGAAAGTTGAATCCACATGATCATATATATTCAGGGGCATCAGACTTCTCCCATCAAGATCATAAAAGTGGCAAAGTATTGCATTAGCAGCTAGTAAAATCAGGAAGTACTCTTGCATTGAGGAATGTGAGCATTTTCCTAACCTTCTGTGAAAGTGATTGACAGACTAATTCTGCATAAGGAAAAATTAATTTGTAGTGGCACTCACAACTCATTCCAACTTGTGAAAACCTTTCGTACCACTGCCAACCTCCCGGAGCTGAGACAAGGCCTGATCAAATGGCAGCTTGCGATAACGGACCCACAGACGGAGTTAATGGAATTCTCTTCGCTTCTGATCTCTGCCAGATTTTAACCTTGGCTCACCCCATGAGAATTTTCATTTGGACCATTTCTGCAAGTTTGGAAAGGTTTGGGCAAAGCTCCCTGGAAGCCTGCTACTCATTATTGCAGGACCGCATTGGTACCTTTATCTGTGCAAAACATTTTATTTTGCAGAGACTCATGCCATGTGATTCCAAAGTCCTGGAACAGAAGTGATTGGAGCAGAGAAAACAAGTGTTTACATTCAAGAGCATTGGTCATGAAAGATAAAGATTAGGATGGAATAGTAAATATGCAGGCATGCAAACACAGAGCTGTGTTACCTGTCAATGATCCATACAAGTAAAAAAATCTATTACTTTATGACAGAATCGTCTCTGTTATGAACTGTATAAACCCCTAAACAGTGTGGGCCATAGCCAGTAGACTTCTTTTGTTGTTGTTTAGTTGTTTAGTCACGTCCGACTCTTTGTGACCCCATGAACCAGAGCATCCCAGGCACTCCTGTCTTCCACTGCCTCCTGCAGTTTGGTGAAACTCATATTAGTAGCTTTGGGAACACACTGTCCAACCATCTCATCCTCTGTCATCCCCTTCTCCTTGTGCCCTCCTTGTGCCCTCCATCTTTCCCAACATCAGGGTCTCTGCTTTTTAAGATGCTGTGTAGGTTTGTTATTGCTTTTCTCCCAAGAAGCAGGCATCTTTTAATTTCATGACTGCTGTCACCATCTGCAGTGATCAAGGAGCCCAAGAAAGTAAAATCTCTCACTGTCTCCTTTTCATCCCCTTCTATTTGCCAGGAGGTGATGGGACCAGTGGCCATGATCTTAGTTTTTTTGATGTTGCGCTTCAGACCATATTTTGCGCTCTCCTCTTTCACCCTCATTAAGAGGTACTTGTGCATTAAACTTGCCCCATCCCTCCTCTCCCCTGCAGTCTTAAGCTGAGGTGTGAGGCACATGGGCATGTTTCATGGGGAATGGCCTCAGAAGCCCACTTAATACTGGTATCTCCGTCAAGCCTAATTAAGGTTGTGCGTAAGAGTTTTCCCTCTTCGGCCTTCCCAAATGCCTTTCCACTTATGACCTTCTCCGTATGGCAAGATAAGGTCTGAATCGGAATGCTGACCACGTTCAAGGTTAGACTGGCAGGCAGAAGAGAGGGGGCCTTCTCAGCGGTGGTGCCTGTAGTTTTGAATTCCCTTCCTATGGAACGACCTGCTGCACCATTTAGAAGATAGATAAACATCTTACATGGGCAAGCTTTGGGAAATAAAATGCAGTGGTACCTCTGGATATGCAGACCTCTGGTTGTGTATCCTTCATGATGCTGTGTGTGTGCGCAGAAGCGGCACCTCCGGTTTCGAATTCTCCAGAACAGATCCAGTGTGCAAACGGAGGTACCACTGTACACCAAATAGCGCTGGATTCCTTCCCACCCTCTGCTACTTGGAGGGATGTGATTGGTTGCTAGGAGAGAATATATTTATTAGATATTACCCTTCCTTCCTCATGTTTGTGGGTTCAGCAGAGCGCATCCCTTTGCAGATTAAAATGGAAGCTTAGATAGGCTAGTTTTAACCTTTCAGTTTAAGTAATCCAAGATGCTTTAAGGCAAACTCGATTCTCCTGGTATTTCCCCCCTTCCTCCCCCTTCAATCACACAGTCTTGTAAAAGGTAAAAAAATAACATTTACTCAGAATACTAGTTGAAGAGTAACAGATACAGCAGCTTTGTTCAGGCAGGCTTAAAATGGTCATTCAGTTACAAAGACATACTTTGGTCCAGCTTAAAATGGAACCTGAGTACTGGAGATGCTTTCACAATTCTGGCTTGGTGGGAAGTGATGAAAAAGAAGATGTGCTCAGGCAGGTAAGATAATATATATAGATACATCACCACCACCCCGTTAGGGCACAGTGGGAGATTCTCTTTAGCAAACTTACAGGAAAACTCTGTGAGCTTCAGCTCCTATCATGTGCCTATCTAGCAAAACATGAATTGTTGGTTTGACTGCATTTTAAATACAGTATCCCACAACCACTACCGTTTTGTTTGTACATTTTCCCTTAATCATTTTGATCCTCCTGTCTTCAGTTAGCTCCTTTTTAAAGGATTCGAGCTGCTCTTCAAGCTGCAATACACATAATATTGTGCGTTGTGTACTGGTGATGGTCTTCAGCGGTATTGTGGGTTTCAATGCTGTAAGCTTCTTCAAAGGTTCTATTGAGATGTGCTGGTGGGATACCAAATCTCAGAAGGAGCTTCCTTCAAAGATGTTGTTTACCAGCCCCCACTTGATTTCCCAGACAACTGCTTTCTGTGGGGCAGAAAGGGGGGCTATACCGAGAGAGCCACGGAGGAGCATTCCAGCTTTCCCAAGCATCAGGCTGCTGGCATTTCTCAAAGATCCCAAGGCTTGGACTTGATTAAGTTTTCATGACGAGATCATGTCAGAGAGCCTCCTTGAGCCTTATCAGAGATGCGGCAGCCTACCAAGTGTGCAGTCGCTTCTGCATTCAGTTGACATT